>NC_052152.1:17912888-18512888 GCF_902713615.1 Scyliorhinus canicula | reverse complement strand
GAAGGGATATCAGAAACTTATCCACAGCCACAAAAATACTGTTGTTACAATAGCAGATCAGATGCTGGTTATATTACAACACGTACTGCTGACAGTGCACAGTCTTTCCATCATCAACAAGACGCAAGCCAGGAATGTGATGGAGGTTCTTCACTTGCGTGAATAAATTCAACTCTATTATCACTCAGAATTTATCACCATCCAGGACAAAGCAGCCCACTACGGCGGCGCTCCATTCATTAATTTAAGCATTTACTTCCTTCCCCGCCAATGTTCTGTAGGAGCTGTGTGAACCATCTACAAGATGCACTGCAGCAACTCACCAAGGCGCCTTCGACAGCAATAGAGGGTAATGGACCCAGGAAGTGTAGAAAATTTTAGTTTAGACAGGCAACATGGTCGGCATAGGCTTGGAGGGCCGAAGGGCCTGTTCCTGTGCTGTACTTTTCTTTGTTCTTTGTTGTTCTACCATCCAGCAGAACAAGGGAAGCAGCTGCATAGCAGGAACCACCACCTGCAAATTCCCTTCCAAGCCACACCATCGTGACTTGGAAATATAATCTGTTTCTTTATTGTTGTTAGGGCAGCACGGTAGTACAGTGGTTATCAATGTTGCTTCACAGGTCGATTCCCGGCTTGGGTCACTGTCTGTGCGGAGTCTGCACGTTCTCCCAGTGTCTGCGTGGGTTTCCTCCAGGTGCTCCGGGTTCCTCCCGCAAGTCCAGAAAGGCGTGCTTGTTAGGTGAATTGGACATTGAGTTTTCCTTCAGTGTATCCAAACAGGCGCCGGAGTGTGGCGACTAGGGGATTTTCACAGTAACTTCATTGCAGTGTTACTGTAACCCTACTTGTGACACCAATAAAGATTATAAAATTCTGCAACTCCCTATTGTTGACTTCTATCTTTATTAATGTAAATAATCACAGTGTGCAAGTGTGTTCTGTATATTGGACAAATTACCACACAACCAGTATTCAGTATAATCAGTTTATTATTGAACCTAAGATTACTTCTATACTTAATAAATTACACGCTACTACACATTAGACTGTATCTAGCAGTTAAACGACCTTTACTTAACTTTCAAGTGACCGGCTGTGTGCAGGTTAGATAAGGCCTTTATCTGGTTCCCCAGGTGTGGCAGCTGGAGATCGTCTGGTGCGTCTAAGCTGAGTGTTGTCTTTCAGGTGCAGATTGCAGGTCCTTGAACATGGCTGGTCGATGTGCTGCAGTTGGCACACAGAAGCCAGTCTTAAAAGGGACAGAATGCTGGTTGTGGAGTACCTCTTAACCTCCGATCTTTCACGCTCTTTTGGGCAGTCCCAGGTCGGGATCCAATGGATCAATAGGATTTCAATCACCCTGATTGATTCTGGCCAGTTAGGGGCGGATACCTTGATGGCTGGGCGGGTCCTAGTTGTTGTTGTCCAAGGCACGTAGGCACTCCCAAATAAGGCAAATAGGCGCCCCTGAGTCTGCTACTAATGTTAAGTTTCAAACTGAAGCCTATTGTCCTGGGGAGACCTGTGAGTGGCCTCTAGCAGGTGTGAGTTTCTGTATAAGTCTGAGTTGTTGTTTGCAATATACACAAATTGTGGCCTGTCTGTGTCCCAACCTGACCACATTTCCCATCATCCTCTGCGGGCGGCCATTTTAGATGACCACACTATTTAACAGCAATGTGGGACTACTTTCACACACTGATTGCAGGAGTCCAAGGAAGGAATTCACCACCATCGTTTCTAGGGCAATTAGGGGTAAACAATGTAAGCTGGTATCGGGGTGACCAACCTTCCCCTATTTAATGGGACCTTCCCACATTTGAGGTGGTTGTCCCATGCTGTTTGCTGCCAGGTTAGCCTAGTCCCGTATTTCAGATAAGGTTCAGGAGCAGTTAAGCACCTGCGCACACGAACAGCTCTACTACTGGTGTCCACTCCCACAGGCTCGCCAACCACCCCATCCCCCCAGGACCTCTCATGTAGACATAAAAGATCGCATGGCAGCATTTCAAAGACCAAAGCAGTTTTGTAGCATCTCATTCGCCTAACAGATTATCTGGTTGTTATGACATTGCTGTTTGCGGCTCCACTGGGTGCAAACTACCTGTCGGTTTTCCGACATTACAGAAGCGGTTGCACGTCACAAAGTACTTAATCGGCTGTCAATCACTTTTTTTGATGTCCTGAGGTACTATAAAAATGCAATACCTTCTTTCCATGTGAGGTACATTTGTCTGCGTTGTGCCCAAGGCATTTTTGTGCTGCATGGCATTCATGTGACTAATCTGTGGCCACACCCATGACTAGAAGAGCATAGAGATGCGGTAGTACAGTGATTAGCACTGTTGCTTCACAGCACCAGGGTCCCGGGTTTGATTCCTGCTTGGGGCACTGTCTGTGCGGAGTCTGCACGTTATCCCTATCTGCGTGGATTTCCTCCAGATGTTCCGGTTTCCTCCCTGCAGTCCCGAAAGACGTGCTGTTAATTGGATTGGATTGGAATTGGATTGGATTTTGCTTATTAGACATAGATTTTACAGTGCAGAAGGCCATTCGGCCCATCGAGTCTGCACCGGCTCTTGGAAAGAGCACCCTACCCAAGGTCAACTCCTCCACCTTATCCCCATAACTCAGTAACCCCACCCAACACTAAGGGCAATTTTGGACACTAAGGGCAATTTATCATGGCCAATCCACCTAACCCGCACATCTTTGGACTGTGGGAGGAAACCGGAGCACCCGGAGGAAACCCACGCACACACGGGGAGGATGTGCAGACTCCGCACAGACAGTGACCCAAGCCGGAAGCGAACCTGGGACCCTGGAGCTTTGAAGCGATTGTGCTATCCACAATGCTATCGTGCTGCCCTTATTGTCATGTGTACCGAGGTAGAGTGAAAAGTATTTTTCTGCGAGCAGCTCAACAGATCATTAAGTACATGAAAAGAAAACAAAATAAAATACATAAATACACAAGGTAACTACAGAAACACCGACATCGGGTGAAGCATACAGGGATGTAATGTTAATGAGGTCAATCCATAAGAGGGTCGTTTAAGAGTCTGGTAACAGCGGGGAAGAAGCTGTTTTTGAGGCTGTTCGTGTGTGTTCTCAGACTTTTGCATCTCCTGCCAGATGTAAGAAGTTGAAAGAGTGAGTAAGCCAGGTGTGAGGGATCTTTGATTATGTTGTCTGCTTTCCCCAGGCAGCGGGAGGTGAAGATGGAGTCAATGGATGGGAGGCAGGTTTGTGTGATGGACTTGGCTGTGATCACGACTCTCTGAAATTTCTTGCGGTTTTGGCCGAGCAGTTGCCATAACAGGCTGTGATGCGGCCAGATAGGATGCTTTCTATGGTGCATTTGGAGGGGGGGGGGGGGGCACGGTAGCACAGTGGTTAGCGTAGGTTTCCTCCAGTTTCGCCCCACAGTCCAAAGATGTGCAGGTTAGGTGGATTGGCTATGCTAAATTCGTGTCCACAAAGGTAGCGTGGGGTTATTGGGATTGGGATGCGGTGGAGGTGTGGGCTTAGGTAGGGTGCTCTTTCTAAGGCCGGTGCAGACTCAATGGGCTGAATGGCCTCTTTCTACACTGTAAATTCTATGATTTGTAATAGTTGTTAAGAGTTAATGTGGACATTTTGTTAGTTTCCTGAGGAAGGATAGGCGCTGTTGTGCTTTCGGAGTGGCAGCGTCGACATGGGTGGACCAGGACAGATTTTTGGAGAGGTGTACCCCTTGGAATTTGAAACTGCTCACCATCTCTACCTTGGACATTCTGAATTCTCTCTCAGTTTACCCAAACAGGCGCCGGAGTGTGGAGATTAGATTTTCAGTAACTTCATTGCGGTGTTAATACAAGCCTACTTGTGACAATAATAATGATTATTATAAAATCAATGGTTGTCTTCTATCGACAACATAACTTGGTGACTATGATGAAATAACGCTGGGGCAGCACGGTTGCACAGTGGTTAGCACTGGTGCCTCGCGGCACCGAGGTCCCAGGTTCGATCCCGGCTCTGGGTCACTGTCCGTGTGGAGTTTGCACATTCTCCCCGTGTTTGCGTGGGTTTCAGCCCCACGACCCAAAGATGGCAGGGTAGGTGGATTGGCCACGCTAAATTGCCCCTTAATTGGAAAAAATTGATTGAGTACTCTAAATTTATATTAAAAGAAACACGATGATAGAATCCCATCTGCCCTGCATTCAGCTACAGGTACAAAAGAGCAAAAAAAAAAAAATCACAATTCTCAATATTTATTGCATTAGTTACATGAATTAAGACACGAGTTTTACATATGAAGGCAACTGGGTAACTTCAGTGTTTCTCCTTTTATGCAAGATTAACATGCAGCATTTGCTTTAATAACTTAGTGTGCAATCCATTTTCAGTTCTCGTTCCTGGCTCAGTTCCATAAACATCATACACTTTATTTTTCCCTTTTACTAATTCCAGGTAGGGAGGGAGCACCAAAAGAAGGTTCCAGTTACGGTTTACGAGAAACCTACAATCATTGTGCCTGTGCTAAATAAATTCATTGACAAGTTTACACGGAAACAGTACAATTTAGAAGGAAAGACATGGTTCTTCAAGGCCGTATCGAAGCAAGTAGTAATTGGGATACACAGCCCTTCGTCACTCTTTGGTCATGTGTTCAATCCCCCGCCAGATACTGGTCTTGATGTACAGTAATACTATATATGCAAGGAATTGCCAGATTTTTATATATAAAGAGAGATAATGTGAAGAAACAATGGACACCGCACCTTCAATTTTCAGCAGGAGGTGGCAGTACTGAACACTAAAGCACTAAATTGACAGAAACCACGCACACACACATGCAGACAAATGATTGGCAGGTCACTCGTTAGGAATCATTTAAGACTTAATCCACATACAACATTATTACTTAATGTCATTTAATATATATATTTTTAAAATCACTGCCCTATATAGAATACCTGGAAGCCCCTAGTGAAAGAACAGCATCATGTAAACCCAGCACACACTTTGTTCCCCCCAAATAACACAGTGGGATGGAAAGACGTGGCATTGAGGAGTGAGGAAAACATGGAAAAGGAAGTTTAAAGGAAGTGACAAAATCCACAGCAATGGTCACATAAATAGCCATGTCTTGGCCAACTGGCCAGCAAGGAAAGGAGTAAGAAGCCATTCATGGCTCTTTATGCCTCCAGTCAGTACTTGGCACAGGCAGTTTAAGTGAAATGGAGCATCCTGGGGTAGCTGGGTGCTCTGCCCTAGGAAACTGAACACAGCCCTAGAGCCAGAAAAGCATTCTGGAAGAAAATCATTTTTTTTTTTGGTTCTCATTTACAGAACTTTTATACAGAACTTTGGGATTTTGCCACTAGATTTTAGTTTGTCAAGTTCGGCATCAATTGCATGTTAAGAGTGTGACCGGTCAAAGATATGGCTAAAACCTAAACAGTGCAACTTGTAGTGAAGAAAAGGCTGAACACTATGCAGTTATTCAACCGACGCTAAATATCTTTTAGGCAAAATTGGCAGTAGCAGGGGGAAAAAAATCCTTACTTTAAAAAAAGCTGACAGGTGGTCACAGCTGTCGTCAACCAAATAATCTATGTTTTGTTTCCACCGGAGGTAGGAAGGAGGTTGATCCTATCGTTGTATCCTTCCACAAACACACACATATACATAAGACGCACACAGTCCATTTAACTCTTCAGTCTGAAGCCTGGACAATGCCAGCAAACAGTGTGTGTGTGTGTGTGTGAGTGTGTGTGCGTGTGTGTATGTGTGTGTGCGTGTGTGGGGGGCGCGGTGGCCGAGACACGATGATCAGGTATTCACCCTCCCAGCTGATAAACGACTTGAAAATAAATGGCAGGTTCAGAACTGGGTATCTGCAACCCTTTGTCCCTTTTGAGTTGTTGCCATCCACAGCTGGGGAATGTCTATCAAGGCTTCAGTGGACAGAATAAGCACTTGGGGACGTCCGTGATAATAAATGGTAAGATTCGGGCGACAACTTCTCTGGTCAGTATTTTTTTTAAAATTCAAGTGCCGTTTTGAAAAATTCCTCTGGTTCCACTAAGCATGGGGCACTTAAAAGTGGCACAGTGCAGCAGCGTGCTCACAGGCCTGTAGGAAGCTCAAGATTTATTTTGTTTTGGAGTGTGACAGGTGATGCTACAATCTCTAAAATAGCAACCATCAGGGGCAAAACAAAAAGGATGCTATTACATACACACACACACACACACACAAACCTACTGAACTAGTTCCGTCCTATTTCAAATACCTTCAACACAGTGAACAATGACTTGCTCAATTGCGCTAGCCTCATGGCGCATTTTCTTACAAGCACTTATCTTCCGTGCTTCACATTCCCAAACCGTAAGCCATCCAAAAAGCAAAGAGTAGTCTTTCGTCTAGAACTCTGGCAATTCAGGATTCTCACAATCCCATAGAGGGGAAATTAATGCTTTTGAGCTCAATCTAAAAGTCTGTAGTGTAAGATGTCTGGCGACAAGATATGGCTTCTTTTTGGCACACACCAAATTTTGACTTGAACGTACAATGGTCACCCAGGTTCAGCAATCGGCTCTCAATGTTTTTCATTAGATTTCCATTACTTCTGCCTTTGAAGAGGCGGCTATTCCACTCAGATCCGTTGTCGAGGAATTTCTGTCTCGTTGTTTTCCCCTCCGCGAGGAATTCTTTGCAAGGGATTGAAGGAGGGTGCTGGTTCCTGTACAGCCCCCGCTTCCTTCTTCCCGGCCCTGCTACAAAACGGCTGCCTGACTTCCCCTTAACACGGAGAACTACTCCACCATCTCATCGTTCACCCAGGGCTCTACCAAGGCAAAATCATCGTCGGATCAGCACTATTCAAAAAAAAAAAGAGGCAGGGAGGGAGCAAAATGAATTCAGTGCTCCGATCTCAAATTGCTCACAGGATGATATTCTCATCGGGGCCGCCTTTGAAGGGAAACAGAAAAGGAGAGAATGCAAATCCTTCGAATTGGCTCAGTCAGGTCTTTGAACCGCCCCATCCTTTGTGGTTGAGAGGTAGGCCTCTCATTTTCAGAGGACATGAGGAAAATGGGGGGGGGGGGGGGGGGGGGGGGGGGGGGGGGGGGGGGGGGCGGATGAGAAAATAGTGGGGAGAGGGCAAAGGGAGGTTTGGATTATAGAAGGAAGAGCTGAGAGGGGAGAAAAGAACGCTGGAACCGAGGAAACAAGTTACCCGGGGGCTCAGACCCCATTTTAAGTATAAAATAAGACGCAATAATTTTAAACTCCGTATGACAAAAACCCTCTTGGACACAGAGCATAATAAATACTTCCAAAACTAATCTAAACTGGCAATGATAGATCAATAGTTAGGAAAACCTCAGCTGAACTGGAAGGTCGTATCGCCAGCAGGAGCAGGTTTAAATGTAGTAAGAATTGGGTACATGGAAAAATTGTAGTGTTACAAGTGCCCCCACATTTCCAAAGGGTTTCACTTCACCCAATGCGGATGATCAAAAATCCAGAAGCTAATGGAAGTCCATCCACCCCCCCCCCCCCCCCCCCCCCCCCCCACTCCTCATCACACTGAAAAAATGTTGCTATTTTCCTCAATGAGCGAAAAGGTACATCTTAAAATTAGGCCTTTTCCTAAACTGGAGTAATTCGGATGCAGCAGGCCTCAGTCATCACAAGTCAAATAATACCCTGAGGCTTTTGGAGTTTGCACAGTCTCTTGCCGCAGGTGCAACAGAGTGGGACGGAGGGAGAGGGCAGGGCAGGGCAGGGCAAGAGAGCCAGGGAGAGAAAGTCAACTGTTCAGGAGTTCTTAGTCCAGTGGGGAGCTGTTAAATTTAGCTTTGCTTTTGGATTTCGGGAAAAGCCTCTTAATTTGCTTCCTGGCCGATTTCCTCTCCTTCTCCAGCAGCATTGGCGGCTCCAGATAAACCAGGTCATTGTGCGACTGGCTCATCCCGGGTTCCTTCTGATGTCGCCTCCGCCGGAAAAAGAATTTTGCGCCACTCCGCATAAACCACCTGGAAAAAAAACAGTTCAAATGTGTCAGGTCCTGCACAACAATACTAAAGAAAACAAGATACGTTTATATCCACCTGGAGGATCCTCCTACCCATCTTCAACAGAGACGGGCTTGTGTCAGAGAGGTTGAACGCGTATGGATTTGAAGTTTCCCTAATGATTCAGTAGAGAGGCACCTTTTACCACTTGGCAGTGGCTCAGTAGGTGTGCACATTACCAACAACCTGTCCTGCACCACCCACGTCGACGCTATGACCAAGAACACACAACAGTGCCTATACTTCCTCAGGAAACTAAGGAAATTCAGTATGTCCCCATTGACTCTCACCAATTTTTAGATGCACCATAAAAAATATCCTATCTGGCTGCACCACAGCCTGGTATGGCAACTGCTCGGCCCAAGGCCGTAAGAAACTACAGCGAGTCGTGAACACAGCCCAGTCCATCACGCATTGACCCTGTCTACACCTCCCGCTGCCTTGGGAAAGCAGGCAGCATAATCAAAGACCCTTCCCACCCGGGTAATTCTCTCTTCCAGCCTGTTCCATTGGGCAGGCGATACAAAAATCTGAGAACACGCACTAACAGGTTAAAAAAACAGCTTCCTCCCCGCTGTTGCCAGACTCCTGAACGACCCTATGGACTGAACTGATCTCTCCATGCATATTCTCTACTGAATAGAACGATACTCTCTACGCTTCACCCGATATCTGTGTCTCTGTATTTACATTGAGCATTTATCGTATGTCCTATATTTTCCATGTATGGAACGATCTTTCTGGACTGTACGCAGAACAATACTTTTCACTGTACCTCGGTACACGTGACAATAAATCAAATCCAAATTAGACATGGCCAGTTTTGATCTATTCTGGCCAGGATTGGTGTATTTCAGCTGCGTGAGGAGAGTGGGACACACACACACAGGAGAGAGGAGAGGAATGCTTTGATCGGTCTCGCTGCATTTCAGCCAAGACAGGGAAAAAGAGAACCAAGTGTCTGCTCACTACCTGGTAACTCAGGCCGTAGATGAGAGAGACAGACACTGCAACAACTCTTTCCTCTCTCATCTCCTCTGAAGATATACCACCTCAGGCAGCCCGTGACGCCAGACACAGAACAGCCACTTAGCTGAGTGACTGGAGGACACCCCAGCACAGCTTATTGTTCAAGACACTGAGGACACGACTGTCTTGCAACAAATCAATTACTAGCTGGTCACGTATGCCAGCGGTTAGCACAGTAGATTTTCCCAGACGGCAATTCTTGTTGGGGAATCCCTGAATCTCTGCAAAGTTGTTGCTGAGGATTTACATCAAAGGCGCTGAAAAAAACCAATGTAGCAAATATGCCTGCATCAAAAATATCAAGAGCTCCTTCCCTCCCTTACCCTAAAAACCTGGGCAGTTGTTTAGATCCGGGTAAGGGGCAGAAAGGAAAGTGGGTATGTTGCCTTTGGATTACGGTAGTGTTTAATTCACTGCTGCCATAAAGAAGTTCTGATCACCACCAGGCAAAGTTCTGATGAAAGTTCACAGAGTGAAACATTGGCTGTTTCTCTCTTCACAGATACGGCCAGACCTGGTCTAGTAATGCAAAGACCCAGGGGATTTGGGTTTGAAGCCCACCACAGCATTTGGTGGAATTTGAATAAATAATAATCTTTAAATCGGCTTACATTAACACTGCAATGAAGCTACTGTGAAAAGCTCCGAGTCGCCACACTCCGGTGCCTGTTTGGGTACACAAAGGGAGAATTCAGAATGTCCAAATTACCTAACAGCACGTCTTTCGGGACTTGTGGGAGGAAACCGGAGCAGGCAAGGGGAGAACGTGCAGACTCCACTCAGCCAGTGACACAAGCCGGGAATCGAACCTGGCGTGCTGAAGCAACAGTGCTAACCACTGTTCGATAAATGTCTGAAATTAAAAATCTAATGATGACCATTAAACCGTTGTCGATTGTCCCAAAACCCCATTTGGCGTACTAATGTCCTTTAGGGAAGAAAACCTGCCGCCCTTACCTAGTCTGGCCTACATGTGACTGTTAAATGACCTGGAAAGCCACTCAGTTCAAGGGCAATTAGGGAAGGTCGACAATGCTGGGCCAATCACATCCCAGGAAAGAAAAAAAATGATTCCAAATTGATGTTTAAAAAAAGAATCCTGATTTTGAGCACTTACCTCTAGATTTTTTCATAGTTCCTGCTTCCGAGCCACCGATGGAAATATTGGACCTCTGTTCAAAATCCAGATCTTCCCGAGAGCCATCATTCCACTGACCGAATTCCTGACCAACTCTGCTGGTGGGTGCCGTTGCAGAGGACCCTTCGGTAGGACAAAGCTCAGCCATGGGTAAACTGTAAGTTAATGTTTGTTCGGCTGGGCGCCCGGCCATGCACTCAGAGGAAGGGTGGGGTTCCGGACACAAGGACGCATCCATCGCAGCTGCGTAATCAGCCGACAGAGTCATTTCATCATCGACCGCCATGGGGGCCTGGAGGGAAAGATGGGAAAGAATCTTTTCAGGTTACAAGTTACTCCAATATCTTTCCCCTTGCACCACTCAATGAGAGTCCAGCAATAGGAATCAAGGAGGCACCAAGAGAAAATATCCCTTGTGAAGTTGGACAAATCACTGACATTTTTAAAGGCAGGGGTTAGACTTAGTGAAACAAATTGTTCAGACACCCGTGCAAATTGTTGTTCCCAAAAAAAAAACCGAGTGCGGAGACTCTCTTTTGTATACAAGTCTCCTAAACATGGCAAGAGAAGCAAAGTTACCTCCATGGCACACACCATTCTGATTGGAACATAAGCCATTTCTACACTGACATTCCAATATCCTGGAAGTGCAGTTATCACAGAATTGGTACAGTGCAGATTGAGACCATTCAGCCCATCGTCACTTTACTGGCTCTTGTAATGAGCAATTAGCCGAGTGCCACTTCTCTACCTTCTCCCACAACCCTGCACATTCCTTCTTTCTTTTCAGCAATTCCTTGGTGAATTCTTCCATTGAACCCGCCTCCACCACACTCTCAGGCAGTGCATCCCAGACCATGGCCACTTAACTGCGTCAAAAGGTTATCTCCTCGTCTCACTTCTGCCAATTTTCTTCACACCCCCCCCCCCCCCCCCCCCCCCTTTCTGAATCCTTTCAGGAACAGTTTCCGCCTCTCTATCCTGTCCAGTTCCCTTTGGAATACTCCATCAAACCCCCAGCCTTCTCTTCTCCAGTGAAAACGGTCCTAACTTCTCCAATCCATCCTCATATCTGATATGCCTCGCCTCAGAACCATTCTTGCGATTTCCTGTGCTCTCTCTCCAATGTCATGCGTGAGCGCCATGAAGGTCTGCAGCAGTTCAAAACGTTCTACAGCCAGTTTTGGAGGGGTGCTGAGGATGGACAACAAACACAGCCATGCCAGCATTGCCCACAAAGAAACAGAGAAACATACGTCTCACCTTGGTTTTGTGCCCCGGCAGTGTTTGTACCAGCACATAAGAGCACGGCGGGAGGCTAGAATTCGTCAATATCTTACACTTGGGAACTGAGTGAAAAGAGTCCATCAGTGCCGATCCCAGAGTGTTTTCAATGCTGGCGAATTCCCAATCGAAATAAGAAAAATCCACGAACAATGTGATTGGAAAAACCCTTCCCTACTCACTAAGCCAAACCAACTATATTGTCATATTCTGAAATATATTTTGCATAAAATAAACCTCGCCTCTCCATCGCAACATAATACTTAAAGCCAATCCCAAATCTGCAAAGTGTAGAGGTTCTCGGTTGCCAAAAGGAAGAAGAATGAATGAAAACGTTGACTCAGGCACAGAGGATGATCTTGGACTGGATAGGGAACCTACCTTTGTCACACCCGAAATCACAATAGTACTTTTCCTGATGGGAGATTTCAGTGCGTGCTTTGCCGACTCAGTTAGTTGTCGAATTGCTGCTTCAGCCACGGGGTCTGTGCCGCTCAACTGCAGCAGTTCTGCAAGAATTGAAGATTGAAATCAATGCACAAAAACTCTGCTGAACGGCCTGTGTGGTCAGCACAATAAGAGTAGTTGACCAAAGAAAAAGTACACTGGGGACAGCTACAACGGGATCCAAGTGATACAAAAATCATATTCTCCTCAATTGGTTTATTCCTTGCTATGGCATCATGCTGAAGACCCACTCTCAATCTTTGGGAAGTTCCTTCTATTTTGTGCTGAATTAGAAATAATTTTTTGTACATTAGAATAAGGACAAATTTGGCTACATTAAGGAACAGGTCGGGGCCCATGTACGGTGTAACTTTGTACAGCTTCAACACTTAGTCGCTCATTCAGGTCAAGTACTTCATTGTAGAATTATTACAAACTTGGAATTCAGCAGGCACATCCAATCAGCAAAGCTCGTCAACTATGGATGGAACTAGGAAGTGGTAGAGTTGATTTTTGACCAACAACGCAAAGTTTCCAAACATCTCCCCACCAAGACTGAAACGTCCTTCGACCGGCATCTCCTCAAATTTGCCTCAGAAATGGAATTTCTCCAAGTACTTGATCAGTCTGCCCATCTGCCAAGTCAACAGGAGCGCACTGGCCCATGGGGACAATCGAGAGAAACATAGTGCGGTTAATTAACTGTTCCCTTCCTTGAAGGAAAAAGTGTTGCATTTATATAGCACCTTTCACATTCTCCAAATGTTTTACAGTGACTGAAGTATATTTGAAGTGTAGTCTAATGGAGGAAAGCAGCAGCCAATTTGTACACAGCCCACAAAAAGCAATGAGGCGAATGGACATATATGGAGGGATGAACATTGGCTGGGGAGAACTTTCTTGCTCTTCTTTAAAATAGTACCAGGGGAGCTTCAATAGCCAGCAGAGAGCAAACAGGGCCTTTTGGTTTAGCATCTCATCTGAAAGATGCCACCTCGGGCAATGCAGCACTCCCTCAGTACTGCAATGGGACGTCAGCCCTGAATTTTATGCTCAGACTTCCAAGGGACCCGAGCCCACCACCTTCTGATACGGGGGAGCAAATGTTACTACCCCGACCTACAGACTAACACCGAAATAACGGAGGTTTAATTTATAACCTTCTCTGAACCATTGTGCTAATTTTTGTGTTTCAACTTTTCAGAGTTTTGAACCTTTGTTCAATTTGGTAACCAACTGAACCGGGAGGCGGGCATGAAGGATTATTAAAAACACTTGATTCTTTGATCACTATGGTTACTCAAATTAAATTGGAGGATACTGGACAGTCAAGGCCTGACATGCAACCAATTGCCAAAAGCATGGGCTTTGCACTTCCTGCTTCAATAAAAGCACAGCAGTTGGTAATGCATGTTGCAGTACAAGTACAAAGAAAATAGATATGTGAGCAATGAGACAAGAGATAAAAAGACACAACAGGGAAGGGGATTCTATGCAGACTTTGATTTATGTTGAAATGGAATTTATTTTTGAAACCAGCAAACATCTTGATGCCCAAAGCATGATTACATTATATTCACTTCTCATATCCAGCCGCGGCTGTAATTTAATCCCAATATTTTTATCAATGCGGCCTTGTTCTGGACTCTAAAAAAAGTGCCCTAAATTTAGGGTTTCTACACACATCCCAACAGAGAAATCTGTTTTGCTCTCTTCCCACCACCTCATGGGAAATCAAGAAAACCAAGTTCAAATATTAAAATTCAAACTCTATGGGGAATTGGACAAGGACCAAGAGGTTTACCTCTTTTCAATGATATAGCATTGACAGCACAGAAATGGGCCACTTAGCTCAACTACTCTGTCCCAGTGTTAATGCTCCACATGGTGTCTCCTTCCACACTTGTTCACCTAATCCCATCAACACACAACCTCCTATTCCTTTCTTCATGATGCGCTTATCTCGCTACTCCTTAAATGCATTCCTGTTGGTTGCCTCAACTACTCCTTGTAGTAGAGAGCTCCATATTCCAATCACTCGCTGGGTAAAGACATTTCTCTTGAATTCCCTATTAGATTCATGAGTGATTATCTTATATTTTTTGGCCGTTGGTTCTGGATCCCTCCACAAGTGGAAACTCTCAGCCAATCCGGTCAAGCCCATTCATAAGCTTAAAAGATCTCCATTAAGGTCACCGTTCAGACTTTTCTTTTCCGTTAAGTATAACCCCTCAGTTCTGGTGTCATACAAGTAAAGACCTTCTCCAGTGCCTCCATATCCTTTTTACAATGTGGAGACTAGAACCATTCATCGTGCTCCAAGTGTGGTCTAACGAAGGTGAGCACAGTAAGAAGTCTTCCAACACCAGGTTAAAGCCCAACAGGTTTGTTTCGAACACGAGCTTTCGGAGCGCTGCTCCTTCCTCAGGTCACCTGAAGGAGAAGCGCTCCGAAAGCTCGTGTTTGAAACAAACCTGTTGGACTTTAACCTGGTGTTGGAAGACTTCTTACTGTGCTTACCCCAGTCCAACGGCGGCATCTCCACATCATAACGAATGTGAGGAAGCCCGTGCTGCAAGAAACTCGGACATAATTTCTGCCACGTTCCATACCTAGAGTTTTACATCCTTACGCAGACGATGCATGCACATAATCTACAATGGCTCAAGATGTTGCAATGTTACACGCTACAAAAGAGGACTAACCCGGAACAATGGAAAAGTTTAGCACGGCAGAGCAACCTTGCCTCTCGCTCATCACCAATTTGGTAACCATTGTCACAATGGGTCTTGATGCCAGGTTTGTGCAGTTCAGTCTAAAGCA
Source organism: Scyliorhinus canicula (assembly GCF_902713615.1). Lineage (NCBI taxonomy): Eukaryota > Metazoa > Chordata > Chondrichthyes > Carcharhiniformes > Scyliorhinidae > Scyliorhinus > Scyliorhinus canicula. Next base: position 18,498,089 of record NC_052152.1, on the reverse strand, counting down.
CAACATCCATAAAGACAACCAAGAGATTACTTTTATCTAACTTTTGTACCTCAACTCAATGACTACAATGTCATGTATCTAGAATCGTCTTGTTTTTTTTTTAGAAATTTTAGAGTACCCAATTCATTTTTTCCAATTAAGGGGCAATTTAGTGTGGCCAATCCATCTACCCTGCACATCTTTGGGGAGAATGTGCAAACTCCACACGGACAGTGATGTACCCAGTATCAAGTAACCATGGCATCAACAGTCCTCAGCATCAAACTTCACAAATTATAAAGATACTCCGAGATTCCGGATTTAGATGTTCATCCCAAGAAGTCCCTTACAAAAGAAAAAGCACCCTCTGTAGCAGACAATCCATACCTGTGTCAGATGATGACAAGATTTTACTAACTGGTGCTCCCTGTTCAGAGTGTCCAACAGTCAAGAACTCTTCATCGGCATCTTTCACTTCTGTAGTGTTCTTTACTGGGGAATCTGCAATTTTTATGAAGGAAAAGAAAAAGGAAGGCTATCGTTATCGGTTGGGTTACTGGACTCTGACTGGAAAAGGCTCCAAGTTTCAATCTCAACATCTATGGGGAAAGGGAGAGAAAATGGCCAAAGTTTTGCGGAGGAAATGGTGGTCATGGCCACCAGCCAGAGCCCTCTATTTCCTCCTTTCTGGAAGGCCTGTTTTATCACTCAGCCACTTGATGGGTCAGTGGCAGGTCTTCCCTGGGGTCAAGGGTACCGGGGCAAAGGTCCCACCTGCCCAAGTGCTGCCGACTTCCAGGGGAGGCAGCGGCTGCTGCCGGAATGACATCCACTGGAGGCCCGGGATTGTCGCTGGATCCCAGGATGGCGGTGATGGCGGAAGGTGGGTCAAGGGGGAGGGGGGGGTGAGTGGGGTTGGCAGCAAGGATGAGGCGGTGTCTTCTCAGTGCCCCCACCGTCCTGATGCCGGGAACCTCGATCAGGCACCGTGTGCCTCTGACAGAAGGGAGCAGCCTGGTGGAGTCACCTCAATAATCTGCCAATACTGAGCAACCAGGGGAATATCCCTGGTTCAGACCAACCTGGTTTTATAATTGGAAGATGAAGCTGGAAAACAGGCAACAAAAGCCAAATTTTTTTAAAAAATAAGTAAAATATGGCCATCGTGTCTGCAGATGATTAGCAAAGATATCTAGTAGGTGATTGCATTCTCACATCTGATACATGCGGTGTATGAAGGTTGAGACACGCGGAAAAAGACAGATCCTAAAGTCAAACATTATAGTTTAAAAAAAGAGTCAGTCCATAATTTAAAAACATTGGAATTTTCATTGCCCTTCCAGGATACCTTAAGAGTGGTAACATTGCCGTCCCACCTAGAGGTGGACGTTCAATTAAATACACAGCACTGCAGGATAGGGCTTGCCCCCCCCCCCCCCCCCCCCGCCCCCCCGCCCCCCCCCTCACCTCTGCCCCGAATGTTCACCTGGTTGATTTCTTGGGAAACCTCTAAGGCAGTCTTAAGTTATTCCCTGAGCCTGATAAAGGGAAACAATAATTTCTCGATGAGCCCTCTCTAACTGGAGAAATGTTGGAAGAGAAATTGCTGATCTTGAAACCTCCAAAAGTCATATTAAGGCTATGTGTGCGTTCGCTCAAAGATGTAAATTATCTGGAAGAGCCGATTCTGCATTATCAGCTCAGTTTGAAACGGAGTATTCTTACTGGAGGAAAGTGCAGAGATGTGTTGTTGCCACAGTCAAACTGCTGTATTCCTTTGGACTTCCTTTCAGAGGACATGATGAATCATCAGTGTCAACTCAAAGAGGTAATATTTTAGCCTGCCCTGAATGCCTGTGAATTTGACGAGCTTCTCGAAGAGCATTTGAAAAGTTTTCAATATTGTGGCTCAGGGAAGACCAACTTTTTGAAAGCACAAGAACCTACGATGACTTCATCACTAAAATGGCAGAGTTAATGATGCCAATACTGTGCCCTAAATAATTGATTCAACACCAGATGTGAGTCATGCGGACAAATTAACACAAATTTTAACGTATGTGGCCAGCGATGGTGAAGTTGTGGAGCATTTTCACGGTTTTGTCCAGCTACAATCCCACACTTCCAAGTGCCTGGAGACAATGCTTTTGGGTATCATTTGAAATGTAGGTTTGGGCATCAAAACGTGTCATGTGTAGAGTCTCAATGTGCTGCAATAATGGCAGGAAGATATTCAGATCTACAAACAAGACTGAACAATGCAAGCCCTTGTGCATTATTCATCTCATGCTCCAGCCATTCCTTCAATCTGATCTGCAACGCAGCAGCTGAATCGAGAGAGGCAGACGTAAATTGTTTTGACTTTATTCAAAACTTCTATGCTTTCTTTCCAGTTTCCATGCGTCGGTGGAATATGCTGCAATCACGCTTGGAGCTGACAGATGGAATACATTTGATGGTCAAAATATATTTGTGACACCAGGTGGTCCGCTGGTGCAGATGCTGCTCTGGCTCAGAGACTGAACTTTGTCGATGTAAAGGAATATTTATCAGACAGAGCCACACCAAATTCAGAGAAACCACGTGTGAAATCCTGAGCAGAGAAGTTTGAAAAGTACAAAGTTGCAGATTTTACTGTTTGTGGAATCGTTTACTTCGAAGAATTAATGCCGTCAGCAAATCACTGCAAAATGTTGATACAATTATTGAAAAATGCTTCACAATTGTTAGTATCAGTTAGAGGTTTTGTTATGGAAGTTTGAAATGACTATACCTCAGTGGATACCGAAGCACTAACATTAAAGTGTACAAGACATAGGAAGTTATTTTTGATTAAAGAGGAGACAATTAAATCACTTTAAAGGGGAAAGAGAAGATCATTGTTGAGACTGTCAATGTAATTTGTGACACAATAATGGTGCAATACAGAGTAGAAATGAATCTCTGAACAAGACTGCTGAATTATTTTGCGTGCTTTTTGACAAAAGTGCAGATGAGAATGCCAAGAGCCGCTGTGATGAGAGGTTAATTGAATTCTACTGGGAGGACATAAGGCACAAATCTTTTTGAAGAAGTGAAACAATTCATTCATTTCATTAGTAATGATGAGCACTGTGCTTCGGGATCACCAACTGATTTAATTGATGGGTTGCCGGCAACCTTTCCAAATATGGAAACGATTCTGAAGATATTTTTAACAACACCCGTCACAAAAGCTTCAGGTCAACGTTCTTAAAGAGTGAATAATTATCTGTGAAGTACGATGAGTCAGGAACATTTGACAAGTTCAGCAATACTGACAACTGAAAATGCTTCCTTACATTAGGTTTAACACACTGGGCTAAATCGCTGGCTTTTAAAGCAGACCAAGGCAGGCCAGCAGCACGGTTCAATTCCCGTACCAGCCTCCCCGAACAGGCGCTGGAATGTGGCGACTAGGGGCTTTTCACAGTAACTTCATAGAAGCCTACTCGTGACAATAAGCAATTTTCATTCTTCAAGCGAGAACATATGCTGCCCTGATATAATGATGAGTGGATACAGACTTAATCATGATCTGCTCCCGGTGTGCAGAATTGAAGGTTTATGGTGCTCGACGAGCAGGCATGATACTGGTTGCAACCTGCAGGCACCCAAAATACCGAGCTTTTCCCTGAAAAGGTGCAGCTAAAACCAGGTCCAGAAGGTTTGGCAGAGGTGAAGCTGGATACAACAGATGCAAACCCACAACTTCCTGTTTTCAAGCAGTTTTAGACAGAGTAGGGTTACTTAGTTCGCACATTTACTAAGAGGCTTTGCACATTTGGCACACTGTTAGATTCTTTCAAAGGAAACACTGGCCTTTCCAACTGCTTATAAAGTGCCCTAAGCAACAAAGGAAAAGAAGCCAATTGATCTCAAGATCCGGCAATTACATCCTGTAGCCTCAAGAGATGCACTAAGTTGCACTTTGGCAAGTAGGTACTAAATGGTACTGATGGGCGGCACGATAGCACAGTGGATAGCACTGTTGCTTCACAGCGGCAGGGACCTGGGTTCGATTCCCAGCTTGTATCACTGTCTGTGCGGAGTCTGCACGTTCTCCCAGTGTCTGCGTGGGTTTCCTCCAGGTGCTCCGGTTTCCTCCCGCAAGTCGCGAAAGACGCGCTTATTAGGTGAATTGGACATTCTGAATTCTCCCTCCGTGTACCCGAGCAGGCGCCGGAGTGTGGCGACTAGGGGATTTTCACAGTAACTTCACTGCAGTGGTAATGCAAGCCCACTTGTGACAATAACAAAGATTATTCTAAATTGTGCTTTACATGTTGCGACACCTCTGTTCCTATAAAGTGGTTTGCACACTTACTGTGAGCAGCATGGTGAAACAGCTGCTGTTGCACATGTACAATTCTGCGTCTGCTCCAGGCTAGGGCTGGGGAGGAGCAACAGGAAAGGTCAGAGTGCTCAATTGTAATCATTGTCCATTCACTCCTCGGGAGCAGAAGTGTGGATAGACAGTTGTGGCCAGGATGGGATAAGGCTCAGCTTGGAGCTGCTCAGCATTAGAAAAGCCTACTGAACCCACTGGGCCAGCCAATCTCCATGCTCAAATCGCGTGGGCCAGGAAGATACTGGATGATACTCCAGTCAGTGTGCTGAAAAATAAGACTTGCATTGATAAAGAGTTATTCACAACTACTGGGAGTCACCAGGCGCTTTTCATCCACTTTTTTTCTTAAAACGCAGTCACGTAGGAAGAGAGAAGGTAACTTTCAGCAGCGTGTCAAGCTGAAGGTTCATAGGAACAGGAGAAGGCCATTTAGCCCTGAAGGTTTGTTTTGCCACTGTTCAATTAAATCGTGGCTGGTTGATATCTCAAACTCCTTTTATTCAACTTGGTTCGACATCTATTATACCCCTGCCTAACAGAGAAATAAAATCTATAACTTCAGCTTTGAACTTTTCAACAGAGCCCAAGCCTCAACAACTTTCTGGAGGAAGTGATTTCCAGATTTCCATTGTGAAGAAGTGCTTCCTGATATCACTCCCGAATGGCCCAAATCTATTTCTAAACTTATGTCAACTTGTTATGGACTTCCTCAGCAAAAGAAGAGATGATTATCCTGTAATAATCTTAAATACCCCAATTAGTTCACTTTTTAATCACCTGTAAATCAAGGGAATAAAGGCCTAGATTGTGCAACCCGTCCTCTTAGCCCCAATATTACTCTGAAGTAATGAGAATTTTTTGTTTGTTTGTTTACCCATTCATCGGACGTGGGCATCACAGGCTGTGCCAGCATTTATTGCCCATCCCCAATTGCCCTCGAGGGGCAGTTAAGAGTCAACCACATTGCTGAGAGTCTGGAGTCACATGTAGGCCAGACCAGGTGAGGACGGCAGATTTCCTTCTCTAAAGGACATTAGTGAACCAGATGGGTTTTTACGACGAGCGACAATGTTTTCATGGTCATCATTAGACTTTTAATTCCAGATTTTCATTGAATTCAAATTTCACCATCTGCAGTGGTGAGATTTGAACCCAGGACAGCTTTTATTACCTGTAGGACTGCCACACAGCTTTCCATCCGTTCGAGGCTTGGTCTTAACAGCAGTTACTGTTGTAACAACTGTGCCGCAAGGCATGACCGTTCGGTCCTTTTCGACTTTCTTTGCTGAAAGCAGTGAGGGGGATTGCCGGCACTTAGCTTCGTTAGGTTCCATGTAACAGAACTGAAATCAACAAAGACAATGATGTTCACATTTAAGAGCTATTACAAACCCAATACCAAGACACGTTAGGATCAGAATACCGGACAGGGGAGGGTGATTCCACCGTAGATACAGAGTATCCTTGCAAAATATTGCTCCATCCAAAAGACAACTCTCCGGTGCATTCATGACACGACAAGAAGGAGTCTCACACCATCCGTAGTCCCTTGAAAATTCCAAACCTTCCCCTATAGTTCAAGAATTTCTATCTAACAAATGTTTGAGCAGTACTGACTAGAAAGTCTCAGATTTATCCCTGTCCTGTGCTTTGGGGTGGCACAGTGGTTAGCACTGCTGCCTCACAGTGCCAGGGATCCAGATTCAGTTCGGGCCTCGGGTCACTGTCTGTGTGGAATTTGCACATTCTCCACGTGTCTGCTTGGGTTTGCTCCGGTTTCCTCCCACAGTTCAAAGATGTGCAGTTTAGCTTCACTGGCCATGATAAATAGCTCCGTGGTGTCCAAGGGTTCGGTGGGGTTACAGGGATAGGGCGGGGGAGTCAAGGTAGGGTGTACTTTCGGAGGTTTGGTGCAGACCCGATGGGCCGAATGGCCTCCTTCTGCAGTGTAGGGATTTTATGATTTGTGTACAATTCTGGTTGCCACACGACCAGGAGGAAATGGAGGCTTTGGGGAGGGTACAGAAGAGGTTTACCAGGATGCTGCCTGGTATGGAGGGTATTAGCTATGAGGAGAGGTTGGATAAACTTGGAATGTTTTCACTGGAACGATGGAGGTTGAGGGGAGACCTGACAGTAGTTTACAAAATTATATGGTGGCACGGTGACGCAGTGGTTAGCACTGCTGCCTCATGGCACTGAGGACCTGGGTTCTATCCCGACTCTGGGTCACTGTCCGTGTGGAGTTTGCACATTCCCCCCGTGTCTGCATGGGTATCAACCCCACAACCTAAAGATGTGCAGGTGAATGGGCCACGCTAAATTGCCCCTTAATTGAAAAAAAAAGAATTGGGTACTCTAAAATTTAAAAAGAAGTTTACAGAATTATGAGGGGCATGGACAGAGTGAATAGTCAGAAACTTTTCCCCCCAGAGTGGAAAAGTCAATGACTAGGGGCATAGGTTTAAGGTGCAAGGGGCAAAGTTCAGAGGAGATGTGCGTTTTTTTTTTTTACACAGAAGGTGGCAAATGCCTGGAACAGTGGTGGAAGCAGATACAACAGTGATGTTTAAGGGACATCTTGACGAAGACATGAATAGGATGGGAAGAGGGGGTACAGACCTTGGAAGGTTTTAGTTTAGACAGGCATCGTGATCGGCGCAGACTTAGACGGCCGAAGGGCCTGTTCCTGTGCTGTTCTTTGTACTTGATCTTTGCTTGGAAAGCAATAGAGATGCTACATATAGCTCAATGACAACAGGGTGGAGTGGTGGGAAGAAAAAGGGCAAAAAGTCATCGATCATTACTGCAAGTGCACATTTGGATGCTGGAGGATAGGGTTTACTTGCAATAAATCTTCTCTCCCCACCCTCTCAACCTCCAGATGCACAACCTGTCGACACTCACATGAATGATGGGGTTTTGTTGAGGCAACCTGCGGAACCCAAATAAGTTGCCAATCTGTTAAGGGGGAAAGATAGGGGGGCGGCGGGGGGGGCGAAATGGTCAGAAAACATCCCCACAATCGCATTAGCTTTAGTCTATTTCAGTTGGCAAAAAAAAGCTGTTTTCAACAGCAGGAGTGGGCAATAGTGGGCAAAATCGAACAAACGGAGCATGAGGCTAAACCATGAAAGATAGAGGTATTTAAATTGTTGCAGCAGGATTGCTTAATAAATAGGAAGCATTAAACAGTAGTCATGGAAAGGCTGTGGGGTCATGTGGCTGACTGGAGTTCCATGTGTTGAGCAGAATGATGAATATTTGAACATTACCAACCCTGGGTGAGTGGTTAGGTTGGAAGGTGGGAGGAGATTGGCAAAGCAAGGTGATTACTTTAAACATAATGAGCAATCCGAGAACAATGTTGTGGATTGGCCATGAACAATGCGCGGGGTTACAGGGATAGGGCAGCGGAGTGGGCCAAGGTAGGGTGCTCTTTAGGAAGGTCGGGGCATACCCGATGGTTCCAATGGCCTCCTTCTGCACTGTAAGGATTCTATCAAGACTGATTACCAGAAACGTGGTGAAGTAACATCCAACCATCACTTTAAAACACTTGCCCCAAAACAAATGGGGGTGGGGGGTGGGGGGGGGAAGCAAAAGATTGAATGGAGGCAAGAGGTTTTTCCAATTTTGAAGATGGGGAGAAGGATTAAAAAAAAAAAGAAGAGTGCAATAGAACCTTGATTCTAACATAAGAGGCCGAGGAATGTGTGGTGGAGGTGAAGTCCTCCATTGCAGGATGAAAAATTGGCACTGAATACCCAACACTTTCTTCGCACACATCCCAATTAGAGGACTACATGGTGGGACGACAATAGCTCATTTTCGTGTTCGCAGCAACTCATTTTTGCCCGTTTCCCTATCTGCATTTATAAAAAATATTTTTATTCTCCTTTTCACATTTTCTCCTAAATTTACACCCAACAATAAACAATAATCAATCAGTGACGAATGTAATGTCAACCCCCATATCAATAACAACTATCCCATCCTCCCACCAAACCCCAGACATTAACCCACATGTTAACATAAATAAATGACAAAAAGGAATCAGGAATCACCCATAGTCACCATTAACATATACAATCCCTCTTCCCCCCAACCCTCCCACCCCCCCTAATGTTCGCTGTAATCCAATTCTCGAAAGTGTATAATGAATAACGCCCATGAATTGTAGAACCCCTCCATCCTTCCCATCAGTTCAAATTTGACCGTTTCAAGTGTCAAAAATTCCAGCAGGTTCCCCCCGCCACGCCAGGGCACAGGATGGAGAGGTTGATCTCCACCCTAACAGGATCCACCTTCGGGCAATCAACGAGGCGAAGGCTACATCTGCCTCCACGCCCGTTTCCAACCCCGGCTGGTCCGACACCCCGAATATGGCCTCCCGAGGGACCGAGTCCAGTTTCACGTGCACCACTTTAGCGATTACCCTAAAAACCTCCTTCCAGTAATCCTTCAGCTTTGGACAGGACCAAAACATATGAACGTGGTTTGTAGGCCCCCCACACTGCAACATTCACACACAACTTCTACCCTCTCAAAGAGCCGGCTCATCCTCGCCCTTGTGAGGTGTGCTCTATACATCACCATCAGCTGTATCAGCTCCAACCTCGCACATGAGGTGGAGGCATTCACTCTCCGGGGCACCTCCCACCAGAACCCCTCCCCCATACCCTCTCCCAACTCTTCCTCCCACTTTGCCTTGATCCCTTCCAGCGGCGCCATCTCCTCCTCCAAAATGGTCCCGTAAACCGCCAATACCACCCCCTTCTCCAGTCCCCCTCTCCAGACCTCCTCGAGGAATGCGGAAGCCGGCTCAACTGGGAAGCTCTTTATCTCCTTTCTGGCAAAGTCTCTAAATATTTCTCCCTGCTCCAGCCCATACTTCGCCCCCAGCTCCTTCAATCCCGCAAACCGACCCCCAAGAAACAAATCTTTTAGTGTCCTAATTCCTTTCTCCTCCCATCTCCGAGAATTTCCATCCCACTTCCCTGGCTCAAATCTATGGTTCCCCTGAATCGGCATTTCCCTTGACCCTGCCCCCAACCCAAAGTGCTGGCGAAACTGCCTCCAAATTCTCAACGAAGCTATTACTACCGGGCTCCCCGAGTATCTCCCCGTCGGGAGCGGCGCTGTCGCTAGCACCTTCAATCCCGACCCAAACTCTCCTCCATTCTGACCCATTGGGAGTCAACCCCTCTGACCCAGCTCCGTACGTCCTCCATATTCGCCGCCCAGTAATAATACATCAGGTTCGGAAGACCCACCCTATCAGCATTGTGACCCAGTTCAATGTCTCCTGCCAATACTGGACTGAATGCAGGCTGCCGGCACTCGGCTGAAGTATTTCTTTGCTGCCTTTGAACTCAGAGCCGGGAGTCGGCATGCAAAGGGAGCCTGTGTTCCAGCAGACCAGGGATCGAAACAAAAATCTTAAGATACAAAACAAAAATAGTGATGAGCACGAAAGAGGGTGACTGGAACCGGAAACGGAGGAATGTGGTCACCACGTGCAGTTCCTCGGAGGCCAAGGCAGAATAGATGGAGCTTACCACTAACCTATAACCAGGAACAGCTTAATCTGGGAGTGACTGTCACCAACCCTAGCTATCTAAATGAAAAAAAAATCCCATTCCCAGCATCAACATCCCTACGTCAAACTCAAAAAGGTTTTATTTTCCAGGGAATGGCTGGTCACTTTTAAACCTAACTCAAATTGGCGTATTTGTAGTTATAAACAGTTTTGTTTGTAACAAAGAGATCTGGCTTCAGATTTCCTAGCGCCCCATTTTTATTTAGGCTCTAGCCATTTTTATTGGGTTCGGTCACAATTTAAGAGGGTAAAACAGCTCGGGTGAATTTGAATTCAAAATCTCAGTTGAAACAATGGCACCCCTCCCAAGAGACACGCGCCCTGGAACGATCAACGTGTTTGTGGTGGTTGTACCTCAGCTGTGATGGATCCTGAACTGTTCCCATTCTGTGTGTTTGCCAGGCGAAAGCTTTGTCTCCCACTGGGCTGTTTCTTGAACAGGTCTATGGGCACCGTCACTGCACCAAGGACAGCACCTGCAGTGGGAAGTAACACGATCAGAATCAAAATAAAACCCTTGAAAATACAGTGACTCAGAAACAACTGGAGAGAAATAAGTCAACCTTTCGGCTAGGGCGGCGACTAATGAATCCACTGGTAAGCCTTTGCTGACTGACCTGCTGCACACTCCCAGCAACGTTCACATTTCACACAAATATCGAGCTAAATATTAACTTTTTTTTTCCAGACATACAAGTTTGCAAATGACACCAAGTTGGAGAGTGCAGTGAGCTATCGAGGGATCAGGAAGTTAGAAAGGGACATTGGCTGATTAAATAAACAAATACACCAAACTGTGGCAGATGGGGGTACAATCCAGGGAAGTGGCAGCTCAGCCACACACTGGACTGGAGAAAGACAAATCACAATATTTTCTTCATGGAAATAGGCTAGGCACTGCAGAGGAGCAACAAGCTTGGAGTGTTTATGCATACAGATCATTAAAAGCTGAAGTGCAGCTACCAAATGTAATCAAAAGGGCCAATGGAAAGTTGGTCTGAATCCCAAGGCAGCTGGAATGCAAAGGGAACGATGCGTCAATTGTAGAGTCTTGTTTGGATCCCACCTGGAGCAGTGTGTTCACTGTTGGTACTCACGCATTTTCCTTGGAGGGGCTACAGTGCATATTCACCAAAACAATACCAAGGCTTAAAGTGTTGAGCTATTGTTACTGGGTCAATACAACAGAAGTTTTCAATAGGGGGACAGATATTTTTGCATTAGGCTTTAGTATCAAGCGATATTGGGGCTGGTTTAGCTCACTGGGCTAAATCGCTGGCTTTTAAAGCAGACCAAGCAGGCCAACAGCACGGTTCGATTCCCGTACCAGCCTCCCCGGACAGGCGCCGGAATGTGGCGACTAGGGGCTTTTCACAGTAACTTCATTGAAGCCTACTGGTGACGATAAGCGATTTTCATTTCATATTGAGCTAAGGGAATTAAATGGAGTTGTGGTACAGATTAGCCAGAGCAAGCTCAAAGAGTCCGAATGCTCCATTTCGATGAAAATGCAACAACTTTTCAACAAAATAAAAAAGGTCCGAACTCGAGGTTCACGCTGTACAGCCAGGTACAAACAAACTTCACAACACCTAACCTGGAAAAAAACTAACATTTACATGGCTTCATGTATCAGAGCACTTAATCTCACATGATGAGATGAATGTTCCAATTACAGTAATAATTGGTTGGGCACAACCCTAACGATGTTGTCAGCTACGCACTCTCTGAGGGTCTTCCATCCTCCAAAATCTGCATGTGAAGTTTCTTCGACTTGGCACTCAACTCGCTGTTGGATTTAAAAAGAAAAACAGAGAATGCAGTTAACCGCCAGTTCCTGGATTCCAAAGCACCTCGCAAACCAATGTAAAACATTCTCCTCCCTCAAATTAAATGCACACTCCCACGGCACACCCTCCCTTCCCACCCTCATCTGTGCAAATCTGAGTATTCCAAGTTCCCTTAACTCGGACTTTGTTAATCCCCATTTCCTTTGCCCATCAGCCCTTCAGCGCCCAGGCTCCGGAATTTCCTCCCTAAACTGCTTTGTCATGCTACCTCCTTTCAGGCTGCTTAAAGCCTCTCCCCTTGACCAAGCATTTGGTTACCTGGCCTAGTGTCTCATTTGTTTGCTCAGTGTCAATTTGTGCTTGTTTATGCTTAGCACATCACTGACATGACCTGACCTGCCAGCATCTTGTCTGACCTGTGATGTAACCGTGTATGGTTATGGCAGCCTGGCATAACCAGGGCCTGTGTTGGGTAACAACATTCCATTGCTCCAGGAAGGCAAATAGAATGTTGTCATTTACTGCTCGGGCAATGGAATCTAAAAGTAGGGATGTTTTGTTTCAGTTGTACAGGGCATTGGAGAGCCATAAACTAGAGCACCGTGTACAGTTCTGGTCTCCTTATTTAAGAAAGGACATAAATAGGGCGGCACGGTAGCAGAGTGGTTCACACTGTTGCCTCACAGCGCCAGGGAGCCGGTTCGATTCCCGGCTTGGGTCTCTGTCTGTGCGGGGTCTGCACGTTCTCCCCGTGTCTGTGTGGGTTTCCTCCAGGTGCTCCGGTTTCCTCCCATAAGTCCCGAAAGACCCGTTAGGTGAATTGGACATTCCGAATTCTCCCTCTGTGTATCCGAACAGGCGCTGAAAGGTGGCGACACGGGGATTTTCACAGTAACTTCATTGCAGTGGTAATGTAAACCTACTTGTGACACTAGTAAAGATTATTATTATATGTCAGAAGGTTCATTCAACTGATACCTAGGCTTATCTTATGAGGAAAGGTTGTGCCTGTATCCATTGGAGTTCAGAAGAACAAGGTGTGATTTTGCGACATACAAGATCCTGAGGGGACTTGACAGGACAGATGTTGTGGGAGAGGCTAGAGCTAGGGGGACACAATTTAGAAATAAGGGATCTCCCATTTAAGACGGAGATGAGAGGAAATGATTTCTCTCAAAAGGGTGTCTGAGGAACTCACTCTTACCCAGAGAGTGGTGAAGGTTAGGATTACTGAATATTTTTGAGGCAAGGTAGCTAGACGCCCTGATTAGTCAAGAATCTAAAGTTATTCGAGGGAGGTGGAAAGTGGAGTTGAAGCCATAATCAGATCGGCCATGATTTTACTGAATTGAGGAGCAAGCTCGATGGGCCAAATGGCGATGATATAAAGGTGATATATAAATGCAAGTTGCTGCATTGCGTATTCAAAAGAGCTGTAATTCATACTCAATAGGCTGGATATTAGCAGGGAGGGAACAGGGTGGTGCTATTTTGAGTGTCAGGAAACCCGGCATAACAACTTTTTCTCGGGTCCTGCCGAGTTGAACGGCAAAATCCGATCATACTTTTTCATCTCAATCTCCCAGCCGCAGAGAACCAGATTGAGCAAACCAGCTGGCACGCAAGTCGGCCTTCGGTATTGAGCCGGGGGAGGAGGGAGGGAGAGAGAGAGAGAGAGAGAGAGAGAGAGAGAGAGGGCAGCACGGTAGCATGGTGGTTAGCATAAATGCTTCACAGCTCCAGGGTCCCAGGTTCGATTCCCGGCTGGGTCACTGTCTGTGCGGAGTCTGCACGTCCTCCCCGTGTGTGCGTGGGTTTCCTCCGGGTGCTCCGGTTTCCTCCCACAGTCCAAAGATGTGCGGGTTAGGTGGATTGGCCATGCTAAATTGCCCGTAGTGTCCTAAAAAAAGCAAGGTTAAGGGGTTGGGTTGTTGGGTTACGGGTATAGGGTGGATACGTGGGTTTGAGTAGGGTGATCATTGCTCGGCACAACATCGAGGGCCGAAGGGCCTGTTCTGTGCTGTACTGTTCTATGCTCTATGCTCTAGAGAGGGAGGGAGGGAGAGAGAGAGAGAGAGAGAGAGAGAGAGAGAGAGGGAGGGAGGGAGGGAGAGGGAGGGAGGGAGGGAGGGAGGGAGAGGAGAGAGAGAGAGAGAGAGAGAGGGGAGGGAGGAGAGGGAGAGAGGGGAGAGGGAGAGGGAGAGGGAGGAGAGAGAGAGAGAGAGAGGAGAGAGAGAGGGAGGGAGGGAGGGAGAGGGAGGGAGGGAGGGAGGGAGAGGGAGAGAGAGAGAGGAGAGGGAGGGGGAGAGGGAGAGAGAGAGGGAGAGAGAGGGAGAGGGAGGGAGAGGGAGAGGGAGAGGAGAGAGGGAGGAGAGAGAGAGAGAGAGAGAGAGAGATCTGAGGCTAGGAGGGGAAAGAATTAGAAGGGTTTGTTTGGGATGGCTGGATGAAGCAGGAGAACTGGATCCACCTATATTCTCACCTTCCTATTCAATGGGCATCCCAAGGTCCTGGAAACCTAGCTAGACATGATTACATTTAGAATAGTGGTTAACCCGGAGACATGCATCCTCATTATAATATTTAAATGAGCAATCCACCTCCCATGAGCAACGTGGTTGCCTCCTCCACCTCCATTAAAACCCAAAGTGGACCCACCCCACATGTGACCCAACCCAAATTCAACTATTTTTGGAGGTCTAATGAGATTGCGTTCCTGCATCCAACCTCTTCAAAAGTTAGTCAATTTTGTACATATTTAAAAACGCATACAATAAGCTTTCTTTATATAACTTGGGAGATGGGAAGAATGATATTTAAGAGCTGGCCTCCCTGAATTTACATCGTTGCATCATTCACAGAATTACACTGTTCCTTTCCATGGGATAGCTCCCTCTGGCGTCATTAGATGTTGGGCTAAATGAGAATAGGTTTATTATGGAAATTAAAGCGTGCGCACACACACAAACACGCGTGCACACACAAACGAACATGCATGCATACACACAAATGCACACACGCGTGCATACACAAACAAACGCGCGCGCACACAGACGCACCTAAACAAAAAATCTAAGTTATGAACAATAGCTGCATAGAGTTGCCACCACTCCAGTGTCGGTCCCCACAATCACCCACCAGCCAATCACTGCTGAGGTTCACTCGTAACACTACCACACACACGGAACTTTACATACTGTACAGTATGAATGTGTTACAACCAGGAAACAAATTGAAATAAAATTCAATCCACGCTTGATTGTGTCCATCTGCAACATTACGCAAACCCCCAGAGAGACACAAAGACCAAATTTGTCAAGGTTCGGCATTTATTACAAGGAGACTAGAGTGCAAGAATAAGGAAGTCTTGCTACAATTATATATGAGTTTGGTGAGACTGCACCTGGAGAACTGTGCTCCGCTTTGGTCTCCATTTGCTCCATTACACTAAAAGTACTTGGCTGGTTCTAAAGTGCTGGGAGATATCTGATGGTGTGAAAAGCATTCGATAAATGTATTTAAAAAATATATATTTTTAATACGCCTTTGTCATTTTATACCAAAACCCCCCCAGAAGTACAAAAGTCCAAACAACAGTAATCAAACAATAACCTCGTAAACAAGGACCCCTCCTCCATTATCAATAACAACTAAGTGGCCAATTCCTTGAAGTACAATGTAAACAGTTGCCATGCGGTAGAGCCGCCCTTCATTTGACCCCCTCATGCTGTATTTGACCTTTTCCAGGCTGAAAAACTCCATTAAGTCACCCAGCCAGGCTGAGCCACTAGGTGGCGTCACCAGCCTCCAACCCAATAGGATTCAGCTCTGAGCAACCAACCAGGCGAAGGCCAGGAGATCTGCCCCCCCCACCCATCCGCAGCTCCGGCCGGTCCGAAACCCCAAATATAACCGTTAAAGGGCAGGGCACCAACTCAATGTTCAGGGTCACCGACATAGGGCTGAAAAAAAAAAGAGACCCAGAAATCGACAAGCTTGGCGCAGGACCAGAACATGTGTGTGAGATTAGATGGCCCTGTGGAACAGCGTTCGTACCAATCCTCAACTCCCGCAGAGAAACAACTCATTTGGGCTTTAGTGAGATACACCCTAAACAGTACCGTGAGCTGGATCAGGCCTAGCCTCACACAAGGTGACATTGCGTTTACCCTGCGTAGGGCGTCACTCCACTCCTCTTCCTCCATTATAGGCCCCAGCTCCTCATCCCATTCGGCCTTCACCCATTCCACTGAGATCAGATCCTGTCCCAGAATCCGTCCGTATATGCCGGATGCACTACCCTCTTCCGACCCCAAAAAGGAAAGGACCCGCTCCAGCAAGGATGATGGCGACACCACCGGGAATGTCAGAAACATCCAAACAATATTTCATACCTGGAGGTACTTAAACGAGTCCAAGCCCGACAGCCCGGATTTCTCCATCAATTCCTCCAGATTGGCAACCGACCCACCCAGGAATAAATCACTCACTCTCTCTCTCTCCAGCCCCTTCCCCATCCACCCCGTTAAATGTGACATCCAACTTTGCCGGCTTGAACAAGTGGTCCGCACAAATGGTGACACACCTTGATACGGACCACAGCTTGAAATACTGATGGAGTTGCCTCCATAGTTTTAAAGTGGAGACAATCCCCCGGATAATTGACTTGGGTAGAAATACCGGAAGACACTGAAGCAGAACAAGAATCTCGGCAACTTGTTCATCTTGATGGCTCGTCAGGGACAAGGAAAGGCTGTCCCACCTTTGCAAGTCAGCCTTAACCCTACTCAATCGGCTGGTATAATTCAATTTACGGAGCCACACCCAATCCCAAGCCACCTGGACACCCAAATACCAAAAGCTGGTCCTGGTCAAGACCGGCTCCCCTCCCCAAAGTGTTGACCAAAAAATACTCACCCTTCCGTACATTTAACTTGCATCCAGAGAAGGAGACACAGTTCTTCAATATACTCATTATGTCCCCATAACTGGCTCCGGATCCCTCCCGTACAGCAGATCATCCGCATACAGGGACACTCTGTTTTCAACCCCACCCCTACCTATCCATCTGTTTGAGGCCCTCAGGGCAATAGCCAGTGGCTCGATCACTAACACTAACCAAGAGGGGAGATAAAGGACACACCTGCCTCGTCCCCCGACGCAGCCGAAAAGTCCCCAAACTCATGATATTGATATGGACGCCAGCAGAAGGAGCCCAGTACAATAACCGCACCCACGACACAAACCCAGGGCCCAACTCAAACCTCCCCAAAACCGCAAAGAGTAACCTCCATTCGACCCTACCGAACGCTTTTTCCGCATCCAACGACGCGATTACCTCAGGTTCCAGCCCAGCCGCTGGGTTGAGAACCACATTGAGCAGTCACCTCACACTGGAGCTTTCGGCCCTTTACAAATCCCGTCTGGTCCTCCTCAATTATCTCTGGGAGACAGGGTTTCAACCTCCGGAGAAGAGAAGTAGATGTCTGGCAAGTGTCGTAGGAAGAGAACCTCACGCCAGACAATTATTAAACATCCCCTTGAATAATGGAACCAGCTGATCCGCAAACATCTTGTAGAATTCCACTGGGAACCCATCCAGCCCAGGTGCCTTCCCTATCTGCATCTTTCCTAATGCTGTTCGAACCTCCTCCAAACTCAGTGGTGCCTCCAGCTCTTACCCCACCGTGGGAAACACCGGGCCCTCTAAAATCTCTGTCATTCCCAGCTCGCACTCTGGCGGCTCTGATCTATAAAGCCCCTCATAGAAGGCTTGAAATATCCCATTCACCTTGTCTGGGGCGGAAACCAGCCTACACTCTGAATTCCTCACCTGGATAATCCCCCTAGCAGCCTCCTGCCATCTTAGCTGATGAGCCAACAAATGTTGGCCTTCTCCCCATACACCACCCTCCTCAAACGCTGGCGCCCCGTCCTGTCCGTAGACAGGTCAAACTGCATTTGCAACTTTTTCCTGTGTGCCAATAGCGTTGAGTCGCTCGCATACCTACGGTCCACTCTCAGGATCTCATCTACTGACTTCTGGTGTTCAGTCTTGGCCTCCCCGTCCATGTGTGCCTTGTACAATATGATCTCCCTTCTAATCGCCGCCTCCCACAGAGAAGAGGGTGAGACCATCTCATTCTCATTGAACTCTACATATTCCCTTACGGCTCCCGAGACCTGCCCGCGGAGCCCAACCTGCGACAAAAGCCCTACATTTAACCTCCATCCTGTGCTCTGCGTCCGGTCCACCTCCAACACAAGGGACGCGATCTAGCCGAATGGAACAGAGTCCCATAGTGCGCGATTAGCCAGGTGGTTCCCGGAGCTCGGAGCAGCCATTCGGGTAGATCATGGGCCCAGCGGGGAACGTGTGGCTGAGGCCGCATTTAGCCCCGTTTTCTGCACGGAGGAGCTCCACTCACCGGAACTCCTTAGTACAGGGAGAGATCGGAACGCCATTTCAAAATGGAGTCCCAATCTCTCAGCCCCCCCCCCCTCCCCCCGACTTCAACCCCCCCCCCCCAAATCAGCGATAAGGGGGTCCTTGACCCTGCACCCACACAGGGCACCCGCGGGCCCGATTCCCGTTGCACAAAATAAACCAGCTTGGAACCTTGGCAGTGCCAGGCTGGCACAACCAGGGTGCCAGAATGCCACCCTGCCCAGAGAGCAAGCGCCTGAGGGCATCCGATCCCCAGAGAGACCCCCCACGAGTGCCATTCGTCTGGTCCCCATTTGTGGAGATCAGCAGTGAACGGTGCTCACCCAAAGTCTCCTAGACGAGGGAGTTAGATCCCACGCCTTGATGAGATCTCGGGAATGCATATTACAGTAAGACTAGCTCATTCTAAAACACAGATTTGCCAGAAAGTGATCCCGCCCACAATGGGTGGGAATCACACTGCAGTGTCTTGAGAGGTCACGGTAGATCTTGCAGGGTGTGGCGAGCCGGGTTGATCCCGGAGGCGAGATCTTCAGGCATCTACTGGCCGTGTCACGTTGCTTTTCGGGCGCAACGCGGCCGGTAGATCTCGCCACATGTCTACCAAGTACGGAGCATGGTCAGAAAAGACCACATGCAAATATTCCGCCTTTTTCCATCCCGCTGGGAAAGAGTCCTAACCATGATAAGTAACCTATCCTCCAGTACACCTCTTGTACCGGGGAAGAAAACAAACTCCTTACCCCAGGGTGCGTAAACCCGCCATGGGTCCACACCTCCTGTCTCCTCCACGAACGCAGCCAGTGAACCGCCATCGCCGAAGTGGCCAACGTTTGAAGAGTGTCTAAATTTGGTATTGCAGCCTACAACCACCTTATAAATGTTACATCATCCCAATACGGGACGCACATGTTCACGAAGACCACGGACCTTCCCTCCAACGTGCCTGAAACCACCATGTACCGACCCCCCTGATCAGCCAGGACCTTCGCGTCTGGTAGCGGACCCTTTCACTGACTAAAATCGCCCCCTCCCCAGTCCTGCCGCCTTGGTTAGCCCCTTCCCCCACACAAAACAAACAAACTAGACTCACTGTGCCTCACCAAAACTGGCTCAACAAGTCGCAGCCCTGAAAAGCACTCTAGAAACACGGAAGTCTTTCATTCCTTATTCGTACAATATCTAAGGAACGATAAATTTGTCTTACTGGGGAAGATTCACTAGAGTGGTTCACTGGATGAGAGGCCGAGTAAATTGGGGCATCTATACTTTGTGGAGTTTAGAATAATGGGAGGTGATCTCATTGAAACATGGAATTTGGAACGAGGCTAAACAGCGGAAACGCAGAACTCGTTTCCTTTGGCTGGGATCACAATCTGAGGAAAAGGGTCCAGCATTTAAAACAGAGGGAAAAAAAGTCTTTAATTCATGGAATTGTGAATCTTTGAAATTCTCTACACCAAAGAGTTGCAGATGCGCCATCCTTGGATAAAGTTACGGCTGGGATTGAAGTATTTTTATCTTTCCGGGAATCAAGGGATATGGGGAGTTCTGGGGAGGTGGTGAGGCAGAAGATCAACCATAATAGTGTTAAATGGAGGGGCCACGCCATCTACACCTTCTTCTATTTTTGATGTTTTTAAGACTGCAGCAACAGTATAAAAACACATCAAGCTTTATTTAGTGGCTCTTTCCTCTTTCTGAGATGGGCTATTAACAACTTAACACCATCCACAAAACTATTTTTGAACTGAACGAAACTCAGGAGGAAAAAGGACAACCACCAGAAATGCAGAGCAGCGAGAAGTTTCAGCTTAAAATAAATAGAAATACCATACTCACAACACAAACTGCTGGTCCCACAAGGGGTTAGAAATGCTGCTCATCACGGAGCTGGTGGCTTTCTGCACTGGATTGTCCAACTCTACAACACAGTACGGATGAACACGCTCTGACAATACAAAACACATTCAGAACATTAAATCTAATTTGGCATGCAGCAACCGTAAAGCAGAAACTACTTAATGCAATCGCCACTCAGAAATAATACATAATAATAAGCAGAATTTTAAGCAAATAAATTATAAATTCTTCGTTGAATTCACGTGGCGCGCCCTCTATGATATTGGCCAGAAATACCTACTGAAGGAGAACCACAATGGACGTGAAGCAGTTCAAGGGCCCTTGGTTAGAACTGGCTGGTGGGATCCACTCCCTGCTCCGTTGTAAATTGTCTGAAATAGCTGCTAGGTCATATTTCCACACGTATCACAAGCTGTGAATCTCTGGCAGCTTCATTAGTATGCCCATATTTTCCATCCTTCACAGCCTGACTTACATTATTTAATTTTGTTTTTCAAAAGTGCTTCACTATTATGTCTTGAATGAAAATAAATTAATTCTCCCAATTTCACATGTCCCCACTTCATTGAATTAAGGTTCAGAGCGTTTATTCCCAAAAACCGGCAAGATCTGCCGGCACGGACTCAGTCCCGAGACAGCCCAGTTTGAGGCATTGCACCTGAAAAGCAATTCTAATAAATGACATTTGTGAACAAGTTCAGGAATTTTCTTCTCTGACCTCTAGCTCTTCATCAGAAGAAAGACAGACAAATTCAAAAAGCTAACTCTGTTTTCTCTCCCCACAGATGCTGCCAGACCTGCTGAGGTTATCCAGCACCCTCTGTTCAGGTTTTACTCTCGTCTCTCCTTCCTCCTTGGTGACACTCTTTAAAAGCTACCTCACCAGCCCTGATGTCTTCTTTCATGGCTCAGTGTCAAACTTTACTCAATAATGTTCCACCAAAGTGCCATGGGATGGTTTATTAAGTTGAGGGCGCCATATAAATTCCAAGTCCGATTTGCTTGTGAAATGGCTAAACTTCCTAGTTCACACACGTCAATAGGGCGGCGTGTAATGCACAAGTTGTGAATTTGCACACAGCTGCACCGTTGCTGCTCCTATCACCAGCTTTGCACCGCAGTTTTGCGTTTTACACAGTATCCGTTTGGCAAGACCTGGCAGCACTCAAATATCACGTGACTATCTTTGGTTACCTGCGGCATCCGGGTCAGCAAGATTGTCCACTTTAATGATCTTCACAAGAAGCTTTCGCTCATGAGCTCTTGGCGGCTTTGGAGGCGAGCAAACCTGAGAGTTCAACTCTGCACTTGGCGCAGTTTGAGGAACTGACAAATTCTAAAGCGAAAGGAGGGAGGAAGAGAAAAGATACACAAGAAATAAATTAGATCTTCCGTTGGTAAATTACACCGTAAATACTGCTGATTGAACCTAAACCATTAATGCCAGTAGGCAAAGGATGATTAATGGTTTACCCAATAATAAAACCGTCCAATGCCATCCAATACTCTGCATAACTATGCATACTGCATAGCCTGCATAGGGCAGCACGGTATCCAAAATCCAAATTGTGGATAGCACAATTGCTTCACAGCTCCGAGGTCCCAGGTTCGATTGCCGGCTTGGGTCACTGTCTGTGCGGAGTCTGCACGTCCTCCCCGTGTGTGCGTGGGTTTCCTCCGGGTGCTCTGGTTTCCTCCCACAGTCCAAAGATGTGCAGGTTAGGTGGATTGGCCATGATAAATTGACCATAGTGTCCAAAATTGCCCTTAGTGGTGGGTGGGGTTACTGGGTTATGGGGATAGAGTGGAGGTGTTGACCTTGGGTAGGGTGCTCTTTCCAAGAGCCGGTGCAGACTCGATGGGCCGAGTGGCCTCCTTCTGCACTGTAAATTCTATGATAACCTGGTGGTTGATCTTGGAGGAAATGAGTAGTTATGTATGCATGGTGTAAAGCAGATACAATTAAAGCTGGCGGGCATGGATGATTCAAAATTAGAATTGTTACAGCACCTGCGGCCACTTGGCCCGTCGCGTCTGCAACAGTTCTCCAAAGTAAAAATACACCTAGTTCCATTCCCCTGCCTTCTTTCTCCCTGCAATCCTCCATATTCTTCCATTTCAGATAATAACCCAAATCCCTCTTGAAATCCTCCGCTGAAGCTGCGCCCACCACAGTCTCAGACTGTGCATTCCAGATCTTCACCACTCGCTGTGAGAAAATGGTTCTCACGTCTCCATTGCTTCTTTTGCCAATTAAGTTCAATCTGTGTCCTCTCGTTTTCAATCCTTCCGCCCACAGGAACCATTGCCCCCCCCCCCCCCCCCCCCCCCCCCCCCCTCGGTAACTCTCTCAGCCCTCTCACGATTTTGAATAATACCATTAAATCTCCTCTCACTCCCAGGAGAACAATACCAATCTCTCCAATCTACCGTCGTGGCTGAAGTTCATCATCCCGGGAACTGTTCTTGTAAACTTTGTCTGCACCCTGGCCAATGCCTGCAAACCCTTCCTAATGCGTGGCGGCCAGAACTGGACGCAATGCTCCAGTTGATGCTGAACCGTTGTTTGATACAAGTTCAACATAACCCTCTCGCTCTTGAACTCTATGCTCCATCTAATAAACTTTAGGATATCGTATACTTTATTAACCACTCCCTCAGCTGTCCTGCCACCTTCAATAACTTATGCACACCTACCCCCAGGTCTTGCACCCTCTTTAGATTTGTATCCTTTATTCTTTCAACAAGAAAGATTTCCCACTTATGCAACGTCAATAAGAGCATCTAAAACTTTCGTAGATTTCATAGAATATACAGTGCAGAAGGAGGCCATTCAGCCCATGGAGTCTGCACCGGCCCTTGGAAAGAGCACCCTACTTAAGCCTCACACCTCCACCCTATCCCCTTTATCTCTGTAACCCAGTAACCCCACCTAACCTTTTTGGACACTAATGACAATTTAGAATGGCCAATCCACCTAACCCGCACATCTTTGGACTGTGGGAGGAAACCGGAGCACCCGGAGGAAACCCACGCAGACACGGGGAGAACGTGCAGACTCCACGCAGACAGTGACCCAAGCCGGAAATCGAACCTGGGAAACTGGAGCTGTGAAGCAACTGTGCTAACCACTAAGCTACCGTGCTGCCCCCAAGCTATTCCCTGTGCCCCCGTGCTATCCTCACCTAACACACTGTCCCATTCAGTATTCTTTGTTTCTACCTGTTCCCCACTGCAGGGATTGCTCAGTTATCCATCCAATACAAGAACCTACCACAAAACAAAACCCAAATCAGCTTCCTTCCCGTTCACCTTCAGCAATGTCAACGTACTCCCAAAGCTCTCTTTCTATGACGCATCTGCTCTCTTGCTTCACAAAATGCTCCCCCCTCACAAACCCTCATCTGTGGTTTTTCACTTCTTGACCTCACACATCACCAAGATCTCAACAAATAGGAATGTGATCACCTCCTGGTCTCCTTTAAACACGCTCTCATTTGTCGTCAGCATCTCCACCCTTGGCCCCACTGACTGTGGAAGGGAAAACTAAATCTCTAGGACCCCCACAAGTTCACACAAGTACTGCTGGCTGGCTCCCTCACATTGGTTTTCAACATGCTCAATCCTGTCAAATCACTCAGTCTTTCCCAGTGTGGTTGCGACCCTTCTCACCTCAACCATGATATGCCAAAGGAATCAAACTGACACACAGCTGGTTAAATCATCCACCAATAGATCGGAGTTAAACATGGTTAGCTTTCTTGGAGCAACAGGGAGAACCGGACTGGCCAATGCTCTTGCTCACTGGATCCGCCCCAGCCAACCTCATGAACGTGCACTAACCCCACTCTCTCAGAGCCTTGGGAAATTACCAATTCACACTGACATGCCCAGCCAACAACTCAAATTTCAATCCCTCCACCGCCTCATTTCATTTAATCTCTGCAACCTTCTCCTGCTGTCCTACCTCGAGCTCATCTCCTCTTTCCCCTCACATCCCAACACTGGTGACAAGACCACCTGGTCGGAATACCCGACGGAATTCCTTCCATAACCCCTGCCGCCTCTACATCTCTGCTTTCACGATGCCCCGCTGGAATTGAACAAGATTTCTTTTGCCTCCTCGCCCATCGTTCCACCCTCCCCTCCTTCATTCTACTATAATAATTAAGTTCTGAAGAAAAAGTCTCTACGCAGGCTAAGCCATTCTGCGACTTGAGCCTGTCCCACACTTCCGTGAAATCACCGATCCCTATCCTATTTTCATATTATTTTTAATTCTATCGCCTTTAGCATGAAGAAATATTTTCTATTTTCTCTCCTGAATGATCTGGCTGATTTGAAGGTTATGATTCCTCAGAAGACTCACGCCACCAGGAAATATTCCATCTATTTTATCAAACATTAAAATTCTTATAAATTATTCCTCAACCGTCAAGGTTCTGGGTCATCTGAGCCTGGTTTATTTTATATAACTGTTCGTGCCGTGGTAATGTTCTGGTGAAATTCACTCATCCTCCCAAGGCCAATATATATCCTTTGTAAAGGTGCAGTACTCATAACTGTACCTAAATATGGTGTAACCAGGGCTTTATAGCTGTAGCAAAACCTTCTCCCTTTTATATTCTAGCTCGCTGGTTAGCTTTTAACTATCTGTTTGTGTGCAATGTGCATCTCACTCAGTTTCTTTCTTCATCAACAACAGCTTATATTTACATAGCCCCTATAATGCCTTGAAGCATCCCAAGTCGTTACAGGGGAGCAATGTAAATAAATATGATACCGAGCCATAGAATCCCCAAGGAGCAAGAAGGTAGCTAGGGAGAGAGTAGGCCCACTCAAGGACAAAGCGGGGAAGTTGTGCGTGAAGTCAGAGGAAGTGGGTGAGAGCCTTAATGAGAACTTTGCATCAGTATTCACCAAGGAGAGGGACAACACGGATGTTGAGGTTAGGGATGGGTGTGTGGCTCTCTGGGTGTGTCTTAGAGGAAAAACGCATGGTGGGGAAGTATACAAAGAACAATACAGCACAGGAACAGGCCATTCGGCCCACCAAGCCTGCGCCGATCAGGTGTCCTATCTAGACCAACTGCCTGTACCCTTCTGTACCCCCCCTATCCAGATAAGTCTTAAAGGTCGCTTACGTATCTGCCTCAACCACCTCCCTTGACAGTGCATTCCAGGCCACCATTACCCTCTCTGTGTAAAAACCTTTCCCCACACATCTCCACTGAATCTATTCTCCTCACCTTGAACTTGTGCCCCCTTGTGGGTGCAGAGGAGGTTCACCAGGATGTTGCCTGGCATGGAGGGTGCTAGCTATGAAGAAAGGTTGAGTAGATTAGGATTGTTTTCATTGGAAAGACGGAGGTTGAGGGGGGAAATTAGTGAGGTCTACAAAATTATGAGAGGTATGGACAGGGTGGATAGCAACAAGCTTTTTCCAAGAGTGGGGGTGTCAATTACAAAGGGTCACGATTTCAAGGTGAGAGGAGGAAACTTTCAGGGAGATGTGTGTGGAAAGTTTTTTACGCGGAGGGTGGTGGGTGCCTGGAACGCTTTGCCAGCGGAGGTGGTAGAGGCGGGCACGATAGCATAATTTAAGATGCATCTGGACAGATATATGAACGGGTGGGGAACAGAGAGAAGTAGACCGTGGAAAATAGCAACAGGTTTAGATAAAGAGATCTGGATCGGCGCAGGTTGGGAGGGCCGAAGGGCCTGTTCCCGTGCTGTAATTTTCTTTATTCTTTGTTCTTGTAATTTTCAATTCCGCCCTGGGAAAAAGCCTCCAACTGTTCACCCTATCCATACCCCTAATAATTTTATAAGCCTCTATCAGGCCACCCTTCAGCCTCCGTCTCTCTAGGGAGAACAATCCCAGTTTACTCAATCTCTCCTCATATCTAATACCCTCCATCCCAGGCAACATCCTGGTAAACCTTTTCTGTACTCTCTCCAAAGCCTCCGCGTCCTTCTGGCGATGTGCTGACCAGAATTGGGCACAGTATTTCAAATGTGGCCTACCAACGTTCTATATAACTGTAACATAATTTTCAAGCTTTAATACTCGATACCCCGTCCTATGAAGGTAAGCATACCATATGCTTTCTTTACCACCATTTCCACCAGCACTGCCACTTTCAGAAGTGCATCAAATATATATATATATATATATAAATAAAAGGAAAGAGTGTTAATAACTAGGAGTTAGACATGTATAAAGAAACGTTGTTTTGCATGGATATCAGCTAGCAGTGTAACCAAGGCACAATTGCACACTACACAAAAATGTGGCAAATTCCAATGTGTTAGGCTGAACTGCGAAAACGGAGGGCCTCACAGTAAATTTTCACTTTAGAAATTGGGCAGTGCAGGCTGAAAAACCTCATACTAACTTGGCTTTCCTTCAAAGGTGCCGCCTTCATACTCAGCAGGACCCTAGGACGGGCAGAAGTCAGCATGTCCTGTAACAACGTATAGATAGTCTCCCGGTACGTATCCTCTTCGTCCACCTATTTCAGATTAACAAACAGTGGCATATTTAAAGGGCGCACGTTCAGAGTCAATGCCATCACTTACCTTAAACAGTGAGGCTTTGGAAGATCCCGGCCGGAGTAGATTCCGAGATATCGCAATCCCATTCAGTTTCACCCAGCTGACTGAATAGGAAGTATTTCTGTAGACTATTACTACTGTATAGCTTTAAGTAGTTACCAAATTAAAGACAATTTGACAACAAAACACAGGAAGTAGATCTTGTCAGAGTCCTTCCTGTTTATTCCCTTTGTTCCCATTTTCTTTTCTTTTATTATTTTTGGTCCGTGGACCCATAATTGGAATATGTCTTTAAGCGGAGGACTCAAGCTGAAGCAGCCTGCTTGTCAGGACAGTGTGTTCCAGGTTTTGTATTTGGGAGGCACAAAATCAGATCCGTCGGCGTTGAGTGAATCTTTGACACCGGCTTTGGAAGAAGTTGGTTCGATTGGCTAAGTGCCGATCGGTGAGTTGCCCAGGACAGTGTTCTGACTGACAACAGTCAATAACTGGTTCCTGCATGATGCTTTCTGAGAGAGCTTGGCAGAAGTGTTTAGACCTTGGAAGTGAAAAAGGATACCCTCGCTCTCTCTCTTCTCGCTGAAGAAAAGTACTGCTTTGTTATTCCACAATCAGTGAGTGCCTGGCACATCTTTGCTGTAAACCCGAAATGATGATGAGTCTACAGAGAAAGTAGACAATCATGTCAGGGAAAACGATCTCAATCCGAGAAGGAAGTAGTACCGAAACGAAAGATTGAACTCCAGAAAGCAAAGGAGCTCAGGTATTTTAAAATTGTGTTGCAACGCTGGGCCAAGTGGGGCAGGAGGTGACCGCACACTAGCCCAGGTGTCGTGACATTTTGTAACTTAAAAACATTTCATTCATGCCATGTGGGAATTGCCATTCCAATTTGCTTTCGAGAAGGTGTCAGTGCGCTGCCTTCTTGAACTGCTGTGGTCCACGTGCTGTAGATACCCGCAAAATGCTGGAGGGAGGGAGCTCCAGGATTTTGGCCTAGCAACAGTGAAGGAATGGCAATATATTTCTAAGTCAGGATGGTTGGTGAGTTGGATGGGAACTTCCAGATGGTGATATTCCCAGGCATCTGCCGCCCTTGTCCTTCTAGATGGCAGTGGTCATGTGTTTGGAAGGTGCTGTCTAAGGAGCCTTGGTGAGACCCCACAGTGCATCTTGCGGATGGTACACAATGCTGGCACTGTACGTCGGTCGAGAGAGTGAATGTTTGTGGAAGAGATGCTTTTTGCTGGGTGGTGTCAACCTTCTTCAGTGTTGAGCTGCGTTCATCTTGGCAAATAAAGAGCATTCCATCACACTGCTGACTTGGATCTGGTAGCATGCTGGTTAGCACTATGGTTTCACAGCACCAAACCTGGGACCCTAGCGCTGTGAAGCAACAGTGCTGCCCACTGTGTTACCGTGCTCCCGGGTCCCAGGTTCAATTCCCGGCTTTGGGCACTGTCTGTGCGGAGTCTGCACGTTCTCCCCCTGTCTGCGTGGGCTTCCTCCGGGTGCTCCGGTTTCATCCCACAAGTCTCGAAAGACGTGCTATTAGGTAATTTGGACATTCTGAATTCTCTCTGGGTACCCGAACAGGCGCTGGAGTGTGGCGACGAGGGGCTTTTCACAGTAACTTCATTGCGGTGTTAATGTAAGCCTACTTGTGACAATAAATATTATTATAGATGTATATATATATATTATATGTATGGCTAATCCTGTTCACCGTCTGCACAATGGTAATCCCCAAGATGTTGAAAGTTGAGGAGTCAGCAATGGCAATGCCAATGGATGTCAAGGCACGGTGGTTAGATTCTCCCTTGTTAGAGATGGTCATTGTCTGGAACCTTTCAGCCCAAGCCTGGATACTGTCTAGGTCTTGCTGCATTAAGACTGCTGCAATAGGAGCTGGTTTAGCTCACTGGGCCAAATCGCTGGCTTTGAAAGCAGACCAAGCAGGCCAGCAGCACGGTTCGATTCCCGTACCAGCCTCCCCGGGCAGGCGCCGGAATGTGGCGACTAGGGGCTTGTCACAGTAACTTCATTGAAATTGAAGCCTACTCGTGACAATAAGCGATTTTCATTTCATTTCATATCTCAGGAGTTAGATGGTGTTGTCACCAGTGAACATCCCCACTTCAGAACTTATGATGAAAGGAAGGTTATTGATGAAGCTGAAGATGGTTAGGCCTCGGGCAATACACTGAGGAACTCCTGCAGCGATGTCCTGACCTACAATCACCACAGACATCTTCCTTTGAGCTGGGTATAACTCCAGCCAGCAAAGAGTATCCCACCCGATTCCCACGGACTCCAGTTTCGCTATTCCAGGGCAACTTGGAAGCTGACAAATTATGGAATATAACTCCAATCTATATCTTTGAACAAGGAACTTAAATTTGAACTGGCAGATACTCAGGCCTCGAGTATCTAATACGGAGACAGTATCAAATATATAGAAAATAGAGATACTGTGAGAATCACTTCATCCAGTATTTTGTACTTTAATTTCATTTGCAATTTTGAAGCTCTGCAGGCTGAGCATCAATGCAGCAGCTCAGAAGACAATGTGAGGGAGATGAAGAACAGAGAAATTGGATTGGATTGGATTTGTTTATTGTCACATGTACCAAGGTACAGTGAAAAGCATTTTTCTACGAGCAGCTCAACAGATCATCAAGTACATGAAATGAAAAGGAAATAAAAGAAAATACATAATAGGGCAACACAAGGTATACAATGTAACTCCATAAGCACCAGCATCGGATGAAGCATACAGGGGTGGAGTGTTAATGAGGCCAGTCAATAAGAGGGTCGTTTAGGAGTCTGGTAACAGTGGGGAAGAAGCTGTTTTTGAGTCTATGCGTGTTCTCAGACTTTTGTATCCCCTGCCTGATGGAAGAAGTTGGAAGAGTGAGTAAGCTGGGTGGGAGGGATCTTTGATTATGCTGCCCGCTTTCCACAGGCAGCGGGAGGTGTAGATGGAGTCAATGGAAGGGAGGCAGGTTTGTATGATGGACTGGGCTGTGTTCACGACTCTCTAAAGTTTCATGCGGTCCTGGGCCAAGCAGGTACCATACCAGGCTGCGATGCAGCCAGATAAGATGCTTTCTATGGTGCATCCGTAAAAGTTGGAAGAGTTAATTCCCTGGGCCCTCTTCCCGTCTCCTCTTTTAGGAACAGACTGGTCAATGAAACAGGGAAGGGCTGTACTGAATATAGGCCCTGTTCCCTTCAACCTATTATCCACCTAGGTTGATTTGTTCAGACAGTCACAAATTCTTCACTATCCTCCAAACAAATCAAAGCATAGCACAGGACAAGGGCATTTTCAGATTGCGTTTTATATATGCACAAGGTATCAAACAATAGGAATATCCTGAGTTATCTGCTTTCTTGAAAGCATCAGAGCTGGAAACACTGGAAATTGCTGAACAATCATTGGCAAACATTCTCTACTTCTAAACTTCATTTTGGTACCCAACCTAACAAGCTCAAGAACGATATAGGGCCTGTGTATAAGGTCTGTTCCTGGGAAATTACTGTTTGCACGAATGCCACCATTCAAACTCTCACCTCCTGGAACTTAAAGTGACCGATTTGACCAGGAATTGGCTCCTGCAAGACCAGATCGTTAAACACAACTAAATTGACACAGCACAACTGTACAAGATGGCCAGACCTCTGCCAAGAAATTATCACAATGTGGAGATGCCGGCGTTGGACTGGGGTGAGCACAGTAAGAAGTCTTACAACACCAGGTTAAAGTCCAACATGTTCCTTTCAAACACTAGCTTTCGGAGCACTGCTCCTTCCTCAGGTGAATGAAGAGGTATGTTCCAGAAACATATATATTAGACAAATTCAACGATGCCAGACAATGCTTAGAATGCAAGCATTTGCAGGTAATTCAGTCTTTACAGATCAAGAGATAGGGGTAACCCAGGTGAAAGAGGTGTGAATTGTCTCAAGCCAGGACAGTTGGTAAGATTACGCAAGCCCAGGCCAGATGGTGGGGGATGAATGTAATGCAACATGAATCCCAGGTCCCGGTTGAGGCCGCACTCTTGTGTGCGGAACTTGGCTATAAGTTTCTCCTCGGCGATTCTGCGTTGTCGCGTGTCCTGAAGGCCGCCTTGGAGAACGCTTACCCGGAGATCAGAGGCTGAATGTCCTTGACTGCTGAAGTGTTCCCCAACTGGAAGGGAACATTCCTGCCTGGTGATTGTCGCGCGATGTCCATTCGTTCGTTGTCACAGCGTCTGCATGGTCTCGCCAATGTACATCCTTTCCTGCAGCTTATGAGGTAGACAACATTGGCCGAGTCGCACATGTATGTACCGCGTACCTGGTGGGTGGTGGTCTCACATGTAATGGTGGTACACATGTCGATGATCTGGCACGTCTTTCCAGAAATTATCACAGCAGTTTTACCTCCAACCAGAATAGAACACAGCATTTTAGAGTTTGTCGAGTGTTTTTTCATACAGATAATACATGGTAGCCTTCTAGCATTTCATATATTACAGATGGGAATAAGCACGTTTTACACAAGACCGACAGAACAAATCATTATAATAGTTAAGGGCCTGTGTGAAAGCCAAATGGTCCCAAGTTTGATTTCTAGGCTTTGACGTCCAGTTCAAATCTAACCGGAGGGCGATAAATGTTTTCAAGCCAGGGGCCTTGAATCAGATTCACATTCTCAATCACTATCTAGTAGCCCCAGCTAGTAAACACTCGACTTTGGACAAGTCCAGGATTGGTGTTGACAAATCAAAACTTGCTCTGGACATTTGCTTTCTATCTTCTTAAAACAGATGCCAAAACAGACAAGTAGTAAACATTTAAAGCTTTATAAATGGTTACTCTGGAGCTGGAGGCGAAAAAAATACTCAAGTCACTCACCTCCCTTGTTATTCTCGGTGTCACTTTCAACCTAAGGTTTTGAGGATCCACAAGACTCCACGTGACTTGGACAACATCAATGTCTTGAATATGAATCTCCAGCTAGGGAAACAAGAAAATTACAAAAGGATGAATATGTTACACCTCCCCCCCCCCCCGATTCCAATTCACGGCTCAGTTAGATTGCACACCAGCAGTTTGAGGCGTTTAGAATTACGTGGCACTGGTCGGCCCCAAGTTACATAGTGAGCGTTGCATTGCATAGATGCTACTTACATGGTCTGAATCAAAGTTATGAACTAATTCTCTGAAACTGTAGTCCATCTCCCATTTGTCCGGACATGATCAAGCAAGTTATCCTTCATTGACCCATAACTTACAGATTCTCCAGTGTCACATTTAAATTGTACCCCAAATACTGTGCTGGGAATACCTCTAGGACGTTTTCATCATAGGGTTTATCCGGTAATTGCCCAGAAGTGCTAACAACTGTGCTGGGAACCATCTGACAAAAGTGATTTAAATCGCTAACTTCTGATGGTTCTGCCAGTTCTGGTCCATGAGACTCCACGTCTAGAGCAATATGGTCAACTCTGAACTTCCCTCTGAAATTGCTTGGCAAGCTACTTCATTGAGGTCAATCAGGGATAAGCAATAAATGCTAACTTGGCCAACAATCCCGTGAATGAGTACAAATAAATGTTCCGGCAACTTCAGTGGAGAGATTGGATTTGGATTTGATTTGCCACATGTACCGAGGTACAGTGAAAAGTATTGTTCTGCGTACAGTCCAGACAGATTGTTCCATACATGAAAAAATGAAATGAAAATGAAAATCACTTATTGTCACGAGTAGGCTTCAATGAAGTTACTGTGAAAAGCCCCTAGTCGCCACATTCCGGCACCTGTCCGGGGAGGCTGGTACGGGAATCAAACCGTGCTGCTGGCCTGCTTGGTCTGCTTTAAAAGCCAGCGATTTAGCCTGGTGAGCTAAACCAGCCCCTGAGCTAAACCAGCCCCTGAGCTAAACAAAGGACATACAGAAATACACATGTAAATACATAGGCACAGGCATCGAGTGAAGCATACGGAGTGTAGTATTATTCAGTAGAGAAGATGTGTGAAGAGATCAGTTCAGTCCATAAGAAGTTCATTCAAGAGTCTGGTAACAGCGGGGAAAAGCTGTTTTTGAGCCTGTTAGTGCGTGTTCTCAGACTTTTGCATCTCCTGCCTGATGGAAGAAGTTGGAAGAGAGAATAACCTGGGTGGTGGTGGGGGGTGGTCTTTGATTATGCTACCCGCTTTTCCAAGGCAGCGGGAGGTGCAGTCAGAGTCAATGGTTGGGAGGCGGGTTCGCGTGATGGAGTTGGCTGTGTTCATGCCTGTCGCTTCTTACGGTCTTGGGCCAAGCAGTTGCCATACCAGACTATGATGCAGCCAGATAGGATGCTTTTATGGTGCATCTGTAAAAATTGGTTAGAGTCAATGTGGGCGTGTCGGATATCTTTAGCTTCCCGAGTAAGTAAAGGCGCTATTGTGCTTTCTTGGTCGTAGCTTCGACGTGGGTGGACCAGGACAGATTGTTGGTGAGGTGCACACCAAGGAATTTGAAGCTGCCAACCATCTCCACCTCGGCCCCATTAATGCTGACAGGGATGTGTACGATTTCTAAGAGTTTACCTGAATATGAAGTGGCGACACTTGGATATGAAAAGATTCTAGCCCCATGGCAACAGGCGAGTCCTGGATCGCACTGATCGAAAACTGAGCGTACTCTCCAGTCACATGGCATCTAAAAACCTAAAACCAAATCCACAACAAGCTTTACTGCAGAGATTACACCAAAGTCACCACATTTTCCATCCACTGGCATAGAACAGAGTTTGGCTCGCATTAGATGCTAATGGCAGATGAGACTCGCAGCTCATGATCTTTTATTTTACTTGCCCAAAATTACTGTATGATGTATAATTTTCTCCTTCCAACGCCATCCTGTTTCTTCCCTTCCCCTTCAACTGCAGGTACAAACTCATGCTGGCGTGGATTCCCACAGGTGCCTGGCATCCTCTGACAATTCTCCCAGGTTGCAATTCCTCATGCAAGCCAAGACAGTAACCCTCACGGAAAATGGGGTGCAGCTATCAGGAAGCAGAAACTTTGCACAACTTTCTTCTCCTTAGCTGACCTAGACGCACAGAGCACAATTTCTAAATTTGCGGGTGGTAGAAAACTCTGCTGTGAACCCCGAGCAGGATAGTGCAGAGCCTGAAGGACAAGTTGGCAGGTTGGGCGGAGAAGTGGCAGCTGAAATTCAATACGGAGAAGTGTGAAGTGATTCATTTTGCTCGGAAGAACTTAAAAGAGGTGATATAAAGTAAAGGGTACAATTCTAAAGGGGGAGCAGGAGCAGACATAATGGGGTGCATTAGTCATTGAAGGTACCAGGACAGGCTGAGGGAGGGGTTAGTGAAGCATGCAGTAGCACGAGTGGTTAGCACTGCTGCGTCACAGCGCCAGGGTCCCAGGTTCGATTTCCGCTTGGTCTGTGCGTAGTCTTTTTAAAAATTTTTTTTTTAAAAGAGTACCCAATTATTTTTTCCAATTTAGAGTGGCCAATCTACCTAACCTGCACATCTTTGGGTTGTGGGGGTGAAACCCACGCAGACATGGGGAGAATGTGCAAACACAACACGGACAGTGACCCAAGGCCGGGATTCGAACCCGGGTCCTCAGCGCCGTCGGCAGCAATGCTAACCACTGTGCCACCGTGCTGACCCCGTCTGTGCGTAGTCTGCATGTTCTCCCCATGTTTGGTTTTAATTGGGAGTATTTTGTCCACTTTTGGGCTCCACATGTGAGTAAAGATGTGAAGGCATTGGAGAGAGAGAGAGAGAGAGAGAGAGAGAGAGAGAGAGAGAGAGGAGAGAGAGGAGAGAGAGGAGAGAGAGGAGAGAGAGAGCAGAAAACGTTCATGAGACTGGTTTCAGGGCTCAATAGATAAGATGGAGGAGAGATTTGAGAGAGATATTCATAATCATGAGGGGCCCGGACAGAGTGGAGAGGGAGAAACTTCCCATCAGTGGAAGGATTGAAAACCAGAGGGCACAGATTCAGCGCAATTGGCAAAAGAAGCAATGGAGATGAGAGGAGATGCCTTTTCACGCAGAGAGTGATTTAAATCTGGAATGCACAGCCTGAACCTATCCTTCAGACATCCAGTACAGATAAGACTGGCTGAATTGCCTCCTCTGTGCTGGAACAATTCTGTGATTAGGTAAAGACTGGAATTCAATTGCAGCATTGTTAGACATGTCAGTTCAGCCTGTACAGGTAATTTCCGAATTTTTGTAATACCTATTTACGGGAAATGACAGTTTTACGGACAGGCTTGCTTGCTTTCGGGGGAGTGTTATTTTGATATTGCTCGGTAACCAGCTGCTACAAAGCGCACAGAAGTAACGCGAGTCAACATTCACTCTCTCTGCTTCTTGCCTTCTCCTTTCGCAACCCTCACAATTAATTTATTCTGAAGCCATTGAAAGACCCATGGTATTTTCGGGTCGATTACTTTACATTGCTGTGCTGCATTAAACATCCTCAGTGGAGGTGAATTCATCATTTGACTCTAATAGCAAGCACGAGCAGCACGGTTCACCATTTTGTTTGGAGCAGACGCCTTCTTTGCCATTGGCTGCACTGTGGAATTTGCAGCATAATTCACAAAGCGCAGGGCGGCGTGTGGCACAGTGGTTAGCACTGGGACTGCGGCACCGAGGACCGGGGATCGAATCCCGGCCCTGGGTCACCGTCCGTGTGGAGTTTGCACATTCTCCCCATGACTGCGTGGGTTTCACCCCCACAACCCAAAAGACGTGCAAGCTAGGCGTATTGGCCACGCTAAATTGCCCCTTAATTGGAGAAAAAAATAATTGGGTCCTCTAAATTAAAAAAAAAACACAAATAAATAAATAATTCAAAAAGCGCTCCCAAGGATGGGAAGTCGAGATATTGAGCTGCATTTAAACCGGTGCACAAGTGAGCCAGTGAACTACACAATGCTGGTTTTAAGGAAAATCTTTTCTTTTTTTTTAAAAAACGGAATGAACTCTGCCCCGACCCATTTCATAAAAACCGGGTTTACTTGTAGATCAGTGATGGGCATTCTAGACTGATGAGAAGGTTGCACGAGCAGCCGTCTGTCATCCCAGTGAGCCGCAAGTTTGAACTTGGGCATGCTCGCTTCCTATGGCCCTGGTATTAATAGTGGCCGTTTAACACATGCTGAACAGGAGCATACAAGAGGAAGAGGAGGCATTCAGCCCGTCGAGCCTACTCCACCATTCAACACGACCACGGCTGATCGCACAATTCAATGCCTTTTACACCCACTATCCCCATAACCCGCTACGTTATTTTTAATCAGAAATCGATCACTTTAAACATATTCAGTGACTGAGCTTTCACAGCCCTCTCTACGGTAGAGCATTCCAAAGATTCTCAACGCTCCGAGTAAAGAAATATCTCATTGCGGTCCTATGTCACATTCCCCTTATTTTGAAATTATGCCCACTGGTTCTAGACTCTCCAACCAAGAGAAACATCTTATCTGACTCTACCCTGTCTATTCCTTTAAGTATTTTGTAGATTTCGAATGAGATTGCCTCTCATTCGAAACTCTGGAGAAGACAGGCCCAGTTTGCCCAAACTCTCTTCATAAGACAATCCCAACATCCTGGGAACATGTTTGGTGAATCTTCGTTGCAAGCTCCCTATGGCAAGAATATCCTTTCCGGAGGTAAGGGGACCAAAACTGCACACACTACTCCAGGTGCAGTCTAACCAAACTCCTACACAATTGAAGCAAGACCTCCCTTCTCCAGTACTCAAACCCTCTTGTGATAAAGGCCAACATTCCATTAGCCTTCCTAATAGCTTGCTGCATCTGCATGCTAACCTTCAGTGACATGTGGACAAGGACACCCAGGTCCCTTTGTACATCTGCACTTTTGAATTTCTTACCATTAAGGAAATACTCTACATATTCTTCTACCAAATTGGATTACCTCACATTTTTCCACATTATATTCCAGCTGCCATGTTCTTGCCCACTCACTGAGTCTGTCCAAATCCTCCTATAGCCACTTTGCAGCTTCCTCACAACGCACATTCCTGCCTAGCTTTGTATCATCCACAAACTTAAAAATACTACATGTGATCTCCACATCCATATTTCATAATAAGTTATAGAAAATGCTTAATCGTTCATATATTAGTTCAACTATCAATTTCAAATGGTTAAAAAAAATATACACAGAGCGAGTGCACGACTCTCAGTCAGTCAGTGTTGTGAGCAATCGGCCGTACCTCACTTTGTGTGTGTAAAGCTTCAGTTATATCAGAAGTTAAAAAGCTACCCAGACAGAAACCAGCGGAATGTTGCAACCCTGCAGGTGGGCAACAGTCCGATAAAATGTCTCGTGGGCCGCACTCAAGAGCCCTGATGGGCCGCATGTGGCCCTCAGGCTGCCTGCCACTGCTGTAGATGAAGGACTGAACGTGAACCCTTTTTTGGTCTCTCATGGCTCCGAAATATACCAACTATTTCCTTCATCAACTGAGCCATCGTCAATAGAAATTTGTTTTATTTAAATGAATGAAGGTTTGATAAGAAGTTGGCCAGAATGATATATGGAATTTTCTGGTAACTGCACTGCAAACTGTTTTTCTCGAGTAGCAACAATGGCAATCAAACATCAACAACTAAAAAGCATCAATCGTCAGCACAGATTTCTAACACAAACCAAATCCATCTGCCACAAATTCACTATTTCAATCTAATCCAGGGATGATCAGATTGTGTTGACAGGGCTCACTAGTTTGTTCTCTCATTCACAATGCTACTGAAACCTTTTGACTGGATTGCAGCCTTCAGCAGCAACCAGGTATGCCTGTGAAAAATACCTGTAAAAATCTATACAGTAACAATATTTTCACAAAAACTAAAGGATTAAGTCATTGTCTGGGTGTTAGAATTGGCACGTTGAGCTCGGGAAAGGTTGGCAGAGCAGAGAGGGGAAGAATGGGGAGAAGGGGGGAGGATGAGAGAGAGAGAAAGAAAGAAAGAGAGAGAGTGAGAGAGAGAGAGAAAGAAAGAAAGTGAGAGAGTGAGAGAGAGAGAGAAAGAAAGAAAGTGAGAGAGTGAGAGAAAGAAAGAAAGAAAGTGAGAGAGTGAGAAAGAGAGAAAGAAAGAAAGTGAGAGAGAGAAAGAAAGTGAGAGAGAGAAAGAAAGAAAGTGAGAGAGTGAGAGAGAGAGAAAGAAAGTGAGAGAGTGAGAGAGAGAAAGAAAGAAAGTGTGAGAGAGAGAAAGAAAGAAAGTGAAAGAGTGAGAGAGAAAGAAAGAGAGAGTGAGAGAGAGAGTGAGAGAGTGAGAGAGTGAGAGAGTGAGAGAGTGAGAGAGAAAGAAAGTGAGAGAGTGAGAGAGAGAGAAAGAATGTGTGAAAGAGAGAAAGAAAGTGAGAGAGTGAGAGAGAAAGAAAGTGAGAGTGAGTGAGAGAGTGAGAGTGAGAAAGAAAGTGAGAGAGAGAGAAAGAAAGTGAGAGAGAGAGAAAGAAAGTGAGAGAGTGAGAGAAAGAAAGAAAGTGAGAGAGTGAGAGAAAGAAAGAAAGTGAGAGAGTGAGAGAAAGAAAGAAAGTGAGAGAGTGAGAGAAAGAAAGAAAGTGAGAGAGTGAGAGAAAGAAAGAAAGTGAGAGAGTGAGAGAAAGAAAGAAAGAGTGAGAGAGTGAGAGTGAGAGAGTATGTGTGTGTGTGTAAGTAAGTAAATTGACGGAGAGACAGATAAGATCCCTTATTTCCAATTATCTCATGTCTTCTGAACAGGATCCTTGTGTGGACAATGGACGAGAGGTTGTAAAACAAATCGTCAATGTCTATGCTACTCGCTGCTAAATAATCCATGGTCAGGCATCTCCCCAGAATGAAGATGATGAGAAAAGCTGCACTGATACAACGCTGTGATTCTCCAGCAATCACAGTCTCTTCCAATCTAACTTTACAAACTGACTTATTCAGATATTTACAAGTTCGCAACTTTGCAAAACAAATTTTGCCGACATTCGCCGTGGTGCCACCAACCTCTCTAACGGAGAGGGTTCTTTCGCACGCAGGGTTGGAGGAAGGGTATTTATGAACAGATTATATCAGAGGATTTAGTGTCACTAGAGGGGGTTTTGGACAGGTGGAGAAGGAATTTGGGCCCATTTTAGATGACGAAGTGTGGAGCGAGGCACTGCGGATGGTGAATTCCACGTTCTTGTGCGCGAGGCTTAGTTGAATCCAACTCAAAGAGGTTTATACGGCACATCTGGCTAGTGCTAGAATGAGTCGTTTCTTTGCTGAGGTGGAAGGTAAGTCTGCGTGCTGTTCAGGGGGTCCGGCCAACCACGTGCTCATGTTCTGGTCTTGCCCCAAGCGGTGGGTTTTTGGGTCTCCTTCTTTAGCACCATGTCGACGATTCTGAAAATTGAACTGGAGACCTGTCCTTCCATATTTGGGGTTGTCAGACTCATCGCAGCTGCAGACGGGCGCGGGGGCCAGTGTCCTGGCCTTTGCCTCGCTGACTGTCTGAAGGCAGGTACTGCTGGAGTGGAGGTGTGCTTCTCCTCTGCCCAGTGCTTGTGCATTGCTGGGAGATCTGACGGAGTTCCTATGCCTTGAGAACATAAAGTATATCGTGAGGGGAGCAATTGAGTGGTTTTACCGGTGATGGCAGCTGTTTATTGTGAATTTTAAGGAGCTGGTCACCATTAATTGCTGAGGGGGTGAGGGGGGCTAGTTTTGGGAGGGGTTAGGTTATGTTTTGCAGATTGCATGTGTGTATCGGTGTTTTATTCTGTTTCGTTGTTTTGTATTATTTTATGTATAAAATGGAACACTTTGAATAAAATATATATATTTTTAAAAAGTAACTTAGCAGCAGAGAGCAGTACTCGGGTGGAGATTGTTTCAAAAGATAATCATAGACTGGGTTAAAAATAAAATCAATAGTTTTGTAACTTTAAAAAATGTTTTGAGAAATAATCAACTAGAATGAACCATAACATAAAACTATAGTAATCTATTAATGCAAAAAGAAAGTGTGGACGTAATTACTGTTTGTACAAGTCACCAAGATACTCGGCGACAAAGCGGATGTGCATGTGCCTTAAGGTAAACTGGAAACAAACGCAAACTTGCCACAGCTCACAGCCGAGGATTTTGATCATTTCCTGTCTACATAGCTCTTAATTTCCTGTCCCTGCAGGGATACACAATCACTGCCAATTCCACCTCTGCTGCTCTTCGAGAACAAATTGGTCTCAGATTCATTAAAAAAAATTTAAAAGGTTCCTCTACAACGAACAAGATTAGAGCAATCCGTACATTGCCGGTTACACAATTATTTGAAGGGGAGGGTGGCAAAAAAAACATTACATTTTATCCAGAAATGTGGAAAAGCGATTGGTGAATTAAAAGTCACTCGAAACCCCTAACCCGAGGTCACCCATGCCAGATGAACGAGTTCATCTTTTGAATTAAGCAGGCATGAACTTAAAATTCCTGAACTAATTTTATGACAATTGAAATCATGGGACGATTACATCTGGTTGTGTCAACCGCAGATTGGGGGTAGTGTAGGGTAGTGGGGGGAGGTGGATAGAAAACTGGTTGGCAGGTAGGAAACAGAGAATAGGAACAAATGGGTCTTTTCCCAAATAGAAGGCAGTGACTAGTGGGGTACCGCAGGGATTGGTGCTGGGATCCCAGCTATTTACGAGATAGGTTAATGATTCAGATGAGGGAATTAAATGTAATATCTCCAAATTTGCAGATGACACAAATCTGGGTGGGAGGACTTGGTGAGGAGGAAGCAACGTGTGATTTGGACAGGCTGAGAGAGTGGGCAAATGTATGGCACATGTAGTGTAATGTGGATAAATGTGAAATTATCCACTTTGGTAGCAAAAACAGGACGCCAGATTACCTGAATGGCCAGAGATTGAGGGGGAATGTGCAATGAGACTTTTGTACACCAGGCATTGAAAATGTACTGTAATTATACAGGGCCTTGGTGAGGCCACTGGAATAGTGTGTGCAGTTTTGGTCTCCTTATCTGATGTTCTTGCTATAGAGTGCAGCTAAGGTTTACCAGACTGATTCCTGGGATGACAGACAGACATATGAGGAGAGAGTAAGTTAGGATTATATTCCCAGGAGGTTAGAAGAATGAGGAAGAGAATGAGGAAAATTCTCTTCACCCAGAGACTGGAGAGCATGTGGAATTAGTTACCACAGTAAGCAGTTGAGGGCAAAATTTAATGTTTTCAAGAAGGAGTTAGATATAGCTCTGGGGGCTAAAGGGATCAAAAGATATGTGGGGAAAAGCAGAAACAGGTTACTGAGTTGGATGATTCATGATCACAATGAATGGCACAGCAGGTGCGAAGGGCCGAATGGCCTACTCCTGCTCCTTTTTTCTATTTTTCCATGTTAAAGCTCAGCCTGTCATTCTCAATCATGTAGACTTCCAAGAGTTGACCATTTGCTTGAAACACGTTCCAGATGCTTACATTGATGACGAGAACACTCACTGATATCGACTTCGCCATATTCAGAGATGATAGCTAGAATCTTTGCTCAATTCAAGATATTACACAAGCAATATCCTACAGCATATCGACTGGACTGACGCCGTCAGCAAACAGTATCAGGGCCACACAGTTGTTCAACAGCTCCAAGACTGTCAAAGGCAACAGGCAGATAACCCGCTCAGGCATCAGTCAATGCCATCTCCCGGCCTATCACAAGGGGACGGGCGTGGGAAGCTATCCAAGCTTGCTCTCCATGTGAGGGAAATACAATGGTTGTCCAACTCCATGGTCAAAACTGGGAAGACACTGTAAAAGTAATGCAGGGTGTACATTCACATCTCACCCACTCTAGGGCACTTTGTACATTGTGGCAGAGAGAAAAAACCCCCCAAACAGCACTCTGGGTGTAACTACACCATATGGACTGCAGCCGTTCAAGAAGGCAACTCAGCACCATCCTCCCAAGGGCAATTCGGGATGGGCAATGAGTGCTGGCCTAGTCAGCAAAGCCCTCATCCCTTCAATAAATAAAAACTCTAAAAACTTCACCGTGACAATAAGAAAAAGAAATCCTAAGGGTTCCCCATCGCAACACACCAAATTGTACTCACCAAGTGTCGGTCTGATTGGATAACAGTAGTTATGTGACTCAGGTCGAATGGAGATGAATGTGGACCCACTTTATCAACACTGAGCTGGAGCGAACTCTGCAAAACAAAATGAATTCCCAATTATTTGACAACAAAAAAAAATCTCCAAAGATCGATTATTGTTAACCAGCGGCACCAGGGTTTGGTACCGTCGCTCGGCTTTTCTTTTGTAAAGTGCCATATAGCCTAATGGAGAAGAAACTGCATTGAACAAATTGAGCCCAAGCTGAGAGATATGTTTTCCTGTGATCAATGATAGATTTGTAATTACTTGTACTGTACTCTTCTTTAAAATAAATTTAGAATATCCAAAGCTTTTTTCTCCCCCGTTAAGGGGCAATTTAGCGTGGCCAATTCACCTACCCTGCACATCTTTTTGGGTTGTGAGGGTGAGAGCCACAGGGAGAATGTGCAAACTCCACACGGACTGTGACCCAGGGCCGGGATTGAACCCAGGTCCTCAGCGCTGCGTGACAGCAGTGCTAATCACTGCACCACCGTGCTGCCCACTTGTACTGTACTCCTGATGTGGCGCGGTGGTGGCATAGTGGTATTGTCCAGAGGCCCAGAGTAATGCTCTGGGGACCCAGGTTCAAATCCTGCCACTGCAGATGGAATTCAATACAAATCTGGAATTACAAGTCTAACGATGACCATGAAACCATTCACGATCACCATAAAAACACATCTGGTTCGCTAATGTCCTTTAGGGAAGGAAATCTGCCGTCCTTACCTAGACAAAAAAATGATCGACAGAGTACATTGACAAATGGTACATCAACAAATAGTGATTGGTTGCAGTGCGGAACAAGTCCCAAACAAAGCAATACATGAGCATAGGGCGTTGTGAATAGTGTTCTTACAGGGAATAGATCAGTCTGAGGGGGAGTCGTTGAGGAGTCTTGTAGCTCCAGACATGTGACTCCAGACCCACAGTAATCTGGTTGACCCTTAACTGCCTCTTCAAGGGCAATTAGGGACAGGCAATAAATGCTGGCACAGCCTGCAATGCCAACGTTTCATAAACGAATAAAAAAAAAAGCTCATGCTGCTCTCTTCAGCCACATTCCAAGCTTGGCAACGTGAAAATCTATCAGGGAGCAGTTTCCCTGCAAGTTCACACCAATACACTTGAGCAAACCCTCAGAAACACCTGCAGCACAAACACCATGACTGACTTTGCAGAAGATGCGCAATCCCACCAGTATCCAACTATAGGTCTTGGAGTGAATGCCATAGATTCCTGAAGGCAGCAGGACAGGTCGATAAGGTGGTTAAGGAGGCAGATGGAATCATTTCTTTATTAGCCGAGGCAAAGAATACAAGAGCAGTGAGGTTACGCTGAAAATATATAAGTTAGTTAGGTCACAACTTCATTGTGGCTAATTGCCTTCCCTAAAACAACATTAGTGAATCAGATGGATTTTTACAACAATAGTTTAATGGTCATTATAAAGCTTTTAATTCTCAAGTTTTTATTGTATTCAAAATTCAACATCTGCCATAGTGGGATATAAACCCAGTTCCCAGAGCATTACCCTGGGTCTCTGGATTACTAGCCCAATGACAGTACCAATAGCTCCCCATATTACTGTTATTGAATGTGCTATCAGAGTAATTATTCCCT
The DNA here is from genome assembly GCF_902713615.1 of Scyliorhinus canicula. NCBI lineage: Eukaryota > Metazoa > Chordata > Chondrichthyes > Carcharhiniformes > Scyliorhinidae > Scyliorhinus > Scyliorhinus canicula. Next base: position 18,454,669 of record NC_052152.1, on the reverse strand, counting down.
CATTAATGAATCCCTCATTATTAAGAGGACAACATTAAATCCAAATAAACATATCAGAGTAATTCTTGAATCCCTCATTATTAAGAGAACAACATTAAATCCAAATAAACAATAAACAAGTATAATTAGATACGGGCCATAAAAGCGGTCCAACAACATCTCTACTTCCTACGGAAGCTAAAGAAATTCACATGCCTGCATCGACTCTCACAAACTTCTGCAGATGTGCCACAGAGAGCATCCTATCCAGCTGTATCACAGCTTGGTATGGTAACTGCTCAGCCCAAGATCGCAAGAAACTGCAGCGTGGTCTACTCAGCCCAACGCATCACTCAAGCTTGCCACCCTCCCATTCTGCCTACACCTCTCACTGCCTCAGGAAGGCAGACAGCATTGTCAGAGACCCCTCACACCCAGCCTTTTCCATCTTACAGACCGTTCCATCAGACAGATGATACAGAAATCTGAAGACCCGCACATCTAGACATAGGAACAGCTTCTTCCCCATAGCTACAAGACTCCTCAACGACTCCCCCTCAGACTGATCGGTTCCCTGTAAGAACACTATTCACAACGGTCTATGCTGCTCTTGTTCATGTATTGCTTTGTTTGGGACTTGTTCCGCACTGTAACCAATCACTATTTATTGATGTACCATTTGTCAATGTACTCCGTCGATTATTCTTTTGTCTACTATGTACGTACTGTGTATGTTCCCTCTGCCGCAGAAAAATACTTTTCACTGTACTTCGGTACATGTGGCAATAAATAATCAATAAATCAATCAACCAGTGAAGCCCACATACCGCGAGTGAATAATAATAAAATCAGCCTTGAATTACTCAGCAATTGAACATACTGCCAGGGTAGCAGAGAATTCAAAAATATCCCAAGTATTTGAATTATGTAATTTCACCTCATCTCGGTCCCAATGAATTGACGGATTACCTCAAATCTGCCCAGCAGCATTTTCCCCACACCCGCCCCTTTCTATACTGCAGAGCCAGGGGAAACAACATGCCAAATCTTTCAAACCCCTTCATAATTGTATATCTACCAATGAAAGCACCTCACAGTTTTCCCTAATCCAGAGATGACTGCAGCCCAATATATCCCACCTCTCGATCACGGTAAACTGATATGGTGACACTGCATTAATAATCTGCCGAAGACATGTACATCATTGCTTCAAAACATTTTTAAAAATGACCACATGTGCACACAATACTCCACATGTGGTCACCAAAGTTAGATCATTTTCTCGGAACTTTTTTGTCAAAGCCCTTGCAATGAATGCTGACATGCCATTTGTCTAGTAATTCCTTGTTGTGCCAAGCTGCTCACCTTTTGTCTTCTTTGTATGTGCACATCAATTATAACTGAACATCTATATTTACACTTTCCAGTATATTACAAGGGTTCAGTTACACTTTCTACTCTTGCACCAATCAGACAGTGATTTGAGATATGCCTGCAAAATTGCCATTCGCAAGGGTGCTGCGTGTATGCTTGCTGGCTTTTTCTTCTGCGTCAACACCCACCGCTGGTTCTCACAGAACACACACCAACAGGCAACTAGGGCAGCTTTTCAGCCAACTGTTAACTGATTCTTTGTACATTCCAAATGGGAAGGTGAATCCACAAATATCCGTCTGGGCATTGTGCAGGAAATCTCTTGATGAGATGGCCAGTGTGCCCAATTGTCTTCTACCAGACATGGCAATTAGTTTCTGGATGTTTTTTTATAATTATCTTGTCTGATAATAGGTCGAGATTCCATTGACCCTTCGAGAAACACCCTGCAGAAATTCAGCCAGTAGCTTGGTGTCTATTTTTAAAAACTCAAGTCTCATTTAAAGTCCAATACTTCCAGAGGTAATTCAAATGTTTTTTCATTCATTATGAACACAATGCTAGGCTAATCTTCTAACCTCGTTTAGACCATCAAGAACTTGGTCTCTTCAATCCAAGCAGGAGGTCCCACCTGCAGACTACATGGTGAACAACAGAGACTTGCTAACTCTATTGCTCTACTCCTCCTTTAAAGGTCCTTGCAGACTCACTGTATCGGTCACGTTCAAGGATGTCTTGAGAAAATCCACAATCCAATCATACACTGGCTTCCTATGGACGTTCCCCCTCTCAAAGTCCATCTCCGTGGCAATGTGAATCATGTGGGCCATATATCCAGGTAATTAATTTGCTGCTCCTTAGCCTCTTTTTCCTATCTGGGAATTAAATAGACAGTTTGCAAAACATGACATTCCTAACATCTGTGGGAGTTGGAGACAAATCTGTCAGCACAGTTACTCTCGTCATGGTTTACAAATGTGAATATCTTGCACCTTCATCCAAGCCCTTAATCTTTAACAACAAAGCCGCCCAAGACTTATTGCCAGTAGGAATCAGTGGTCATATGACCCCGTCAATCCTGCATTTTACCTTAAATTAAAGACACCGTCCCAAAACAAAATAACATATACCCACTAGTCTCTTTGCTTACCCTATAGAACCTCTCCTCATTCCTTCTACTAAAATATAGTCAACTGTGTTAAATCTGTTACATAGATACAGAAGGAATGTAAAAGGATGTGACAGTGGTAAAGCTGTGGACATTTTGAATAAATACAGAACCCTGAAGCCCTGACTCTACTATTCCCGGCTTAAATATGGAGATTTGGCATGGTGGTGGCAACTATTGTGTGTGGCAAAGGCCAAATCATCTGGCTGCATCTTCAGTGTTCCGGAGATGGACATTGACACAGGTCCAGGCATGCAGATTTATTGCTTAAATAATAGTGAGAACTGTGAAGAAACAGGATTTAGGGCTCCACATTAAGAAATCAGTAAATACTAGTGGGAAGGTACAAAAAAATAATTTAGATATCTAATTTAAAATTGCCTTTATCACAAAGGATCTGAAATACAAACCTCAGGAAGGATATACCGACACGAGGTCATGCAATGCAGATTCATCAGAACTTTCATTTGAATACATACACCTTCCTCCATCCTCAAAGTCCAAGTGAGTTCAGGACTGATCTCATGTGTACACTAACACACCCAAATTGAAAAGTTTATTATCTGAAATCGCTTCTCTCTTTTACTCTCATTTTGTCCTATGTCACCAACACTACAGTTAATGCTCTTCTGAACTTGGACCATATAGATCATAGATGTTTACAGCATGGAAACAGGCCCTTTGGCCCAGCTTGTCCATGCTGCCCAGTTTCTATCACTAAGCGAGTCCCCCTTGCCCACATTTGGCTCATATCCCTCTGTACCCACCCTGCCCATGAAACTGTCTAACTGCTTTTTAACGGACAAAGTCATACCCGCCTCACCCACTGCCTCTGGCAGCCCGTTCCAGATGCTGTCTTGCATGATCCTCCCGAAATTAATTCAGTCACAGCTTTCTATTCTAAGCTAGACAAGGAAATGCATCAAATGTGCCAATCTCAAAACACTGATGAGCCCCATGTATTAACTACTTGACTATGCCAACGCTATTGCAACACACTCCTTCCCCTGTCAACTGCTGATCTCTCTCCTACAATTCTCAGGCTTTTTTTTCATTGGTTAGGCCAGCATTTATTGCCCATCCCTATTTGTCCATGGGAAGGTGGTGGTGTTGAATATGCCGGGTGCTAATCTATTTCTTCTTTTTGTAGTTACTGGGGGGGGGGGGGGGGGGGGGAGAGAGAGAGAAGAGAGGGCATAGCTGCAGACAGGGGGGTACGGGGCAGACTTGAGGGGAGAAGAGTGGTGCTGGTGAATATATATGCCCCGAACTGGGATGACGTGGACTTCATTAAAAGAGTGCTGGGGAAGATCCCGGACCTGGACTCTCGCAGGCTAATAATGGGGGGGGGACTTTAACATGGTCCTTGACCCGGCTTTGGATCGGTCGTGTCCCAGAACGGGTAGACTTCCAGCAATGGCAAGGGAGCTGAAAGGGATTATGAAGCAAATGGGGGCAGTGGACCCCTGGAGAGCCAGACAGCCGACAGGAAGGGGCTACTCGTTTTACTCGCACGTCCATAAAGTATATTCTAGGATAGATTTCTTCGTACTAAGCAGGGATTGTATAGGGGAGGTAAAGAACACGGAATATTCGGCAATCACTATCTCAGAACATGCCCCGCACTGGGTAGACCTGCAGATCGGGGGGGGGGGGGGGGGGAAGACTACCAACGCCCGCAATGGAGGCTAGACGTGGGACTGTTGTCGGAGGAGGGGATCTGTGAGAGGCTTCGGAGGTGTATGCAAAATTACTTCAGGTGAATGACACAGGGGGAGGTCTCAGCGGCGACCCTGTGGGAGGCGCTAAAGGCAGTAGTGCGGGGGAGCTGATTTCAATTGGGGCCCACAGAGCCAAGGCAGACCGGGCAGAGATGGATAGATTGGTCAGGGAAATGGGTCGGATAGGTGAGGAACACGCGGAGTCCCCTGGGGAGGTTTTACTCAGGGAGAGGCAGAGACTACAGGCGGAACTGGGGGCACTATCCACGAGTAGGGCCGTGGAACAGCTTAGGAAGGCGAGGGGCATGGTGTACGAGCATGGGGAAAAGGCTAGCAGACTGTTAGCGCAGCAACTCAGGAAGAGGGAGGCGGCCAGGGAAATAAGTAGAGTGATGGATGGGGAGGGGTGCAAAGTAGAGGACCCGGCAGGATTGAATAAGGTATTCCGGGACTTCTATCGCAAGCTGTACACTTCGGAGCCTCCGGAAGAACCGGAGGAGACGAAAAGGTTTCTGGACGGGTTAACATTCCCAACAGTAGGTGGGGGGCGAGTGGATGAGCTGGGGGCCCCGATTAGAGTGGAGGAGGTATTGGGGGGCCTAAAGGCCATGCAGTCGGGGAAAGCCCCGGGGCCGGATGGATACCCAGTAGTCTATAGGAAGTTTTCTGAGCTGGTGGGCCCGGTCTTGGCGAGGGTTTTCAATGAGACAAGGGACATAAGGACCCTACCGCCGACAATGTCGCAAGCCACTATATCACTGATATTGAAGCGGGGTAAAGACCCGGAGGCGTGCGGGTCCTACAGGCCAATCTCGCTGATTAATGTTGACGCCAAGCTCCTGGCAAAGGTACTGGCGGTTAAAATGGAGGACTGCGTACCGGGGGTGATTGGGGAGGACCAAACTGGGTTCGTGAAAGGTAGGCAGCTGTCGGCCAACTGGAGAAGATTACGTAAATGTGATAATGATGCCCCCGGCGGGTAGGGAGGTGGAGGTAGTGGTGGCGATGGACGCCGAGAAGGCCTTTGACCGGGTGGAGTGGGACTATCTATGGGAGGTGCTCGGACGGTTTGGGTTCGGGGAGGGACTGGTGAATTGGACCAAATTATTATTATTTTTTTTTTTATAAATTTAGATTACCCAATTATTTTTTCTATTAAGGGGCAATTTAGCGTGGCCAATCCACCTACTCTGCACATTTTTGGGTTGTGGGGGCGAAACCCACGCAGACACGGGGAGAATGTGCAAACTCCACACGGACAGTGACCCAGAGCCGGGATCGAACCTGGGACCTCAGCGCCGTGAGGCGGTTGTGCTAACCACTATGCCACCGTGCTGCCCTTATTGGACCAAATTATTATATCAGGCCCCAAAGGCCAGCGTCAGGACTAACAGAGAAGTGTCGGAGTACTTTAGGCTGTACTGAGGGACCAGACAGGGCTGCCCGCTCTCCCCGCTGCTGTTTGCGCTGGCCATAGAGCCGCTGGCGAATGCGCTGAGAGCCGCAGAGGGATGGAAGGGGATGGTGAGGGGCGGGATAGAACATAGGGTCTCTCTTTACGCAGACGACCTGCTCCTGTACATGTCGGACCCAGTGGCCGGGATGGGAAGTATACTGGGAATGTTGAGGAAGTTCGGCCAGTTTTCAGAATACAAATTAAATACGGCCAAGAGTGAAATGTTTGTGGTACAGGCAAGGGGCCAGGAGAACAGATTGAGAGGGCTACCGTTTAGGCTGGTTGAGGAACATTTCCGGTATTTGGGAATCCAGGTGGCACGAGACTGGGGCAGGCTGCACAAGTTAAATTTGGCCAGGGTGGTGAAGCAAATGAAGGGAGAGTTTCGGAGATAGGATGCACTCCCGCTGTCGCTGGCAGGGAGGGTGCAGACTGTAAAGATGACAATCCTCCCTAGATTTCTGTTTGTTTTTCAGTGCCTCCCGATCTTTATCCCACAGTCTTTCTTCAAAAGAGTTAACAGGATGATCATGAGCTTTGTCGGGGCGGGAAAATCCCCGTGGGTGAAGAAGGCGATGCTTGAGAGGAACTGCAGCGAGGGAGGGCTGGCTTTGCCGAGTCTGATTAAGTCTGATTAATTATTACTGGGCGGTCAACATCGCTATGATAAGGAAGTAGATGGTGGGTATGGGGTCTATCTGGGAGCGGGTGGAGGCGGCATCGTGCAGGGGCTCCAGCTTGGCAGCCCTGGTCATGGCTCCTCTACCGCTGCCGCCAGCCAGGTACTCCACCAGCCCGGTAGTGGTGGCGACCCTGCGGATAGGGGGCCGGGGAGACGGGGGCGTTGGTTTGGGCGCCAATCTGCGACAACCATCGGTTTGCCCCCGGGAGTATGGATGGGGGGGGGGGGGGTTCGAGCATGGCGGCAGGCGGGGGTGGGAAGGGTGGGCGATATGTTCCTGGAAGGGAGCTAGTCTCTAGGGGGGGGAAGAAGGGGAGGGTAGAGTCTCTGATATTTATAAGGTGCTCATGAGGGAAGAAGGGTCCCAGACGGAGGAACTGAAACTTAAATGGGAGGCGGAGCTAGGCGGGGGAATGGAGGATGGGCTGTGGGCAGAGGCCCTGAGTAGGGTAAATTTGACCGCGACATGTGCCAGGCTCGGGCTGATTCAATTTAAGGTCGTTCACCGGGCCCACATGACAGTGGCTCGGATGAGCAAATTCTTTGGGATAGAGGACAAATGTGCTAGGTGCGCGGGAGGACCAGCGAACCGCATACACATGTTTTGGGCATGCCCGAAGCTTAGGGGGTTCTGGGAGGGATTTGCGGGCGTCATGTCCCGGGTGCTAAAAACAATGGTGGCGATGGGTCCAGGGGTGGCAATTTTTGGGGTTTCGGAAGACCCGGGAGTCCAGGGGAAGAAAGAGGCCGATGTTTTGGCCTTTGCTTCCCTGATAGCCCGGCGACGAATACTATTGGCGTGGAGGGACTCAAAGCCCCCGAAGACTGAGTTGTGGATTGCAGACATGTCGAGTTTCCTGGGTATGGATAAAATTAAGTTCGCCTCGAGGGGATCTGTACAGGGGTTTGCCCGGAGGTGGCAACCATTTATTGACTTCTTTGCGGGAGAGTGAGCATCAGCAAGGGGGGGGGGTTACATACACCTTCCTCCATCCTCAAAGTCCAAGTGAGTTCAGGACTGATCTCATGTGTACACTAACACACCCAAATTGAAAAGTTTATTATCTGAAATCGCTTCTCTCTTTTACTCTCATTTTGTCCTATGTCACCAACACTACAGTTAATGCTCTTCTGAACTTGGACCATATAGATCATAGATGTTTACAGCATGGAAACAGGCCCTTTGGCCCAGCTTGTCCATGCTGCCCAGTTTCTATCACTAAGCGAGTCCCCCTTGCCCACATTTGGCTCATATCCCTCTGTACCCACCCTGCCCATGAAACTGTCTAACTGCTTTTTAACGGACAAAGTCATACCCGCCTCACCCACTGCCTCTGGCAGCCCGTTCCAGATGCTGTCTTGCATGATCCTCCCGAAATTAATTCAGTCACAGCTTTCTATTCTAAGCTAGACAAGGAAATGCATCAAAGCGGTATACGGCTAGGGAAATTGCTGGAGTGAGAGACAAGAGTGGGAATGTGGTGCGGAAGGGGGTAGAGGTGAATGAGGTCTTCAAGGACTTTTACAGGGAACTGTATCGGTCGGAGCCAACGGTGGAGAGGAGGGGAATGGAGAGGTTTCTCGACGGGCTATCTTTCCCGAAGGTGCAGGAGGAGCAGGTGGAGGGGTTGGGGCGCCGATTGAGCTGGAGGAGCTAGTTAAGGGGATCGGGCAGATGCAGTCAGGGAAGGCGCCGGGGCCGGATGGGTTCCCGGTGGAGTTTTATTAAAAGTTTGTGGACCTAGTGGGCCCCTTGCTGGTGCGGACACTTAATGAGGCGTGGGAAGGGGGGACTTTGCCCCCGACGATGTCGCGGGCGCTGATTTCTTTAATCTTAAAGAGGAACAAGGACCCCCAGCAGTGTGGTTCATACAGGCCCATATCTCTCCTTAATGTGGATGCCAAGGTGCTGGCAAAAATCCTGGCCACCAGGATAGAGGACTGTGTGCCAGGGGTTGTACACGAGGACCAGACATGGTTTGTGAAGGGAAGGCAGCTGAACACGAACGTGTGGAGACTGTTGAATGTCATCATGATGCCGGCGATTGAGGGGGAGGCTGAGATAGTGGTGGCGCTGGATGCGGAGAAGGCCTTCGATAGAGTGGAGTGGGGGTACTTATGGGAGGTTTGGATTTGGTGAAGGGTTTATTAGATGGGTGAGGCTGCTATATGAGGCCCCGATGGCGTGTGTGGCCATGAATGGGAGGAGGTCGGAGTACTTCCAGCTTTACCGAGGGACCAGGCAGGGTTGCCCCCTGTCCCCCTTGTTGTTTGCATTGGCAATCGAGCCATTGGCGATGGCGTTGAGGGATTCAGGGAGGTGGAGGGGTTTGGTGCGGGGTGGGTAGGAACATAGGGTGTCGTTGTATGCCGATGACCTGCTACTGTATGTGGCGGCCCTGGTGGGAGGGATGCCGGGGGTGATGGAGCTGCTAGCTGGGTTTGGGACCTTTTCAGGCTATAAGCTAAATCTAGGCAAGAGCGAGGTGTTTGTGGTGCACCCTGGGGACCAGAAAGAAGGAATTGGTAGGCTCCCACTTAGGAGGGCAGGGGAGAGTTTTAGGTACGTGGGGGTGCAGGTGGCCAGGGACTGGGGGACTCTTCACAAGCATAATTTCACCAGGCTTGTGGATCAGATGGAGGAGGAGTTCAAGAGGTGGGACATGCTGCCATTGTCGTTGGCGGGGAGGGTGCAGTCCGTCAAAATGACGGTGCTTCCGAGGTTCTTGTTCCTCTTTCAGTGCCTGCCCATCTTCATCTCCAGGGCCTTCTTTAGGAGGGCGACTAGCAGTATTTTGAGCTTTGTGTGGGCACATGGGACTCCGAGAGTGAAGAGGGTTTTCCTGAAGCGAGGGAGGGATAGAGGTGGGCTGGCGCTGCCCAACCTTTTGGGGTACTATTGGGCGGCCAATATGTCAATGGTGCGTAAATGGGTGATGGAGGGGGTGCGGCGTGGAAAAGAATGGAGACGGCATCTTGCAGAGGTACGAGCCTGGGTGCCTTGGTAACGGCGCCGTTGCCACTTTCACCTATACCACGAGCCCGGTGGTGGCGGCGACCCTAAGAATCTGGGGACAGTGGGGGGGGGGGGGGGGGGGGGGGGGGGGGGTATGGTTATGTAACTTAACATTGTGTTAATTTAAGTTGTTGTTAATATGTTTTGTTGTTCATTGAGGATGGGTGAATGTTTATGATTGCTATCATTATTGTTATTGTTGGTATTTTATTACGGTTCGTTGTTGTTATATAAATACAAAATTTTTCAATAAAAATTATTTTTTTTTAAAAACCTTATTATGTGCCAACTGGGCTATTGGATTTATCAGTGAAGTGACAATATTCAAAAATAATTGGTCAGCTGTGAAATGCTTTGCGACTTCCCACGGATGTGAAAAAGACAAATGAAGCTTCTCGCTCTTTATCTCTCTCTCTCTCAATCTGGTAGTTGGGACATTCACTGGAAAAAGGATTAATTTGCAGGATTATGCAGCAAAAGCTTGGATATGGGACAAAATTGGACAGTTCTTTGAGAAGAGCTGGCACAGGCTGAATGGCCTCCTCCTGTGCTGGAAGATGGCATGGGTTGTTTCCAAAGAGACACGGCAGCGGGTAAGTAAAGTTAATGTTTGCCAGCATCTCAAAGTTCTGCATTCAAACGAAAGGGATGGGCCGTTCTTCCCCCTTCCCCACCCCTCTGATCCAGCGAAACACTGAATCCACAGATAAGACCAAACCAATACGGACTGCACAGCTACAACAACAAAAATGTTTCTGGCAATCAGTTTTTACAAAAACAAGGAAAAGTAACCGCAAATAAACAGTATATCAGTGAGAACCTGGAGAAAGTATTTTGTGCGAGGTCAATCATCGGAACTGTTGCACCCAAATGTTAACTGACATCCTTTCACTTCCATCGTGAAGTTCTGACAACAGGCTTAAAGGGCTAAATGGCCTACTTCTGTTCCTATGCCCCAATACCTGTCAGAGTATTGTTGCATATTTGTTTCTGTAATATTTAGGTGGTTCGCAGCCCAACCCCATAACTACGATCAAAGCTACTGCACCAAACGATAGTTGAAATACGACCCGAGGGATTAGGTGACATACGTAAATCGTTCTATACAACACGTTCGAACCCATTAATTTAATCTCACTTTATCCATTGTCTTTTCACTTCTGTGCTTTCGTCTTCGATGACCAACGGTTAATTAACCTCATTCCCACTGATTCTTCCAACTTCCCATCGCCAGTCCGTTCTAGCAACAGCTACAGAAGGGGTCACGCAGCCCCACCACCGACAAGTGGTGCTCTTGATTGAGTGGAGGCAGCCACTGCATATTCTTACTGGGCTCCTCTCCGTCACTGCCGAGTCTCCATGGTGCCACTCAACACCTACCTGGTGCATTGCGAGAGAGACCAGCAACGAGAGCGGAGATTTGGGGAAGGAGTGGGGGTTTGAGCAAACCTCTGGTCCAGCACTTCACTTGGGACACGATTCCCCTTCAATGTTTATCTTCATTTAGTTAAAAATGGGAAAATGAAAACTCTATCCACTAGCAAGGTTGACAAAGAGAGAGCGGCACAGTGGTTAGCACTGCTGTCTCAGAGTGCCAGGCATCCAGCTTAAATTCCGGCCTTGGGAGATTGTCGAGGGTAGTTTGCACGTCCTCCCCACGTCTGCGTGGGTTTCCTCCGGTTGCTCCGGTTTCCTCCCACAGTCCAAAGGTGTGCAGGTTAGGTGGATTGGCCATGCTAAAATTGCCCCTTAGTGTCCGAAGATGTTTAGGTTAACTGGGGTCACAGGATTGTGGGGATAGGGCAGAGGAGTGGGCCTAGGTAAGGTGCTCTTTCGGAAGATTGGTACAGACTCGATGGCCTGAATTACCCCATTCTGTACTGCAGAGGTTCTATGGAGAGTGCACGAGAGAGCGCACAAGAGAGAGCAAGCAAAGTTGGGCCAGCGAACAGAAAATGCTGGAAAAACAACAAAAAGGGTCAAGCAGCATTTGTGGAGAGAAAAACCTAGTTACCGCTTCAGGTTCCCCACCTTTTGTAAGACGCGGAAGCAGTCAGAGCTTTACCAGTTTATGTGCAAGGGCAGGAGTCAGGAAAAGGTGGGGGGGTGGCAGAGGAGAACAGAGAGGGAAGGATTGAGATGGGCAAGGGGCAGGAGCAATTAAAAGAAGAAAACCACGAAGATAGAGGACACAAAGTTCTGTTATGAAAATATTAAAAGATCGCAAGAGGAAGGGACATGCCCAGCAATCAAACGTTTTACATTCCTGGAGAAGAGAGAGTACGCGACATTGCAATGGATTTCCAGTTCAACAAAAGGAGGATTCAGGAAGGCGGAGGAAGCAGAACAGCCTGTTTGGATTTTAGCCCACATGACATCATCTTTCCTATAATCAACACACTAGAAAAAAAAACCCAGGTGAACTAAACAATAAAAAAAAACAAGAAATTAAACAGAGGGAAAAGGCATTTGAAATATCCAAGTTTTATAGGTATCCTGAAATCATTCCGGGATTATCACAGTATTCTACGTTCTTTCTGCGCAAACTAAACCTCTCCAATGAATCCTGTCAGTCGAAAGGCAAACTTACAATCATCAGGTCAAAATGCTTCAAAATGCTCCTTACACCCAGTTAAGTACCTTTAGGATTGCAATTGTAAAGCAAGGAATTAAGCGAAGCAAAATCCGTTAACCATAAAGGCTAATGATTGGAACATGTGTTTTCGGGCTGATATTGAAAAACAAATACAGACAAGGACACTGACAGCGTCCAGCCACCCCTCCCCCTCCCCAACACCATTTCCCCCTCCATCCCACTTTTCTTTAAATAACATTTTGCAATCTTAGCCATCCAATTGAAAAGCATTGCAACATCTCATCTGTACGACAGTACTTCAACGCAGAGGTGTTAACTTCTATGATGCACTTATGTTCTATGGTGGTAAATGAACCCATGGATCCTCTGACTTGAGTATCCATAGAATCCCTACAGCGTAGAAGGAGGCCATTCAGACCATCGAGGCTGCACCAACCCTCTGTAAGCACTCCCTATCTAGACCTACTGCCTCACCCTATCCCCGTGACCCCACAACACCACCTGACCTGCACATCCCTGGACGCTAAGGGCCAATTTAGCATGGCTAAATTGCACATCTGCACATCTTTGGGCTGTGGGAGGAAACCGGAGTACCTGGAGGAAACCAACGCACACACGGGGAGAACGTGCAAATTCCACATAGACAGTCACCCAAGGCTGGAATTGAACCCGGTTTCCTGGTGCGTTGAAGCAGCAGTGCTGGAATGTGGCACCCTACACCACACTGACAGTCACCCAAGGCTGCACTGAGCCAAGCTGGCAGTTCAGCTAAGGGTCACTTATAGTAACTGATGCAACTTATTAGAGTTCATTTACTAAATTGCATTTTCTTTCTCTCGCATAATTTCCATCAATGCTTCAAAGGGAGAAAAAATACACCAGCTAGTTTTAAATGTTGAACTGTGTTCCTTGCATTCTAATGCTGATTTATCAATTCAAATTGCTCCTATCTCTGCGATCATGACCTGGGGTAACAAATCCTAATCCTAGCACTACACACCTCATACATAATGTTCGTTCCATATGGAATACAAACCAGAAAGGATAAAATCAATCATACGCTGCATTTTAAAAACTGCATACGCATTCTGTGAAAACAGCCCTACATTTTTTTAAACCTTGAATCCATCCTCATGAAATGAAATGAAAATCGCTTATTGTCACGAGTAGGCTTCAATGAAGTTACTGTGAAAAGCCCCTAGTCGCCACATTCCGGCGCCTGTCCGGGGAGGCTGGTACGGGAATCGAACCGTGCTGCTGGCCTGCTTTAAAAGCCAGCGATTTAGCCTGGTGAGCTAAACCAGCCCCAGCTGGTTTGGATATTCAATTACTGCAGGTGCTCACAGACAAAGCCATCCACAAAACCTTATCTCTACTTTCCAGGCAGAAATAAGTGCTTTTTTTGTAAAACAATAACAAGATCCGCTGCGGTTCGTTAGTCACTATCTCTGCTGAATGGCACAGAATCTTCCATACATGGAGCAGGAAATTGGAGCCAGGATTGAGGCAAGGAGATTAGGGAACTGAATAGATGCAGCAAACCAGGACCACAGACATGCCTGTTCTCCAAAGTGAACTCTAGTGCTTTTCACCATGAAATCATTCAAGTATATGCCTCACTTGTGAATGGTGACCAACATTTCTGATCTTATATATGCAGGGTTTACTTTTTTTTTAAATTAATGTACCCAATTCTTTTGATTTCCAATTAAGGAGCAATTTAACTTTGGAACTGTAGTGCTGTGGGGAAACGTGTCGGATGGAGTATTTTGAACTTAATTATACATTATTACTTTTGGGCTGGACCTTCAACAAAGTAGTTGGCTCTTAAATACTCTGCCAAATGGCCTAGCAAGCCACTCAGTTGTAGTCAAGAGTAATCCACCTCCCCTGCACATCTTTGGGGTGTGGGGGTGAGACCCACGCAGACACGGGGAGAATGTGCAAACTCCACACGGACAGTGACCCGGAGCCAGGATTGAACCTGGGTTCTCGGTGCAGTGAGGCAGCAGTGCTAACCACTGTGCCGCCATGCCACCCCATGTGCACGGTTTACAACAGAAAGGTTCACTGCTCTAGTGAGTTTCCCCGCCAACCCCCCCCCCCCCCTTCTCAATACAGAAAAGGGAGAAATGCTGGAAATCTGCTTGAAAGAAACACCACAAAACACTGAAAGTACACCACAAGACATGCAACATCAAAGGGAGAACGACAGCTCAACATTTAACACCAGAAACTGCAGAAGAATGTTTACATCGCCTGATTTATTAATCCAGACTAATAATCTGACAAACGTCGCTGAAACACCATCATGGCAGCAGGGGGAATTTAAACTGAAGCCAATTTAAAAAAAATATACAGAATAGAGTCATAGATGTTTACAACTTGTCCATGCCACCCACTTTCCATCACTCAGCCAGTCCCACTTGCCTGCATTTGGCGCAATAGCATCCTCATATCATTAATGACGACCACACAACTACTGAATTGTCATAAAAATCCACCTGATTCACTCATGCCCACTAGGGAAGAAAATCTGCCATCCTTACCCAGTCTGCTCTACACGTGACTCCAGACCCGCAGCAAAGCAGTTGGCTCTTAAATACTCTGCCAAATGGCCTAGCAAGCCACTCAGTTGTAGTCAAGGGTAATTGCACACATCACATGAACAAATTAAAGAGAATGTAAAGGTCCAGCCCAAAAGTAATCATGTGTCATGAAGTTCAAAATGCTCCATCCGACACGTTTCCCCACATCACTATAGTTCCACAGTCCACAACATCAAAACCCCATCACCCACGACTCCAAACTCATTCATCCTACTTGTCGACCTTGGTCAGGCACTGACCACCCAGCTTTCCCGACCCACCCATTGGTTCACACACACACACAGAAAGATGCCAAGACGTCCAGTGGGGGGGGGGGAAAAAACTCACCCCGTTCTTTGCAGCTTCCGCGTTGAGAGCGGTGACCCAGGCCTTCTGCCACTCGCGGTTCCAGCTCTCCAAGGAGAGCAGCCAGGAGAGAAGGGCGGCCGCCCCCTCGGAGGGATCACTCGGGGGGGAACCTGCCGCCGGGGCCCTCGCCTGGGAGCCGGCCTTAACCTTCCCCCAGGGTGGCCTCAAAAGCCGCTGAAGGCCGTACAGTGCCAACGTGAGGACCGAGACCAAGAATATGGCGAGCAGCCCAACCCACATCAGCACATCGAAGAGACTGGGCTCTGTCCCCACAGCTGAATCCGACATGATAAGAGACCAAACCAGAGGCTGGCCCAAGATAGGGGCAGGAAAGGATATATATGAAATATAATAAATATATAGAGATGCATATATATATGTATATATATATATGTATATATTTAAAATATTAAGCACTGCACATTTAAAAAAAACATTGTGGAAATATTTCCCAAGCTGGAGGCATGTCTTTAAGAATGGAAGATAAACAGGGTCAAACCTGTGGAAATTGATGAGGAGCTGACCAATTAATTAATTTACAAAGAAGTTATTTGTACTTGGTGCTGCAGACATGGGGTTTATTTGTTCAGCCTCCCCTTCCCAAGTCCATTTGCTCCCAGCCTCACAGAGCTGGGCAGGGGCCTACACCACACAGCTCAATCCCCGGTCACAATTACAGACCGCATCCGGCCGCAGAGAGCGAGCAGCCAGGAGCACCGGCCACCCAGCCAGCCCGCCCGCACTCACTGCCTCACCGCAGCGCACTGACTCACAGGCAGGGCAGCCCAGCCCAGCCCAGCAGACCTGCCCCAGCCCCTGCCCCTGCTCCTGCTCCTGCCCCTGCCTCCGACACCTCCTGCCCCCTACCCCAGCTCCAGCCCCACTCCCAGCTCCACTCTCCACTCCCGCCCCTGCTCCACTCCCAGCTCCACTCTCCGGGCATTGACTGAGGGGCGGACTCCATCCAAACCCCACCCCGGGCCCAGCCAGGCCGCCTTAAAGCAGCACTGACCCGGGAGGCAACTCTGCCCATCTACTCAAACTCTCTCTGATATACCTTCTCTTCTCTATCTATCTCTGCCTTGTTCTATTTATCTCTCTCTAAAAGTCTTATCTGGTCTCTCTCTTTATCTGCATTTCTCTATCACTTTATCTATCTCTGCCTTGTTCTATTTGTCTCTCTCAAGAAGTATTTATCTGGTCTCTCTAGTTATCTACATCGCTATATCCATTTACCTGTCTCTGCCTTGTTCTATTTATCCCTCTCTAAAAATCTTTATCTCTATTTATCTAGACTACTTATCTACATCTCTCTATCTATTTATCTCTCTCTACCTTGTTCTATTTATCTCTCTGTATAAGTCACTTCATCTCTATTTTATTGTGATCTCTCTATTTGTCTACACCTCTCTATCTCTGCCCTGTTCTATTTATCTCTCTCTAGAAGTCGCTATCTCTATTAATTTGGTCTCTATTTATCTCCTCTCTCTATCTATTTATCTATCTCCACCCTGTTCTATTTCTCTCTCTAGAAGTCACTCTATTTCTATTTATCTGGTCTCTCTCTATTTATCTCCCCTCTCTATCTATTTATCTATCTCTGCCCCGTTCTATTTATCTCTCTCTATAAGTCACTCTATCTCTATTTATCGGGTCTCTCTATTTATCTCCTCTCTATGTATTTATCTATCTCTACCCTGTTATATTTATCTCTCTCTAGAAGTCTCTATCTATATACCTGGTCTCTCTCTATTTATCTCCCCCTCTCATTCTATTTATCTATCTCTGCCATGTTCTATTTACTCCTTTCTTGAAGTCACTATCTCTATTTAATTGCTCTCTATTTCTATTTATCTACCCCTCTATTTATTTTTCTATTTCTACCATTTTCTATTTATCTCTTTACAGAAGTCATTCTATCTCTATTTATCTGGTGTCTAGATTTGTCTACCCCTCTCTATCTATTCTTTTATCTCTACCTTGTTCTATTTATCTAGCTCTTAATGTCTCTATATTTATTTATCTGCTCTCTATCTCTATTTATCTACCCCTCTCTATCTATTTATCTCTCTCTTGAAGTCTCTCTATCTAGTCTATCCCTATTTATCTATCCATCGCTATCTCTCTATCTATCTCTAAGTCTCTCTATCTTTCTATTTATCTCTCTCTCCCTAAGTCTTTCTATCTATGTAAAAATCACTCTAATTGATCTATCTTTCTACTTATCTCTCTCTCTCCAAGTCTCTTTATCTCTATTTGTCCACCACTCTCTATCTCTATTTGTCCATATCTCTTTATATTTATCTATCTTTGCCTTGCTCTCTTTATTTATCAATCTCTCTTTCAATTTATCTATCTCTTATCTCTTTATTTACCCCTTGCAATCTCTCTATTTATCTATCTCTCTTATTTATCCATCTCTAAGTCTCTCTATCTTCCTATTTATCCATCTCTCTCAAAGTCTCACTCTCTGCATGTCTAATTATCTATCTCCTATTTATCTCTCTCTCCATCTTTATTTATCTATCTCTGCCCAGCTGTCTCTATTTAGCCATCTATTTATCTATGCTCTCTCTATCTTTCTCTCTCTACTTATCTATTCCTGTCTATTTATTTTTCTACCTATCTATTTATCTACTTTCCCTATCCCCTCCAAATAGTTATCTCTCTACCTATCTACCTTACTTTTCTTATATCCATCTCTCTATTTATCTATCCTGTCAATCCTTCTCTCTATATCTCTTTATCAATCTCTCTAGTTATCTATCTATCATTCTCTACCTCTATCGATCTCTATCTTTTACTTATCTGTCTTTTTGTATTTCTAACTGTTTATCTATATTAGTCTACCTATCCATCAACAATAACTGGCATTTATATAGCATCTTTAATGTTGTAAAACATTCCAAAAAAGGAGATTGTATAGAATGTCTTAAAGAACGAGAGGTAGAGAGGGTTTTCCAGAGCTTCTGGCCCAGGCAGCTGAAGGCTTGACCATCAATGGTCGAGTGATTAAAATTGGGAATGCTCAAGAGACCAGACTAGCACTGTGGGCAAAACAGCTGGCTTGGAATGCAGAGCAAGGCCATGCAGCGCAGGTTCAATTCCCGTATCGGCCTCCCTGAACAGGCGTCAGAATGTGGCGACTAGGGGCTTTTCACAGTAACTTCATTGAAGCCTACTTGTGACAATAAGCGATTATTATTATTACTTTGGAAGGTTGTCTTTTTATGTATTTACTTTTCTATCTACTTCTATAGATCTGTCTATTTATCAATATCTGTCATCCTATTTATTTATTTATTTATTTATTTATCTAATAATAATAATCTTTATTGTTACAAGTAGGCTTACATTAACAGTGCAATGAAGTTGCTGTGAAAAGCCCCCAATCGCCACATTCCGGCACCCAGGGAGAATTCAGAATGGCCAAATTACCTAACAGCACGCCTTTCGGGACTTGTGGTAGGAAACCGGAGCTCCCGGAGGAAGCCCACGCAGACACAAGGGGAGAATATGCAGACTCCGCACAGACAATAACCCAAGCCAGGAATCAAACCTGGGACCCTAGAGCTGTGAAGCAACAGTGCTAACCACTGTGCCGTCCCTATTTAGCCACTTACATCTATTCATCTTTGTCTGTTTACCTATGTCCATCTACTTTTCCATCTGTCTATACCTATATCTGTATGTCCATTTGTTTATCTACATATGTGTGTTGGTTTCTTTGTGTATCAATCTCCTATCACTGTCTGTCTGTCAGTCCAATGTGTCTGCCTATGTGCAAGGTATCCAGCTGTCTGCATGTCATCAGATGTTATATCAGTAGTATCATTTAGTAACTGAGGAAGTCAGTGGTAGTGGAACAAGGATTTATTTTAAATTATATATGGCAGTAACTCTGCAAAATCCTGTCCCCGTTGGGACAATCAACAACTCCGGGATCTGCTTGGGCCGCCTTTTGTGTATAGGTCTAGCAAGCTCCAGCTGGGTGGCCTCCGCCCCCTACCTGGGAAGCTCGTACTCCACCAATCTGACGAGGAGATCGACAGTGGTTTCCTCATGGGAGTCATGATATCCCTCCCCCCTCTTCCCCCACCCAAAGTCTGAAAGCTCCCCCCTCAGCCACCAACGTGGGAGTCTTCTGCACCGCTAGGCCTGAGGCTGGGCTTCAGTTTGCGGCAATTCTGTGTCGGGTGGTGTATATCGGCTTGTCCACTGCCTATTCCTGGCCGACCTCGGGTCCCGGACACGATGTCATCTGCCTGCACGGATTCTTCCGTTTCCGTTTCCGAGCCGGAGTCATCCTCCTCCTGCTGGACCGGGTGCTGGGATATAGACAGCTGGGTCCCCTGGCTAAAGGGCATTTCTTGGCACGAAGGAGGCGTCAATGCCGCCAGCTGGCGTTCTGTAGCGTGAGCTCCCGCTTCTTGAGGTGGTCCCAATGTTTCCGCTAAATTCTTCGCTGAATATTAACTTTGCAGGAGTCTGATCCCCTTCTCTCCAGCACAAGACCTAGAAGCCACAGTGCCCCGTCTCCAAAGTTGTGGACATAGACCCCGCCCCCGAGTGAAACGGTTCCCCCTTTGATCCTGCCTCGATCCTTCTGGAATACTTCAGGGTATTTCCCCGGGACGTCATACAGATTCTCAGTGCCCATCCGATAAACCTGTTGCCAGTTGAAATGGGGGACTTGCAACCAGTCACGGTCCAGCAAATTGGGCTCTGCTCAATCAGCGCATTTAAGGAAGAATAGGATTATTATCGGAAGAGGAAGAATTTTTATGGTTGCGGGAAAAGGGCCGGGGAGTCAGACTAGGTGAATGCTCCTTTGGAGGGCCAGCACAGACACAGCAGACTGAATGGCCTCCTTCTCTGCTGTAACCATTCTGTGTTTCAATGATCTGTCTGCCAGTTCTGGTAGCAGTTATAAATACAATAGCAATGTTGAGAGAGGGGTGGGGTGTTCTTCTCAGGTCATTGAAAACAGCACCAACAACATTACTATACACTAAATAGCTTCTATATTTGTCTATCTAACAATGGTCAGTGCGCTTTATTGTATGTGAAATATTGTGAGATATATCTGAAAGATTTGACCAGGCACTGTATAAATGTTTCTAATTATCTTCTTGCAACTGCGTGACAGAGTACTGGAAGTTCAATGGGCTGGATTCTCTGTTTTTGGGACTCTATCCCCATGCTGTCGTAAAAACTGTGGACTTTCACGTGAAAAACTGGCGTGATAGGGCCACATATTCCTACCTCTGCAGGAGGGCTAGCAGGGAACCAGAGTAAATCTGGCAGCTTTTGCCCGCACTTCCGGGTCAGAGGCCATGCATGCGCATGGCAGGGGCCCCCAGTGGCCTCACTGTGCTCCATGGCGGACTCAGACCGCGGAGCTGGCCATTGAAAATAGACCCCCACCCGATCAGCCGCTTGCCCGACCCTGACCGCCCGCCCGAACATTGCCCAGCCGCATATAAGACCCCTCCTGCCCTCCGATCGGCCCGTCCTGACCAGGGTGGCCACGGACTGAGTATCCCAACCGGCAGGACCATATTAGACCCACGCAGTCGGGACTTCAGCCGGTCGGGGGTGGAGAATGGCAGGGCGGGCATCCAGCAATGGCAGCAGGTAGATGCTGCGGCGGGGCGTACTCTCCCCAGAGAATCAGGGAACCGGCGCCGATCCCGATTTTGTGAGCCAGAATGGATTCTCCACCCCGGCGCCGGCCGCGATTTCGGCATCGGGGTGAATCCAACACAATGTATTTTGCTCCTATACTTTTTATGTCATCATGCTGTGTGTTGTGTGGTCAATGGGTCATACTTAATTAAAGTATAGAAGATATTCACTGATATCAGTTAAATGCAACTAGATTGTCAATGAAAATGATCATTGTTGTCAATAGAGTACGATACAAAGGGGTTATCTATATTTAGATTGGAAGGGAAAAAATTAATTTAGGAGAAAGAAGTGGCTTGCTGGCTGTGTTTTGGTCAGAGAACAGTTATTTTGGAGATAGAAATAGAGTGGTTTTACTGGTATGTAAGAGAAGTACAATAAGAAAGGACCCAGCTATGAATAAATTATTGACTTATTACATTTTTAAATCATGGCATTGAGAATCATCTTCCTCTCTACTCCCCCCAAAAATCCATGTTATGAAATAATTCCTTTTGTGACTGTCGTATTTTGTTTCCTAAAATTCCTGCAAAGCACCTTGGGGCATTTTCATACTTCAAAGACGCTATATAAATCTAAGTTATGGTTGTTGAGGCGAGACCAATGTGCGTACTTGTCTCACTCCTCTTGATCATGAATCTCACTCTATTTCCCCATCTCCTTAAAAATCTTTATATCAACATAGATTTATTTTAGTTAGTGAAAGTCAGAATTTGTTGTTTTTTGAAAAGTGAAAATGGGAATTACAGAATGTTTGCAACACAGCTCAGTTAGTCCCACTCCTGCACCGATTCCCCACGGTGACCAACCATCCCAGCTTTTCCAAAACGGTTCTGTTTTTGAGGCGCTTGTCCCATGTAACGCATTGTTCCCTGCTGGGGCATCGTAACGTCCGATATTTCAAATAGGTGATTCTCATGTAATTACAGTCCGCATCTGGGAATGCAAACTGCAGTATGCTGTACTAATGATTTCCATTTCCCAGTCTTGACAGTTTCCAGGGCCTTGTCCACATTCTTGATAGATTGCACCCCCCTCCTCCCCTCACTTCCAGCACCCACTATCCCAATGTCTGGTTAGTCACCCCTGACTCTCTTCTCCCATAGTCTTGATCCCTTGCTCCCACAGTGGTTATCATAGAATTTACAGTGCAGAAGGAGGCCATTTGGCCCATCGAGTCTGCTCCGGCTCCTGGAAAGAGCACCCTACCCAAGGTTAACACCTCCCCATAACCCAGTAACCCCACCCAACACTAAGGGCAATTTTGGACTCTAAGGGCAATTTATCATGTCCAATCCACCTAACTTGCACATCTTTGGACTGTGGGAGAAAACCGGAGCACCCGGAGGAAACCCACACACACACGGGGAAAATGTGCAGACTCCGCACAGACAGTGACCCAAGCCGGAATCAAACCTGGGACCCTGGAGCTGTGAAGCGATTGTGCTATCCACAATGCTACCGTGCTGCCCTAGGCACTGCTGCCTCACAGCGTCAGGGACTCAGTTTGATTCCGACCTTGGTGACTGTCTGTGTGGAGTTTGCACATTCTCCCCATGTCTGCGTGGATTTCCTCCGGGTGCTCCGGTTTCCTCCCACAGTCCAAAGATGTACAGGTTAGGTGGATTGGCCATGATAAATAGTCCCCTAGCGCCCAAAGGTTGGGTGCGGTTATGGGGTCACAGGGATCGGGCAGGGGAGTGGGACTGGGTAGGGTACTCTTTCAGATGGTGGGTTTCCTCCAGATGCTCCGGTTTCCTCCTGCAAGTCCCAAAAGACATGCTTGTTAGGTAAATTAGACATTCTGAATTCTCCCTCTGTGTACCCAAACAGGCGCCGGAGTGTGGTGACTAGGGGATTTTCACAGTAACTTCATTGCAGTGTTAATGTAAGCCTACTTCTGACACTAATTAAGATTATTATTATTAGACTCGATGGGATGAATGGCATACTTCTGCACAGTAGGGATTCTGAGACTCATCAGCCCCTCCCACATCACATCCCCGAAGACACAAGGCCTGGCAGTACCCTGCCCCCAACCCCCACCAGCTCAAATGCCCCCTATAGCAAAGAGTCTTTTATATTCTTTCCCGTGAGAGTTGGTCACCCTGCTCGTCCCCTGTTATCCAGCAGTTTATCTCTCATCAGACAATGCTCCAACTCCCTATTGCAAAACCACAATTGAATCTGCCTCCACCGCACCCTCGGGGCCGAGAGGGGGGCGGGGCCGAGAGGGGGGCGGGGGCCGAGAGGGGGGCGGGGGGGCCGAGAGGGGGTGGGGGGGGGGCGAGAGGGGGGTGGGGGGGGGGGCGAGAGGGGGGTGGGGGGGGGGGGCCGAGAGGGGGGTGGGGGGGGCCGAGAGGGAGTGGGGGGGGGGCCGAGAGGGGGGTGGGGGGGGGCCGAGAGGGGGGTGGGGGGGCCGAGGTGGGGGGGGCGGGGCCGAGGCGGGGGGTGGGGGGGGCGAGGCGGGGGGGTGGGGGGGGGCGAGGCGGGGGGGGGGGGGGGGGGCCGAGGCGGGGGGGGTGGGGGGGGGGGGCCGAGGCGGGGGGGTGGGGGGGGGGGCCGAGGCGGGGGGGGGGCGAGGCGGGGGGGGGTGGGGGGGGCCGAGGCGGGGGGGGTCCGAGGCCGAGGGGGGGCGAGGCGGGGGGTGGGGGGGGGCCGAGGTGGGGGGGGGGGGGGCGGGCCCGAGGTGGGGGCGGACGGCGGAGGGGGCCGCCCTGGGGGAGGGCGGCCACCGCGCATGCGCTGGTTGGCACCGGCCCAACTGCGCATGCGTGGGACCCGGGTCTCTGGCGCCCCTTAGCACATGGCGCCCCGGGCGACTGTCCGAGTTGCCGGTGCCTTGGGCCGGCCCTGGTAACACCACCCAACCTTTTGGACACTAAGGGGCAATTTAGCATGACCAATCCACATAACATTCACATCTACGGACTGTGGGATGAAACGGAGGAAACTGAACGCAGACACGGAGAGAATGGGCAGACAGTCGCCCAAGGTCGGAATCGAACCCGGGTCCCTGACGCTGTGAGGCAGCGGTGCTAACTACAGGGTCACCCTGCCGCCCCTTCACAGTTTTGGAAGACCCCCCCCCCTCTGAATTTTTATTGATCTGCACAAACGATTTCATTTCCAACCTACTTCCTTCTCTAGACCCACCCCCCCCCCCTCCCAGAGGTGAGGATGGCAGAAAGTGGGAGGGTGGTAAAGGTAAATTGAGTGTTGGAGGGTATTGGTGTGGAAGATAATCCCCAAAGTATTTCGCGTATTAAAATCTCTGGTGTGTGTTGTCCCAGTCAGGACGCTGTAAGGAAGGGGCTGAGCCGCACTGCCCTCCCCCTCCCGCCCACACAGGATGATGTCACCCAGTGGAATGTTTACACTGTAGCAGAAACTGACCGCGTTCCATTTCATTGTTAAATGGTTACATTGTTGCTGCAAGGTTCCAGCAGGCTCACTCCTCGGGACAGCGGCGGTGGGACACACACACACCGACACCGGCCGCTGTCAGGATGAACTGTCGGTCGCAGACCCTGGAGCTGACGGTGGAGGCCCGACAGATCGAGGAGACGGTGCTGGCCGTGCTCCACACCGTACTCCTGCACAGGAGCTCGGGCAAGTTCCACTACAAGAAGGAGGGCACCTACTCCATTGGCACCGTGGGCACCGAGGACGTCGACTGCGATTTCGTCGACTGCACATATGTGCGGGTCTCGTCCGACGAGCTGGACCGCACGTTGCGTCGATCTGTCGGCGAGTTTAAGGTGAGTTTTCCCCCCTCCCAAGCCTGAGGCCGCCCCGGAGTGCGGGGAGGGAAGGGGCTATGTCAGCACCGGCCTGTGCCACTCGCTCTCTGTTCAAATCCGAGGGCTTCCATTGTCCGGCCCTGGCTGCATTCTTTTCATAACGACTCGCCGAGAGGCCTAACAGCCGCGGTGTCAGCCGGCAGCACCCCCTCCTGAGACTCCCAGTTAGCTCCCTGGCTCCAGCCCTCCCGGGGCATTTCAACTCACTCCAGCTCGGAGGAGCGCACACACCGCCCGCCAGACAGTGGCCACAATCTGCCCTCTCAGATGGACATCACTGATCCCGTGGGGGGGGGGGGGGGGGGGGGGTTGTAGTTGGTCTCCTAGAAGGACAAAGATGCATTACCACCCGATATTTCCCACCAAGTCACTCACCATCCCGACTTGGGAAACATGTCACTGTTCCTTCATTGTTGCTGGGTCAAAATCCTGGAACTCCCTCCCTAACAGCACTGTGGGTGTACCTACACCCCAGGAACTACCCTGGTTCAAGAAGGCAGTTCACCACCACTTTCTCAAGGGCACTATTAGGGATGGGCAATAAATGCTGGCCAGCGATGCCCACATCCCACAAAAAATGAATTTGAAAAAAATGATGCAATAGCCAGCCACCACCGTGCCACCCAAGTTCAAGAGGAGCTGAAACAAGCTGCCCCCTGAATCCAATCGCAACCCGATATGAAGTATGTGAACGACACATCCGTGTTGACTGTGGCCTTTTCGCTTGCAGTGACTGTAGGCGATGCCATCAAGATGGGCATTATGATCGGATATACCAGTGAGATGGGGTAACAACTGTATTCCATGTAGCAGTTCTCCAGTTATAATCAGACAATAATCAAATCAAACATTGTTCATTTATATATATTAAACACTATTGGCCTAGATGTATTGAAATAGTATCATGATAGCATTTATCATTATATTATTAATGTGAAATCTATCCAAATGATGAACCACTGACTGATGTGAAACCTTTGTATTAATCAAATTATGATATGCAGCAGTCACTCAAATACAAAGAAAGAAGATTTTGTAAACCTAGGAAAAGTAAAATAAATTTCTATAGGTTTAGAGGGCCAAATGCAGGCAAATGGGGTGAGCTTAGATGGGCTGAAGGGCCTGTCTCCATGCCATTGATTCTATTGAGCTATGCTAGCATTCTTGTCAATCTATGCTGCACTTTGCCCTTTTCAAAAACATATTTTTCCTGAGGTTAAGTATCCAAAACTGAACACACTACTTGCTCCTGACCGCTCAGATTAAAATCTTTCTTCATCGGCCATGGAGAGGAAAAGCTTGCACTTTGGAAGGAGGAATTCAGGCATAGACTATTTTCTAAATGGGAAAATGCTTAGGAAATTAGAAGCACAAAGGGACTTGGGAGTCCTTGTTCACGACTCTCTTAACATTAATGAGCAGGTTCAGTCAGCAGTTAGGAAGGCAAATGCAATGTTAGCATTCATGTCGAGAGGGCTAGAATACAAGACCAGGGATGTACTTCTGAGGCTGCATAAAGCTCTGGTCAGACCCCATTTGGAGTATTGTGAGATGTTTTGGGCCCTTGTCCAAGGAAGGATGTGCTGGCATTGGAAAGGGTCCAGAGGAGGTTCACAACAATGATCCCTGGAATGAAGAGCTTGTCATGTGAGGAACGGTTCTGGACTCTGGGTCTGTACTCTTTGGAGTTTAGAAGGATGAGGGGGGGGATCTTATTGAAACTTACTGGATACTGCGAGGCCTGGATGGAGTGGATATGGAGAGGATGATTCCACTTGTAAGAAAAACTAGAACCAGAGGGCACAACCTCAGACTAAATGGACGATCCTTTAAGACAGAGATGAGGAGGAATTTCTTCAGCCAGAGGGTGGTGAATCTGTGGAACTCTTTGCCGCAGAAGGCTGTGGAGGCCAAATCACTTGAGTATCTTTAAGACAGAGATAGATAGGTTCTTGATTAACAAGGGGATCAGGGGTTATGGGGAGAAGGCAGGAGAATGGGGATGAGAAAATATCAACCATGATTGAATGGCGGAGCAGACTCGATGGGCCGAGTGGCCTAATTCTGCTCTTATGTCCTATGGTCTTACCACTTCAGGTGGTATGTTGATGGTTTAACACCCCATACTTGTAATAAAATGTTTTCTCACTTCTCACTCAATGGTGTTTGATTTCACTGGTATTGCCCCCCCTTGGGCACCTTGCCCATGTGGTCACTCTCCTCTGTAACCCCAGACAGTAAGAATCTACAGCCACAGAGAGAAAATGCTGGAAAATCTCAGGAGATCTGGCAACATCTGTAGGGAGAGAAAAGAGCTAACGTTTCGAGTCCAGATGACCCTTTGTCAAAACTATAATACAGAGAAAGTAGGAAATATTTATACTGTGGATTGAGAATGAAAGATGAGTCCTCGCCTCAGAAACCAAGGGAAACGGGGTGCTAATGGCCACAGAAACCATGGGGAAAGAGTGCTAATGGCAGTCCCCAGAGAGAACAAAAGATGTGAAAGGCCAAACAGCAGAGAAACTAACATCAGAGGGTAAACTGTGTCAGATGTAAATGCAGAGGGAAGGGAAGGGGGCAGCAAAGGAGAGAAAGGGTAAGGAATGGTGGATAAGATGGGGGGGGGGGATAAATATAAATAAAGAAAGACAAGAAAGAAAGAAATGGTAAAAGACAGTTAAAATGAAACGGGATGAAAGCAAATGGGTCGAGGTGGGGTAGAGCTGATCATCTGAAGTTGTTGAATTCGATGTTGAAACCAGAAGGCTGTCGTGTGCCTGACCGGAAGATGAGATGTTGTTCCTCCAGATTGCGTTGAGCTTCACTGGAACATTGCAGCAGGCCAAGAGTAGACATGTGGGCATGGGAGCAGGGTCTTGTGTTTAAAAAATAATCTACAGCCCCTGAATTGCACAGCTACACGGAAAAGAGTGGGACTAACTGAATTCTTGCACAGAGCCAGTACTGGCATGCTGGGCTGAACGGCTTCCTTCTGTTCTGTAACCATTCTATGATCCTAAAAAGAGAGGTTGTCCAATCCTGTTCAAGCCTAACACTGACACTTATAGATTTACCACAAGGAATCGCTTTAATATCAAGTAGGATCTCCGACTGACTTCACACTCACTAGGATTACCTGATCAAATTGTGGTATCCTCCCAAATGCTGGATGAGATCAGAGCATGGATGAGAACCCAAATTAAACCTTGTGGTCCACATGGTTTAGAGTTCCCCTCAACCTTGAAGTCAGGGCAATGGTGCAGCAAGACTCCAAGCTAACAATTGGGATTGGGTCGTAATTCTAGATCGATAGATCTCACCAGTGGTCTTGTCTTTCTCATGTCGTTTTTCTTTTTTAACTAAAGGATGCCCTTCGTAATTCTGGCAGTGATGGGAGCGGTCAGATCTCCCTGGAGTTCTACCAGAAGAAGAAGTCTCGCTGGCCATTCTCGGATGAGTGTATCCCGTGGGAGGTGTGGGCCTTCAAACTCAATGTGGTGAACCTGGCCAACGAGCAGGAGAGGCAGATCTGCCGCGAGAAGGTGGGCGAGAAACTAGGCGAGAAGATCATCAACATCATAGAGGTCATGAATCGGCACGAGTACTTGCCCAAAATGCCAACGCAGTCGGAGGTGGACAATGTCTTTGATACGAGCCTGAGAGATGTACAGCCGTACCTGTACAAAATCAGTTACCAGATCACTGATTCACTTGGGACATCTGTCAGTACCACCATGAGGAGGTTGATCAAGGACACCCTGGCTTTATGATCTGTCCAATGACTACCAAAAAGAGCAAACTGACACTGTTGCATTTTGGCTTTACTCCTTTTCCCCCGATCTTCCCATTCTGCTGCTTTTCTTCATCCGTAGCCGGTTTTGGGAGTGTGTGATTTGAAACTCCTCTGGATTATGCCCACTTCGCTCTTGTGATACCTTGCTAAGTTCCACTCTGTTAATTATGCTCAGTGGGGAGAAGATTTTGCAAAGTTTACGTGTATTTATTTTTAAAAAAGTTTTAAAAAGTAGTTGGGGGTGGTGAGGATACAAAATGCGAGTTACTGGAATGGAGAAGCATTAACAAGACAACCAGGTTCAAACACTCCACTCTTGGCTTTTGCTAATTTCCCCATCGAATGAACGACACCACCGCGACCACTTATTTTATGCTCGAGACCTCCAAGGACTTGAAATAGTCAGCCGATTAGCAGATGCAAAGGATCATACGTAAAGGATTGCCATTAAGAAACAGCTGATGACCTGCTGGCTCTGGGAACTGTACCCCAGCGGAGTAATTTATTAAATTAATGTGAAAACATAAGATGGGGGGGGGGAAGGTGAGGTTGAATATAAAGAGTCAGAAAAAGACCTAACCGAAAAGCATTTAAATATATATGTATAAAATATTAGTGGAAATGCAGTATTCTAAAATTGATTTCAGAGGCCTTGTTTTAATTATTGTCATAATCCACCACAACAAAACCAAAAACCTTATAGAACTTTTATAATTCTTGCTCCTTCCGAGTGGTTCATCTGTCTTGCCAACATTGAGAGGGCTAACTGTCTTTGGTCGATGCAGTATCAACGTGCACATATACAATCCCAAATCAGCGATTGGGAAAAGAGTGACATGAACGTGGAGTTTCAGGGAGAGAATTCCATAGCACAGGACATGGTCGCTGTAGGGTGTGCCATTGATAGTGGAACTAGTTTGATAAGGAGCAACACAAACTTCCCAAGTGATTGTTAGGAAGCCGTTGTACATAATTTCGAAAGTTAATTCCAGTTTTTTCTTTACATACATTTACTGTTAATACATTTTTCAGATAACTCATGTATGCGATGAAAAAGCAGTTGGAAGAAATCGTTGTGTTGGAACATTTTTCCTATTACAACATCTGATGTATTTTCCACAATGGGTGAGGCACAACCTGGTGTGTGTCTGAGCCATTTTGTTAGCTGGGTACCTGAAATGTACAGAAACCCATTGCCCTGGTTAAGAAACTCCAGACCAAGCTATTGAGAAGCTCACATAAGCAGAAATTCTCTTTCTGTTATGGAGAAGGCAACCTCTATATTTCCGGGGGGGGGGGGGGGGGGGGGGGGGGAGATGATCTTAACTCCACACAGATAGCGTCAGCACAAAGTGACATTATCCAAGCTTTAAGTGCATACTAAAACTGCCCAGCTTTCCCACACTGAGTAACTGGTAAAAGCTTCCGAGGTTCTTGTCCCAACCCTCTGCTTGCAGGGTTAGCTGGAATTGTGCAAGAAAGTTGACAGATCCAGGGTGGGATTCTACGGTCTGCCAGCCATGTTTTCTGGAGCGGCAAACCCCCCCCCCCCCCCCGTCTGCTGGCACCTGGATTTTCCGTTCCCGCAGCCGGCCAATGGGATTTCCCATTGTGGCCACCCCCACGCCGTTGGGAAAACCGTGGTTGCGCGGAGGATCCCGCTGATGGAGGATCCCGCTGCCGATTTCTGTCTATTGGTCCCTCCCTAACCTGCTAACAAGGCATGCTTTACGTTCCACAGCATTGTGGGTCTGCTTGGCTTAAGTATTAATGAACTGAGCCTGCAGTTAGACTTTCATTCTGAAATTCCATTTGCCAGGCATGTCCCCTTCAAACCACCTCGACTCCAGGGACACCCCATTAACCCAAGAAGAATGGTCACCAGTTCACCAGCGGACAACTGACGCGCATGGGCGGTGCGGTGAGTAGACAAGTCACCAATTGCACCCGAAGATGTTACCAAGCCTAACAATGGTCCGAGTTTGATTGAGTTAAGTCTGCAGGACTAGCTGCTTTGAGCAGAAGTGCATGTCGTCTTCCAGCTGGTCCCAGTGGCCTTCGACTATGGAGGGAGCAAAGGTAAAATAAACCTCAGGCTTCCCTGCCTCTGGGCAGTAACCAGCGACTCCTGCTCCCCAATCCAGGCTTGTGGAAAAGAGCAGACTGAGCAGTAATGCCTTTTGGAGACAAATAGCCCACTAAAGGCCATTGCGTGAATGCATTAAAATAACCATTTAGACGATCTGATAGAAAATTGGTGTTGGTGGAATACACCCGAGTCAGTGCCTTCAGGGGGTTTATGTAGGGAAGGGGATGGGTGTTTTGGGGGACGGGGGGGGGGTTGATGATGTTTGGGGGAAATAGATGTCTAAATTGAGATTCTTAATAATATTCGTGCAGAAGCTAGCAGCTTCGTACATAGATCTGCACACAAGAAAAAAGTGGTGTGATTTTATTTTAAATGCATTGTACACATTTTAAAATCAGGTAGCTCATTGTTGCTCAGCACACGTGTTGTGCATTATATTGTCTATAACAATGGACTGTGTAGCAAAACAAAATAAATTGTACATAACATAAGCAGGAAAATTGTTAATGCACTGTGATGTTATTCAGATTTGTCCATTAAAGAGAATTCGCACAAATGCAAATTTTCTTCTGTGAAATTTGGTATATAAAGAAATATAGAGTTACGGATCCTTCAATGGACCGGTGGTAGAAATAACCCACCTGGCCTTAATTCAGTAATCAAATTAGCAATTGTGTCAGGTTTTAGAAAGGGATTCACAATTATAATTGTCTGCGTGGGTTTCCTCCGGGTGCTCCGGTTTCCTCCCACAAGTCCCGAAAGATGTGCTGTTAGGTGAATTGGACATTCTGAATTCTCCCTCAGTGTACCCGAACAGGCGCCAGAGTCTGGTGACTAGGGGATTTTCACAGTAACTTCACTGCAGTGTTAATGTAAACCTACTTGTGACACGAATAAAGATTATTATTAATTGAGCTGGTATTTCAGGAACAAGACTCCCAACACCAAAAACATTAGCCTGAATTCTCGGACTGACAAGGCTATTACCCACCAGTCAGAGATGAGTGAGGGGCTTCCATCAGTTCCGTACAGGGAGGCCTGACGCAATCAAGTGCATTTGGCCACTTTAGTGGCCACTGTCACGCCTCCCCATGATTGAAGCCCCGGGTGGAGAGGTGCCGCATGGTCAATCACCTCGTGCTGCCCCTGGTGGAGAGGTGCCGCATGGTCAGTCACCTGATGCTGCCCCTGGTGGAGAGGTGCCGCATGGTCAATCACCTCGTGCTGCCCTTGGTGGAGAGGTGCCGCATGGTCAATCACCTCATGCTGCCAGTGCCAATGGGAGCAATGGCTACTGGCAGCATTGCGCCCACCTGAGGCCCAGGATCAAGGTGGGACATCAAGCTGAAGGTGTTTGATGGTGGGATTGGGGCTGAAGATAAGGGGCAGCTTTGAGTGGCCACCCCTTCGGCCCTAGGAGGAGGCACTGGCAAACCCAATTTGCTTTGTTGGACAGCCATGGGACCCCTATCTAATCCCTGAGCCGCTTCTAAATTACCATGGGCTCAACGGCAATGGGTCTCAATTAGATCATTGATGAGCCTAGTTGAATCCCACCGCTGGCAGCCGGGAATCCCGCATTAGTCCCTTCCATCCTCCGACATAGTTGGGGGTGGTTGACACAAGGTCTTTCCTGCCATTCCATCCTCCGACATAGTTGGGGGTGGTGGAGACAGGGTCATTCCTGCCATTAAGTGGGCCCATCCACCATGTTTCACATCGCGGAGGGCAGCATAACATCCAGCCTATTGAATGGTTAATTAGCTGTTTCCGCAGAATGCAGTTTGTCACTGCCCACCTTCAGATGGACAGCCACAGGAAATGAGTTCAATGAATGAAATGAATGAAAATCGCTTATTGTCACGAGTAGGCTTCAATGAAGTTACTGTGAAAAGCCCCTAGTCGCCACATTCCAGCACCTGTCTAGGGAGGCTGGTATGGGAATTGAACCGTGCTGCTGGCCTGCCTTGGTCTGCTTTAAAAGCCAGCGATTTAGCCCAGTGTGCTAAACCAGCCCCTTTGCAAAGAGAGCACTTACTGACTTCAACATAAAACTCAGAAACAATCCCTCTTAATGTTGCCTCGAATCTAGACTTGGAAGTCTGTCTGGATTTTGGGTGGGTTGCGTAGAAATTTTCAGACATGTAAACCAGACAATACGGGTGAAAAACAAGGATCAGTGCCGGAGCAATGAGACTTGGGAGTTCAAATGCACAAATCAATGAAAAAAATCGACTGAATGGGGCTTAGAAAAAGTTATCAGAAAGGCTGTTGGAATGTTGGTCTTTATCTCGTGGGGCTGGGGTACGAAGGAGAATAAATTACACTTCAGGTGTACAAAGCCGTAGTCGGATCCAGTGCAGTGTACTGTGGCCAATTTTGAACACTGCACCGAGTGGATAATACTAATCTTCAAAGGGATGGAAAGCAGGTTCACCGGAATTACACTGAGGCATGATTAAATTATGATAAGTTGCCTTTGCTGTAGACCTCTATGACTAGTACATGTCATGGACTTGCAGAATCAATAAGGAATCACAGTATTTGGAAGCTCTCCTTGTACTGTTTTAAAAGGACTTGAGCAGTTTAAAGATTAGAGTATTATCTGGCACTGATCTCTAATGTTGAGAACAGGCAAATTGAAAGGTGGCTGGGTTGCAGTACTCCCAATTTTCAGCGATATGGCTGTCAATTTTTTAGTACAAAAGTTCAAGCGAGGGAGACCTCCTGCTGGAATGCTCCTCTGAGCTGTCAGTGAGACTTTTATTCACAGAGGTTTACTGTAAAAGCTGGTTTTTGGTGTAGCGGATCTCTCTGTCTGATTCCTACATCTCTTTTGATCTGCTGCTCCGTCACTCAAAGAACAAAGAAAATTACAGCACAGGAACAGGCCCTTCGGCCCTCCCAGCCTGCGCCGATCCAGATCCTTTATCTAAACCTGTCTCCTATTTTCCAAGGTCTACTTCCCTCTGTTCCCCGCCCGTTCATATATCTGTCTAGATGCTTCTTAAATGATGCTATCGTGCCCGCCTCTACCACCTCCGCTGGTAAAGCGTTCCAGGCACCCACCACCCTCTGCGTAAAAAACTTTCCACACACATCTCCCTTAAACTTTCCCCCTCTCACTTTGAAATTGTGACCCTTTGTAACTGACACCCCCACTCTTGGGAAAAGCTTGTTGCTATTCACCCTGTCCATACCTCTCATAATTTTGTAGACCTCAATCAGGTCCCTCCTCAATCTCCGTCTTTTCAACGAAAACAATCCTAATCTACTCAACCTTTCTTCATAGCTAGCACCCTCCATACCAGGCAACATCCTGGTGAACCTCCTCTGCACCCTCTCCAAGGCATCCACATCCTTCTGGTAATGTGGCGACCAGAACTGCACGCAGTATTCCAAACGTGGCCGAACCAAAGTCCTATACAACTGTAACATGACCTGCCAACCCTTGTACTCAATACCCCGTCCGATGAAGGCAAGCATGCTGTATGCCTTCTTGACCACTCTATCAACCTGCGTTGCCACCTTCAGGATACAATGGACCTGAACTCCCAGATCTCTCTGCACATCAATTTTCCCCAAGACCCTTCCATTGACCATATAGTCCGCTCTTGAATTTGATCTTCCAAAATGCATCACCTCGCATTTGCCTGGATTGAACTCCATCTGCCATTTCTCTGCCCAACTCTCCAATCTATCTATATTTTGTTGTATTCTCTGACAGTCCTCCTCGCTATCTGCAACTCCACTAATCTTAGTATCATCTGCAAACTTGCTAATCAGACCACCTATACCTTCCTCCAGGTCATTTATGTAGATCACAAACAACAGTGGTCCGAGCACGGATCCCTGTGGAACACCACTAGTCACCCTTCTCCATTTTGAGACACTCCCTTCCACCACTACTCTCTGTCTCCTGTTGCCCAGCCAGTTCTTTATCCATCTAGCTAGTACACCCTGAACCCCATACGACTTCACTTTTTCCATCAACCTGCCATGGGAAACCTTATCAAACGCCTTACTAAAGTCCATGTATACGACATTTACAGCCCTTCCCTCATCAATTAACTTTGTCACTTCCTCAAAGTATTCTATTAGGTTTGTAAGACATGACCTTCCCTGCACAAAACCATGCTGCCTATCACTGATAAATCTATTTTCTTCCAGATGTGAATAGATCCTATCCCTCAGTATCTTCTCCAACAGTTTGCCTACCACTGACGTCAAGCTCACAGGTCTATAATTCCCTGGATTATCCCTGCTACCCTTCTTAAACAAAGGGACAACATTTGCAATTCTCCAGTCCTCCGGGACCTCACCCGTGCTCAAGGATGCTGCAAAGATATCTGTTAAGGCCCCAGCTATTTCGACCCTCGCTTCCCTCAGTAACCTGGGATAGATCCCATCCGGTCCTGGGGACTTGTCCACCTTAATGTCTTTTAGAATACCCAAAACTTCCCCCTTCCGTATGACAACTTGACCGAGAGTATTTAAACATCCATCCCTAGCCTCAACATCCGTCATGTCCCTCTCCTTGGTGAATACCGATGCAAAGTACTCATTAAGAATCTCACCCATTTCCTCTGAGTCCACGCATAAATTCCCTCTTTTGTCTTTAAGTGGGCCAATCCTTTCTCTAGTTACCCTCTTGCTCCTTACATACGAATAAAATGCTTTGGGATTTTCCTTAACCCTGTTAGCCAAAGATATTTCATGACCCCTTTTAGCCCTCTTTATTGCGCGTTTGAGATTCGTCCTACTTTCCCGATATTCCTCGAAAGCTTCATCAGTTTTAAGTTGCCTCGATCCTATGTATGCTTCCTTTTTCATGTTAGCTAGTCTCACAATTTCACCCGTCATCCATGGTTCCCTAATCTTGCCATTTCTATCTTTCATTTTCACAGGAACATGTCTGCCCTGCACTCTAATCAACCTTTCCTTAAAAGACTTCCACATTTCAAATGTGGATTTACCCTTAAACAGCTGCTCCCAATCCACATTCCCTAGCTCCTGCCGAATTTTGTTATACTCTGCCTTTCCCCAATTTAGCACTCTTCCTTTCGGACCCCTCCTGTCCTTGTCCATGAGTATTCTAAAACTTACGGAATTGTGATCGCTATTCCCAAAGTAATCACTGACTGAAACATCAACCACCTGGCCAGGATCATTCCCCAATACCAGGTCCAGTATGGCCCCTTCCCGAGTTGGACTATTTACATACTGCTCTAAAAAACTCTCCTAGATGCTGCTTACAAACTCTGCTCCATCTATGCCTCCAACACTACATGAATACCATTCAATGTTGGGGAAGTTAAAATCTCCCATCACAACCACCCTATTGCTCCTACATTTTTCTATAATCAGTCTGCATATTTGTACCTCTACTTCATGCTCACTTTTGGGAGGCCTGTAGTAAAGTCCCAACAATGTTACTGCACCCTTCCGATTTCTCAGCTCCACCTATATTGCCTCAGCGCTTGAATCCTCCATCGTGCCCTCCTTAATCACAGCTGTGATATAATCTCTGACGAGTAATGCAACACCTCCACCCCTTCTACCTCCCTCTCTATCCCTCCTGAAGCATCTATACCCTGGGATATTCAATTGCCAGTCCTGCCCTTCCCTCAACCAAGTCTCAGTAATACCAATAGCATCATATTCCCAGGTACTGATCCAAGCCCCAAGTTCATCTGCCTTACCTCCTACACTTCTCGCATTAAAACAAATGCACCTCAGACCACCTTTGCGTTCATCATCTCTTCCCTGTCTACTCTTCCCCTTAGTCACATTGAGTTTATTGTCTCATACCTTACTGGCTTTAGTTGCTGCTTCTTTACTGACCTCTAACTTCCTAATCTGGTTCCCATCCCCCTGCCACATTAGTTTAAAACCTCCCCAACGGTGTTAGCAAAAGCAACCCCTAGGACATTGGTTCCAATCCTGCCCAGGTGTAGACCATCCGGTTTGTAATGGTCCCACCACCCCCAGAACCGGTTCCAATGTCCCAAAAATCTGTACCCCCTCCCTCCTGCACCATCTCTCAAGCCACGTATTCATTCTGACTATTCTTGAATTTCTACTCTGACTGTCACGTGGCACTGGTAGCAATCCTGAGATTACTACCTTTGAGGTCCTACTTTTTAACTTGTCTCCTAACTCCCTAAATTCTGATTGTAGGACCTCATCCTTTTTTTACCTATATCGTTGGTGCCTATATGCACCACGACAACTGGCTGTTAACCCTCCCCCTTCAGTATGTCCTGCAGCCGATCGGAGACATTCCTGACCCGAGCACCCGGGAGGCAACATACCATTCGGGAGTCTCGTTTTCGACCACAGAAACGCCTGTCTACTCCCCTTACAATTGATTCCCCTATCACTATAGCTCTGCCAGTCTTTTTCCTGCCCTTTTGTGCAGCAGAGCTAGCCACGGTGCCATGAGCCTGGCTACTACTGCCTTCCCCTGGTGAGACATCTCCCCCAACAGTATCCAAAACGGTATACCTGTTTCGGAGGGAGATGACCGCAGGTGTCCCACCTGCACTGCCTTCCTGCTCTTTCTCTACCTTTTGGTCACCCATTCCCTGTCTCCGTCACCAATCCTAATCTGTGGTGTGACCAACTCACTGAACGTGCTATCCACGACCTCCTCAGCATCGCGGATGCTCCAAAGTGAGTCCATCCGCAGCTCCAGAGCCGTCATGCGGTCTAACAGGAGCTGCAGCTGGACACACTTCCCGCATATGAAAAAGTCAGGGGCATCGGCCGCGTCCCTGAACTCCCACATTGTGCACGAGGAGCATAACACGGGTCTGGGATCTCATGCCATTTTTACCCTTTACCTTAACTGATTACAAATATAGTATCAAATAATAAATAAGTGAAAGGAATAAAGATTTTACTTACCAATCACAATACTCACCAACACACAAAGAGTTAAATTTCTCCCAGCAACTGCTAATTGGAGCACTTTCCTTGCCAGTCAATCAGGTCACTGCTTTGCTGTGATGTCACCCTTCAAGGTAAGTTTTTAAAGAGATAAACTTACCTTCCGACAACCTTAGAGGAGGGGGTAGGGTGGGAAACACTGAGGAAGTGTTTCAGGTTTAATTGTCACTTGACAACAGCCCCTTCACAAACCACCTTCAAATTAGGCTGACCGCACTGCACGTATGCAAATCTCCCCGGAACAGCCAATCAGTAGCTCCGCTCTGCTGCCCTCTGCCCTCGGACTTGCAACTTGTTACTTTGCTATTGCTCCTGGTGATAACCTCACTGCTCCTTATCTCAAAACCTTAGGGACTTGAGCCCTCTTCCTGCCTTATGATTGCTGAGTGCTCGTGATATTTAACTATGGTTGCCAACTGCTCAATGTTGTAGTCTCGGCTTCTCCACTTCATCGGGCACTGCAAGGTTACAGTCTCAACAGTCATTCTCTGCACTTGTGCTGTGTTTTTTTACATTTAAAAGTGGCCTTCGTCAGTTTGCTGCTTGTATATTGCATCTCCGCCCCTCCTCAAAGACCTTGTTAATCTGATCCAGAGCCATCACCAACTTCCCTGCCCTGTACCGCACCTGAACAATTTCCCTTGCCGCCGCCTCCCTCCGAAGCTGACCTGTTAACATATGCCCCGCCTTCTCTCCATGCTCGTAAACTGCACCCCTTGCTCACCTCAGTTGGCACTCTGCCTTCCTGGTATATAGTCGGTCAAAGCTCGCCTGTAGTCCCTGCTTTTCCAACTTTGCGGGGTCCCCATCTTCTGCATAACTCCTATCTACCACCAGCATCTCATCTATTACCCTCTGCCGCTCCAACCTCTCCTCTTTGTCCACCCTGGCCTTAAACAAAATCACACCACCACCAGCTTTAGCGCCTCCCAGACAACTGCCTTCGACATCTCACCCATACAGTTGAAACCTACATGTACCTCAATTACCTTTTCAATTTTGTCACAGAACCCTCGGTCCCCCAACTGTCCTACATCTAATTTCCACCCCGGCCTCTTTAATACCCCCTTCTCCAGTACCATATCCACCCAATGCGGAGCATGATCTGATATTGCAATTGCCGAGTACTCCAACCCTTAACCCCAGCCAGCAAAGCCTTCCGCACCACGAAAATGTCGATCCGTGAGTACACCTTATGGACCGTCGAGAAAATAGAGTACTCCCGCTCCCTCGGGTGCAGAAACCTCCAAGGGTCCACCCCTCCCATTCGGACTTCTATTTCAATGCCCTTCCAAACTCTCGCTCTAACTCCATACAGTTGAGCTCATACTAGACTTTTTCCACCCATATTATAACTCACACCATGGGCTAGATTCTCGATTTAGTGCCACTCTGATCGGGTTTCCCTATCGGGCGGAGAATGGAGAGTCGATGGAAAAATGGGTTTGGTGTGGCCCATTGCGATGTTTCGGTCCTCCGCCAACGGCCTCAGCATGCTACCTGCCCTGGCAGGAGGATGTAAAGCAAGCATTTAAATACATGTTAATGTCAGCAACGGGCTCAAAGTTCAAGTCTCCACCGTTATGCTCTGACCCTCACAGCAGGAAATCCTCCAGGCGGGTTTTGGTGTAAGTTTACCCAAGTGTGGCTTTGATGCAGTGGACCCCGAGGTGGATCAAGGGGGTCAGAGATGCCCCCCAAAGTTCATCAGAAGGCCCCTTCCCCCAACAATGCAAATCCTGCCCGTCCCTACTGACAAGTAGGGATATCTCACTACCACCCCCACATCAGGATGACCCAGTGCCCTCTTCTGACACCTCCATTAGAGGTGTCAGTTACTCCCATCGGACCCCATTAATCACCCCTGTCTAAAAGCTAGAGGGCATTCCAAGCAGGAATGAAAAAATCACTGCATTTTTACTTGCCCTTCCCTTCACATCTGCCGCTTCAGACAGAAGTGTTTAAAGCAGCAGCAGCTCTTATAGTGTCAGAGGCTTCCTTGAAAGCCAAGTCCCCTTCAAGGGCTTCAAATCCCTTGACAGCCTATGAAATGTAAATGCTCCATTAATTTCAGAGCAAACATTTCACCAGCCAATGATTGACAGTTTTATTGGTCCAAACACAGCTCCTTAGGTCATTCTCCTGACCCATGCTGTTCTCACGTTGGTTATAATAATAATAATCTTTATTAGTGTCACAAGTAGGCTTACATTAACACTACAATGAAGTTACTGCAAAAAGCCTTTTCTGCTTCTTTCCCTTCCTTACTTTTGGTTATGTAATATCTTTTAGCGTTATTTTATAAATATACTTCTAAAAACAAAAGTTGGGACTGTGCAAGAGGCCAGTATTGGAAGAGTGCAGAAATCATGGAGGGTTGTAGGGCTGGAGGAGGCTACCTAGATAGAGGCTAAAAAAGGATTTGAAAAGAGTGAGGGCTTTAACGTGGTGACATTGTCAAATTGTAAGTCACTGAAGATCAGTAAGCATAGGAGTGATGGGTGAGTGAGATTTTTGGGTCACAAAGTCAGGTCTAGAGATAACAAAAGCATGCTAAAGGGTTTCAGCAGCTGACGATATTGGGGCAAGGTGAAAGCCTAGTGATGTTTTGAAGCCTTGGTGATAATGCGGCCATGCGGTTAGAAACTTATTCTGAAGTCAAGCACAACACCAAAATTGCAAATGGTCTTACTTAGCTTAAGATAGTTGCCAGGATATAGAAACAGTCGTCAGGGATCAGAGTTTGTGTTGGGAACCTAACATTACTTCAGCACCATCCTCCATATTGCAGCTTCTTTTTCACTGTTGCTGGGTGAAATTCCTGAAACTTGCTCCTGAACAGCACTGTGGGTGTACCTGCACCACATGGACTGCAGCAGTTTAAGGCAGTGACTCACCGCTATCTTCTCAAGGAAAATTAGAAATTGGCAATAAATGCTCGCCTTGCCAGCAATGCTCACACCCCATGAGTGAATTTTAAAAAGTGGTAAAGAAATGCCACTTGTTGCTTTAATATAATTATTCTGAAATTGGTTCCAATGGAGTAATTAGCAACAATGGTTAGAATAATAATCTTTATTATTGTCACAAGTAGCCTTACATAAACATTGCAATGAAATTACTGTGAAAATCCCCTAGTCGCCACATTCAGGCGCCTGTTCGGTACATTGAGGGAGAATTCAGAATGTCCAATTCACCTAACAAGCACGTCTTTCAGGACTTATGGGAGGACACCGGAGGAAACCCATGCAGACCCGGGGAGAATGTGCAGACTCCGCACAGTGACCCAAACCGGGAATCGAGCCTGGGACCTTGGCGCTGTGAAGCAACGGTACTAACCACTGCACAGTTATATGGGACAAAATGAGCAGCAGTCCTGTCGCCCCGTTTCATAATTATTTTTAACATCTTTAAATTTACGACTAAAACCTGGCTATAATCATTTATCATACCGAATCATTTCCCGTACCAGCCTCCCTGAACAGGCGCCGGAATGTGGCGACTAGGGGCTTTTCACAGTAACTTCATTTGAAGCCTACTTGTGACAGTAAGTGATTTCATTATCACAGTGGCCACGATTACTCACTTAGCAGCAGGCTCGGGATGGTGAGATGACAGAAGGCTTCACTGGCTGCATTTTCTATTGTCTGCTGTAAATGTGCCCAACATTGAGCAGGATTGTGGAAGGGGGTTATGGATCTAGTAGTGGGAGAGGAGTGTTGTGATCACTCAGGACGTGATTATCTTCTGGAGGGAGTTTAGGTTGTTTCTGGATGGAGGATTCCTTAATCAGATTTATGTTGTTACGGGTCATTTAAAAAATAAAATTGGTTATTAAAAATTCCCACTCGAATACAAAATACAAAAAGAGTTCAAGAAAGACAAAAATCTGTTATGTTTGAAAACAATTCATTTATTACCATGTCTTTATAAACGTATTACACAAAGACATTGAAGTCAAGTGGTTAATTCGAGAGCAGAACAGTCAAAAGCCTAAAGCTATTGGTTAATCTTTGGTGTCTTTGTGAGCACAACTACTGCATGGCAATGTACAATTGGTATTCCTTGTTTTGAAAGTACAGTGCTTCAAAATAACCAACCTCATTCAGCAATTTGAAAACAAAAACTCAATTAATTTATAACCCTTTCTGGTCCAGACTGAACAAAAGGAAGTCCAATTTAGGTTAAGGACAAGGAACTTGAACTTTTGTACAGTTTAATTCTGTGCCTAAATGCACAAATGTTTTTTTTTTAAATCTAGAGGCCAGAACAATTACAAATGTTAGACTCTTCACAGACTT
This sequence comes from Scyliorhinus canicula, assembly GCF_902713615.1. Classification (NCBI taxonomy): domain Eukaryota; kingdom Metazoa; phylum Chordata; class Chondrichthyes; order Carcharhiniformes; family Scyliorhinidae; genus Scyliorhinus; species Scyliorhinus canicula. Next base: position 18,413,092 of record NC_052152.1, on the reverse strand, counting down.
AGTTAGATTTTGCAGGTATCATTTTGACTTCATTAATAAAAAGTTATAAAGTAATAACACTTTTGATAATAGGCTTGAAAGGGCTCAAACCAGTTTCCTTTCTATGCAGTCAACATGTTCTGAGAGAGAAAGAAAGCAAAATAGATCAAAGTGACCTCAAGTTTAAAATACATTCCACATGATCAGTAGTATATTTTTAACATTAAAATTTTTCAAATGGACACTGGCATGTAATGCAACCACTGTAAATACAACTTGACATGCAAAAAACCCCAAAAGGCAATAGCTATGATTTATTTTTTAAAAAGTGAATTCGGCAAACAACCCAGGAAAAATAGCATCTGTAAAAGGATTTAACAAAAACATTTCTGCAGCAAAGAATCCCTAGGCATGTCCGTTTCCTATACTGTCCAGCCAGGACCCGGTGAGACACTTGTGAATAAAAAGGGAACTGTAAATTCTCCTCACCCTCCTTCCCTATTATGCTTTCCTAAAGTTCCTGGCCACCAGCAGCCTTGCTCATGTTAAGCTTAAGCAGCGAGTGTCAGTGAACTATAGAGGTATAAGCCTATCCTCACCCAAAGGTCCAATAGTGATAATGGACAGGAAAGCTGGTTAATATTCCTCATCCAACCTGAACGCACTGGTGGTCAGTTGTAATTCCCAACTGCTGTCACCAGCACATACCCCCTGCACAAAACAATAAAAGCAGGATGCAATCTGATCTTATTTGAGACCCTTAATAACTTTGGGAAGATGCATGATTTTTTTTTTTAATCAAAGACTAGCGAACTGGCTGATAGTGTGTTCTGAAAACGTGACACGATTGCAAATTTTACAAAAGCTGCGCTCTATTTCAAGTCAAAATTATATGTGTTGATGCTGTCATTCACTGGGCCTGCAGTGTTACCTCATAGTTTCTACACACAAAGTAACAGGAAATACAGGGGAAGAGCTATTTGACGGCAAACTGAATATCCAAAAATAATCTTCAACTGAGTTAGTGACCATACTGTGCATTCCCTACCCTCACCCCCTCCCATATATATTTACATTATAAACTTGCAGATAAAAGTAGCAAGCGTACAATAAAAATAGTTCATGAAAATCAAAGGTTCTGGAATTACACGACAGATATGTTTGAAAGACAAAGGCAGATTGAAGTTCAGGCCTAACGAAGGCCCACTCAAAAGAGAAACTCATCTTTCTCTGTCAGATGCTGATTGACCTATCTCTCCATTTTTAAACTTCCACGGTTTATATTGATCAACAAAAATAACCGTGTTTAAATAATTTATGGTTCGTTTCAGTCCCTACAAAGGATAACCAGTAAACTTACAAGTCCTTTCTCTCATGTCTGGAATACATTTTGTGTTTTCATGGTCAATGATTTACTCCCTAGACAATGATCTCTTCCAGGCTGCAGTTGCAATTTGGCACATTTAAAAAAAAGGATTGTACATGGTTATAATTTCTACAGCTCAAAACAATAACTGCTAGGAGAGTTTTTAAAAAAATAAATAAATGCATGTGCATTGAGGAATGATACTTCAAAAGTACTGTTGAGGGAGGGGGGTTAAAAACCCTTCAGCGTTGCAAAATTTTCCACATCGACTCAAAACTAGACGCAGTTTTATTTTTGAATGGTTAGTGTTCACAGGAAGAAGCTCCAATCTAATCTTTCTTCACACAAAGTTAACTGAAATTGTATGTCATCATTTTCTTTAACAAATTAGGAACAAAATCATGAAATGAAATTAGTTAGCAAGTTGCATTTATATAGCACCTTCAATCAAGTCAAATGTCCCAAGGTGCTTCACAGAAGCATAAGCAGACAAACTCCAGTTCCTGCAGCTTCAGCATGCACCATTTCCCCACTCCAATATGTTAATTCCCGACTGAGGAGACAAATGGCGAATCATTGTTCCATGCCTTCACCTCGCGCCAAGTCAGGGATATGTGTAGTCATGGAGAATTTAGGCAAGAGCTTGGGAAATTTATACACGTTTTCAACAAAATGGAGAGGGGAACAAAAGAGCAATGGAGGGTGACTGGATTATCAAATGCTAAACCCCCTGATCTCTTTATAGCGGCAGCCAGATGCCATGCTATAGTCAGAATGCAGATGCTTTGAAAAGAAAACTCAGGGGTAGCTCACTCCAGCCCACTCTTGCGGGTGCAGAGTGGCACCAGTGCAGTCTTGGAAACAATGTTCTCCAGGTATGGTGCACAATTAATGCAAAATGCTAAGACTGCTTTTATTTATCCATGTTCCATTACACACAGTTCTGTAAACTTGTTCAGGCTTATTTTATCTCAAGCTTTCGTATATATAAAAAGAATACAACGGTCAGTTATTTGATCTTTCTCAGGTATAATCAATGATTACTTCATCAAGTGCATTTAAGCTCTGCCCTTCCAACAGTTCATAGACCTGTGAAGTAGAATAAGATTGGATTGGATTTTTGTTTATTGTCATGTGTACCGAGGTACAGTGAAAAGTATTTTTCTGCGTGCAGCTCAAACAGATAATTTAGTACATGAAAAAGAAAATACGTAGTAGGGCAACAAAAGGTACACAATTTAAATACATAGACACAGGCATCGGGTGAAGCATACAGGAGTGTAGTATTAATCAGATCAGTCCATAAGAGGGTCGTTTAGGATGGGGGAAAAATAGCGCAACCATCACGTCAGTTCTAGAGAAATTACTGAAATCTCTTCATTGGGACAGGAAACCCCCAAGTGCAAAGTCCTGAAAACAATTAGCTGAGTTTGTTCATTCTGGTATTTCTCAGGTGGGAAATGTTAACAAAACGTGTTGCATTACAGTAGTGCATTATCATAGGGTGGGAATGGATGGTAACATGAGACAAACAATTGAAACATGAAGACGGTAAGGAAATAGTGATATTTTATGTACAGGATAGCAGGGTTGGGATGTGATCATCGCGCAAACGCAGGGACTTGCTCTGCTCCTTAAAATTCTATCATTGTGATAATGGAAGCCTCCACAGCACGAGGCATTGTTTAAAGAAAAAAAATTCAGTCTATAGGTTAAAATCAGGTTGGAGAATTCTGCTTAAGGAAACCTGTAGACCGTCTAGAAACATTAACATTGGCAACCAAAGGAATGGAGTTTCCAGAATTGTAGGCAGTCTCCTTCCTAGAATGATTTAAGCAGCATTGACAGGGAACATGAATAAAAACAGATTAGTCCAAACCTTATCTCAATCCACCCGTCTCGCAGAAAGGGAACGCCAAAATGGAAAGTGTGTACTGGAGTAGGGGTTAATAAGTGCTGAACTGTATGAGAAAAACAGAACCTTTCTTCATCGGTCTGGTTGCAATGTGAATCATTTAAACAGAAATACATCATTTCCTCCCTTTCCCAACAGGGGGTAAAAAAAAAAAATCATCAAAATGCTTCTGGAGAAAAACCACGAAAAGCCTTTCTCGTGATTACTTAAAAACACAGAATCATGGACAGAAAAGTAAACCTGAAGGAAAATTACAATAGAAAGTTACAATAATTAATCCTGACAAATCTCTATAAAACTCTCGTAGAACTATATTACCTTTCCAGGTCTCCAAATCAATAACAATTTACTTTCTTGTTATTGCATAGCCAGACATCATAATTTCAAACAGGGACATATTTAACTACCTAAGTACAAATACTGCAATACATTCATTCAATTTCTAAAAGAATATTACATTACACCTGTATGCCATTCAATTGGGAAACTTATCCGCAGGCACTTAGATATAACAGTCATCGACCTATATATATGCAATGAATCAATCAATATATACATATATATAGTATGTGCAGTGAATCAATCAAGTTTAAATGCATGATACAAGTCCATTCACCTGTTAAATATTTTTTCCGTGGCTTTTTGAGGGACTGTGAAAAAATACCTTTTACTATATGACAACAAGTTTCAGCATCATCCATGCTCAGTTATAGCACAGGTTGAATGCAGAGTACAGGACTACTGGCTCCATCACTCTCTACATTCTAACCCTCCCCTCAAAGAGCACTGCTGTGCTATTTTCCCCACACCCAACTCTCCAGGAATATCAATTTTTAGTGCAAAGCTGCAAGCAGTTTTGTGTTGAGACTGCGCCGACTAAGAATTGGGTTGAAGCTGCCCAAATACATTTTCAATGATGAACCTGCCTGGCAGCACTGAGAGGAGACATTACATTTGTCTGCACTGGAATTACATCCAAGTCCCACAGGTGAAAGAAGAATGTTAATGCAGGGAGCCACTGTATTTCAGACCCCTTACTCTTGTCGCCTCTCTTAAACTCCTTCACCAGCACTCTGAAAGTATTTTCATTGGCTTGCTTTGACTGAACTGGGCTGACAGATGGGAGTCGTGCCAAGTTAAAGATGTACTTGGAAAAGGTGAAGTCTGCGACACATTGAAGCGTTTGCATGTGCCAGAGCTGTGTAATAAACTCAGTGAGATCAGACCAATGTAGTGTTTCATAGAATGATAAAATCCCTACAGCGCAGGAGGAGGCCACTCGGTGCAGCGAGTGCACCGATCCTCCGAAGGAGTACCTCATCCAGGCTCATGCCCCGCCCTATCCCTGTAATCCACCTAACCTTTTTATTTGGTCAATTCAGCATGACCAATCCACCTAACCTGCACATCTTTGGACTGTGGGAGGAAACCGGAGCACCCGGAGGAAACCCACGGAGACACGGGGAGAAAGTGCAAACTCCACACAATCACCTGAGGTTAGAATTGAACTCGGGTTGCTGGCGCTGTGAGGCATCAGAGCTAACCACTGTGCCGCCCCCACTTTGTTTAATAAACAAAAGTCAACTTTGAGAACAGGTTCACATGTTCATAGCATAGGAATTGTAGTTAAAGGTAGTGTCGATATGACACTGTACACAGGAGCGCACATACTATATTACTGTACAGTACAATATAAAAGTAAAAATGACAGTTACACCAATAGATTCTCCAGTGATGTAATCACATTCTACAGTCTGAAATTAAGTGGGCTATATCATCTGATACATTGCTAAAACCAGGGGTGGCATACAGCCATTAAATTGCAAACATCAATCCATAAAAATAAAAATCCTGTAAAAATATAGAGGTTCAAGATGAGACTTCCATTTGATTTATATTAATCTTGGAAATATAATTATACAAATCAATGGGCACAATTTAAATAATTCAAATTTGAAAGAGAGGAGGAAACAAGATCTCGAGAAGAAGTGTGGAGCATTCATCCTTAGACCCCAAATATTTGTAGTCTTACTCTTATTTTACAGCCTTTCTTGGCCAAATACATTGCATTAAACTGCTCCATCCAAACGCAGAAGGTTGTGGTTCAAGTCCCAAACCAGTGACTCGAGGGTTCATTTACCACCATAGGTTAAATACCTAGGCTGACAATTCTGAGACATACTAAGGGAATGCAGCACTGTCAGAGGTGCTGTCTTATGGATAAGATGTGAAACCGAAGCTCTCCATGCCTTTCAAGTGAACATAAAAGATCCCAACCAAGGTGCTTTTTTCGAAAATGAGCAAGGGAGTTCTTCCTGCATCCTGGTTAGTATTTATTCCTCAATCAACATCAATAAATGATTACATTGCTGTATCCAATTTGGCTGGTGCATTTCCTACATTACATTGGAACATAGCAACAGGAGGAGGTCATTTAGTCCCTCAAGTCTTTTCTGTCATTTAATGAGAACATGACTGAGATCATGTACAACATTGACAACACTTCAAAAGTATTCTATTGACTGTAAAGTGCTTTGGGATATCCTGAGGTTGTGAAAAGCACCACATAAATCACCAGACATTGAAAATTTGGGTGTGCATTTAAAGTAAGCATTGGAAAATCCTCCAAAATGCTATTCAAATAAAACTTCCCATTTTACACATGGTCAATCTGTGTAAAAAGGGCAATGTACAGGGCAAAATCAGAGTTTTAACCCTAGTCTAGAAAGCTATGGCTGCTTTATACAACGTTTTACACTTTATAAATGGCATGAACCCAGGCTATTACATAATATTTAAAGCATAGTTAGAATTTCTTTACATGGAAATATCTGGAGTCATCAGCCACATGATCTTTCTCGCTAAAAACATCAGGGTTGATCAAAGTAAGGGCGCAAACCTTGGTATTTGAGTTGAACTATCAGATGGATTAACTGTCTTGTCCTTGAATTTTACGTTCTCAATATTTGATGGGCCTGTCAAACCCACAAAACGATTCCTGCATCCTCAAGACCACAGAGGTAATGATGAGGGAAAAAAAAAAATCATTTTTGGAACAAAGTGCAAACATCAAGCACTCCCACCAGGTATAACACAAATAGGTGCATTGCAAAGCTCACAAAACTGTGCCTTAACACCACCCTCAGAAATGCAGCAGCATGAATTTCCGACAACAATTATCCAATGGCTTCTCTGAGAGAAACACAATTTTTTTTGCTAATCTGTGAGAAATTTGCGTTAAAAACCTGCATTCACTAAAAATTGGATAGACTTTCCAAAGTTCACCCTACATGGAACGTTTCGAGCAGATTAGATCACCCAGTTTCTTTTGTCTTTTTACATTACATTAATAAATGTTGGTACTTAAATCCATAAAAGTCCATATCATAAATCTTGTTTGCAAATAATTCTACATTCTATTATTTACCTCTTCTCATTCATTTCTCCTTCCAGAGACAAGATACTGAACTAGTTGTTTATAGCAAATACCATCAAACCTGTAAACCCATGTTTTCAGCCATTTCTGTATGACAGGATAAATAAAAATGAGGCAATCCCATTTGGAGCAGCTTAATTAATCAATTCAGCAATCCTAACACTCTCCACTGTAGCATCTAATTGTTTCTTAAAATGATTCCGGGGGTTCACCTCCATTACTCTATCTGGAAGCTCATTCCCACATTGATCAGTCTTTGCTGTGCAAACAAAATTTTCTAGTGACAGTTCCCATTTACCAGTTTCAACTTGTCCTGGTTCTATTTTCAGATTATCTTTTTGATATACATTTAACCATCTTGCATTCCTCCATAAGATTATCATTGAAAAGTCTACTTTCCAGGTTAAACACTCTTCCCCAACAATCCCAAGTTTTTCTTTATAACTTCGGCCCTGTCACTGGGGAGCAGAGCAGCTCTTCTGTGCATTGTCTCCTGCACTTGAATGTCACTATTGCCTCTTGTTACTGAATTCTATTCAGCATTCCAAGAGTGGTCTGACTCGAGCTCTACATCTATATATATATATATATATATATAGAAACATAGAAAAGAGAAGCAGGAGGCCATTCGGCCCTTTAATACCCTGACACCCCCCATCCCCCCCCCCCCGCCGTGTATACAGTTTGATCAGACCGCAACATAGTTTTAAATTTGATTTTCATCATTAATTGTTGCTCAGAACTAATTATTTATTTGATGGCAAATGGAGCAGATGGCGAGCTAAGGATTCTTAGGCACAAAACACCAACATTGGAGGCTACCAGACTGTGAAATCATTCTGTAACTGACATTTGATTTCACAAACAGTGTTGTCATTTGCATTGATTTAACTTACTCGTTCTGGTAACTGACTACTCTCTGAAATAAGATATGTGAAAACAGTAGTCAACTTCATCATTCAGACCGAATAAGTTCATTTTCCTTCTCTTCACCCGCTGTATGGTTTCTCTCTTCCTTTCCTAAAGGTGATCGTTCATTCTGATTCACAGACGACACAAACTATTCAGTACCTTCACCGAACGGTTACTTCTCCCACAAATCTAGAGTCAGCAATCTATTCCATCACATGAGAAAACCAGTCATCCACCATCAACACTAATGATTTTCCCAGCACTGATCACTGGATTGTAACCAGAAGCAGGAGCTATATCAGACTTTCCTCTTAGCCCGAGAATATTGAAGACAACCACAACATTTCAACCAAGCCGCCCAAATAAAAATCAGCAAGTCAGCGGAAATCAGACCTAGTACTTTCCCGACCTCCTCAGCACCATATCACACAAGTTCATTTTTTTTGACTGAATGGCAATATTGCAAATAAAGTTTCAAATCCATTTGTCATTCTGACCAAACAAAAGCTAGATGGCATTATGATCTTTCTCGAACCTAATTAGACACACCTGATTTTCAACCAAGCTTAACTGATATAATTTTCTCTGCTTTAGAATTCTCGAGGCCTCACGGCGGTGAGGACCCAGATTCGATCCCAGCCCCGGGTCACTGTCCGTGTGTGGAGTTTGAACATTCTCCCAGTGCCTGCGTAGGTGTCACCCCCACAACACAAAAGGATGTGCAGGGCAGGTGGTTTGGCCACGCTAAATTGCCCCTCAATTAGAAAAAAACAGAATTGGGTACCCTAAATCTAAAACAGATAGATGTCCCCTCAGGTGCAAATTGGCTAATGCAGCATTGATCAAAATGTATATAGAAAGCCAACTTGGTGTTAATCTGGCATAATTTTATCAAGGTCATACAGTCAGCACTGTTAAACTGAGCCACATAAAAGGACCCAAAGAATTATTGAAGAAATCATGGTATTACTCCACCAGCATAAAGCAAAAACAAAAGTTGAGATGATAAAGAATTTCGTAATTAAACCCTTATTTCTTACTTACACCACATGGCAAATTTTTCTCAGATGGATCGTCATCAGCACACATCTTCTCAACTTGAGGCTTGATTAGAATAAGAAAATCACACTCTGGAGCCAGAATAATAACCCCCCCCCCCGCAGTTCTGACAATAACTAACGGGTGACTGTAAGCATCACAAAAAAAAGAATGCCGTGTCCAGCGACCCATGATATTCAAGGGTTAAGGGAAAGCAAGGATTTCAAAATAACCTGGCCAGAAAATTCACGTAACATTTGACAAGACGAAGCTGGATGAATGGCAATGCAAAATGTTATATTAGTGTTAAGGTTTTGTTTGACAGTTAAAAGGAATATATTTATGAACGGTTGACAGTCCTAATCTTGGCCCTTGAGCACCAATCAAACACGTATTACAAGGAAAAAGATATATGATCTTCCAATTAGTTTTTTCTCATTAGCTGATTAGAAAAGGAGATTATTGGTCTGTGTCAAAGATTGGATGATCTGAAAAATTGAGAATATGTTCTGTAATCCCAGAAATGTCTGCACAACCACTGGGTGCTGAACGGAACATCAAATTGCAACTGCAATCTCAGGCTGGAGTATGCTGAACCAGCAGGTCATGCCAAGTTTTCAGGGATTATTTCTGTCTCTGTTCAATGTTTGAGGCCTTTGTGTATTTCCTCTTTGCAATTGTTGAAAATCCCGCTTCTCTATGATATTAGGTGAATACTGTGTGGCAAGGGCAGCACGGTGGCCTAGTGGTTAGCACAACCGCCTCACGGCGCTGAGGTCCCAGGTTCGATCCCGGCTCTGGGTCACTGTCCGTGTGGAGTTTGCATATTCTCCCCGTGTCTGCGTGGGTTTCGCCCCCACAACCAAAAATGTGCAGAGTAGGTGGATTGGCCACGCTAAATTGCCCCTTAATTGGAAAAAATAATTGGGTAATCTAAATTTATAAAAAAAAAAAAAAAAAATACTGTGTGGCAATATTGAAGGTCAGCTGGCTGGCAAGAGGCTTTAGACAAACAAAACCAATGGTCAGGTCAAGCTCACAAAGTTTCCTCACAGCATGCTGAGTAAGAGAACTTGTAACATTTCAACTAATTTTGGTTCTCTTCCCAGATCGAAAGAAATTATTTGATCACAAGATTAACACACTGGGGTAACAACAGAAAGTGCGGTGAAAACTCAGCAGATCTGGCAGCATCCATGGAGAGAGAAATAGAGCAAACGTTTCGAGTCGAATGACTCTTCTTTGCAAGTTCTGAAGAAGTCAGTCGACTCAAAGTGTTATCTCTGTTTCTGTCCCCACAGATGCTGCCAGACCTGCTGAGTTTTTCCAGCACTTTGTTTTCTTTTTGGATTTCCAGCATCCACAGTATTTTGCTTTCATTTTAATGAATAAACTTCTTATCTCTTTAAAAATATTTAACAGCGTGTGCAGCAAATGATAAAACAAAACTTAGTTTGGGTTCTTGATTAAAAGCACGATAAAATAAATAGAATGAAAGATGATCTGGCCTGGTTGGATTATAAGGGTTGGTTATAATGGGCATTTTACAGATGAAAATAAATCCTCTTCTTTCAGTTTCCTTCCTCCTCTCCTGAAGTCAATTTGTCAATCTTCATGCATGGCCTTGGATAGGCTATATGGGGTGGGTGGGATGAGTGAGGAGAGAAAAAAAAAAAATCACAGCCAAGCCCAAATATTCAGACAAGTGCCAATTGCTATCCGGTCTAAGATCAGCAGACTCAGCTTACACGAGGGGTCAAGCCTTGATTTCTTGGTCTGTAAGATGCAGAACTACACAAATGTTTGAATGTTGTTTGCTGGTGGGTTAAAAATAAGTAGAAATATTAATAAAAAGGTCGCTGCAGACCCCCCGCCCCCCCCCCCATGTTAATAAGGGACTGGTTTAGCTCACTGGGCTAAATCGCTGGCTTTTAAAGCAGACCAACAGCACGGTTCAATTCCCGTACCAGCCTCCCCAGACAGGCGCCGGAATGTGGCGACTAGGGGCTTTTCACAGTAACTTCATGAAGCCTACTCGTGACAATAAGCAATTTTCTTTTCTTTCTTCTTCTTTTCTAATTTAAGGTGCAATGGAAGAAAGAACATCCCACAAAACAAGCTACCTGTCAAACGCGACACGTTCCTCGTCGATTAGAAACTTTAAATTCATCTTCAGTTGTGAGGATAGATTAGAGGGGTTGGGACTGTTTTCCTTTGAGAGAAGAAGGCTAAGAGCAGATTTCACAGATGTCCAAAACCATGATTAGGCTGGACAGAGTACATGGGGAGAAACGGTTGCCCACTTATAAAAGGATCAAGAATGAGCGGGCACAGGTTTAAAGTGATTTGCAAAAGAAGTAAATGTGATGTTAGAAAAATATTTTTCACAGCGAGTGTTTTGGATCTGAATTTCTCTTCCTGGAAGTGTGGTGGAGGCAGGTTCAATCGAGGCATTAGATGATTATTTGAATAGAAATAATGTATAGGGTTATGGGGAAAAGACAGGGGAATGGCACTAAATCCTGATGCTCATTTGGAGAGCTGGGCCAGATGGCCACCTTCTGTGCTGCAACAATTCTGTGGCTAAAGTATTATTCAGATTTTACTGACATAAACTAAACAAACATGGAAAATAACAGCAGATTAATCAATATCTGAGAGATTAAGATTTTGTGATGAATTTCCTCAGCAGGATGGAGAAGAGATCCACTGAAAGGTCTCAACTCAAACACCAATCTTTTCCTTCCAAATGATGATTGAACTGCTGTTCAATTCCATTATTTTATGCATTTATTTTTGAATTTCAGCATTTATATATTTTGCCTCTTTTTATCTTTTGTCATCTAATCTGCTCCAGGAGTTCATATCTGGTTTATCAATTCCCTCTGGACACATAACAGATTCAAAACAACAGCAAAGGCAAGGGCAGCCTTGAATTTAATGTATAAGAATGAAACAGTAATAAAGTTACGCTGCTTACTATTGGCAAAATTTGGCAATGTTAATCATTTAAAAAGTGCAAGTGAAATTGACACTACAGTGCAAACATAGTGAACAGTTTCAGCCATAGCACCTATATTAAACACGCCTTTCTGCAATTTACATCAAGATCATGCCATTTCCTTCCCCTCTCCTCCTCTCAATTCAGGGCATTATTTGCGACTTGCCCATGTAAAATCCCTGCACTGCCACATGGATCTTCTCTGCTGCTTTGCAAACAAACAATACGTGATCAACTCTTTGGCAACATGGATAGAAATATGCTTACTTTTGAATATAGGCTGTCATTACTCCTCAAGAGTACCAGTACTCTCCTACTATATTTAGGTCTAGTCATCAAGTAGGGAAAGATTAACCAATGGTAAAGGGATGCTAGTGCTGAAGGTTAGCAAAAAACATAGTAAACCAGTTAAACAGATCATAAAAAGATAAAGTTAATGGATAAACAGTAAACCAGTTGATCATTAAAACCCCAATGTCCATAATCAGTTAAACAATCATGGTTAGGTTGATTTTAGCAGATTGATGGATACTTATTTCAGCTGAATCTCACAAAAGATTCTTAACATACGGATTTGAACAATAGTATTAATTATGCAGAGAACCTTTTAAATTAAAAGGGCAATGGTGTTGGGATTTTGTCGGGCTGATGGAGATCTCATCCACCAGTTGAAGAACGAACAGGGAACGCCAGTTAGTTCCGTGGGAGAGGCCCAATGGAATTCCGCGTCCTTCATGCACTTACAGACAGCCAACTGAGGGCCTTCCCTGCGATCGAGGGCCCTGGCGGTGGATGTCCCATCTGCCGAGAGCTGCCAGCCAGAGTCTGGTGGTTCGCCATTGCCACCAGCACCAGTGGGAGTGGGGGCAGCTGGCGGTACTGCATCCACCAGAGGCCCAGGACCATTGTGGGACTCCAGTCAATGGCGACTGAGGGTGGAGAGTTGCGTGAGAGTCTCTCCCAGGAGCAAGTGAGCCCAGCTTCCATGTTTCCCGCCACGATGGACTGCATTGAATCCAGCCTGATACGTGCCTACAGAGCTCTCAACATTCTTCTCCCACACTTAAACTGTTAACAAGGGAAATTACAAGAAATAATATAGAGAGTTCCACTTGATATAGTTTTGCTGCAATAAGAGACAGGTTCAACTAGAAATGTAAGACTTTTCTGTTGTAAACAACTGAATTTAATGTTCAGAGTACTATGCAGTACTAAATTCAGGAAATCAAGAATTAAGTTGAGCAACTCCAATGCAGCAAACTGTATATTATCTTTTAAAATAATAAAAATTTACAAAGAAAATATCTAGTTATAACGAGCTGAATTGCTTGAACTTCTCTTGTAACAATTAAATAGAATGATGCATTGATAATCATTATATTACAATTTATGGTAGTCCTGTCAGTGTTATTGGAAGTTTTCTTATCCTCAATTTGGGAAGGTAAAAAAGACTCACTATGAATCATTTTTTTTGTCAATCACAACTGAGCGCAGACTGGGAAAGTAAACAAATAGAACCGTTTTACATATCTGGACAAACAGTATAAAGTTGATAGAGTACCATCCCTTCAGCGGAATACTGTCACATGATCCATATTTGAATGTCAAACACGGCTAAACAAATGTCTTTGTATTAGTTTCATTATAAACAAGTTAATTACATGTAGCATACTCTTGGAGCTGAGTGGAGGGTGTCCAGATGACAAACTTGAGCCAGTAGCAGGTTCGAAGAAAACTAAACTCTTAGAACCTGCCACAAATAAAAGTGGCTCATCCTCCTGCACTGCACATCTCTCCTTCCTGAGTACATTCTACAGAAACAAAGTTAGTGTAATACTCCATTTTCTGTGCCATTACCTTAAATTTACAATACAAAATACTTATTTACTACAAATTGGCCTCAACAGTAACGTTTGGCTCATGATTTTGAAGGACTTGTCCTCTTCCCCGACATCACTTGTGTCATTACTACCAAATCAGCCTTTCACTCCATTTCCACTTCACTGTACTTTAGTTGTAAAATTTTTAAAAATCCACTATCAGCTATTAAGCAAACAAATCCAAAGAGGAGACATTTCAACATGTTTGTCGCATGAAGGGGAACTTGAAGCGTGAGAATGGTTGTACTTTCCTGCACCTGTTCTACTGTCCTCCAGTATTGCTCAAGTCACCAGCTTTTGACAGAGCCCAGTGCTGAAGCAGGACCAATATGCTTTTGTCTCTTTTCTCTATTGTTTTAGTTCAGACCATTTTAAAGCTCGCATTAGCCGCCTGCTACCTTTGGTCCAGCTCGCAATGCTGGATTTCTAGAATGCTCATTGTGTGTCCAACACGACAATGGAAGTACTTTTTCTTTAATAGGTACTGTATAAAAATCACAGGGTGACTACGTGCACAGGGGTAAAAATGTGAAAGAGTGTAATCTCTAACCCTCGATGGTCGTCGGTTGAAAATCATTTTTTGGAGTCATCTTGGTTACAATGCCTCTGCTTGCAGTAGATTGCCATCAATTGTGCTAACTGAGAAGGTGCAGTTGACAATCCAGCTCCAATTTTGTCTCCAATCTGCTCATTGGTTGAGACCCATCATTTGCAGCTAATCCCAGTTTCTCCATGAGCCACTTAACTGATCCTTGACATACAGGATATACTTTGGGCCTTAACTAGTGCAGAAATCACATTCAGAATTATACCTTTTCTGTGCTGGGAAAAAAAACTAATCAAAATGGCTACATTCTTCATTCCCATTGAAACCAGTCAGTCTGCCAACACGGCTGAACCAGTGAATGTTAACTGAATTGCAGAATACAAATTGCTTTGATGATATTACTGAAGCCCCACATATATTACTCAATGTTAAAAACACATGATAAAGGATCCATCTCAAGTGTATGAGTTGGTTCAATATTAACCAGTCCAACTTAAAACAATGATTGTGTAACACTGGCAACGTCACATCTTTCTTTAAAAATGCTTCCACGTAGCACCCAAGTAATAAGTATGGTGATTTTTTTTTTAAATTCCAGGTTTTACTTTGATCCATCAGTAATACCAATTCCATATATTAATTTCCACCTTTCTTATCCAACTCTGCATTTTCCTAAACCTTCGGTGAATGGATTGTTCATTATATTGCCATCTACACAGTCCATGCCCATGGCACACCCTCTGAGTCCAAGTTATCTTTATAGATTAATCTAGTGGGATCCCAAATGAATCACATGAGACTTAAACCTTAATATCAGTTGTGAGTCTGTTCATGGCTCCACAGACTGAATGCAGTTTTGAAAGTCCTATGGCAAAATTTGCACATGAATGGCCTTTCGAAGGTGGCTGCTGCCAGAGGAGGGGCGTGAGAAAAGAGTGTGTCTGCTGCCTGCGGGCTACTCGACTTGTCCGAATGATTGGAGGGCTGTTCAGGCTCAGGAGATTGCTCATTGGGTGACGCAGGGAGCGGTGGCGCGGGGGGAGCAGGTGGACAAGAGGAAGGGCTCCTCACGGGTTTAGAAAATTCAAGGCGGTCTGTGGACTGAGAGATATGGGACTGAAAGTGGCTCCAGAGACGGAAGTTGGTACGGAAGGCTTTATGGCAAACGTGGCAAATGAATGGCTTGACAGCGCAGAGCAATTCCTGATGGCGCTCCAGCTGCTTGTGTATTGTGAAGATCTTGCCACATTTTTCACATGGCCAAAGACCACGTTCTCCTTTGCAAGTTAGGTCCTCTGGTTCCCCACTGCAGCTGTTGGATTCAGATGCCACGTCTTCCAGATGGATAGGATTTGAGGAGACTACGTCAGGTAGATGGTTATCATTAGCGCCTGTATTCCTCCGACTAGAGACGCTGAGATCTTCAGGAAAGCAAGAGCTGTCTTCAGAGTCAACATACATTGGTTCCGAAGAATCACTACAGGCGTCATCCTCTTTTGACGTACTTGGGCTGGCTATAGAGTCCTCTCCTATTTCAGTTTGAACCTCTTTGGGCAAGACACCATTGTGACATATTGGATCCAAGCTGGATTGTTCCATTGGGGCCATTGTGTTTTCATTGTGAACTTCAATCTGATGACGCCATATGCTGAAAGAAGACTTAAATGTGCGTTTACATTCGAGACAGGTTAGCTTCTTGTATTCACACTGACTTTCATGCTCCTGTTTCAGTTCTCTGGAACAGAACCTAAGGCTACAGTAGCAGCACACTGTAACATTCCTACAGATCCTCTCATGCTTTGTCTTCTCTGCCAATGAAGACATCTTGGTATTACAATGTTCACATTGATTTTCAATACTACCTTCACTCACATTCTCAGTAACACCTTGTTCTTTTGATTTGAAAGCCTTGTTATAGAGTTTGCAAACAAAGGGTTTCTCACCTGGATGGGTCTTCATGTGTTGCCTGTAACGTGAAAGGAAACGAAACAGCTTCCCACATGTAGTGCAAATGTACACTCCTTTGGTTGCAGATTTCAAATTCTTTTTGAATCCTTGTTCTGAGCGCAGGCCTGGGTAACCATGAGAGACTTGCCTGCGTCGCAACTTGTGAAATAGAGCCTTCTTGATCTCTCTTTCACGCACCATATCATTCAATTTCTTTTGAAATTTTTCTTCTGGAACTGGACTAGAGCTGGTAGCCGCTGATGGGTTGATAACCACTCCATGTTGAGTCTGGCAGTGTGTCCAAACTTTGAAATTGGTGAGAAATCTCTTGTGGCAGATATCACAGGCATATGGCTTATCTGGATTATGGTACATGTCGACGTGCCGGAAAAGACCTGCTGTAGACCGGAATATCTTGAAGCAGGTCCTGCACTTGAACTGCTTGCCAGTAACTGCTGATTCAGACTCAGAATATTCATCCTTGTTCTCATCAGTCTTCGATGGATCAAGATTGGTATCATCTGCTGTAGGGCTTGAACTTTCCTCAAAGTTTTGTGGTATATTGGGAGAATGCAGGAAGGCTTCTGACTTCTCATAAGAAAACTTTGCATTTTCAGCCTGGAATCTCCTCTTCACTGGCAGCATTGATGTTCTTCTGTTCCTCTCTATATTTTTCACAGCGAACTCCTTACTAGTAGTAGATGGTGAGGTTTCTCCAACAGTAACCCTAATTATATCAGAAGTATCTGAGACAGGGCTGGAGGGTTCGGTTTTTATTTTAACAGCTGTTGGTAGTGAGATAGCATCAGCTTCAGCAGCTTGAGATACATGAAGTTGTCTTGGTCGACAGGGCTGATCAGTCTGTGGTTTTTCCTTTAGAAGCTGCTGCTTCATTGAGTCTGTGATTGAGGGCTTTTGGGACGATGCATCATACATCAACTCCAGTGGTTCTCGCTTACAGATCTGTGAGCTGTAGTTCATTTTTAGATCAAGAGAGGAGGAGTAGGCAGGGACTTGGCTGTCCATGGACAAAGACCTACGAAGGAGACTTTTCACCAATGGACCACTGCTGACCACAGTCTGGCTGTTAGGTGGCAATCTTGCAGGTGGAACTGTTGGCCCGACTTTGGCATAATATAGCAAATTACTCTCTTCCATTTTGCCAACATTTACTGTGTGCCCAGATTTCTGTTGGGAATATGAAAGTCCTGTGGTTCCATGAAACGAAAACGCAGGTGAAAGTTGTGGCCGGGACAAAGACTTCCCATTTACCAAGAGGTCAGTCAGACTTTGCTTTGCCTCAGAAAGATTGTCAGTAAAACTTGTGGTGCCATCTACACTCATGGAATTTCTCCTATCACACCAAAACCTCATTCTGTTTTGATCGTCCAGAGATTTGAAGGTTGCACGGTATTTAGTGTCACCTAAAGCCGCATGTATATCTTTTGACAAAGGGTGTCCTTTATCATCCAATAGGTGAGTTGCATCAACATCTCTGGATAGAGGATTAGACTTTGCCCTGAGAGCATTCATCAAAGATGAGGACTTAAAACTGTGACTTGGATCTTCCTCTGCAGGTCCCTTTTTATGACTTGCATCTCCTGCCTTTGTTTCAGAATCAACATTACTTTTATCAAGATCATTGCGACTCTGACATACAATCACGCTCCGTGGCTGGGAACTACTTACATCCTCACCAACTTTGGTGAGCTTTTTAAAAGGATTCGGTGCGCAGGAAATCTGAGGCGTCTGTGATGGAATGCTGGTCAGGAAAGAGATACCAAGGTTGCCACCAAGGTCATGGATGGATGAAAGACATTTCTTCTCAATGAAGAGGGATGAAGAATAGATGTAATTCAGAATATTCTCAAAGATGGCTGCTTCACAGAGATCCAACTGGAAGACCGACTGGCCTTCATTCTCCTTCTTGGTAAACAAAGCCCGGAAGTAGTCACTGCTAGCAGCCAGAACGTTCTTATGAGCCCGGAATTTATGGTCACCAACAATTAGGAGTACGTCACATAGCTGGCCTTTTAGACGATCCTCATTGAGTGCGCTCAGGAGAGAGATGGCATGTGCTGGATTGATGTAGTGAAGTAATCCTTCCATGGTCTGCTCCACCTGCAAGACAGCAGCAGAATAATGAATGTCAAACTTGGGAGGAATTAACAGAAAACATAAAGAGCATGAAAGCATCATGATAGTGTCATCTGAATTGACTTGACAGACATTTCAAGATTCACATTCCAAGAGTGATAGCATTGTTCAACACATTTTCTATCAGGCACAGGAGCAAGACCCATACATAAGGATGGGAACACCTTAGTGACCTTGTTTTAAGCAGTAATAGAATGACTATGAATGAGACCAAGAAAAAGAATAATTTGGATTTTTAAAAAAGTGGCATAATTTACTATTTAATGACTTCTGGTGATGGGCGATTTCCGAGGGCGGCCATGAACTGAGCAGTCGCACAAAAGGTATTCGTAGACATCTTCAACACCTCACTCCTCCGCTCCAAGGTCCCCACCTCCATCAAGAAGACCACCATAATACCAGCACCAAAGAAGAACAAGGTAGCCTGCCTCAATGACTACCGACAGTGGCCCTGACTTCAGTTATCATGAAATGCTTTGAGCAGCTAGTCATAGAACATACAGTGCAGAAAGAGGCCATTCGGCCCATCAAGTCTGCACTGACCCACTTAAGCCCTCACTTCCACCCTATCCCCGGACCCAATGACCCCTCCGAACCTTTTTGGACACTAAGGGCAATTTAAGCACGGCCAATCCACGTACCCTGCACGTTTTTGGACTGTGGGAGGAAACCGGAGCACCCGGAGGAAAACCACGCAGACACGGGGAGAACGTGCAGACTCCACACAGACAGTGACCCAGCGGGGAATCGAACCTGCGACCCTGCCGCTGTGAAGCCACAGTGCTATCCACGTGAGCTACCGTGCTGCCCTGTCATGAGACAGATCAACGCCAGCCTCCCAGATGGTCTTGTTCCATTGCAGTTTGCCTATCACTGCAACCGGTCCACAGCAGATGCTATCTCCCTGGCTCCACAATCAACACTCAAACACCTCAACAACAAGGACACCTACGCAAGACTGTTATTCATAGACTATAGCTCTGCCTTCAACACCATTATCCCGACAAGACTAATAACCAAACTCTGCAATCTTGGACATGACCCCTCCCTGTGCAGCTGGATCCTTGACATCCTCACCAACAGACCGCAATCTGTCAGGATAGGCAACAGCACCTCCTCCACAATGGTTCTCAACATCAGGGCCCTGCAAGGTTGTGTGCTCAGTCGTCCACAGTGCTCCCTATACACACACACGACTGTGTGAGAAGATTTAACTCCAACTCAATCTATAAGTTTACGATGATACGACTGTGATGGGTCGTATCTCAAACAACGACGAATCAGACTACAGAAGGGAGATAAATCACTTGGTTGCACGGTGTACCGAAAACAATCTCTCTAAATGTCGGAAAGACCAAGGAACTGATCACCGACTTCAGGAAGCATAGCGTAACACTACCCCCCCCCCCGGACTGCATCAATGGCTCCGAAGTCGAGATGGTCGATAGCTTTAAGTTCCTGGGGGTCACCATCACCAACAGTCTGTCCTGGTCCACTCACATTGATGCAACAGTCAAGAAAGCCCATCAATGTCTCTACTTCCTACGGAAGCTAAAGAAATTCGGCATGTCTGCATCGATTCTCACAAACATCTATAGATGTGCCATTGAGAGCATCCTATTCGGCTGCATCACAGCCTGGTATGGCAATTGCTCGGCTCAAGATCGCAAGAAACTGCAGAGTGTGGTGAACTCAGCCCAACTCATCACACAAGCTTGCCTAACATTGATTCTGTCTACACCTCCCGCTGCCTCAGGAAGGCAGACAGCATTATCAGAGACCCGTCCCACCCAGGCTTTGCCTTCCTCCAGACCCTTCCATCAGGCAGAAGATACAGAAGTCTGAAGACCCGCACATCCAGACATAGGAACAACGTCTTCTCCACAGCTACTAGACTGCTCAACGACTCTCGCTCGGACTGATCTGTTCCCTATTCACAACATCCTATGCTGCTCTTGTTCATGTATTTGCTTTGTTTGGCCCCTTGTACCGCTCTGTAACCAATCACTATTTGCTGATGTACCATTTGAGGGCTGGTTTAGCTCAGTGGTCTAGACAGCTGGTTTGTAATACAGAACAAGGCCAGCAACGCGGGTTCAAATCCTGTACCAGCTTACCCGAACAGGTATCGGAATGTGGCGACTAGGGGCTTTTCACAGTAACTTCATACTTGTGACAATAAAAAATTATTATTATTTGTCAATGTTCTCTGATGATTATTCTTTTGTCTACTATGTACGTTCCCTCGGCCACAGAAAAATACTTTGGTACATGTGACAATAAATCAAATCAAATGGCTCTCGTCCAAGAACTACCATGACGGCCTTTTAACCCTAACAAACAGGCACCAAAAGTACTTATAACCCCCCCCAGTTTAACCCCCATCGACCACACTACAGAACAGGATGGAAAAACACCAACTACTCCTCCCCGGCTGAAAAGCCAGCAGAGAAGAGAGGAGGGAAACCTCAGCCTCAGAGCAGGGAACTACACGTGGACGTGCGGAGCTGGTGAGGGTCGACTCCGCAGAGCTCCCAGTGCAGAACCAGGCGCTGATGGCCAAAATGACAAACATCATCACCTCCGAGCTCCAGAGACACAGGGAGGAGGTGAGAAGAGCCTTCTGGCCATCGAGATGGCAGTGGAAGCCGTGACGGCCCCATGAAATTAAATGAAATGAAAATCGCTTATTGTCACAAGCAGGCTTCAATGAAGTTACTGTGAAAAGCCCCTAGTCGCCATATTCCGGCGCCTGTCCGGGGAGGCTGGTACGGGAATCGAACCGTACTGCTGGCCTGCTTTAAAAGCCAGCGATTTAGCCTAGTGAGCTAAACCAGCCCCTATGATGGAGGCAATGGACAATATGGGGCAGAGACTAGAAGCCCATGACAACTAGGGACCTTGAAAGAGCCGCCAAGAACCAAGGGGACTGGATCGCGGCACTCAAGGCTGAAGTAGGGAACTGGTTAGGATCTGGGAGGTGGTAAAGGACAACATCGACGATAAGGAGAACTGCTCACATCGGCAGAACCTGAGAATCATGGGGCTGCTGCAGGGAATGGAGGGGGAAACCCCACAGAATACATTGCAGCGATGCTGGTCGGCGAGGAGGGCCCGAGGTAGACCGCACCCACGAGTTGCTTCGGCAGCAGCCCAGGGTTGTTGAGCCACCACAGGAGTTAATCATGCGGTCCCACAGATATCACAATAAAGAGTAGATCCTGAGGTGGGCGAATGGGAAGGACATTCCACCCACTTGTATCAGGACATTGATGCAGACCTGGCCAAGCGCTGGGCAGAATTCAACGGTGTAAAATCCACGCTCTACAAAAGTGGGGTGTGGTTTGGCATGCTCTACCCTGCCAATATTTGGGTCACATATCAGGGGAAAGAGCATTACTTTGACACCCTGGAGGCCAACAAGTCTGTCCAGAAAAATGGACTGGGCAAACAGCGATAGTGGACAGGGACCAGAACATGGGCTGCAAGAGGTTGAGAAGGGCAGGGGCGAACACAAGCCATGGCGCGGAGGGAGAGTGGGGTAGGGTGGAGAGAGAGAGAGAGAGAGAGAGAGAGAGAGAGAGGGTTAAATCGGGGAGCCGAGGCGTGGAGGGAGGGGGTGGTGGTGAGAGATAGCTGGGGGTTAAATAGAGGAAGCCGACTGTTCGGGGAACCACTGCACTAACGGGCAGGCTGGTGTACGGGAGTATAACGAAGGAGGGGGTCATGGGGCGCATCCTGGGAGGGAGGGAGCGCCTGGCAGAAGGGAAGGGGAAAACGGAGCTTCGGGTAAAAAGGGAAGGGGGTGGTCAGAGAAGGGGTTAAAGCCAAAAGACCAGGAGGGGGAAGCACAAGGTTGAGGGGCGCAGAGAGAGAAGCAGAGGGTTGGGGGGAGGGAAGGCAGAGGGTGGAAGATAGGGCATTGGTTGCAACAGGTTGCACATGGCAACGACAAAAATGAGGAAGTTGTCGGTGGCCACCTGGAATAAGAAAGTGGCAGCCATCTTGAATGGCCCGTGAACAAAGGCAGGCCCGGAAGAACAGGCCCAGCCCAAAGAGTAAGTATTGTTGACCCCACAGGAAGGGGTGTTGGGCAAGACCCCCCCAATCCAGATTGTAACACGAACGTGAGGGGCCTCGCCCATCTCATGAGCCCAAGGATGGATATAGTCTTCCTACAGGAGACACACTTAAGAAAGAGGGACCAACTGTAGTAAGGAAAGGCTGGGTAGAGCAAACGTTTCACTCATGTTCTATGTTCATGCTTCAACATCAGGGAGAGGGGTGTGGCCACGCTAATCAACAAGACGGTTTCAATTATGGTGGCGAGCACAGTGATGAACCCAGGAGGGCTGAAACGTGGTGGTCAGCGGGACCTCGGAAAGGGGCCTGGCAGTCTTGGTAAATATATACACCCCGAACTAGGACGATGCAGAATTTGTCAAGAAGACGATGGCTGAAACCCTGGACCTAGACACCCACCAACTTATCGGATGGGGGTGTGCGCTTGAACGGCGTAGAGGACCCGACAACAGACATATCCAACTTCAATACAGGAACCATGTCAAGTATAACATGAGAATTAAACACCTTTTTGGAGCAGATTGGGGAAGGGGGGAGGGGAACCATTGGGCAGTTCAAGCACCCGAGAAAGAAAATAATTCTTGTTTTTCTCCCATGTGCACAAGCTTTCCGATAAGGAATTCTGCACAAAGATATCCCAAACAATCAACGATTATGTAACCTGCAACCAGAAGGGGGAGGTCTCACCCTTCACGTTCTGGGAGGCACTGAAGGCAGTGATTAGGGGTGAAATCATAGCTTATTGAGCCCTTGGGGAACGAGAGGGTAACCAAGCAGTGGCTGATTGGCTCCATACTGGAGGTGGATCGGCAGTACTCCACCACCCCAACTGTGGAATTGCTGGTGAAGAGGAAAAATCTGCAGATGGAATTTGATCTGCTCTCCACAAGAAAGGCAGTCCACCAGCCCTGCCAGGCATGGGGGCCTTCTACGAGCACGGAGACAAGGCCAACCTCATGCTGGCACAGGCAACCATGAAGAAAAGAGATAGGGCAGGTTAGAGACAGGAAAGGCAGGATGTTAGCAGACTCAGAAAAGGTTAACGAGGCCTTCGTAAACTTCTACCGAGGGCTAGACGCCTCTGGACTCCCGGAGGGGGACTCGGAGATGGAACAATTTCTCGACAGGCTGGACATACCAGTGGTGGGGGAGGACCAGAAACTAGGACTGCATGGAATTAGTCCATTCCACGATTTTGCCCAGCTCCAGCTCTTGTCCTTCTAGATGGTAGTGGTCATGGGTTTTGAAGATGTTGCCTAAGAAATCTTGGTGAGTTATTGCAGTGCATCTTGTAGATGGTACACATAGCTGCCACTGTGAGTTGGTGGTGGAGAGTTTGAATGTTTGTGGAAGGGAAACAATCAAGTGGGCTGCTGTGTCCTGGATGATGCCGAGCATCTTGGAACTGCACTCATCCAGGCAAGTGGAGAGTATTCCATTACACCTCTGACTTGTGCCATGTGGACTCCCTTTGGGGAGTCAGGGAGTGAGTTACTTGCCACAAGATTCTTAGCCTCTGACCTGCATGTATAGTCACAGTATTTCTAAGGCTAGTCCAGTTCAATTTCTGGTCAATGGTAACCCCCAGGATGTTGATAGTGGGGGATTCAGCGATAGTAATGCCATTGAATGCCAAGGGGTGATAGTCAGATTATCTCTGGTTAGAGATGGTCCTTGCCTGGCACTTGTGTGGTGTGAATGTTAGTTGCCACTTGGCAGTCCAAGCCTGGTCCAGATCTTGTTGCGTTTGGAAATGGACTGCTTCATTATCTGAGGAATCGCAAATAGTACTGAGGGAAACTCTGACCTTATAATGAATGGAAGATCATTGATGAAGCAGTTGTTGGGCTTAGAATACTAGCCTGAGGAACTCATGCAATGATGTACTGGAACTGAAATATTTGACCTCCGGCAATCACAACCCTTCCTTTTTGCATGACTCCAATCAGCGGAGAATTCCGCCGCCCCCACCGATTCCCATCGACTCCAGTTTAGCTAGGGCTCCTTGGTGCCATACTTACTGCGCTGTAATGTTCTATGTTCTATACTCAGTTAAATGCTGCCTTTGTGTCAAGGGCAGTCACTCTACCTTACCTCTGGAATTTAGCTCTTTTGTCCATGTTTACAACAAGGCGGTAATGAGGTCAGGAGCTGAGCGGACCTGGCAGAGCCCGTCAGTGAGCAGGTTATTGCTGAGTAAATGCTGCTTGATAGCACTGTTGATGACCCTTTCCATTACTTCATTGATAATCAATGATGATTTCTTGTGTTCAGGACGAGCCTGGGCAATTTTCCACATTGCCGATTAGATGCCAATTTTGCAGCTGTCCTGAAACTGCTTGCCAAAAGGTACAGGAAGTTCTGGAGCACAAGTATTGCTAGATTATTGTCAGAGCCCATTATCAATGCCTTCAGCCCCTTCTTGATATCACATGGAGTGAATTGAATTGTCTGAGGACTGGCATCTGTGATGCTGGCGAACTCCGGAGAGGCCAAGACAAATCAGTGTCTTGGCACTTCTGGCTGAAGATTGTTGCAAATATTTCAGCCTTATCTTTTCAACTAATGTCCTGGGCTCCCCTATCATTGAAGATGGGGATATTAGTGGAGTCTCCTCCTTCAGTGTGTTCTGTAATTGTCCACCACTATTCACAACTGGATGTGGCAGGACTTCAGAGCTTAGATCTAATCCATCGGTTGTGGAATTGCTTAGCTCTGTCTATCACTTGCTGCTTGTGCTATTTGACACACAAGTAGTCCTGTGCTGTCGCTTCACCAGGTTGACACCTCATTTTTAGGTTTGCCCGGTGCTGATCCCGACATGTTCTCCTGTACTCTTCATTGAACCAAGTGGCCTGGTGGTAATGGTAGAGGAGGAGGAGGGGGGGGGGGGGGGGGGGGGGGGGGGGCTGCTGATGGCCCACATCGCCTACTCTCGAGTTGCTAGATTTGTGTGAAATCTATCCCACTGAGTATAGTAGTAGTATAACACAGCACGATGGAGTGTGAAGACGGGACTAGTCTCCAGAAAGATTGTGCAGTGGTCACTTCTATGAATAATGTCATTGACAGACGCATCTGCAGCAGGCGAATGGGTAAGATTGAGGTCAAATATATTTTTCCCTCTTGTTGGTTCCCTCACCATCTGCCACAGACCAGTCCAGCAGCTGTGTACAGCCAGCTCAGTCTGTAGTGGTACTACCAAGCCATTCTGGTGATGGACATTAAAGTACATTCTGCACCATTGCCTCCTTCAGTGCTTGCTTCCTCCAAGTAGTGTTCATCCTGGAGGGGGCCAGTCGTACATGGTAATCAGCAGGTTTCCTTGCCCATGTCTGACCCGATGCCATGAGACATCATATGATCTGGAGTAGATGCTGAAGATAACTCCCCCCTGGCAGGTGGTGGGGCAGGACATAGCCAGGATGGTGATCATAGAATCATGGTATCCCTACAGTGCAGAAGGCAGCACTTGAGCCCATCGGATCCACATTGACCCTCCGAAAGAGGACCCCACCCAGGCCCAAACCCCATACTAACTACATCACTCCACCTCGGGCCAATTTAGCATAGCCAATCCATCTAACCTACACATATTTGGACTGTGGGAGGAAACTAGAGCACCCGGCGGAAACCCATGCAGACATGGGCCGAAAGTGCAAATTTCATACAGCCAGTCACCCGATGTCGGAATTGAATTCGGGTCCCTGGCGCTGTGAGGCAGCAGTGCTAACCACTGTGCCACCATACCACCCAGATGGTGATAGTGCCTGGAGCATTATCGGCAATGATTCCGTAAGTATGACTATGTCAGCCTGTTGCTTGACCAATCTTTTCACCCAGGCCCCCAGAGGATTTTGCAGGGTTGACGGGGCCATTGTCACTTCCGGCGCCATTGTCACTTCCGGCGCCTATGCCTTATTGACTCATTTTTAGTGGTTTGATACAACTGATTGGCTTACTGGGCTATATCAGAGGGCATTCAATTACATTGCTCTGCTGGAGTCACATGTAGACCAGACCAGGCAAGAATGATGGGCTGGATTCTCCGATGGCGAGTCAGAGTGTCCACGCTGTAGTGAACGCCGTCACGTTTCACGACGACACGAATAGGCCACCGGCAGCATCCATTAAGGCCCCTAAAAGGGGCCAGCAGCGGAGCTGCGAGAATCCCTGGGAGGTAGCCCCATGCCAGATCGGAGGCGCAGTACCAAGTGAGACGCCCCTGCCTGGCTACACACACTCCCTCAGCCCCTCACCTCCCCCACCCCCACTCACACTGCACCCTCCACCCCCTAACCCCCCCCTCACTCTCCACCCCCTAACTGCCCCCACACTCTCCACCCCCTCACACTGCCCCCTCACACACGACTCCGCGTGTCTAACGATACATGCTTTATTGTGTATTCCAGAGCCAGCAGCTGATCGTCCCGGAACATCTCTGAGGAGCTCCTGCCGTCCAGGTCCAAGTTCATCCGTCCACAGCGTCGCACGCCAGGGACGGGAAGTTAGATGGGCAGGAGTGCCCTCTTCCAAGGCCGGGGCATAGGAAGCTGACGCACAGAGGACCGACAGAAACGACACTGACGAACTCAGGACGGACAGTCAGGAGAGGTGAGAGAGCCAGGACAGTGACGGACAGAGGACGGGGTCTCTGGACAGTGACGCACAGAGGACGGCCAGACAGATGTTGGACAGACCAGACAGGGCCCCTCACATGGGCCGGGGACAACGTCCATCGGTCCAAGGCTCAACCCAGGAGACCCCAGACACGGCGTCCGATGAGGACATGGACCTTGCGTCACTGTTGTCACCCACATCCTCCACCATCGCAGATACCTTCACCTCGGTTGGGCACATTAGTGATAAGGCTTCTGGGACACTGACTGGTGCGCACCACACAGCCGAACCGGTACAGCAGGTGGAGGCAGGAACAGCCGAGGGCTGGACGGCAGGCCAGGCCCAGCACCCACCTCCTCCTCCTCCTCCCCCCCCCACTCCAAATCTGCAGTCTGAGCAAAGGGTTTGAAGGGCATTTTAAATCATAGTCCAAATGGCGACAACAATTAATAATATCTATTAATATAATCGCTTATTGTCACAAGTAGGCTTCAATGAAGTTACTGTGAAAAGCCCCTAGTCGCCACATTCCGGCGCCTGTTTGGGAGGCTGGTAAGGGAATTGAACCCGCGCTGCTGGCCTTGTTCTGTATTACAAGCCAGCTGTTTAACCTACTGTGCTAAACCAGCCCCTGAACATAGAACATAGAACAGTACAGCACAGAACAGGCCCTTCGGCCCTCAATGTTGTGCCGAGCCATGATCACCCTACTCAAACCCACGTATCTACCCTATACCCGTAACCCAACAACCCCCCCCCCCCCTTAACCTTACTTTACACTACGGGCAATTTAGCATGGCCAATCCACCTAACCCGCACATCTTTGGACTGTGGGAGGAAACCGGAGCACCCGGAGGAAACCCACGCACACAGGGGGAGGACGTGCAGACTCCACACAGACAGTGACCCAGCCGGGAATCGAACCTGGGACCCTGGAGCTGTGAAGCATTTATGCTAACCACCATGCTACCCTGCTGCCCCTAGAATGTGGAAAGCAAGAACAATTGCAAGTGTACGGTAAATGTGCTAAAGATCGCTACTCACAATAGGTAGCATTCACATTATGAGTTGAATAAATGTGGCACCTAACTGTAAGCTTAGAAACAAAAGTCAAGAACAAGAAAGGACCACACAGATTGGGCTATCTAGCTTGTTTAACAATTTAGATTCACATTCATGAACTACTCACGTTGTCTGTTCCCACTGTCTGGGAACTAAGTCTGTATGATGTACAGTTGGTGAAACAAAAACTGTTTATTTCAATCAATTCTGCATTCTCTATAATGGGCTCATTCATTTATAGAATAAGTCAACATCTAAGCGCAAAGCAGCTACTTTGTGAATTACTTTGGCTCTCTGTTACTTTATCTAATGAACCAAATTCCATTGTTCCCTTCTGCTTCTTGCATTCATTCTACAGATTCTGTATACTTGAATATGACCCATTCTGTATTCTTTGAGCAGTTTTGCTTCTTTACCATTTTATAGCCAAGTATGGGATTTGGATGATGAGCATAAACCATTTGAGCTGTCGTTGTTTCATTGCAGGATAACTTAAAACTCTAAATGGATTATGGTCATGTAAATTATTCCTTAATCAGTTTGCACCAATGCTGATAGTCTTTGGCAAGCAGGCAAAGATAATTTCCTCAGAATTTTAAATGCTAATTATTCTGTCAACAATACTACACATCAACGATATGGAGTGGACTGATAGATGGCATTGGCATGGACGGTTGCTGAATCGAAACTGTATATCTGCCTTGTCCTACCAACAATATATACATGTGGTGTTTTTAATGTAATGACACATCCAAAGGCACTTCACAGGAGCATTATAAACATAGTATGACACTGAACTACATAAGGAGTTATTAGGTTAGATGATCAAACGTTTGGTTAAAGAGGTAGGTTTATGAAGTGTCTTAAGGAAAGCGAAGTAGAGAGGTGGGAGGGAATTCCAGAGCTTGGGGCCTGGGCAACTGAAGGTATGGCCACCACAAAGAGCAATGTAGGCTAATGTGTTTTTAGTGATGTTGATTCAGAGATAAATATCGGCCAGAACACCAGGGATATCGCCCCTACTCTTTTTCAAAATAGTGCCGGGAGATCCTTCACATCCACTTACAAGAGAAGAAAAGACCTCAGTTTTAATATCTCACCTGAAAGATTGCAGTTTTATTTTTCAGCTGCGCTCGGCAGTCTAATACTGATGGTTTGGAAATAGTTTTCAGACCACCAGCAAGGAATATCTCAAAATGACAGGCACTGTTGGACTTTGTCCCCCTTATTGGTGACAGTTTTTTCGAACTATGGCTGTCTCCCTGCAAGACAAATGCTACAGCTCAAAACATCCAGTAATAGTTCTGAAGACTTGTGCTCCAGTGTTCGTTGCACCTCCTAGCCAAGCTGCCCCATTTACAGCAACAACACAGCTTCTACCTGACATGGTGAGTGGAAAGCTGCCTCGGCATGTCCTATCCACAAAAGGCAGGAGACATCTGACCCTGCCAATCAATCTACTCTCGAACATCAGTAAAATGATGGAAGGTGTATCGACAGTGCTATCAAGCAGTATTTACACAGCAATAACCTACTCAATGATGCTCAGTTTGGGTTCTGCTAGGGCCACTTGGTACCTACCCTTGGTTCAAATATGGACAAAGGAGCGGAGTTTCAGAGGTGAGATGCATACACCTGACAACAAGGCAGTGCTTGACCAGGTGTGGTATCAAGGAGCCTTTATAAAACTGAAGTCAATGGGGATCAGAATGGAGTCATACCTAGCACAAAGGAAGATGGCGGTGATTGTTGGAGGCCAGTTATCTTAATCCCAGTGTTATGCCCCAGAAAAACATCAACCAACTTTTAAATTTCAAAACTGACCACAAGAGGCAGCAAAATATGACAGCCCAAGAATCACCCGACTTCTTTTGTGGGTTGAAACCACTCCCGTGTATCAAGAGGGAACAAAAGGAAATGCCCAGACTGACGCTGTCCCAATGCTCTGTCCGGAAACAAATTCAAAAGTGAATGATCAATTCAATGGGTCATTTGAACACAAAGACACTGGCTGTCTCAAATTCTCAAAGTGTCAAATGACAACACATGATTTAGAATCAAAATGCCACCCTTTGTTTGGAAAATGGACTTTGAACTTGTGGAGGTCACGTGACGAGGAACCCACATCTATGACTGGTTTGAAATCAGCAGAAGCTGCTTGCAAACAGAGAGAGAAGCTCCATCAAAAGCCATGAAATTATCTGCAAGCCGTCAAGCAGCCAAGGTAATTTACCACAAATACCTTAAAATTTGGTGATTCCAACAGAAAGAAAATGACTCCCCAATCCATTCCACCTAAAGTTCACCTTCTTTATTTTGAAACTCACAAAGTCTTGCTGCTCAATTGTTTAATTAGGTGCACTTTAAGGGTAAGAAAACACACCCTGTTACATCCAAATTTACCGATAATGGGCAATAAAAAGCAACATAAATTCTGTCCGTGATACAATTGTGTGCTACAGTCCTGGATCAATCCATTGCAAATGAGCCAATTCTGATTTTAAAGAAAATGGAAGGGAAGTAAGCAGCCAAAATTCATGAAATAACAAAAGGGATTACAGCAGTAAGCTTTGAGAGTACCAATAATAAAAAATAAGATGATAATGCAAATATATTAATGCAAGAGAACTTATCTTGGCCAAAATTATCATCCCTAAACATATTTGACCTCGTCCTCACCAATCTATCTGTCACAAATGCACCTGTCCATGACAGTATTGATAGGACTGACCACCGCACAATCCTTGTGGAAACAAAGTTGCATCTTCACATTAAGGGGAACATCCATCTCATTGTGTGCACTACCATCATGCTAAATGGGATAGATTCATGCACATATCTTGTAACTGAAAACTGGTAATCCATCAGGTGCTGTGGGCCATTAGCAGCAGCCGATTTGTATTCAATCCCAACCTGTAACTGCATGGTCCGACATATCCCCCAATCTATCATTACCATCAAACTGAGGAGTCGACCCTGGTTCAGTGAAGAGTACAGGAGGACATGCCAGGAACAGCACCTGACATACCCAAGAGGCCTAAACTTAGAGAAGCCACAACACAGGAATACTTGTATGCCAAGCAGCAGATGCAGCATGCAACAGGCAGAGCTAAGCAATCACACGACCAATGGATCAGATCTAAACTCTGCAGTCCTGCCACATCCAGAAAATGGAAGGGAAGTAAGCAGCCAAAATTCATGAAATAACAAACAAAATCCACATCCACATTGCAGAAAATAAGGAAGTATGGAATTGAAGGTGATTTAGCGGTTTGGATCAGTAATTGGCTAGCTGAAAGAAGACAGAGGGTGGTGGTTGATGGCAAATGTTCATCCTGGAGTTCAGTTACTAGTGGTGTACCGCAAGGATCTGTTTTGGGGCCACTGCTGTTTGTCATTTTTATAAATGACCTGGAAGAGGGTGTAGAAGGATGGGTTAGTAAATTTGCAGATGACATGAAGGTCGGTGGAGTTGTGGATAGTGCTGAAGGATGTTATAGGATACAGAGGGACATAGATAAGCTGCAGAGCTGGGCTGAGAGGTGGCAGATGGAGTTTAATGCGGAAAAGTGTGAGGTGGTTCACTTTGGAAGGAGTAACAGGAATGCAGAGTACTGGGCTAATGGCAAGATTCTTGGTAGTGTAGATGAACAGAGAGATCTCCGCATCCAGGTACATAAATCCCTGAAAGTTGCCACCCAGGTTAATAGGGCTGTTAAGAAGGCATATGGTGTGCTAGCCTTTATAAGCAGGGGGATTGAGTTTCGGAACCACAAGGTCATGCTGCAGCTGTACATAACTCTGCTGCGGCCACACCTAGAGTACTGCGTGCAGTTCTGGTCACCACATTATAGGAAGGATGTGGAAGCTTTGGAAAGGGTTCAGAGGAGATTTACTAGGATGTTGCCTGGTATGGAGGGAAGGTCTTACGAGGAAAGGCTCAGGGAATTGAGGTTGTTTTCGTTAGAGAGGAGAAGGCTGAGAGGTGACTTAATAGAGACATATAAGATAGTCAGAGGGTTAGATAGGGTGGACAGTGAGAGTCTTTTTCCTCGGATGGTGATGACCAACACGAGGGGACATAGCTTTAAATTGAGGGGTGATAGATATAGGACAGATGTCAGAGGCAGTTTCTTTACTCAGAGAGTAGTAGGGGTGTGGAACGCCCTGCCTGCAACAGTAGTAGGCTCGCCAACGTTAAGGGCATTTAAGTGGTCACTGGATAGACATATGGATGAAAATGGAATAGTGTAGGTCAGATAGGCTTCAGATGGTTTCACAGGTCGGCGCAACATCGAGGGCCGAAGGACCCGTACTGCGCTGTAGTGTTCTATGTTCTATCCAGTTCTGGCTGATTGTGGACACTTAAAACAACCAACCAAAGGAGGAGGCTCCACAAATATTCCCATCCTTAATGATGGCCGAGCCCAGCATAGCAAAAGGCAAGATTGAAGCATTTGCCACCATGTTCAGCTAGAAGTGTAAAGTGGATAATCCACCTTGGACTCCTCCTGAGCCCCCGCATCACAGGTGCCAGCCTTTGGACATGATTCACTCACTCAATTTCAAAAATTGGCTGAAGCCATCAAAAGGGTGTGGATGTTGATAACATTTCAGCAACAATACTGAAATAGGGCAGCACGGTAGCATTGTGGACAGCACAAGTGCTTCACAGCTCCAGGGTCCCAGGTTCGATTCCGGCTTGGGTCACTGTCTGTGCGGAGTCTGCACATCCTCCCCGTGTGTGCGTGGGTTTCCTCCCACAGTCCAAAGATGTGCAGGTTCGGTGGATTGGCCATGATAAATTGCCCTTGGTGTCCAAAATTGCCCTGCGTGTTGGGTGGGGTTACTGGGTTATGGGGATAGGGTGGAGGTGTGGGCTTGGGTAGGGTGCTCTTTCCAAGAGCCGCTGCAGACTCGATGGGCCGAATGGCCTCCTTCTGCACTGTAAATTCTATGATAACACTCTATGAAACACACTCCAGAACTAGCCACCTCCCAAACCAAGCTGTTTCAGCACAGATACAACACTGGCATCTCCAAAGAGAGAAACTAACCATTTTCCCTTGAAGATCAATGGCATTACTTTGCTGAATTCCCCTCCATCAATATCCTCAGGGGTTGCCATCGATCAGAAATAAACCAGGCCAGTCATATAAATATTGTGCCTACACAAGGTCAGAGGCTGGGAATTCTGCAGCAAGTAGCTCACCTCCTTGTCTCCCCAAAATCTGTCCACGATCTACAAGGCTCAAGTCGGGAGTCTGATTGAATACTCCACTTGCCTAGATAAGTGCTGCTCCAACAAGACTCAAGAACCCAGATACTATCCAGGACAAAGCAGTCACTTGATTGGCACCTCATCCAGCACAACCCAGAGTACTTAAGGAAATGGCTCTAGAAATAGTGGATGCATTAGTGGTCATCCTCCAAGATTGTATAGACTCTGAAAGAGTTCCTGCAGATTGGAGGGTAGCTAATGTAACTCCACTATTTAACAAGAGAGATAGAGAGAAAACAGGGAATTATAGACCACTAAGCTTGACATCGGTGGTGGGGAAAATTCTAGAATCCATTGTCAGAGATTTTAAAGCAGATCACTTAGAAAACAGTGGCAGGATCAAACAGAGTCAGTATGGATTTATGAGGGCGAAATCATGCTTGACAAATCTACTGAAATTCTTCTAGGATGCAACTAATGGAGCTGATGAAGAGGAACCAGTGGATGTGGTATATTTGGACTTTCAGAAGGCCTTTGACAAAGTCCTGCATAAGAAATTAGTGAGTAAAATTGAAGCCTATGGGATTAGGAATAGTATATTGCGATGGATAGAATACTGGTTAGCAGACAGGGAGCAAAGAGTAGGAATTAATGGGTCTTTTTCAAATTGGCAGGCAGTGACTAGTGGGGTACCTCAGGGATCGGGTGCTGGGACCCCAGCTATTCACAAAATATATTAATGATTTAGACACGGGAACAAAATGTAACATCTCCAAATTTGCAGATGACATCAAGTTGGGTGGGAGGATGAGCTGGGAGAAGGATGCAGAGATCTTCAATGTGATTTGGACAAGTTGAGTGAGTGGACAAATGGCAGATGCAGTATAATTTGGATAAATGTGAGGTTATCCACTTTGGTAGCAAAAACGAGAAGGCAGACTATTATCTGAATGGCCATAAATTAGGACAGGGGACTAAGCAATGAGACCTGGGTGTCTTTGTGCACCAGTCACTGAAGGTAAGCACGCAGGTACAGCAGATGATAAAGAAAGCAAATGGTATGCTGGCCTTCATTGCAAGAGGTTTTGAGTACAGGCGCAGGGATGTCTTGTTGCAATTATACAGGGCCTTGGTGAGGCAATACAAATTAGAAGCAGGTGCAGGCCACACTCAGCCTTCGAGTCTGCTCCGCCATTCAGTAAGATTTTGTCTGATCTGATTGTAACACGGGCAGCATGGTTGCAGTGGTTAGCACAGTTGCTTCACAGCTCGAGGGTCCCGGCTTGGGTGTGTGTGGAGTCTGTACGTTCTCCCAGTGTCTGTGTGGGTTTTCTCCAGGTGCTCTGGTTTCCTCCCACAGTCCAAAGATGTGCAGGTTAGGTGGATTGGCTATGCTAAATTGCCCTTCGTGTCCAAAGTTAGGTGAGGTTACGAGGGTAGGGTGGAGATGGTGTGGGCTTGGTTGTAGGGTGCTCTTTACAAGGGCCGATGCAGACTCGATGGGCTGAATGGCCTCCTTTTGCACTGTAATATTCTATGAATCTATGGTTCTATGATAACCTCAATCCCATATCCCTGCATACTCCCTCTCCCCCGATAACCTTTCACCCCCTTGTTTATCAAGAATCTATCTAGCTGTGCCTTAAAAATATTCAATGGTTCTGCATCCACTGCCTTTCAAGGAAGAGAATTCCAGAAATCAAGACACTCCGAGAGACTCATCCCCATCTTAAATGAGCGACCCCTTAATTTTTAAGCAGTGACCCCTAGATTTAGATTCTCCGACAAAATGAAACATCCTCTTCACATCCACCTTGTCAATACCCTTCAGGATTTTAAAGGTTTCGATCAAGTCGCCTCTTACTCGTCTAAACACTAGTGGATATAAACCTAACCTCTCCAAACCGTTCCTCATAAGACAACCTGCTCGGGAGAATCACGTGATGCAGGTGTGGGAATAGCAGTGTTTCCGTGGGCGCTGGCACTGCTCATCTTTTAATCCTTCATGTATCCTCTTCATGCGGCATATACTTGCCTAATCCGGAGTGAATACACTGCAATACATCCCTGGAAGATTTCTGGCTGGAGCCGACTCCTCAATATGGCGACTTGATCCTCGAGCGAGCTCTTGATCCAGCACTCTCAAAGGCACAGCAAATGACGACTGCGAACACCATTAGAGTCATAGGTGACAAAATCGATTGGCTGGCACAGAATATTAGCGCTCCTGAGACTGAGCTGCAGAATATAAATAAGAGGGCCGACGAAACGGAAGAAAGGATCCTGAATGTTCAAAATGTAACCTCCTCAAGTTGGAGGACCGCTTGCAATCCTCGGAAAACCAGCTGTGTGGTCTGTCAGAAATCCTGAAGGATCTAGAGAGCCGAGGAAAGAAGAAAAATGTCCGGGTTGTCCGTTTGCCAGAAGGGGTGGAGGGCAAGTCCCTAGGAGCGGCATGGTGGCACAGTGGTTAGCACTGGTGCTTTGCAGCGCCAGGAACCCGGGTTCAATTCCGAACTTGGGTGACTGTGTGGAGTTTCCACTTCCTCCCAGTGTCTTCGTGGGTTTCCTGCGGGTGCTCCAGTTTCCTCCCACAGTCCAAAGATATTATGTGCAGGTTAGCTCGATTGACCATGCTAAATTGCCCCTTTGTGTCCAAATGGTTAGGTGGCGTTACTAGAATAGGGTCAAGGCATGGGCCAAGGTAGGGTCCTCTTTCCAAGGGTCAGTGCAGATTCAATGGGCCAAATGGCCTTCTATATTTTTAAGATTCTTTTAAATTATTTGAGAGCTGGCTGCCACATTTTCTTAAACTGTATGTGAAAGCTGAGCGTATTAAGTTGAAAAGGGAACATTGTATCTCGTCTTTGAGGCCTGGGGACTCATGAGTTTGTGGATCACCAAAGAGTATTGGAAGTGATGAGGTGTGGTGGGATCTGGCTCCATGAGGGAGCGAGGCTCTCTTGCTTCCAAGATTTCCTGGCCACAACGTAACAAAAGCATGAAGTTGGAAAACAATTAAAGGCTGCTGGAGTGAATTATGTCCTGCTCTATCCTGCGACACGGAGGGTCATATCCGTGAAGACATTCGATAATCCCGTGAAGATATTCGATAATCTGGCTAGTCCCTTGTCTTTTGTGAACTAGACGGAAGGCAATCATTTGGAGTAACAATCTGCAGCTTGCTAAAATATCTGGACCGTTTCCCAGTTAAAATGCTTTCTGCTTCATCTTATGCTGTTATTTATTACTGATGGAACCATCAATTCACCAGACACGTGTTTCCGATATGAATCTAGGCTTTAATCGACTTACTTCAGAGCCAGCCTGTTACCCGTTGGTGAATGCTTAGTGAACTCAGGCAGACTCTGGACAAGGGTATTTATACAGCTGCACTAGAGGGAGGAGTCGTAGGCAGAGCCAAGGGTGGAGCCCAGTACAAGTTCCTGAGTACTCCCAGAGCTACTCCCCCTAGTGGTAGGATAGCGCTACTGCGCTTACAAAGACAGTGTGAATTATAATATATATATATATTACATTCACCCCCTGCAAAAAAATCAAGTCCGGCGGGGGTGGTGGCCTACAACGTCAGTCTGTCCGGTGGTCGAATTGTCCGTTGTGATCTGCGGAGCACTGGGGTTGCAGCCTCTTGCGGTGGCTGGATGGGTGTTGTGTGCTGGGGTACGATGGCGGACTCCAGGGAGGGTTGTATCCAAGCTTCATACTCTCCTGCTTCGACCGGGGACTGGGGGCGCTGGCCGGCGCGGGGACGCGGAACTGGTGGAGCGAGCTCGTGGGCTCGGGAGCGCAAGGGGGCGGCAGCATGGGGTGTAGGGTGAGAGGTCCTTCTGTGGGGGTAGAGGGGGCGCTGGATCCGGCGGGTGCCAGATCCCGGAGGGATACAGTGTCCTGACGGTCGTCAGGGAACTCGACAAATGCGTACTGGGGGTTGGAGTGGAGCAGGCGTACCTTTTCAACAAGGGGGTCGGTTTTGTGCGCCCTGACGTGTTTCCTCAGATGTACGGGGCCCGGCGTCCTCAGCCATGCCGGAAGTGAGACCCCCGTGGTAGTGCCCCTGGAAAAAATGAAGAGCCTCTCGTGAGGGGTCTGGTTGGTCGCCGTGCACAAAAGCGTGGAGCGCGCCTGGGAGGACTTCCTGCCACTGGGAGACTTGGAGCTTTCTAGACCGAGGGTCAGTAGGACGGTCTTCCAGACCGTTGTGTTCTCCCTTTCCACCTGCCCGTTCCCCCTGGGGTTGTAGTTGGTAGTCCTGCTCGAGGCAATGCCCTTGTCGAGTAGGTACTGACGCAGCTCGCCGCTCATGAAGGACGAACCCCGGTCGCTGTGTACGTAGCTGGGGAAACCAAACAGGGTGAAGATGTCATGCAGGGCCCTAATGACTGTGTGGGAGGTCATGTCGGGGCACGGGATAGTGAATGGGAAACGGGAGAACTCGTCTACGACGTTTAAAAAGTAAACGTTCTTGTTATTTGAGGGGAGTGGCCTTTGAAATCAATCGCGAGGCGTTCAAAGGGCCTAGAAGCCTTGACCAGGTGGGCCCTGTCTGGTCTATAGAAGTGCGGTTTGCACTCCGCATAGATCGGGCAGTCCCTGGTGACCGTTTTTACCTCCTCGTTGGAGAAAGGCAGGTTTCGGGCCCTGATGTAATGGGCGAGCCGGGTGACCCCCGGGTGGCAGAGGTCATTGTGGATGACTTTTAATCGGTCGATCTGCACACTGGCGCATGTCCCGCGGGATAGGGCATCCGGAGGCTCGTTGAGCTTCCCGGGTCGATATTTGATATTGTAATTGTAGGTGGAGAGTTCGATCCTCCACCTCAGAATTTTGTCGTTTTTTATTTTGTCCCTTTGCGAGTTGTCGAACATGAAGGCAACCGATCTTTGGTCGGTGATGAGGGTGAACCTCCTACCTGCGAGGTAGTGCCTCCAGTGACGGATAGCCTCCACAATGGCTTGTGCTTCTTTCTCGACTGAAGAGTGTCGGAGTTCTGAAGCGGAGAGGGTACGGGAGAAAAATGCGACTGGTCTCCCTGCCTGATTTAACGTGGCTGCAAGAGCTACCTCTGAGGCATCGCTCTCTACCTGAAATGGAGTGGATTCATCCACCGCCCGCATGGCCGGTTTGGCGATGTCCTCCTTGATGCCATCGAAGGCCTAGCGTGCCTTGGTTGACAGGGGAAATCGTGTGGCCCTAAAGAAAGAGTGGGCGGGCTTTGTCTGCATATTGAGGGACCCACTGGGCATAGTAGGAAAAGAAGCCCAAGCACCGTTTGAGGGCCTTGGGGCAATGGGGGAGGGGGAGTTCTAAGAGGGGGTCCGGGTCTGGGCACAGGACCCCGTTTTCCACGACATAGCCGAGGATGGCTAGTCTGGTTGTGCGGAAAACGAATTTCTCCTTGTTGTACGTGAGATTCAGTTTCTGTGCCGTCTGGAGAAAACGGTGGAGGTTGGCGTCGTGGTCCTGCTGGTCATAGCCGCAGATAGTGACATTGTCCAAGTACGGAAACGTGGCCCGCAGCCCGTACTGGTCCACCATTCGGTCCATTGCTCGTTGGAACACCGAGACCCCATTAGTGACGCCGAAAGGGACCCGGAGGAAATGGAAGAGGCGGCCATCGGCCTCGAATGCCGTGTAGTGGCGGTCCTCCGGGCGGATTGGGAGCTGGTGGTATGCAGACTTCAGATCCACCGTGGAAAAGAGCCGGTACTGGGCGATCTGGTTTACCATGTCTGCAATCCTGGGGAGAGGAGACGCGTCTAGGAGCGTAAATCTATTTATGGTCTGACTGTAGTCGACCACCATACGGAATTTTTCCCCGGTCTTAACGACCACCACCTGAGCTCTCCAGGGACTATTGCTGGCCTCTATAACCGCCTCACTGAGTAGCCTTCAGACCTCTGCTCTGACAAATACCCTATCCTGCAGGCTATACCGCCTGCTACGAGTGGCTACGGGCTTACAGTCCTTCGTGAGATTGGTGAAGTGAGGAGGGGGGGGGGAATTCGCAGCGTAGCGAGGCTGCAGATCGTGAGTGGGGGCAGGGGCCCTCCGAAGCGGAGGCTCTTGAGGTTACATTGGAAGTCTAGGCCTAATAAGAGTGGCGCGCAGAGTTCTGGCAAAACGTAGAGTTTTAATTTCGAGTAGCTAGCGCCTCGGATTGTGAGTGTCGCGGCGGTGCGCCCCTGGATCTGGACCGAATGGGAGCCTGAAGCGAGCGAGATAGTTTGCTGCACGGGGAACACGGGGAGCGAACAGCATCTTACCAGGTCTGGACGTATGAAGCTCGCTGTGCTCCCGGAGTCGAAGAGGCATGGCGTTTTGTACCCGTTGATATGGACCTCTGCCATCGAGTTTCGTAGATTCTTTGGACGTGATTGGTCCAGGGTGACCGCGCTGAGTTGCGGGTAGTCGGCGGCTCGATCAGCTGTGCTGGAGTGGCCCCGTGGTGACTGCCCTCTGAGTTCATAGTCAAATTCGAATTCTTCCGCAGAGTTGTCCGACCGCGGAGACGCCGATCGGGCCCGTGGATCGCACGTGGCGGGCGGCGAGGAAGATGGCGTCCACCACGAGTCGCACGTGGCCGGCCGCGTGGTGGAGGTTTTCCAAGATGGCGGCCTCCATGGATCGCGCGTGGCTGGAGGGGACGGAGTCGGGGCATAGGCCGCAGCGTTTCGGGCCCCGCGGGCCTGCGAGTGAGGGGAGCGATTACTTCGAGTCACTGGGAAGTTGGAAGCTGGGGCCCTTTTAGCGAGGCACACTCTTGCGTAATGGCCTTTTCGCCCGCAGTTGTTGCAGATCGCGTTGTGGGCCGGGCAGTGCTGCCGCGGGTGCTGGTTCTGGCCGCAGAAATGGCAGGCTGGAGCAGCATAGTGGCTGGCTGGGGCAGCATGATGGCTGGGCGGCCGGGTAGCACAGGCCTGGGGGAGTCGCTGGTCAGGGGCCCATGATTGGGTCGCGGGGAACGAGTCAAGGCTGCGGAAGGAGACCTCCATCGTGGTAGCAGCTTCCACAGTTGTTTCTAAGTCCTGGGCCCCCTTTTCCAGCAGTCGTCAGCGCACATAGTTAGATCTGAGGCCCGCTACAAAAACATCGCGTACAGCAAGTTCCCCGTGTTCAGCCGCGGTAACCGCTTGGTAATTACAGTCATTGGACAAATTATTGAGTTCCCGTAGAAATTCGGCGAGTGATTCTGTAGGCCGCTGGCGGCGAGTTGTGAACACATGGCGAGCATAAACTTCATTAATAGGCCTTACATAAATTTTATCGAGAACTGCTAGCGCCGCAGTATATGAACTGGCCGAGTTTAGTTGCGTAGAGATTCTGTGGCTCATCCTTGCGTGCAGTAGACTTAGCTTCTGATCCTCTGTCGTTTCGGCTGTGCTCGCTTCTGCCAGGTAGGCCTTGAAGCACCGCATCCAGTGGGAGAAGATTTCTTTAGCCTCTGCATCCTGCGGGTCGAGTTCCAGGCGTCCAGGCTTGAGGGCCGATTCCATAATCGATCTTTACTGTTCTTAAATTGATTAAATTGATGGAACCATCAATTCACCAGACACGTGTTTCTGATATGAATCTAGGCTTTAATCGACTTACTTCAGAGCCAGCCTGTTACCCGTTGATGAACTCTTAGTGAACTCAGGCTGACTCTGGACAAGGGGGAGGAGTCATGGGCGGAGCCACAGGTGGAGCCCAGTACAAGTTCCTGAGTACTCCCAGAGCTACTCCCCCTAGTGGTAGGATAGCGCTACTGCGCTTACAAAGACTGTGTGAATTATCATATATATATATTACATTCACCATAATTACATTGACAGGGAAGTGTTAAAAATTGAGCACTATACTGGATGTTTTGTCCTTAAGAATTTCACGAACTTCATTTATCTTGAATGCACAACACCCTTCAGCATGTTCCTTTGAGGTAAGGGGTGTGCTGTGTCGATGGACTAGTAGTAGCGCCTCATGATAGATATCAGATTTATCTTCTTATCCATATGTTTATGATGGTAATATAGGTTTCTTTGGTATCCTTACTTCAATCATCATAGATATAAGTAGCACTACTGCCGAGAGGTGGGTGAGAGGTTTAGGTCTTCACAGGCGAGGTCCAAATGTGGGAAGGGCATTGGCTCCCATACTCATTCAAGCTTATCTTTACTCCTCTTTTCTGAGGAGCATATCTCCCAAATGTTACAAAAGAATGGTTGTAGGTTAGTCTTACAGGTCCTCATGTGTTGAGGTTTGTCCCCTTACAACTAATATCGTTGTGCTTTTCTTTGTATCTTTTTCACTTTGGGGTTAAAGACTTGTTAATTGGATCCTGCATTGGTATGACTGGAGATGGGGGAGGTATGTTTTGGTGCACAATCGAACATGGCGCGAAAATCCTTTCCTATATTTTTTCTGGCTGATTCAGCAATGGCGGTTGCTGTTCTAAAAATATGCACCTGAAATGTGCAAGATCCTGGGCTGGATTCTCCGTTTCACTGCCAGTGCACTCACGCCTACGGATTTCCCGATGGCATGTGGGTGCCCACAATGGGAAACCCCATTGGCCGGCTGCCAAGAGGGAGAATCCCGCTACCGGCGGGGGTGCGCCGCACCAGAAAACAAGAATCCCTCCCCCGTCTTTCCTGAAAAAAAAAGAGAAAGTTGACATAGCTTTGCCGCAGGAAACTCATTTAGATGACAAGGCGCATTTAAAATCCAAACTGGGTGGGACAAGTGTTTTTTGCCTCTTTCTCGACCAGAATATAATAATAATCTTTATTAGTGCCACAAGTAGGTTTACATTAACACTGCAATGAAGTTACTGTGAAAATTCCCTAGACGCCACATTCCAGCGCCTGTTCAGGTACACTAGGGGAGAATTCAGAATGCCCAAGCATGTCTTTCGGGACTTGTGGGAGGAAACTAGAGATAGATAGAGAAATGCAGCAGAAATATGGAGAAATAGAGTACCTGGAGGTAACCCACGCAGAGACGGGGAGAACGTGCAGACTCCACATAGACAGTGACCTAAGCCGGGAATCAAACCCGGGTCCCTGGCACTGTGAAGCAACAGTGCTAACCACTGTCCTACCATGCCGTACCTGACGTCGTGGCATTGCAATATTGGTCAATAAAAATGCACCTTTCAAAGTAGAGAACTGTGTGAAGGGCAAGGGGGTGGGGGGTGGGGCAGATATGTGATTCTCAAGGGACTTTTGTAAGGAGAATCTGTCTTGATAATGAAAGTGTACAATCCATCAACTTAACCCCCTGATTTCATGGAATTTGCTGAGTTGGTCTTTGCTCACTCCTTTGTTGGTGGGGACTTCAATTGTCAGCTTAACCCCTTGGTGGACAAGCTCCGAATGATCAGAAATCCTCCCGCCCAAAAGGCAAGTGCATTATTATCAGTTTGTGAGGAGGTGGGGTACTTGTGTGGCTGGAGAATTCTGCATCTAAAGAATTTACTTTCTCCTCTGCTCCTCATCAACATCTTACTACAATTGACTACTTCATTCCAAGTGCGATCTTGCACTTGATGGCCTCCCACTCTATAGATAATATTGTTGTGATCTGCGACGATGCTCGTGTTTTTCTAGAATCTTTGCTCAAGGGACCTTCCTTCCTTCTCTCTCTCTTCCCCACTTCCCCCCCCCCCCCGATCTAGGTCATGGAGATTTGACACATACTTGCTCAGGGACTAATGCTTTACTACCTACTTGGAGAAGGAATTTGATCTATTCCCTCTCTGATGTGAACCCCTCCCAAACTGTGATAAACCTGTAAGGCTTATACTAATTTCTTACACAGGTAACAAAAGGGTTAAAATGTTGGAGTGGCAACGCCAATTGGAAGTAAAATTACCAGAGGCAGAGACGGAGTATGGTTGGAATCCTAATCACATGTTGTTGGGGGAAATTAATACAATTCGCGCAGCGCTGGGCTCCTTGCTGACTCAGCGGGCTGAAAGGAGTTAAAGTTTACAAATGTAACATTGCACAAGTTTTGGAACAAACTGCGTTGATACCTGGCCTTTTTGGAGGAGGGCGGCTGACTCTAGGGCTATTCCCTCAGTGCTAGGTTCCAAGGGTAATGGAACGATTAAAACAGGATATCAACAGAGAATAAGGGTTTTAATGCCAAGTATACAAAGTGCCCGTGGAGGGAAATGACACTTATGGAGCGCTTCTTCTCTTCCCTTAAGTTCCTAGCAATTTCCAAAGACCAAAGGGTAGTCCTGAATGCTCCTATTTCTGAAGGGGAAGTGGCTTTGGCCATGAGGGAACTTCCACCTGGTAAGGCCCAGGGCCTGATGGTTTTGGATGCAAAGTTTACAAGGAATTTGAAGACCCGTTAATGGGTCTGCTGATTGGCATGTATTGTCATTCAATTGAAGCAGGTCTGCCACTGCAGAACTTGAAGGCAGGCAAGAATCCAAAAGAGTGAGCATCCTTTAGGCCAGTGCTTCTCAAAGTGTGGTACGCGTACGCGTACATTGTCATTCCTGAATCTAGGTTTGAAACTGTTGTGTAAAGTGCTGGCACTGCGTCTGGAAGGAATTCTCCCGCTGATCATCCAGAGTCATCAGACTGGATTCAATAAAAGCCGAATTCCTGTAACAATATCAGGAGATTATTGAATGTGATTCAGGTCTTTCAAAAATCAGTGTTAAATGGGCTAGTGATTTCCTTAGATGCATAGAAAGCTTTTGACTGGGTGGAATGGAATGACTTATTTTATAATCTGCAGAAAGTTGGATTGGGAGGCGAGTACGTTAAGTGGAGGCAGGTGCTTTATCAAAGCCCTTTGGCAGCAGTGCTTACAGATGGTTATAGGTCTGAGAAATTTAGTCTTAGCATAGGACATATCCCCGTTATAACTTGCAATAGCTATAGAGCCTCTGGCGGAGGCAATTAGCCAGGATCCTTCGATTTATGATCTACA
This sequence comes from Scyliorhinus canicula, assembly GCF_902713615.1. NCBI lineage: Eukaryota > Metazoa > Chordata > Chondrichthyes > Carcharhiniformes > Scyliorhinidae > Scyliorhinus > Scyliorhinus canicula. The sequence continues at coordinate 18,368,978 of NC_052152.1, read as the reverse complement.
TATTGGGAGGGAAACAGCATCAGACCATGCTATAAGTGGATGATGCGTGGCTTTTTGTATCTATTGTCTTTTTGCTTCTGTTCCTGTTATTATTGATGAGGGGCCCCTCCTCCATTTGGCTCAACTTTGAAGCGGGCCAGTCCTTACAGGCCCTGTTGTTCCAAGGGATTTCAAGGCTGGAACTGTGAAGTGCAAGAATCCGATAATTAACAATACTCTTAGAGCGTGGAGGATGGTCTGTCCTCCCACAGTCCAAAGATGTGCAGGTTAGGTGAACTGGCAACGCTAAATTGCCCTTAGGTTAGGTGGGGTTACGGGGAAAGGGTGGAGGTGTGGGCTTAAGTAGGGTGCTCTTTCCAAGAACCAGTGCAGACTGGATGCGCCGAATGGCCTCCTTCTGCACTGTAAATTCTATGATTCTGTCAGTTGAAGGGAGATTAAAATTAACTTCCGCTCTCTCTCTCCCATTCAGGGAAACCTCGATTTCCAACCAGGTCTGATGGACCAATGATTCAATATCTAGCGAGATAGAAGCATTTCTAGGCTGGGAGACATGTTCAGTGGTGCTTTCTTGTCATATTTTGAGCAGCTATTCCAATAATTTGATATTTGAAACACTCCTTTTCCAAAACATCTGCAACTTGAGCCTTTATCCTCAATAAGACAACAATGCATCTTGACGCTTTGGTCTCCCTGGTGGAAAGAAAATCCTGATTTCTGCGGAACCTAAATAATAAGTTTTGTGTCTTAGATCCCATGTGAGTATATCAGGAACATTGTAGTCTTGGGAAAATGACCTTACAGTCAATATTGATGAGTGGACCGGAGGGAAAATACCAATAGAATTTCTGTATGTAATTGAACGAATGAGACTCAGCTCAAAATATTATACCATCTGCATATTACACCGAGCTTCAGATACAAGTTTGATCCTGCCATATCCTCGACGTGCCTAAAGTGCCAGGTAAAGTGGGGGCAGCACGGTAGCATTGTGGATAGCACAATCGCTTCACAGCTCCAGGGTCCCAGGTTCGATTCTGGCTTGGGTCACTGACTGTGCGGAGCCTGCACATCCTCCCCGTGTGTGCATGGGTTTCCACCGGGTGCTCCGGTTTCCTCCCACAGTCCAAAGATGTGCAGGTTAGGTGGATTGGCCATGATAAATTGCCCTTTGTGTCCAAAATTTCCCGTAGTGTTGGGTGGGGTTACTGGGTTATGGGGATAGAGTGGAGGTGTTAACCTTGGGTAGGGTGCTCTTTCCAGGGGCCGGTGCAGACTCGATGGGCCAAATGGCCTCCTTCTGCACTGTAAATTCTATGTCTATGTCTAATCGAGGGTGACTACACACACAGTGTATGGTCCTGTATCAAAATTCAATTCTTCCGGTCTGGCATATTTAAAGAGCTTCAGAAGATATACGGCACGGCCTTACAATTTGATCCTGTATTCCTAATTCTGGGGTCCCCAGATGGGTGAATCATCGATGTTAATAAAAAAGGCTGTATAATGTCCTAAATTTTGCAGCGTGGCAAAAATATCCTCTGCGCCTGGATTAGCAATTAGTATCCTGCTATTCAAAATTGACAGAAAATTGTCATGAAACGTCTCCCTATGACCTTTCTGACTTCCATATTCCATTCTGAATAAGATGCATTCCGAAAAGTCTGGGACCTCTCCCCAATTTATAGTTCCACTATGTCCGACTTGCTCCTCAAGATTTTCTATAAATAATGCAGCAATGTTCAGAATTCAATAAAGGTGTACTTCAAATGACCATGTTGGTACTGCTTTATCCTCTTCTCCCCAATTCTCCAGCTTACCCGTTGTCTGGTTTTGAGGGCTAGTTCCGTTATCTATAAAAATAATAAAAAACTCTAATAATTTTTTTTTTTTTTTTTTTAAAAGACAACCTGTCTATTGCTGGTATTAGTCCCCCACACCACGAGCTTTTATTTTCCACCATTATCAAAGGGGAGGTGATGGTGCAGTGGCATTGTCACTGGACTAGTAGGCCAGAGATCCAGGGTAATCAGAGGTGCCAACCTTCTCCAACAGAAATCAGTATTCCAGATACCAAAAATCAGTATTTTGTCAGTAAAATTATTTCAAGTAAAAAATGCCCACCAATCTGAAATCTAACTTTACACCTTTATTGAATAATTCTAAAACACAAATGGAAAAAGTGCAAATCTCATATTTTTACACATACATGTACATCATCATGAATGGGTGTTTTCAAATCAAGTTTCAAACATTCAGTAAATCTAAGAGTTAAAAATGTGAACTAAATATTTGTCTACTTTAAGAACCAAATGTGCAGGGCGGCACAGTGGTGCCTCTCGGTGCCGGGTTTGATCCCGGCCCCGGGTCACTGACTGAGTGGAGTTTGCACATTCTCCCTGTGTCTGCGTGGGTCTCATCCCCACAACCCAAAGATATGCAGGGGAGGTGGATTGGTAGATAGAACCAGAACATGAAGTTCACAATTGTTCGTACACCAGTATCAGAGCGCAGTTCAACCCGACTGATGCAGCTCTTTTTTCATTTGTCAAAGTCTTACATGCTTTCATGTGGAATAGTCCTTCAAACAACACATCTTAATTTCAGAGTTTACATCAGGCTAACTTAGTTAGGGAATGATATGTAGCTCTCCTACACTTATCAAGCCGTTTTGCATTGAATCGCATTTTGTGACAGCACTGTCCTTTGGCTTGAGAGTAGACTTTCTGGGTTAGGAAGTCAGAAAGTGTCTTTGTTCCTAAACTGGGCCGAAACTCAGTGGAGTTCTTCCTGACCAAATTGAAGATTCATTCATCTTTGGCATTACTATGTGCGATTGATCAGACTGCCAACATGACTTTTGCAAGATGACGATACTTCAGCTCACTGGTTGATTTTCCCTCAGCTGGGAGGCACCACCTAAACCTCGTCTGATCGTCTGTTTGATGCAATGCGTTCCAAAGCGTCAACCTGGAATTGAGCAATTTCCACTTCTAAATCATCCAGAACATCATCCATGACATGGAATCGCTTTGTAAAGTAACAAACTGATGTAAAGTTTGCCTCCATCATCCCCCTTGGATTTGCCATTCTTGCATATTGCAGCAATTCGTCCTGAAGGGGAAATTTGGTGATGACATAGTCACATACTGCAACATAGTACTTTCTTACTGATGAGTAGAAGTTACTCCTATCTCGTGAGGTGAGGTGTGCCGTCTTGAGAAACTTCCTGGCTTGGACACGAATCATGAAGTCTTCATCGGACTTCTGATTGCAGTTGTCCTTGTACATGCAACTAGCAGGCAATATAACACTGGCAATCGCAGCAGGTTTCAAAAAGCAAAGCAACAAGCCCTGAAGAAAGTCTAGCAACTTCTGATGTAGAATCTATATCACGGGAGCTTCTTGGAGTTCTGGGTTGAGCCTGTTGAAAATATGAAGCGTATTTTGAAGACAGACCCAAAGCTTTGCATAAATCCCGGCAGCTTTGCCTTGAAATGCTCTACTGTTGTATTAGCAACAGGGTTGCTAGCTGTGAGACTTATTCTTGTTTCCAGCACTTAGAACTGCTGCTTTTTCCGTCTCTTACTATTGTCAGTCTTGCTACCATACACAAGAACAGTGGTTTTTCTGACCAGATCCTGCACTGGTCTTTTTGGGTCTCACTGTTGCAGGGGCCTGTTTCCCGACAGTAGCTGAAACCAGACAACCACTCTTTGCTTTGGCAACATGAATGCTGTTTTTTGTTCCTGCAAACAATGTTCTTGATGTAGATGATGCAACATTACATCGTGTGTGTGGAGGTTCAGCAGTCTCATTGGTGATGTTCTCTGCCGCTGGAGGCTTGGTAGACGTCTTTCCAGAAGTCAACCTTCAATCACTTAAGAGTCTCTCAAGCCCCCTTCCTTATTTTTCCTTTCTCAGATTCTGCTTCTTGCGAGAAGTACTCTTGCAACACAGAAATCTGACTAGTGCTCTTTCCAAGGACAACTATATTGTGCAGACATGTTTGAATATTCTGTGATTTTCTAGATTGCACAATGTTTATATTTCCTTGAACTCTTTGTGGCGCTTGCTGGACTTCTCAAGTGAGTAATAGACTGGTACAAGCAAGCCCACTGGAGAGAATGGCAACTTACTTGCCCCTTTCTCTGCAGCCAGATTAAGGAGGTGGCATATACATCCAATGAAAATATCTGGGTTTTCTTTCTTCACAAAGGAAGCGACACCTTTGTGTACTTCCATCATTATTGCTGCATTGTCTGCAGAAAAGCATATCACGTTTTTCCAAAGGATGTTGTTTTCCTTAACAATATTATCCAGAAATTGGAAAATCGTTTTGCCGCTTGATCTCTCTTTCATTGTCGTTATTTTAACGATCACACTGATCACCCTGCTCATACCTGCGTCAAAGAATCAAACATTGATAGGTTAGAGTTGTTCCTCCGCACCACGTTGAGAACTCCCATCGGTTGAGATGGAGAATGGGGTTTGCCTGATTTTCTCAAGGATGCCACCTTTTGTCTCTTGGCCTAGAGTCCTGACAATTGCTATTGTCTTGGTCCAGCAAACCTAGAAGCAATTGGACTGTCTGGAAACCTCACATTCACAAATTCAGTCAAATGATCGGCAGCAGGAAATGCCACATTGTATTTAATCAGGAAATGTGTCATCAAAGTCTCTGCTCTTGTGACTGAGTAGTCTTTCTGCTGTATGAAAGGTTTGATGTCGTGGATGCTTTCCGAAACTTGTGCCACAGCATGTTGTTTCTTGGACCACATATATGCCTGTATGTCATTTACTCCTTCTTGAGCGATGAAGTCCAATGAGTAGACGTTATATCTCTCCAGTGTATTCATCCTTTCTTGATTGTACAATAAAGGACCATCTTTTTTTAAATTTAGAGTACACAATTAATTTTTTCCAATTAAGGGCAATTTAGCGTCGCCAATCCACCTAGCTTGCACATTTTTGGGTTGTGGGGTTGAAACCCATGCAAACACGGGGAGAATGTGCAAACTCCACACGGACAGTGACCCAGAGCTGGGATCAAACCTGGAACCTTGGCGCCGTGAGGCCGCAGTGCTAACCCACTGCACTGTCCGTAAAGGACCATCTTGATGTGTAGTCCTTCTTGAAAGTCTGTTTTCTAGATTTAGCACCAAACAAAGTCATGATCGTTACTCAACATTTTCATGGATTTTTCGTCCACTCAACCCTGACTATGCTGTCAGTAACTGAGACTAACAGGCTTGAACTGACACCTACTGGTAACTCCTATACAAACAGCCCTGCTTCAGCTAGCTTCCTCCTCACTTGACTAGGTCAAAATAGAAAGAGCTGGAAACGGTAGATAATGGAAGACACTAGAAAACTTATTTTATAATACTGCACAGAGAACAATGCAGCAGGGTTTATGTTACCCATTTATTATTTTTTTTAAATGATTATGGATGGATTCCTGATTCCTAGAGGAATGGGTTAGCAGGGGCTGGTTTAGCACAGTGGGTTAAACAGCTGGCTTGTAATGCAGAACAATGCCAGCAGCGCGGGTTCAATTCCCGTACCAGCCTCCCTAAACAGGTGCCAGAATGTGGCAACTGGGGGCTTTTCACAGTAACTTCATTGAAGCCTACTTGTGACAATAAGCGATTATTATTATTATTATTATTATTATTATTATTAGAGGGCACAACAGAACCGTTCGATCCTTACCCCGGTTTACTGTCTGTGTGGAGTTTGCACATTCTCCCAGTGTCTGCATGGGTGTCACCCCCACAACCCAAAGATGTGCAGGGTAGGTGGATTGGCCATGCTAAATTTCCCCTTAGTTGGAAAAAATAATTGGGTAGGCTAAATTTATAAAATAAATACACAATTTCCCTTTCACAAAACCCGCTTGACTCTGTCTGATTGCCCGGATTTTTCCAAAAGCCTTACTATAACATCTTGAATAATGGCTTCCAACATTTACCCCATGACAGATTTGGAACTATATTACTGTTCCTTCACTTTTGCTGGATCAAAATTGTGGAACTTCCTGCCTAAAAGCACTGTGGGTGTACCTACACCACAAGTCCTACAATGGATCTTGAAGGTTGCTCATCACCACATCTCAGGGACAATTAGGGATGGGCAATAAATACGGTCCTGGCGAGTGACACCCACACCCTTTGAAAGAATAAAAAAAGCTCAAATGGCTTCTTTGTTGTAATCTATCCCCTTAATCATATGAAAAATGAAATGAAATGAAAATTGCTTATTGTCACAAGTAGGCTGTGAAAAGCCCCTAGTCGCCACATTCCGGCACCTGTTCGGGGAGGCTGGTACGGGAATTGAACCGTGCTGCTGGCCTGCTTTGGTCTGCTTTAAAAGCCAGCAATTTAGCCCAGTGTGCTAAACCAGCCCCTGGTTTCCCACAGCTTTTGGATCATTCCATGATATTACATCACTTTCAATATAACTATCAAAAGGATTCATTCAGAAACAAAAATTAGAAATTGTTGCCAACTCACTAAATGTATATAGACCTCAATATAGAATGAGCTGTATTATTCAGTGCTTTTAGTGCTATATTTACCATTGTTATTTTAGTTCCACATACTTCCTTTTAATCATTTCAGTTTCAATATAGCTGTTCCTCCTTTTTCAGTTCTTTAAAAATGTATTTTTACTCTTTCTCTAGCGCTGTTTAACAACTCACAAGCTTTGTTTGATCATCATCCCTGGATTATAGATGTGTAACGGTCACTTCTGGTTTTCGCTCCCGCTTTCACCTTTCATGTTATTTACACGAGCCACAGAAACATAAAAAAAACATAGGAGTTGCATTAAACCACATAGCTCCTTGAACTTGCTCCACCACTCAGAAAGATCATGGCTGACCTCCTACCTCTTTCCTGTGTACTTCCGAATCTCTTGCTGCAGTGTCCAAAAATGTACTGATTGGTCAATGATTGAGTATCCACGCTTTCTGGGATAGAGAATTCCAAAAGATACACAACCCTGAGTGAAGGATTATGGGGATAGGGTGGGGGAGTGGGCCTAGGTGGAGTGCTCTTTTGGAACATAAGAACATAAGAACTAGAAGCAGGAGTAGGCCATCTGGCCCCTCGAGCCTGCTCCGCCATTCAATTAGATCATGGCTGATCTTTTGTGGACTCAGCTCCACTTTCCGGCCCAAACACCATAACCCTTAATCCCTTTATTCTTCAAAAAACTATCTATCTTTACCTTAAAAACATGTAATGAAGGAGCCTCAACTGCTTCACTAGGCAAGGAATTCCATAGATTCACAACCCTTTGGGTGAAGAAGTTCCTCCTAAACTCAGTTCTAAATCTACTTCCCCTTATTTTGAGGCTATGCCCCCTATGGAGGGTCGGTGCAGACTCAATGGGCCAAATGGCCTCATTCTGCACTGTAGGGATTCTCTGGTATCCTTGGGTACATCTCATCCGGTGCTTCTACCTCATAAACTTTAAGTATAGATAGCCGTTGTAAACCGTCTTTTCCGCAATTGTAAATTATTCGAGTGTACAAGTTACCTTCTCTCTCATCTCAGCCTTGGTAGCATCCTCTTTCTTTGTAAAATCAGATGCCAAGTACTTATTTAATAAATCTGCTTTTTCTCCTGATTCCACATGTGAGTCTCCGTTTTTTAATCCCTAGTCGACCCTACTCATTCTTTTACCACCTTTTTATTATTTACATGCTTACAGTAGACTTTGGGATTTCCGTTTATGTTAGCTGCCGGTCTCTTTTCTTGCTCCCTCCTTGCTGTTCTGATTCGTGTTTTTCACCTCCCTTCTAGTCCTTCTTTATTCAGCCTGATTCTCCATTGAATTTTCTCCCTGACATGTCATATTTGTCACTTCTTCCGCTTCAACTTCACCTCTATCTCTCTCGCCGTCCAGGGTGCTCTTTTGTCTACTTTTCCCCTTCAATGGAATATAGGGCAGCATGTTAGCATAGTGGTTAGCAGTTGCTACACTGCTCCAGAGACCAAGGCTCGTTTCCTGGCTTTGGTCACTGTCTGTGTGGAGACTGCACGTTCTCCCTGTGGGTTTCCTCCGGGTGCTCTGGTTTCCTCCCACAGTCCAAAGATGTACAGGTTAGGTGCATTGGCCATGATAAATTGCCCTTCGTGTCCAAAAAGGTTAAGTGGGGTTACTGGGTTACATAGATACGGTGAGCGCATGGGCTTAAGTAGGGTGCTCTTTCCAAGAGCCGGTGCAGACTCAATGTGCCGAATGGCCTCCTTCTGCACTGTAAATTCTATGATACCTTGGCATTGCCTGCAATACCATCTCTTTGAAGGTGCCCCATTGTTCAGCCACCATCTTTTCTGCCAACATTTGATTCCAACTCACTTGACTCGGATGCCCTCTCATCCCATCAAAGTTGGCTTTCTCCCAATTAATTATCCCTGTTCTGGATTGTTCCATGTCCTTTTCCATTGCCAACCCAAATCTTTTAATACAATGGTCACTGTCCCCTAAAGACTCACCCACTGATATTTGATCCACTTGGGCCAACCCATTCACCAGAACCTAGTTCAACAGTGCCTGCCTCTCATTCGACCGGGACCATATAACTGCAGAAAATGATCTTGAACACACTCCAGGAATTCTGGTCCCTCTCATCTCTTTGCATTATTCCTTTCTCAGTCTTTATTTGGATCATTTAAGTCCACCATTATAATCGCTCTATGATTCTTGCACCTCTCTATAACTTAGTTGCAAATTTGTTTCTCTACAACTGCGTTCAATTCCAGCCTCGGGTGACTGTCTGTGTAGAGCAGGGGTGGGCAAACTTTTCCGTGCAAGGGCCACATTCAGAAATTCACAATTTTAAAGGGCCGCATAGTATTAATAGTCCCGGTTGTAACCAATTAGCATGCGGCATATACCTCAGCGCTTCCCCCGGCGGCATCCTGTCTTTAGCCCTCTTTATCTCTACTTTTCAAAAATGGCGCTTCACCCGGTTATGATTCTGGGCGCCTCATATAGAACATAGAACAGTACAGCACAGAACAGGCCCTTCGGCCCTCGATGTTGTGCCAAGCAATGATCACCCTACTCAAGTCAACGTATCCACCTATACCAGTAACCCAACAGCCCCCCACATTAACCTTATAAAAATTTTTTTTTAAAAAAACAAAAAAAATTTTAAAAAAAAATTTTTTTTTTTTTTATGACTTGATCTTGGTGGGCCGCATAAAGACCTTTGGCGGGCCATAGTTTGCCCACCCCTGCTGTAGAGTGTGCACTTTCGCCCAGTGTCTGAGTGGGCTTGCTCCAGATACTCCGGCTTCCTCCCACTGTCCAACGATGTGCAGGTTAGGCGGATTGGCCATGCTAAATTGCCCCATATTAGAATTGTAGAATTTACAGTACAGAAGGAGGTTATTCAGCCCATTGAGTCTGCACCTGCCCTTGGAAAGAGCAACCTACCCAAGCCCATACCTCCACCTATCCCTATAACCCCACCTAACCTTTTTTGGACACTAAGGGCAATTTAGCATGGTCAATCCACCTAACCGACACATCTTTGTCCAAAGATGTGCAGGTTAGGGGGTTATGGGGATAGGGTGGGGTTATGGGGATAGGGTGGGGTTATGGTGATAGGGCGGGGTTATGGTGATAGGGCAGGGTTATGGTGATAGGGCGGGAGCTCTTTCAGAGGGTTGGTGCAAACTCGATGGGTTAAACGATCTCCTTCTGCACTGTAGGAATTCTATGATTCCCTCCACTATATACTCTGGTCTATATACTACACTGATCAAAGTTACTGCACCTTTTTCATTCCTTATCGCCAGACAGAGAGATTCCGTCCTTGACCCCTTTGGAACATCCCCTCTTTCTAGTAGTGTAATGTCATCTGTAATCAATGCTGCCACTCCCACTTGTATTCCTTTCCTGTCTCATCTCATCCAAACACCTTGTACCAAGGAATATTTAACGTCCGGTCCTGTCCTTTTTTAGCCAGATCTCCGTTATAGTAATAATATAATTCCATTTGTCAACCTGTGCCAGTAGCTCACCAGTCTTATTAGCCACATTCTGTGCATGTATACACATACAGATTAATCCTGATTTAGACCCCTTCCTCTAACCCCATCTAATGACTTACTCTAGTTCTATCAAATTCTCCAAGTATTGTATTTACCTTGATACTACTCCGGATGTATCCCCCTCATCAGTTAATACTTCCATACTTCCCATCATTGGTTTTTCTCCTCTCCTCTCTGAATTTCCCCTCAGGTTTCCATCCCCCTCCCAACCTAGTTCAAACCCTCCCCAACAACGATAGCAAACAACCCCAGTCCTGTTAAGGTGTAAATTATCTTTCTTGTACAGGCTCCATCTGCCCAGAACCGGTCCGAATGCCTCAAACATCGAAAGACCCCCCCCCCCCCCCCCCTACTCCATTTCTCCAGTCATGTGTTTATCTGCTCAATCTTCCTATTCTTATGCTCACCAGCACGGGGCATTGATAGTAATCCAGAGATTCCAGTTCTTGAGCTCCAGCTTTTTAATTCCTTTCCTAACTCCCTAAAATCTGCTTTCAGGACCTCATCCCCTTTCTTACCCAAGTCATTGGTCCCAATGTGGACCACAACATCTGGCTGTTCATCTTCAGAGTGTCCTGCAGCTGCTCTGCAACATCTTTGACCTTGGCTACACAGAGGCAACATATCATCCTGGAGTCACACCTAAGGCACAGAAACGCTTGTCAGCTCCTCTAACTATGGAATCCCTTACCACTACAGCACAAGTACAAAAATATGATTGGGAGTAGGAGTAGGCTACTCAGCCTCTCGCGCCTGCTCCACCATTCAATAAGATCACAGCTTATCCAATTGTAATTTCAAATCCACATTCCTACCTGCAGCAGCCTCCCCGAACAGGCGCCGGAATGTGGCGACTAGAGGCTTTTCACAGTAACTTCATTTGAAGCCTACTTGTGACAATAAGCGATTTTCATTTTATTCCCCCGCTAATCTTTCACCCTCTTGTTAATCTACAATCTATCTAGCGCTACCTTCCACTGCCTTTGAGAAACAGTTCCAGAAACTTAAGATCTTAAAGAAAAAAATTCTCCTCATCTGTCTTAAAAGAGCAACCCCTTATATTTAAACAGTGACCTCTAGTTCTAGGTTCTTCCCAAGAGGAAACATCCTCTCTACACATCCACCCTGTCAATACAGCACAGGGTCTTTAAGGACTCAATCAAGTCATTTTTTTACTCTTCTAAACGCTAGTGGATATAAACCTAACCTGTCTAATCTTTCCTCATAAGGCAATCTTGCCCACTCCTGTTATTAGTCTAATACATCTTCTCTTAACTGTTTCTAACACATTTACATCTTTCTTTTAATAAGGAGCACTATGTTGTACACAATACTCCAGATGTGGTCTCACCAATGCCCTGTACAACTGACGCATAACCTCCCTAATTTTGTAATCAATTCCCTTCACAATAAATTATAAAATTATGTTAGCTTTTCTAATTATTTGCACTCTTCCTCCTCCCTTCCTGTGCAGCCGAGCCACCTGTGATGCAACAAACCTGGCACTTGCGACAGTCCTCCGAGGTTCCATCTCGCTCACCAGTAACCAAAGCGGTTAGAGAGCGAGATAGCCTTGGGGGATTCCTGCACTACCTGCCTCTTTCTCTTAGATAATGAGGGGTCACCCATCCCCTCGCTGCCTGTGTACTTCTTTGCTGCGGTGTGACCATCTCTCTAAATGTGTTATCCATGTAATCCTCAGCCATGCGGATGCACCAGTGACTTCAGCCCACCACTCATGCTCTGGAACCCAGAGCTGATGATACTTCCTGCAGATGTAGGCATCGAGGATACTTTGCCTGCACAACGTCCCATATCCTATAGAATGCACATTCTATGTGACCGAGCTGCACTATCATACCCTAAACTTTTGACAAAGTGTTTGTTAATGTGTCACTCTCAATCCTTTACTCTGTGTGGAGTCCAAAAAGGCTTATACTTACCAAACAATTAACTACAGAACTCCTTTGAAGTCATTTTTAGATTTTATCTGTAAACCCCTGGCTCTCTCTCAGCTCTTTTTGAACTCCCAGCTCCCTCTTGGCTCGTTTTGAACTCCCGGCTCCTCGCACACCCCTTTTGTAATATTGGCTTTCGCTCACATGTCCTAATTGTGATATGGAGATGCCAGCGTTGGACTGGGGTGGGCACGGTAAGAAGTCTTACAACACCAGCTTAAAAGTCCAATAGGTTTGTTTTGAATCACTAACTTGCGGAGCACTGCTCCTTCTGCTCCATTGATTTCACCTGAGGAAGGAGCAGCGCTCCGCAAGCTAGTGATTCAAAACAAACCTGTTGGACTTTAACCTGGTGTCCTAATTGATCAATCCTTTATCTGAAGACGAGGACTCCCTAGTATTTGACAATTCACACCTCTTTAACCTGGGGTTACCCCATCTCTGGATCTGTAAAGACTTAATTACCTGCAAATGCTCGCATTCTAAGCATTGTCTGGCATCTTTGAATTTGTCTATATATATGTCTCTGGAACGTACCTCTTCATTCACCTGAGGAAGGAGCAGTGCTCCGAAAGCTAGCATTTGAAACAAACATTTTGGACTTTAACCTGGTGTTGTAAGACTTCTTACTAATTTTTGACTGTCTTCTAGGGAAACCACCTTAAAGCTCCAACAGGCTCTCTAAGAATTTTAAATGTTTTAATGAGAGCACCTTTCATTCTTCCAAACTATAGGGAATATAGATCCATTTCACATAATCACTCCTCATAATGGCAGCCTTCTCACCCTCTGAACTCTATCCCTGTAACACTAACTCATGCAAGGACCTCTACCCTGGCATGCAGGAGGTGGGTGTGGACAGAATTGGAAAGGTTAAAAATGTTTTTACCTTCAAACATAAGGGGATTCTCTGGTCCCCCAGCCACGTTTTCCTGCGCAACGTGCCCCCGCTGGCAGCGGGATTCTCCGTTCCTGCAGCTGGCCAATGGGGTTTCCCATTTGGCCACCTCACGCCGTCGGGAGAACCGTTGCCGGTGGACCTGCGGATCCCATCGACAGAGAATTCCGCAGAAAGCATTGTAGAAAGCACATTGGAGATGCCTACACACTTCGTACCAGTTGCCAAGTGAATTGTTGTCACACAAGGCAACAAATTGTAACAGAATTTAACATAAAAGCTTATATGGAGGGCTGGTTTAGCACAGGGCTAAATAGCTGGCTTTTAAAACAGACCAAGACAGGCCAGCAGCACGGTTCAATTCCTGTACCAGCCTCCCTGAACAGGTGGCGGAATGTGGCAACTAGGGGCTTTTCACAGTAACTTAATTTGAAGCCTACTTGTGACAATAAGCCATTTTCATTTCATTTCATATGAAGGTGCAAATCCCTGAAAATCATACCAGGCAATAATATTTTCCAAGAAAGAAACAATCACATTAAAATTTCTCTTTCATCACATTAAAATTCTTCAGGATTTAAAAAAATAGCAGACTTGCTGTCAGCTTAAATTGCTAATGGTGGAATGGAGTTCAAAAATGTATTCATTCTTGGGACATGGGCAGTGCTGGCCAGGCAGGCACCCATTGCCCATTTCTATCTATCTTGATAGCCCTGCAAGGCGTTTTTCATTCAAACCTGTGGTGACATTCTAAGTTCCATCAAAAGAAAAATAATGTATTGATTAGTGACTGTAGAATCCCTACAGTCCAGAAGGAGGCTATTCGGCCCATCGAGTCTGCACTGACCCTGAGAAAGAGCCCACTCCCCCCACCCTATCCCCGTAACCCACCTAACCTACATGTGCTTGGACACTAAGGAGCAATTTAGCATGGCCAGTCCACCTAACCTGCCAATATGTAGACTGTGGGATGAAACCGGAGCACCCGGAGGAAACCCACACAGACATGGGGGGGGTGCAAACTCGTATCTTAATTTCTCTCCCTCCATACGTTATCACACATTTACTAATGGACTCCCTGCGATATTGTTGATTGCAAGTTAGAATTAACAGATGGTAACTTAGACAAAGTGTTTTAGGCAAAGTCAGCTGTGGATGAGTGGGCAATCTTTTTTTAAAAAAAATTCTTACATGGGGTGTGGACATTGGTGGCAAGACCACCCTTCAGAAGGTAGTTATGAGCCACTTACTTGAACCTACTAAAGTCCTTGTGGTGCTAGAAAGGGAGTTGTGGGACAGTGGCACAGTGGTTAGCACTGTTGGCTCACAGCGCTGAGGACCTGGGTTCGATCCCAGCCCTGGGTCACTCCCTTGTGGGGTTTGCACATTCTCCCCCTGCTTGCGTGGGTCTCACCCCCACAACCCAAAGATGTTTAGGGCAGGTGGATTGGCCTCACTAAATTGCTCCTTAATTGGAAAAGAAAAATGAACTGGATACTTTAAATTTAGAAAAAAGAAAGGGTGTTGCAGGATTTTGACCAAACGGGAGTGAAGAAACGGCGACAAGTTCCAAGACCGAATTATGTGGTGTGGAGCCGAGCCTGCAGGTGGTGGTGTTCCCCATGCATCTGCTGTCCTTGTCCTTCTTGGTGGTAGAGGTTGTGGGTTTGGAAGCTGCGGTCGTATGAATTTGGAGAATTGTGGCAGTGTGGTTTATGGATGACACACACTGCTGCCACCGTGTGATGGTGGTGGAGAGAGTGAGGTTTTCAAATGCTGGATGGAGTGCTGATCAATTGGGCTGTAGTGTCCTGGATAAAGTTTACAAACGACAATTCAAAAACAAATATTGCTATGAAGCAGGGAGCTGTTTAACTTTTGTTTTAAATTTTATTTTGGACATCGGATTTCAGTTGCCAAGGGAAAAAACGGTGGATCAAATGGAGATTGAACTAGGATGACTGCTGAGAGAGTTGGCTTTGGAATAATAACCGAATTAGAGGTTGCAGATGAGGGGACGTGTTTAAAGTGAGTAAGGGCAACAACATCACGACAGAAGAAATGTACAGAAAGTGAGTGCTCGCTGAAGAATTCAATAAATCTTGTCGAAGAAAGCAAGCTTTTTAAGCCCATCAAGTCTACATCAATGTTCTCCATGTGAACCATTTTTTATCATTCTATTTTCCATACTTTTTATATATTCATCTTTTAATGCAACTATCAAATTATCTTTTAAAATAATTTATGGACTTATTGAAGGTTTATCCAAGAAAACTACACATTTCCCTATTGTTTGAAGAATTATTTCTAATGTCCCTTTCGTATTACAATTCATACTGCACATTGTTTTCCCCTTGTAATGGTATTTTTGCAGTGTTCTAATGAATGCAGGATGAAAAGCTTCGATATGTCTCGTTTTTCAGCAACACTCAAAATCTCAGTTTAATTTTCATCCTCTTAAATCTATGCTTTATATTATTGCTTTACAGATCAAATGAAATTGGCAACTTGATCATAAGTTTCCATATTGTTAAATTTTCTAATCTTCTCAGATCCAGGCAGGAAAATTAACTATCGAGAACTCTGACCCCCTTAATTTCCAGTAATGCTCTAGGAAATATCTTTCGTATGGCACTTGTATTCTTTTTCTAATGGGCTACCCAAAACTATACACAACAATTTAACCCATTAAATACAGGCTTTAACAATTTCAATATTATCCCCCGGTTTTTGTATGTCTAGGTAGAAAAATAAGGATCCAATTTACCATTTTCATGACCAAATCTATTTACATTAATCCTAATGAAGTATGTGGGGCTGCAATTCAAGGTCCTTTCAATTGTAAGGAAGTGACAAGTGATGGGGTTAGGCCTCGACCAATTGCTATATTTATTGATAACTTGCCTAACACAAGAGAGAGAGAGAGATATATCATAGGTATCCACTGACATGATGAATGGTGGACTAAGAAGTGTCGATGGAAGTGTAAAACATATCAAGTTATTTTATAGTTAAGTGCATAAAACTATGGCAGTTATGCTGACAATCAGGAGAATTCAATTAATTAAGGTCTTTGAAATCATTACCAATTTAGAATAGATTCAACAAAGTTACACTGAATGAAAAGAAATCTGTTAGAAAAATACTGTTGCAAGCTAATTAGTGTCTGAGATGACCAAATCCGGATAGTGGAACAAAAGTCCACTAATTGGAGACGACAGTCACTCTCCGGAGGCAAAAAAAACCTTTTAAATGAATTCAGGGCATCACATTTTGCAATAAAACGACTTGCGCTGAGAAAGCAACCTTTGTACCGTTTTTAAAAAATAAATCCCACCATGCCAAAACAGATGCTATCAAGGAAAACAACAGATTACAGGCCAACCAAGGGCACCAGTGTTTTAGGTAGGAAGACTTTGGAGTTCTGAATTGAGATAAGGTGTTCCTGTTCCATAAAATATAAACATCTCTTCCTTGTAAATTGACTATAAGAGACCTCACACAATGGAAAATTACTGGAGAAAATAAAATAAAAGAAAGGTGGACAGTTTTTTTGAGTGGCTTCAAATCATTTTTTTTAACCAAAGGCTGCAGAACATATTTGGGTACTGTGCTTTTAAAAGAAGCTTTAAAGGACAGTATGGCTTGTCAATATGATAAACTAACTCCACCCCTGAAAGAGTATAAAAGATCGAACGTATTGGACACATCTACTGCAGTCTAAGTGTTTGTCAGAAGGAGATCTGAGAGATAGAGACAGAGAGGGAGAGAGAGAAGGAGAAAGAAACTGTCTGATCATAGGGAGAAGAATCTACAGCAGGAGCCGGCTACTTCTGGTGATTGCATGACCACAGTTAATAGCATAGTTGAGCTAGATCTTGGTGAAGTATTTACTTGCTGGAAGTAAAGTAACTCCGATGCCAGATATCCATGAAGAGTTGATTTGCTGGGACAGAAGTAACAGAAGCTGCTGTTTATATTTTTTAATTCTTATTTTCTTTTTTCTCAACCTGTTAAATCTGTAACCAGATGCAGTAATAAACTAACTCTGTTAAGCACAACATCTTGACTGAGTTGATTTGATCTCTCGCAGGTCAAGGAACTATAAGTAGATCCTCAGTCAATCATTTCCCATCTTCCGAATCACATGCTTCCTCCATCACCTCAATTCCAGTGTGTCCACCACCATTTCAACGACCCAAGACAGATTCCGTCTTAGCAAATATGAAGTTCAAGATCAGATTTTTGGAAGAGGACAAGGCCTTTGCGTTAAAATTTTCATGAAGGTGTTGAAAGATTTAACTGATGTTACAGATGGGGGAAGAGTTTAATTTAAATAACACTGATTTCTCCTCTCACTACCCTTCTGCAAACAGAAAGGTTTTTTAAATTTGGATTTCCTCTTCATAAGCAATGGCGTATTTCTCAATGTTATCCAATTTCTATTAAGAAACTACAGCAAACTTGCGGGCAGCACAATGGCGCAGTGGTTAGCATTGCTGCCTCATGCCGCTGAGGACCTGGGTTCGATCCCGGTCCCGGATCACTGTCCGTGTGGAGTTTACACATTCTCCCCGTGTCTACGTGGGTCTCATCCAAAAAGATGAGAAGGGTAGGTGAATTGGCCAAGCTAAATTATCTCTTAATTAGAAAAACAAGAATTGTGTGCTCTAAATTTATTATTTTTAAAAAAAATGTACCACAGCTAACCCAAAATAGGGTTTGTTTATTTGCACATACTGGAAACCAGTGAGGAGGTGTCGCTACATAGCACCATGAGAATTCATAAAATAAACGACGGATAGAGAAAGAAAGTTTACAGGGCAAACACCATAGAGTAAATAATTTTTGTTTCACTTGAGTCCAGAATCAAAAGGCCAAATGGGGAATTCCTTCACAAGAGGTCGACAGACTGAACTGATGCTGGAAAGTTCATTTTATTCAATGGAGTTGACTTCAATGATGAGATAGGCACACAGAAATTAATTAGGCTTTCAGCACTATAAGTTTAGAAGTCTCAGTAGAAACAGTGTAGATGGGGACAGGCATTCAAACCTGGACAGGAGACCTTGTTCTGTCCTGCTCCTTGGTAGATGAAAGATGGCAGACTGATTGCAGTACAACAGGATGGTTTAACTGGTTCTCCCAGCTAGGGAGGTCATGTAATATGACTTTCACCTCGCTATTTTGGTTTTGCCAAAAGGTGCATATTCCTTTGCCGAGTTCCTGAGATTGTTTATGTTCCAAACATAAACATTAAGAATGTGAAAGGAAGGTTGCAGGGTCCTTTGTCCTAGTAGGTGATTTGGCCAGGCTTGGAGATGGCGTTTGTATAATTCCCTTCTGCAGTGGGCAATATCTCCTCCTCAGAGATAATGAGAAGCAAGATGCTGCGATGTTTCCCTTATTGTTGCAGGGTTACAGCCAGAGGCAGCTTCAGTTTAAAAGGTCCATTGTCCAGTTGTGAAATTTTAGAAAGTAGCTATGAGAATATATATAGGAATGGGAGGTCTTAAGCCGCATTACGTTAACTAATGTAATCACTAGGTTACTGCTGAGTAAGCATTGCTTCATAGCACCGTCGGTGACCTCTTCCATCACTTTACTGATAACTGAAAGTAGACTTATGGGGCAGGAGCTGGCCGGGTTGGATTTGTGTGCAAGACATATCTGTACACAAGAAACATAATAGCTGCCATGCTCCTCCTGTCTCCCAGCACTCATCTCTTGAGCCCTTGCGCAGTGAGGGGGGAGGTTTGGTTAGAGAGAGAGGTCTGAGGCCACGAGCTGGAGGGTCAAAAGTAAGACGAAAAGCCAGGGAGCAAGACAGACAGCAAACCAGATGGTTACAATGAGGAAGAGGGCAAGGTGCGGGATGTGTGTTTGGGGGGGGGGGGGGGGGGGGTTAGGAAGCAGGAAAGGGTGAAAGGAAGAAGGATTGGTGATGAGCAGGAGGTGAGTAGAAACTTAACATATTTATTTTAAACTGTAACTTAACTTTTATTTTAACTTTCATTTAAGTTGCTTCACTTAAAGTTGTACTTATCATACAATCTACAGTGCAGAAGGAGGCCATTCGGCCCATCAAGTCTGCACTGGCCCTTGGAAAGAGCCACTTAAGCCCACGCCTCCACCCTATCCCCGTAACCCCACCCAACCTTTTAGCACACTGAGGGCAAATTGACATGGCCAATCCACCTAACCTGCAAATCTTTGGACTGTGGGAGGAAACCCACGCAGACAAGGGGAGAACGTGCAGACTCCTCACAAACAGTGACCCAAGCCAGGAATCGAACCTGGGACCCTTGAGCTGTGAAGCAACTGCAACTTAAAATGAAAACTTACTGTACCTGCATGCTAACTTTGTCATTCATATACAAGGACATCCAGATTCTTCTGTATCGCAACATCCTGCATGCTCTCCCTATTTAAATAATATTTTGCTTCTCTATTTTTCCATCAAATTGAACAATATTACATTTCCCCACATTATGCTCCGGCTACCAAATTATTTGTCCTCTCATTTAACCACTGCAGACATCTGTCCTTTGCGGACTCTTTATGTACTCCTCTCAACTTTCTTTTCTACCTACGTTTATTTTCTTTATATTACATTTTATTAAAGATTTCATAGATAATATACACGATCGAAACTACAACACAACTCTGAAAATGGCTCAAACATGATACATTGGTTGTGTTAATAACACAAATTGGCAGGCCTACGAGATCATCACTCACACCTGTCCTCCACTTCAGCAAAAACCCTTCTCATCCTAGTTTTTGTTAGATGAGCTCTGTGTACCATATTGAGTTGGATCAGGTTGGGACTACAAAGGGACTCATTCCACAGATCCTCATCTAGGATGGGCCCCAACTCCTCCTCCCAATTCGCCTTCATCCGTTCATGCGGCTCAGATTCTGATGAGATGGTCTGCTCATAGATATTCAAGATCTTACCCTCGCTAACCGTAAGATCTTCTCCAACAGGGAGGGTTGCGATGCGAAGATGAAAACAGAGATGTTCCCCATGAACAAAGTCGCGCAATTCAAAGTATCAGAACAGATATGCCCCTGATAATTGGAATTTTGCCAAAAACCCCTCGCTCCATAAACAGATCTAGCTCCTTCCCTTCCCGTACATTAAAATTCGAATTAAAATCTGAGTATGTAAGGATCCTCCTATTTAAACCAGATTTCCCTCGTGTTTTTTTCCTTGATTTTCAGTTATCTTGGCTGCTATAATTTTTGTATCTGGACGATTGCTGACCACCCCCGCTCCGGCAGAGATGCTTTTTGGTCTCACCTCAGGACACCCCCGGTATCAGTGCTATCTGATGATATATTTTGATCGACGTGGCTGGTAGTCAATTGGCTACTTTGATTTCCCAGGACTCGTCTAGCTCCCGATGATGATTGATGCTGGTGTTCAGGAATGTTTTTCCAAATTCAGGCAGGGTGCATTTTGCAGATTGAAGTTCAACTTTTTGATCAAGAGGCTTGGCGAACTGCAGTTCTGATCTCTCTCTGGGGCTGTTTAGCACACTGGGCTAAATCGCTGGCTTTGTAAGCAGGCCAGCAGCACGGTTCGATTCCCGTAACAGCCTCCCCGAACAGGCGCCGGAATGTGGCGACTAGGGGCTTTTCACAGTAACTTAATTTGAAGCCTACTCATGACAATAAGCGATTTTCATTTCATTTCATTTCTCTCCCCCCTGATGACTTCTCTACGGTCCTGAAGAAAAGGCCTTTCTCTCTCTCAGGGTCTCTCTCTCTCTCTCTCCACAACCAGTTAAAACTGCAGGAAGATCCAGACCAGCACCAGGCAGGCTGGGCTATTTGAAAATCTCCTTTGAAAATCTGATAATTGGAGAACTCTGATCTTACCTCAATGAGGCTGTTAATTGCGAGTTCTGACTGAATGCACATACCAGAATATCCAATCCTACTGGTGATTTCAACATACCGGGCGGAATTCCCTGCTCCCGGGAAAAATCGGGAAGGCCGTCGTGAACTCGGCCGAGTTTCATGACAGTTCGGAGGCCGCTCCTCTCACTGTATTCACCCCCACCCGGGGGGCTAGGAGCGGCGCTCCGTTATTCTCGTCGGCCGGGCCTTGACGCTTGCTTCAAGGCGGCGCGCCGAGAATGACGCGACGGAGGTGCCCATGTGACGTCATGGCCGGCTCCAACCTGCGCATGCGCGGCTGACGTCACGACGGCTGACGGCTCAAACCCGCGCATGCGCGGTGGCCGTCTTCCCCTCCGCTGCCCCGCAAGACGTGGCGGCTTGATCTTGGGGGGCGGTGGAGGGGAAAGAGTGCGTCGCTTTGAGACACCGGCCCGACGATCGGTGGGCACCGATCGCGGCTCACTCCCCTCTCCGCTCCCCACAAGCTTCAAACGGGCCTTTGGCGTCCATGTTCATGACGGCAGCGACCAGGTGTGGTTGCCGCTGTCGTGAAACGGCCGCGAGCGGCAGGCCGCTCGGCCCATCCGGGTCGGAGAATCGCCGGTCGCCATGAAAAACGGAGAGCGGCGATTCTTCCGAGCGGGGGGTGGGAAAATCGTGGGGGGGGGGGGGGGCGCGTGAAATGAGTCGCACGGCCCTCCCGCGATTCTCCCACCCGGCGTGGGGAGCAGAGAATCACGCCCACCATGTCCTGAGAAGACAGCCAACTACAAAGACTTCAACATCAGCAACAAGATTCTTTGAGATTTTAATCCCCATCATTTTACCACTTTCCCTTCCTTTATGTACAGAGGGTTTGGGTAGAGGGTGGAACACACAGAGACGTGGGGAGAATGTGCAAACTCCACACGGACAGTGAGCAGGGGCCAGGATTGAATCCGGGTCCTTGGTGCTGTGAAGCACTCAACTTGTAATGTTGTCTGAACTGCCTCCATATCTTCAAAGTAGAAATCACCTGCGGGTTCAAAGTATACTTCGCTGGAGAGAATGTAACTCGCACCATCACTAGAGCTCAGAACTTGCGTCCATCCTCCCCCATATGGTATCCAATTCTCTATACCACCCCAACACCTTCTCCACATTGGAAGCCTAGTATACATGAGGAAATCAGGAAGTGTAAAGCCACCCTGTGCATCCATAGATATAATCACCTCCGTCTCAGAGGCCGAAGAAGGCGAGAGGACAATGTTCAGAACCTGCCATATATTAGCCGACATTTGCCAATCCTGTCTGGTCTTCTACAACTACACTCGGGACACATGGCTCCGAATGCAAAGCCAGCACCGTAGCACATTGGCATCCGCATTCAGCAGAAAAATGGGCCTGTAAGAACCACACTCCATGGAGTCGTTATCTTTCTTTAAGATGAGGGAGATGGAGGCCTGTGAAAGTGTATCAGGCAGGGAGCCTCAAGCTAAAATGTCACTGAGTATATCTACCATGAATGGCACCAGATGGTCTGAAGTTTATTTCTAAAACACATAGGGTACCCATCAGGGCCCAGAGCTTTAATCCAATCGCCCTCAGCACCTCCTTAGAGCCTATCTGGAATTAGCTATTTCCACCATGAGGGACAAACAAACAAATCTTCAAGAGGCATCAGTCAAAGGTCCTCCCAAGATGGCAGCCAACCCCACCCCCCAAAAAACACAAAGAATCTTCTAGAACAGCCCCCTCCCCCCTCTGCCTTATTCCCCTGAAATCCCCAAACTGGAACCAGACCCACGGCTTCAACATTCTTCCCCCCCCAACCCGACACTAAAGCACACAAAACCAGATCGGACTGGTTTTACGGCTGCAGCTCCTTCCTCATCTCACTCCGGTTTGCTAGCACAGTACACTAAAAGCAGTAGATAATGAAAAAAGACAACAGTATGGCCCAACACGAGGATAAACTATTCCTCAAAAGAAAAAGGGACCCACAAACCATCCAACATAGAGAATCCCACATCATCCCCACAAACAGAAAACAATTATCAACTGTATACAGAATAAGGACAGCACGGTGGCACAGTGGATAGCACTGCTGCCTCACGGCGCCGAGGTCCCAGGTTTGATCCCGGCTCTGGGTCACTGTCCGTGTGGTGTTTGCACATTCTCCCCGTGTTTGCATGGGTTTCACCCCCACAAGCCAAAAGATTGCCCCTTAATTGGAAAAAATGAGTTGGGTACTCTAAATTTATTTTCAAAAACTATATACAGAATACCCCATCACCCCCTTCAGTCCGCAACACTCACAAGAAACCACAAATAAATCACCCAAACAACACCTTTTGTTCAATTGGATCCCAGTCCATGTTTGTTGCTAAAGTCCTCCACCTCCTCGGTTGTCTTGAACTAAGAGCCCTTAGCCTTGTACGTGACCGCAACCTCACCGAGTATACCACCCCAAATCGAATGTCCTTCCAGTAGAGAGCGGCCTTCACCTTGTTAAAGGTCGCCTGCTTCCTCGCCAGCTCTGTCCCTATGTATTGATAGATTTTGATCAGACTTCCTTCCCATTTCGTGTTGCGGTGCTCCTTGGCACCGGGAAGGGAAAGAGACCACCATCATCTTCCAAAATATCCGTTGGAGATAGTGGGATTTGGGCCCTACACCCCCTCCAGCAACCCCACAACTCAGGAGGTTCTGCCTCCTTGACTAATTTTCCAGGTCATTGACTTTCAGCTTCAATCTTTTACTTTCATCAGTCACCACTGCTATCTCGGCCTCTCATGATGCAAGCTACTTATCATGCCTCGTGAGCGCCTCCTCAACCACTTTCCACAATCTCACCATGTTTTTTTCACCATCCCGACGGCTTTATCAAGTTCCACCTGGACCAGGCCCAACGCTGCCTCAATTGACTTACATAATCTCTCCGAGACCAACTTCCACTGCCTGCTTAACCAGTGCGCCCGAGAACATGTCCACTGTAATCAGGTCTGCTGATGACTGCAGCTCTGCTGTCGCCATCTATGCTATCGAGAAGTTCCACGAAGATCTTCAGTCCGTTGATGGAATATCTACTCCTGTTTTTCCCCCCTTTCTTTTGGGCAGGAATTCAGCGCGAGGGTACTTGTACTGGTCTAGAATGTTTTCTAATGAAAATCACCTGAACAAACAGGCGAAAATGGCTACAAATCACCGGAAGCCCTACCTACCTTCATATCAACAAATTTGGCTACATTACTCCTTCATTCAAGTCATGAATACAGAATGTAAATAGTTGGGAATCCAGCAGTAATTCTAGTGACACTCCCACTGGCTAGTGTTCGCCAACCTGAAAATAACCTATTTATGCTGACTTTCTTTCTGTTTCCTAGTAGTTAGCCAATCCTCTAATATATAATGCTAATATATCAACCCCAACACCATAAGCTCTTATCTGGTGTAATAATAACAATATATATTAATGACCAGTATGTGGCACTTTATCTAATGCCTTTTGGAAATCCAAATGCACTACATCTAATGGTTCCCCTTCATCCACCCTGCTTATTACATCCTCTTAAACGCTTGAAAGAAGTGTTTCAAAAATTGCAATAGTTCCAAACTTCCTCAATGGCCGACTGATATTAATCCATAGAGCAGAAGCACTCAAATTTTATTCCCCCAAATTGTGCTAAGTTAATTAGATCTCAGCCAGAATGCCATCATTCTGAAGTGCCTGAGAATTAAGAAAAGCCAGTCAGTGTCTCAGCACCTGATCAGTGGTTGACTATCCTGCATATGGGTGAGATATTGTAGTTCTACAAGCATTTGTAGGACAAAACCTCATCAACTAGTCAACAACTTTGATTGGGGGGGGGGGGGGGGGGGGGGGGGGGGAGAAGAGAAATAGAGAAAAAAGACTTGTCTAACACCTCATTCCATTTTATGGAAACATCCCAGAACTCTTACAATGAATTCCATTGCTTATATAGAAATTCACAAGTAATTTACAGCTTGCAAAGTATCTTGGGATATCCATTTGGAAAGTGAAAATGTACTATGTAAATATTTTATGTAGGTAAATGTGAAAACCACAACAAGATCCTACAAACAATGAGATGAATGGCCAGTCAATCGGGTTATTTTTAGCCCTGTTAGTTAAGGGAAGAATGCTGGCTCAAGGAAGAACAATAAATTGTTGCAATGCTTTTTCTGATATCTTAAACCATCTCCCAGCTTATAAACAAGATAATTAAGCAACACAGTGGAACAGGCATGCTGATTTAACATGGACTGCCTTCATAATGTTGGATTAAAACCAAAGAACATCCCTTGTAAAATCATTGGTAAATTTATGTACACCACCTTGTTTCAGAATTTAAAATTCAACCAACTGATAAACAGTCAACAGTGATAGAAGTGAACAGTTTTTAAAAGAATAGCTCCTTATCCCTTCCACCTCATATAAAAATTATTATAAGAAACGTTCAATGAATTAGGTCAAATAGAGCTTTACAAGTTTTTAAGACGAACCTTGGATGTGGGGCACACAGAACACCCAGGAAAAGGGATATGGTTTCTTCAAACATGCAGCTGCATCATGACAAAGCGTACATTCATCAGCTGAGCCACACAGTAACATCAACTGCCCAGTAACTATTTCCACTGATGAGTCACGTAAGTGTGATTTATTACAAATGGCAGCAATCCAAAAAGCACAGTGATTTTTCACTTTTTCCAACAGCCTGAAAACACCACTGAAGGTTGTATGTTTCTGAAGAAGCAACTTTGAATAGTGATGACATATCCACGTAAAAGTACCGTTGTCCTGACATTAAAAAAAATCAGAAGATGTACTCAACTGAAGGAGAACAGTGGAATGCTCTTTTTCAACCTCATAACCCATGCGTCACCGTTGGCTACGTGGAATAAACTTAGTGTTTCACCACTTCCCTACTGAAGGCGGGACAGCTCAGGCTAAGAAAAATAGCAGCTGTTTTTAAAAAAAGCATATTGTATGAAATAAAAAATTGCCAAAGGAAGCAGACCATGCGTGTGGCAGTATTGTAGGAGGTAGAGTCTGACAGAGAACGCAAAAGAAATCTTGGCAGAACCTGGACAGAAGCCCTTAATGTTGCTCTGAAAGACAGACCCAAGGAAACCTATTAAAAATTTAGAGTACCCAATCATGTTTTTTCCAATTAAGGGGCAATTTAGCGTGGCCTATCCACCTACCCTGAACATCTTTTTGGGTTGCGATGAGATCCATGCAGACTTGGGGAGAATTTGCAGATTCCACAAGGACAGTGACCTGGGGCTATATCGTTTTATTAAAACAGGAAAAAATGTATAGAAGGCCAAACGTTACAAACACTAATTTTTTGTTGGAGAAATGGGGTACCCTCTCCTCAGTACCAATGTACGGGGAGGTGGGGGGGGTTAGATTCTCTGATTATTAAAACAGTTCACAACACATTTCTACAAAAAACAAATGGTACAAGCACTAAACTTTGCGCTGGAGAGACCAGATACCCTCGCCTCTGTACCAACAGAAGGGAAAGGAAAGAGGGTGGTGGGGAGAGAGGAGAAAGGCGGGTGGTGGGGAGGGAGTCGGGGTGTTGATGGAGGGGGGCACAATAGGACACTACCTCAACTATCTATGGAGGCAGAAAAACAAAAGAACCTTCAATTATGATGTGCCAGCTTACGGGGGTCCCCTAGAGGGGCAAGGAGCGACACAGTGTCAGGCACGAGTGAGCCCTGCACCCTACTGCAGAGAACCTCATGTGCACCCTCTGCTCCCGACACTGGGCTGCTGACAGCCTCCGGACAGTCACCCTCCGGGCCCAAATCCTCCACCACACTGAGTGCGGCGGCCGACACGGGCCCCCAGGGCCTACCTTGATCGCGCCACCCACTAAATTGCCCCTTAATTGGATAAAAAAATAATTGGGTACTCAAAATTTAAAAAAAGATTCCTTAGGTCTGAGTTTTAACAAAGGCAAGGAAAAAAACATTTATTAAACATGAACGGTTGGATTATGTACTCCTTTACTCTCCTCTTAGTTTAACAATTAGACACAGTTTTTAGGATCAGCATGGATTACAAAATACATCTTAATCTACAATGGTCTCATTAACACTAAGTTCCTTTTAAGCATACAAGATGACTATGGGCAAATACACTTTCCACTCTAAACGCCGAGTGAATATTTGTGGATATCTCATCAGAACCCCTCACCCCTAGGATGATTGCCCAATGCAAGATTTTCCAAACCCCACTCCCAAAGAAACACATTTTAAAATCTTCTCCCCTAACAATGCTGCATTCTAAAATCCAGACCAGGTTTTCCAATCGATACTTTCAAACAAAGCTTCTGCTCCACTTTTAACAGTAAATCGAGAGCAGGAATTCACACGAACACCTTTAGGGTTTCTTTGTCTTGACTGCTGTGCTACTGCTCATAATTGCTTTACCTCTCCATTCCCAGATTGTATTAAAATTGCATCAGACTGTTGTTTACCTTTGAAAGTTGTTGTGCTACTTTAAATCTGGTTACTGCAATAGTCTCTTTAGCTCAGAACACTTTGTTTACTCTTCCGTGAATTCTTCTGAACGATACCTTGGTCTCTGTTCACTTAAGACTTTATTGGATACTTCTCTTCATTTCTCTAGTTTCCACTTAGCTGCTCTTCAGATATCTGCACATTTTCTTAACCATTACTCCATGGTACGGATTTTCTTTTAGCAAAGCTAAGAGAGATATTCCCTCTCTAGCCTTCAAAACCAACTGCTTCCAGCATAGCTGAGAGAGCTCCCTTCTCTCTCACTACATTTCTCCAACCGCAGTCAAATTCGTTAAACAAAAACTTTTTTTTTTTTAAATAATTTTTATTGGAATTTTTTAAAGAAAATATAAAAATATAACAAGTATAGCAACAAGCAGTAATATGCAACAGCCCCATAACACCCACAATTCCCCCCATACCATAACATCACATGTATCACACTCCCCCCACCCCCCCCAAAGCAAACAAAATCAACGCCCCCCCCCCCCCCCCACCCCCCCAGGTTGCTGCTGCTACTGTCCCAGTACCCTATCGTTGAGCCAGAAAGTCGAGGAAAGGTTGCCACCGTTTAAAGAACCCTTGCACCGATCCTCTCAGGGCGAATTTAACCTTCTCAAGCTTAATGAAGCCCGCCATGTCATTGATCCAGGTCTCCACGCTTGGGGGCCTCGCGTCCTTCCACTGTAGCAAAATCCTTCGCCGGGCTACTAGGGACGCAAAGGCCAGCACACCGGCCTCTTTCGCCTCCTGCACTCCCGGCTCTACCCCAACCCCAAAGATCGCGAGTCCCCATCCTGGCTTGACCCTGGATCCCACCACCCTTGACACCGTCCTCACCACCCCCTTCCAGAACTCCTCCAATGCCTGGCATGCCCAGAACATAAGGGCATGGTTCGCTGGACTCCCCGAGCACCTGACACACCTATCTTCACCCCCAAAGAACCTACTCATCCTCGTCCCAGTCATGTGGGCCCTATGCAGCACCTTGAATTGGATGAGGCTAAGCCGCACACACGAGGAGGACGAATTTACCCTCTCCAGGGCATCAGCCCATGTCCCTTCTTCGATCTGTTCCCCCAGTTCTCCCTCCCACTTCGTTTTCAGCTCCTCTACTGATGCCTCTTCCACCTCCTGCATGAGCTTGTAGATATCGGATATCTTCCCCTCCCCGACCCAGACCCCCGAAAGCACCCTGTCACTCACCCCCCTCGCGGGGAGCGCAGGGAATCCCTCCACCTGCCGTCTAGCAAATGCATTTACCTGCAGATATCTAAACATGTTTCCTGGAGGGAGCCCAAATTTCTCCTCCAACTGCCCCAGGCTCGCAAACCTTCCGTCGATAAACAGGTCCCTCAGCTGTCTAATGCCTGCTCTGTACCATCCCTGAAATCCCCCATCCATGTTCCCCGGGACGAACCTATGGTTCCCCCTTAACGTAGCCTCCATCGAGCCCCCAACTTTTCCCCTATGTCGCCTCCACTGCCCCCAAATCTTGAGGGTAGCCGCCACCACCGGACTCGTGGTATACCTCGTGGGAGGGAGCGGCCACGGCGCCGTTACCAGGGCCCCCAGGCTTGTATCCCCACAGGACGCTCTCTCCATCCGTTTCCATGCTGCCCCCTCCCCCTCCATCACCCACTTACGCACCATCGACACGTTGGCCGCCCAGTAGTACCCGAGAGGTTGGGCAACGCCAGCCCCCCCCATCTCTACTCCGCTCCAAGAAGACCCTCTTCACCCTCGGGGTGCCATGCGCCCAAACAAATCCCATGATGGTCACCCTTTTAAAAAAGGCCCTAGGGATAAAGATGGGCAAGCACTGGAAGAGGAACAAGAACCTCGGGAGGACCGTCATTTTGACGGATTGCACTCTGCCCGCCAGCGATAGCGGCACCATGTCCCACCTTTTAAATTCCTCCTCCATCTGTTCCACTAGTCTGGTGAAGTTAAGCTTATGAAGAGCCCCCCAACTCCTGGCCATCTGCACCCCCAGGTACCTGAAACTCTTCACTGCCCCCCTGAAGGGGAGCCTCCCAATTCCCTCCTCCTGATCTCCCGGGTGCACTACAAATACCTCGCTCTTTCCTAAGTTCAGCTTATAGCCCGAGAAGCCCCCAAATTCCGCTAACAGCTCCATCACCCCCTGCATTCCCCCCTCTGGGTCCGCCACATATAACAGCAGGTCGTCCGCATACAGCGATACCCGGTGCTCCTCCCCACCCCGCACCAGCCCCCTCCACTTCCCTGACTCCCTCAACGCCATGGCCAGCGGTTCAATCGCCAGTGCAAAGAGCAGGGGGGACAGGGGACAACCCTGCCTGGTCCCACGATAAAGTCTAAAATACTCCGATCTCCTTCCATTTGTGACTACACTCGCCATCGGCGCCGCGTAAAGCAGCCTCACCCATTTGATGAATCCCTCCCCAAATCCAAACCTCTCCAGCACCTCCCACAGGTACCCCCACTCAACTCTATCAAACGCTTTCTCTGCGTCCAGCGCCACCACTATCTCCGCCTCCCCCTCCACTGCCGGCATCATGATAACATTGAGCAGTCTCCGCACATTCGTGTTGAGCTGCCGCTCCTTGACAAATCCTGTCTGATCTTCATGAATTACCTCTGGCACACAATCCTCTATCCTGGTAGCCAGGATCTTCGCCAGCAACTTAGCGTCTACGTTAAGGAGCGAGATAGGCCTATATGATCCGCACTGCAAGGGGTCCTTATCCCGTTTTAGGATCAAAGGGATCAGTGCCCGCGATATCGTCGGGGGCAAAGCCCCCCCCCCCCTCCCACGCCTCATTGAAAGTTCGCACCAGCAGGGGACCCACCAGGTCCGCATATTTTTTGTAAAATTCTGCCGGGAACCCGTCCGGCCCCGGGGCCTTACCTGACTGCATTTGCCCGATCCCCCTGACTAGCTCCTCCAACTCTATCGGCGCCCCCAGCCCCTCTACCAGCCTCTCTTGAACCCTTGGGAAACATAGCCTGTTCATGAAGCTCCCCATCCCCTCGCTCCCCCTCGGAGGTTCCGACCGGTACAATCCCTCGTAAAAGTCCCTAAAGACCCCGTTTACTTCTGTCCCCTTCTGCACTACATTTCCACCCCCATCCTTCACTCCCCCAATTTCCCTAGCCGCATCTCGCCTACGGAGCTGATGCGCCAACATCCTGCTCGCCTTCTCTCCATACTCATATACCGCGCCCTGCGCCCTCCTCCACTGTGTCTCCGCCTTTCTGGTGGTCAACAAGTCAAAATTGGCCTGCAACCTGCGCCGTTCTCCCAGCAACCCTTCCTCCGGTGCCTCCGCATATCTCCTGTCCACCTCCAGAAGCTCTCCCACCAGTCTCTCCCTCTCCTTCCTTTCCCTGTGGGCCCGGATGGAGATCAGCTCCCCCCAGATCACTGCTTTCAGAGCCTCCCAGACCATCCCCACCTGGACCTCCCCCGTATCATTGGTATCCAGATACCCCTCAATGCTTCTCCGAACCCTCTTACGCACCTCCTCCTCCGCCAGCATCCCCACATCCAGGCGCCAGAGCGGGCGCTGGTCCCGTGCCACCCCCATCTCCAGATCAACCCAGTGCGGGGCATGGTCCGAAATCGCTATGGCCGAATACTCGGCATCCTGCAACCTCGGGATCAATCCCCTGCTCAGGACAAAAAAGTCTATCCGGGAATAAACCCTATGGACGTGAGAGAAAAAGGAATACTCCCGCGCTCTCGGTCTCCCAAACCTCCAGGGATCCACCCCTCCCATCTGGTCCATGTATCCCCTCAGCACTTTGGCCGCCGCCGGTCTCCTGCCCGTCCTTGAATTGGACCGGTCCAGTGTGGGATCCAGCACTGTGTTAAAATCTCCCCCCATGATCAGGCCCCCTGCCTCCAGGTCCGGGATGCAGCCCAACAATCGCCTCATGAAGCCAGCATCATCCCAATTCGGGGCATATACGTTCACCAGCACCACCTTCTCTCCCTGCAGCCTACCCCTCACCATGATATATCTGCCCTCCTTGTCCGACACCACCTCAGCCGCCTCAAACGCCACCCTCTTCCCCACTAGAATCGCCAACCCCCGGTTCTTCGCGTCCAATCCTGAATGATAAACCTGCCCCATCCACCCCTTCCTCAGACGGACCTGGTCCGCCACCTTCAGGTGGGTCTCCTGGAGCATAGCCACGTCCGCCTTCAACCCCCTTAGATGGGAGAACACCCTGGTTCTCTTAACCGGCCCGTTCAGCCCCCTCACGTTCCAGGTAATCAGCCGGATCAGAGGGCAACCCGCCCCCCTCCCCCGCCGACTAGCCATAGCTTGGTAGATGTTCGCCCCAGGCCAGCACACCCCGCTCGACCCATTCCCCATGGCGATAGCGCCTCTCCTCTTCCCCCCCGGCCCCCATCGGCTCCTTCCTAGTCGTTCCAGCAGCAACCCGGTATCCCCCCCCCCACCCCCTCCCCCCAGGCTAGGACCCCTCCTAGCCGCGACGCACCCTCCATGGTACTTCCGTGAGTCAGCTGACTTCTGCTGACCCCGGCAGCTCCCGCCAAAACCTATCCCCTCCTGGCTTGGGGTCATCCCCCTCTTGCCACACCTCCTTGGCATTGCTGCAGCGCGGGAAAAAAGACCCGTAGAGGCCCCGCCCCACCCCACCGCAAGCTCCCCCCCCCCTGCCCCGCAGCGCGGGAAACCAGAGGAAAGCCCGCGCTTTCACACTGCCACACCCCACCCTTCTGACGCAGTTCCCCAAAATCCAGTTTCCCCTCAATCCCCAGCCCCGTACAGAAGAGAACATATAGAACACAAACCCCCAACACTCCCCACCTAACCCACAACCATGCCCAACAAACAAACCCACCCGTAACCAGAGCAAACAGAAAACCAGCATACATAACACACATGTCGAAGTTGAAAAAGTTGAAACAGTTGGAACAAAACAGCCACAGCGGAAACAACGCCGGCCAAAGTATGTCCCCAGGCCCTAGTTCGAGTCCAGCTTCTCCGCCTGTACAAAGGCCCACGCCTCCTCCGGGGACTCGAAGTAATGGTGCCGGTCCTTGTATGTCACCCACAGGCGCGCAGGCTGCAGCATTCCAAACCTGACCTGCTTAGCGTGAAGCACCGCCTTCGTCCGGTTGAACCCGGCCCGCCGCTTAGCCACCTCCGCACTCCAGTCCTGGTAGATCCTCACTACCGAATTCTCCCATTTACTGCTCCTCTCTTTCTTGGCCCAGCGCAGCACACACTCCCGGTCACTGAATCGGTGGAACCGCACCAGCACCGCCCTCGGGGGCTCACCTGCCTTGGGCCTCCTGGCCATCACTCTGTGCGCTCCCTCGATGTCCAGGGGCAAATGGAAGGACCCCGCTCCCATCAACGAGCTCAACATCGTGGTCACATACGCCGGGAGATCCGACCCTTCCAGCCCCTCCGCCAGGCCCAGGATCCTCAGATTCTTTTGCCTCGTGCGAACGTCCAGCTCCTCCAAGCGGTCCTGCCACTTTTTATGAAGTGCCTCGTGCAACTCCACTTTCCCAACGAGGACCACGGCCTCCTCCTCTCTTTCAACGGCCTCCCGCTGCAACTCCCGAATAGACTCCTCCTATGCCGCCTGGGTCCCAAGCAGCTTGGTCGTAGTTGCATTCATGGAGTCCAGCAGCTCAGCCTTCAGCTCAGCAAAACAACGTAGGAGCGAGGCCTGTTGCTCCTGCGCCCACTTCCACCAGTCCTCGGGTGTTGCGCTGGCCACCATTTTGTTTTTCTTCCCCCGTTTTTTTTGGGGAGTTACTGCAGCCTTTTTCACCATATAGTGTGGGGCAAGTTCTTCCAGGCACCTTCCCCCACCGGGATACGTAGCAACAGCACCGTTTGGGGCCCTCAAAACGGCCCAAAAGTCCTTAAATAGCAGGAGTGCCGGCCGCCATTTTGGTTTTCTTTTCCCGTTTTTTTGGGGGCGTTACTGCAGCCTTTTTCACCATATAATGTGGGGCAAGTTCTTCCAGGCACCTTCCCCCACCAGGATGCGTAGAAACAGCGCCGTTTGGGCCCTCAAAACGGCCCAAAAGTCCCTAAATAGCAGGAGTGCCGGCCGCCATTTTGTTTTTCTTCCCCCGTTTTTTGGGGGGAGTTACTGCAGCCTTTTTCTTCTTCCCACTCTGGGTGAGCACCATGTAGTGTGGGGCAAGTTCTTCCAGGCACCTTCCCCCACCGGGATGCGTAGAAACAGCGCCGTTTGGGGCCCTAGAAACGGCCCAAAAGTCCCTAAATAGCGGGAGCTGCCGAACTTGCGGCTTAGTTCCGCATAGCCGCAACCGGAAGTCTCACCGTTAAACTAAAACTTAATAGCTTCTTTATCTTACAGGGCTCTAGTTGCTAAGAAACGTTCACTTGCTTATGCCTTTTATTTATTCTTCACATCATAGCTCTAAGCACAATAGAAACACAGCTGGGACTTAACCACACGTACAAACACCTTTGTCCAGCATGAATCTAACTATAGGTTTTACCATTCCAAGCACAGACACATTAAATTAAACCCATTTAAAACTATACCTTATTTCTAATGTTTACAAATACAAATATAAATCCCTTAAAACTACCTTTGTTTTCCTGATGTGGAGATGCCGGCGTTGGACTGGGGTGAGCACAGTAAGAAGTCTTACAACACCAGGTTAAAGTCCAACATGTTTGTTTCAAACACTAGCTTTTGGAGCACTGCTCCTTCCTCAGGTAAATGTTTTCCTAACAGAGACCAACAAGTTCCCTGAACCCCAGTAACTGCCCAATGCCTTTGACAGCAAAGGGAATGGAAATACTTTTATAAACCGCACAAAATACTATAACTGTAGAGCAGTTCAGTCAGGTAAAGAGCACATGAAACAGGACCATCAATATGCCATTCAGTCCTTCATGCCAACAACATTCGAGAAGATCATGGACAATCTTCTGTCTTAGCTGTACCTTCCCACCCTATCACCATAACTCATGATTCCACTGAACATTCACAACTCTCTGATTAGAGAATTCCAAAGATTCACAACCCTTTCAATTTGGAACTTTTACCTCATCTCAGTCCTAACTGGCCAAGCCATTAGGGTGAAACGGTGATGCCTATACTAGACTCACCAACAAGGGGAAAAATTCTTCATGCATCTATCCTAAAAAGCTTCTTCAAAAATGTATATGTTTCAATGAAATCGCCTCTAATTTTAAGTGCCGAGTAATATTTGTGCCACACAAGTGCCAGGCAATGACTATCTTCAACAAGAAACAATCTAATCATCATCCCTCGACACTATCATCATTGACTCCCCCACAATCAACATCCTAGAGTTTACCATTGAGCAAAATTGGAACTGGACCAGCCATATAAATACTGTGGCTACAGCAGCAGGTCAGAGGTGAGGAATTCTGTGGTGAGTAACTCACCTCCTGACTCCCCAAAGCGTGTCCACCATTTACAAGGCAGAGGTCAGGAGTGTGATGCAATTTTTAAAAAAATTTGTTCATGGAACGTGGGTGCCACTGGCTGGTCCAGCATTTATTGTCCATTTCTAATTGCCCTTGAGGAAGCAGTTAAGAGTCAACCACATTGCTGTGGGTCACATGTAGGCCAGACCAGGTAACGATGGCAGATTTCCTTTCCTAAAGGACATTAGTGAACCAGAAGGGTTTTTACGACAATAGGCTATGTTTCATGATTAGATTTTTATTAAATTCAGATTTCACCATCTGCAGTGGCGGGATTCAAACCTTAGGTTTCTGGTTAACCAGTCCAGTGACAATACCACTGCACCCCCACCACTACGCCACCGCCTCTCCTTGCCTGGATGAGTGCAGCTCCAAGAACACTCAAGAAGCTTGACAAAGCAGCCCACTTGGTTGGCACCCCACACACAAATATTCACTCCCTCCACCACCACTGCACAGTAGCAGCAGTGTGTACCATCTACAAGATGCACTGCAGGAACTCACCAAGGCTCCTCCAAAGACATGACCACTACCATCTGGAAGGACAAGAGCAGCAGATACATGGGAACACCACCACCTGTAAGTTCTATTAGCTTGATGGTTACACTGTCTCTTGATGCTGATGGTCATTGTCTGGCACATATGTGCGTAAATGCTACTTGCCATTTGTCAGCCCAAATCTGGATATTGTCTACCTCTTGCTGCATTTGGACATGGCTGCTTCAGTGTCTGAGGAGTCACGAGTGGAAGTGAACAGTGAACAACTTCTGACTTGATGGAAGGAAGGTCATTGCTGAAGCAGCTGAAGGTGGAGCTGAAGGTGGTTGGGCCTTGGACATTGCCCTGAGGAACTCCTGCAGTGATGTTCCGAGATGACTGATATCCAACCACCACAAACATCTTCCTCTGTATCAGCTATGACTCCAACGAGGAGTTTTCCCTGATTCCCATTGACTCTAATTTGCTAGGGTTTGTTAATGACACAATCAAATGCTGCTTTGATATAAAATGCAATCACTCTCACTTCACCTCTGGAGTTCAGCTTTTTTGTCTGGGTTTGAACCAAAGGTCAGGTGCTGAGTGATCCTGATGGAACCCAAACCGAGCATCAGTGAGCAAGTTATTGCTAAGGAAATGCCGCTTCATAGTACTGGTGATAACCCATTTTATCACTTTACTGATGATCAAGAGTAGATTGATGGGCTGGTAATTGGCTGGGCTGATTTGGCCTGCTTTTTAAAAAAAATGTTTTTATTCTCCATTTTCACATTTTCCTCCAAAATGTACACCCCGCCCGCAAACAGTAAACGGTAACAAATACAAAATCAATCCCCTTAACAATAACAACGATCCCATCCTCC
Organism: Scyliorhinus canicula; assembly: GCF_902713615.1. NCBI lineage: Eukaryota > Metazoa > Chordata > Chondrichthyes > Carcharhiniformes > Scyliorhinidae > Scyliorhinus > Scyliorhinus canicula. The sequence goes on along the minus strand of NC_052152.1, from coordinate 18,332,765 downwards.
CACCACCCCAAACAACGGCCCAACTGTCAATATATGCATCCAACAAAACAAACCCTCCCACGGTGGAAACAAAAAACAAAGTCGAAAAAGAAAAAGGAGTCCGGGATTACCCATGGTCACCACAGAGTCCGTCCACCCTCCCCCCCCCCCCCCCCCCCCCCCCCACACACACACACACTCAACGCCGTCCAACCTCTGAAAGAGTACCGTACGTGATACCCAAGAGTTGTAAACCCCCCCCCCCCCCCCACCCAACTCCTCCCGTCCACTGCCTCTTGCAAAACCCCTCCCCCAACCTCGGTTCCTTCCCCCCAACTTTCCACCCCGGCTAGACCCCTCAGACCCTGTTCTGCCAGGCTTCGATGGTCGCAGCCCCTCCCCCCCACCTCACTCCCGTTCACTGGCCAGTTTAAACCGGCCAACGCGGAGGCCCCCGCCCGGGTCCCTTTCCCGGCCCTAGGAAAGCCCAGAAATCTCCTTTTAGCACACACACCCCGCATATCCACCTACACCCCAAAGAGCCCTCACTTCGAGTGCAAGTCCCATCAGTTCCCTTGTCCAAATGTGTACAACATTGGCTCCTTTAGCACATACACCCGCACGCAGTGAAACAAAAAAGAAGAAAATACAGTCCTGTGGTTACATCGGCACATGGCCATTTCTCAATTTCTCAGTTCTGCCACAGTCCTTCTGCCTTCGCAAACTCCTCCGCTGCTTCCGCCGTTCCAAAATAAAAGTCCTTGAGCCAAGTCACCCTCAGCTTCGCTGGATATACAATGCCGCACTGCACCTTGCTAATGTACACTGCCCTCTTCACCCGGTTGAAAGCAGCCCGCCTCCTCGCTAGCTCCACTGTAAAGTCCTGGTATACACGTATACCAGCTCCAGCCCACTGCACCACCCGCTTCTGCTTGGCCCAGCACAGGACCTTCTCCTTCACACTGTACCTACGGAAGCACAGAGTCACTACCCTTGGCAGCTCACACGCCTTTGGTACAGGCCTCCACGACCGATGAACCCGATTCAGTTCATATCGGGAGGGATCCTCCCCCTCCCCCAATAGTTTTGCCAGCATAGCGGCAAAATACTCCGTCGGCCTCGGCCCTTCAACTCCTTCGGGCAGTCCCACAATCCTCAAATTCTGTCGCCTGGATCTGTTTTCCAGGTCTTCCATTTTTCCTTGCAGATCCTTGTTAACCTCCATCACCTTCCGCATCTCCTTCCCCATCGAGGCAAGTTGATCACCGTGCTGCAACAACATCTCCTCCACTTCCCTTGCACCCACACCTCCGCCACTGCCGTCGTCACCGGGGAAATCGCCTCCTCCACCAGCACATTCAAAACCTCCCTCGTCTCCTTCCTCATCGCCTTCTTTTTCCTTGGTGACCCTGTGGTGACCTCTCCACTCCCCGACGGGCCTTCAGCTGTTTTTTTAATGGCTGTTTTCTTGCTGATCCTGGACATCTTCTTCTGCTGTGCCTTCTCCCTGCCTTTGACGCCTCCGTGGACCGATGTGTCCTGCTTTTGGTGTACAGGGCACACCTGGGCAATTTTCCATATTGCCAAGTAGATGCCAGTGTTGTAGCTGTACTGCAACAGCTTGGCTAGGGGCGCGGCAATTTCTGGAGCACAAGTCTATTGCCGGAATATCAGGGCCATAGCCTTTTCAGTAGGCAGTGCCTTCAGCTGTTTCTTGATATCATGTGGAGTGAATTAAATTGGTTAAAGACTGACATTGGTTCTGGGGTCCGCTGGAGAAGGCAGAGATATATCATCCACTCAGCATTCTGGCTGGAGGTTGTTGAAAATGCTTCAGACTTATCTTTCGTGCTTTTATTTTTGATCGTCCTATATCCTGTAGCTGGACAGCCGTGGAAAGATTATGAATAACATATTTGCAATTTCCTCACCTATTTCCTTTAATACCTGGATAGAATCCATCAGGCCATGGAGATTTGTCTAAGTACCTCAGAATACCTGGAGGGCGTGAAAAGCACTATATGAATGTAAGCTCTTTATTTCTCTAGCAATGATCATGTGCTCTCCATATGTATTCACACCAAAATCCTGTGTATAGATTTACACCTTCACTTGCTTTTTAATAACCTCCTGAAGAATTTAATTTATGAACTGACGGGAATGGTCCTTTGCAAAGCTTTAAAAATAGCACAACTGCAGTTCACACAAAACGCAAATTTGGAGAGTGCCTGACACTTCAATGTGTCAAAAAACATTTTAAAAATAAAGGTGTGCCGTTTTTTCCCGACTTAGGAGTTTACAAGAATCCAGCAATCTGTTAACTTCTCTCACCAAACAGTATTAACACTGGAGCGGCGGCCTTGGTTTATGCATTCAAGCCCTGGAGTGAAACATGAACCCAGAACCGTGTGACTCAGGCGATGGAGCTACCAAATGAGCCATGGTTGAGGATATAAGGTTTAGTGACGGTAGTGGGGAGAAGGGTGCAATCAATATCCCACAACTCCAAACGGATCTCATAATGTCATGAATAGGAGCAAGCCTGAGGATTGGGAACATTATAGAAACCAACTGATTTCCTGCTATGCTTTGTGTTTTTAGACAATACCAGATGCCGACTGACCTGGCGTTTTTCCACCTTTCTGCCTTATTTCGGAATTCCAGCAATTTCAGTTGTTACCAGACAATCAATCACATTGGTAAACAATACAGGTTGACTGCTAAGTAAACAGTCAACCTCACTCAAACAGCCTACTGGGAAATGGGAGAAAATATCAAGGGTGCACGTCTGGGGGTAGGGCTGAGGTACATTGTTGAGGCAGAGTAGAGAGAACTTTACAGTCGCACTGCTTCACGCCATCATCAAAATGTTATGTTGTAAAATTTGAGGCCTAATCTGGCCTGAAGCGAAACATAATGCCTGCTCCAAGGAGCTCACCCCTTGTATTCTGAGTTCAGACTAGATCCTGCCTCTTGCTACAAAATTTTATAAAATTAGTCCGCTTTGTACTGTGATGCTGATATTTGTGTATTCATCAAAAAATGAGATGTTAGCAAACGTGTTCCAAAGCAGTCTAGATAATTAAGTGCTTGCAAATACTTAAAACGGTTTCTTCCCGTGTCTGTGTGGGTCTCACCCCACAACCCAAAGATGTGCAGGGTAGGTAGATTGGCCACACTAAATTGCCCCCGAAATGGAAAGAAAAAATCGGGTTCTTTAAATTTATTTTGAAAAAGTACATACTTAAATGCTTTTAACATGGGATCGCCCAAACTTTAATTAAAGCTGCCGCTAGTGTAGTCCAGTAGCTGTTTGAACCTATTAACCTCCCAAAGTCTCACTCAGTTTTATTATTTCTTTGTAAATAATTGTTCGAGTTTTGTTCTAATGTGCTGTACCGTCCATTTCTACAGCTGGTTTCCAACAATTCATATGGAGTACAAGTTTTGCAAAGTCATCAATACTTGAATCTTGTTTTATGAGGTCAACACAAATCAACTTAACCTGAGAACATAAGAAATAAGACCCGGAGTGGACCACATGGTTTCTCGAGCCTGGTCTCCCATTCTATACAATCACAGCTTATCATCTGCCTCAACTTCAATTTACCATCCACACACTTTATCACTAGATTCCTGGCTTGTAGTTCCCGTTTTTTTATCTCCCTTCTTTTTTTCACAAAAATTTACATTTTCTCGCTTCCAAATCGCTGGAACCTTTCCAGATTCTAGGAAATTTTGTAGATGACTAGTGTATCCACTATCTTTGACCCACCTATTTTAGAGCTCGAGGCCATCAGCTCCTGGGGATTTGTTGTAATTTAGTCCCTTAAGTTTCTCTACTGAAGTAACTACTATCAGCAGAGAAAAATTAAGTTATTCATTCTTACATGAGCTGGTTTAGCTCAGTGGGCTTGACAGCTGGTTTTTGATGCCGAACAAAACCAGCAGCATGGGTTCAATTCCCGTACCAGGCGCGGGAATGGGACAACGAGTGGCTTTTCACAGTAACTTCATACTTGTGACAATAAAAGTTTGTTATTATTATTAGCCCCTTGATTATCCTCTATTTCTGGTGCATGTATAGTCTACTGTGAAGACAGAAACATTTCTTGGATGTTTGCCATTTCCTAATTCCCCATGACAATTCCTCGTGTTTCTGCCTCAAGGTTCTATTTACTTTAGCGCTCTCCTTTTTATAATTTTTCTGCCCAGTTTCGAACCTGGGACCTTTCGCGTGCGAGGTGATCATGATAACCACTACACTAGAGAAACAGCTGACTCTTGTAAGACTTTGTGCAATCCATTTCAATATTCCTGGCGAGTTGATTCTCATTCTATTTTCCCCCCCTTATTTATCAACTTTCTGGACAACCTTGTCTGCCAACATTTGGTGACAGCGATAATGGTGGGCGGTGGGAACTGGTGGGTGGGGAGGGGGGGCATAAAAACAACAGAAGGCAAGTGGAGCCCGAAAAAACTGCTTGGAGGACTGTTTTCACAAGAAATAGATGGAATTGATCGGGGGGAGGTGGTCAAACAAATGAGATGGGAATAGGAGGGGACAACCTGAATGGCATGGGTGGCTGTGAATGAGATGATGGTATTAGTTAACAACGACAAAATGGCAGGGATACGTATTTGATAAAACTCATCATTGGAAAGCTTTCCCTTGTGCTAAAATTGAAGATTTATGTGATTGAATGAAAGTTTTATAAGCTGTCTGGTCAATTAAAAGAATACATGCATTGATTCTGCATCCTAAGATGGTGATAACAGTCTGTGTCCTCCAGAGTTTCTACACAGACTAACTCCAATAGGCATGCCATTGCACAAACTTAAACATTTTCTTTTAGAGTACCCAATTCATGTTTTCCAATTAAGGAGCAATTTAGCGTGTTCAATCCACCTACCCTGCACATCTTTGGGTTGTGGGGGCGAAACCCACGCAAACACGGGGAGAATGTGCAAACTCCACATGGACAGTGACCCAGAGCCAGGATTGAACCTGGGACCTTGGCGCCGTGAGACTGCAGTGCTACCACTGCGCCACCGTGCTGTCCCTCCCATTGCACAAACTTAAGACATAAGGAAGAAGCAGTTAGCATATTTCTACAAAATTCAAACACTAAACAGGAACTTCATAAAGGAACAAGACTTGTAAGCTGCTTTCTTCAATGGTTTAAGAAAAAAATTAATGTTCTCAATTAATTTTTTCCAATTAAGGGGCAATTTAGCGTGGCCAATCCACCTACCCTGCATATCTTTGGGTTGTGGGGGCGAAACCCACACAATCACAGGGAGAATGTGCAAACTCCACACGCATAGTGACCCAGAGCCAGGATCGAACCTGAGACCTCGGCGCCGTGAGGCAGCAGTGCTAACCACTGTGCCACCGTGCTGCCCGTTTTCTTCAATGATAGATGCTGACATTATAACAGGCAGATTTTAAAGGAAATGGAGCGGTTATTCCTTGAATAATATTGAGTCCATCAGATAAAAATCTGCCTTTCCAGCCCAGAAGAAAGCAATTCCCAACAAAGTGAAGAAAGCAGAGTATATTCCTCCACTACGCTGTATTACAATTTTGCAGCTCTTCCTCGAGATGCTCTTCCCTGCCTGGTTGATGCTCTGTAACTATGAAGCTGCAAAGATAAATCTTTTAATTAAGAGGTTCTAAGTCACCGAGGAGACTTCTGGACAATCCACTCCAACAACCTGCTCTGAAAACTCTGCTCATAATTTAACAGCTGCGTCAAATTCCACCACAGCGGCAGAAAACAATCAACAACTTTAGGGGGAGAGATATTGTCATTGGGCTAGTACTCCACAGACCCAGGCTAATGATTTGAACCAATGGCCGATGATGACATTTTAATTAAATTTTTTTAAAAGCTTGAATTGAGTCTAATGATAGATTGTTGGTAAACCTCCTCTGGTTCACTAATGTTGTATTTTAGGCAAGGAAATCTACCGTCCTTACCTCGTTTGACCGACATGTGACTCCAGACCTACAGGAATGTGGTTGCCTCCTAACTGCCCTTTGAAATGGTCACTCGGTTCAAGGGCAATTAGGAATGGGCAATAAATGCTGACCCATTCCAAAGAATAATAAAAAAGAAATCAACCAATTCACAACATTGTAAAAGAAAGTCCATTTGTCCTATCTCCCAATCTTAACGGACACTTCAAAAAATTCTAAGATCCAGATCCACACCTTCACCAAAAACTAACCAGTTCTTCCTTGAACCATACCCTATCTGTGTACAAAGTGTAATTGAAATCTGTCCATTAGTTTTGAGATATATTATTTACAAACAGAACAAGGATAAAAACATTATCTCCACCACCTTCAATGGCAGAAGTAATTAGGCTTTTATAGTCTATGACAATAAACAAGAACAAGGCCTCAATCTTGATAAATCTGTATTTATATTTCTGTCTTTACACACGGAATGGACAACTTTATGCGTTTCCCAGAATAAGTCTTTTTTGTTAAAGTCTTAAACTCTGTTAAAGTCGTAGGTGAAAGAATGACTAAAAAAAAGTTTTAAAGAAGTATTGTTGCAACAAAGATTCGACTACAATTTTTTGTGGTTCTCTGCCAGTTCAAAAATACTTTTTTTCTCCAGACTCTGGTTTACAAGTTTATTTAAAATGTTCTTTTAGGGCGGCACAGCGAGTGTTTAGCACTGCTGTCTCACGGCGCCAAGGACCCGGGTTCAACCCCAGCCCCGGGTCACTGTCCGTGTGGAGTCTGCATTCTCCCCACGTCTGCATGGGTCTCATCCCCACAACTCAAAGATGTGCAGCCTACTCGTGACAATAAGCGATTTTCATTTCATTTCAACTGGATACCAGAATTTCCTTACACACAGGTCTAGCCTTCTACAGACAAAACCTTAACCATAATTTTGCCTCCCCCACAATCGAAAGACCATGAAACAGGACTACCATTTGGTGAGATTGTTAAAATGGTCCTTTGCAAAATTCAGTGACTCATTTTGCTCGAAGTAAAGTAAAGGAAACAGTTCTGTGTCAGTTTAAATCACGAACAGCCCATTAAGCTATCCTCCGGGACTATCATTTTGGTTTTGGCATCTTCCTCCTTCCCGAGTCCAGCAGTAAAGCTCAAGCCTGGTTGCTTCATGTTGCTCTTTACAAACACTGGTCTCATGATGCAAAAGCAAAGGTCATAGCATGTAACAAGCACGTATTTCCTTTTGATCTATGCATCTGCAATGCTCACATTACCAGCTTTTAGGATATTTACCAGCAAAGTTGTTTTAAGTGCATCCAGACAATGAAAAAAGAATGCCTCCTTAGATTATACTTCAAATATGGATAAACATTTCCTATTGCCATGGTGTTTCATTTAAACGAGTTTGTAATATAAACTTCCCTCAGTGCAATGTCAAGGCCCTTTACCACCATCTTCTACTTCATATAAGCAGCAAACCATGACATCACTTAGCAAGAGAAATGGCTAGCAACTCATTGTTCAAGCTGTTTTTAACTCGAGAACAAAACGCAAGAAAACAAATAAGAGGTGTAGGCCATTTGGTCCCTTGAGCCTACACTACCAAGGGTCATTGGATTGTGGCCTTAACCCTGCCTGTCTGTCCTCCATCACCTGCGACTCCCTTGTTGTTCAAAAATCCAACTCTGTCTTGAATGTATTCAACGGTAGCACAATAATTAGCACTGTTGCTTCACATCACAAGAGACCTGGGTTCGATTCCTGGCTTGGGTCACTGTCTGTGCGGAATCAGCACGTCCTCTCCGTGCTCCATAAAGACGTGCTGTTAGGTGAATTGGACATTCTGAATTCTCCATCAGTGTACCCAAACAGGTGCCAGAGTGTGGCAATTAGGGCATTTTCACAGTAACTTCATTGCAGTGTTAATGTAAGCCTACTGTGACACAAATAAAGATTATCAATGACCTACCTTCAACTGGTTGTTGGGGAAGAGACTTCCAACACTTAACGCCCCTATGAGAGAATACATTTCTCACCTGTCTTGAATAAGAGAAGCCTTCTTTCAGAAATATTGCCCCCTTGTTCTAGATTACCCAAGGGGAAAACATCCGCTCAGCATCTACCCTCTCAAGCCCTCAGAATCTTACATGTTTTCATGAGACCATCTCTCATACTTCTAACCTCCAGAGTATAGGTCCACCCTGCTCAACCTTTTCTTATAAGACAAACTCATTTCAGGAATAAGCCTAGTGAACCCTCTCTGTACTGCTTTAAATGCGAATATGTCCCCTCTCAAACAAGGTGACTAAAACTCTGCTCCTCTAGTTGTGGTCTCACAAGCGTCCTGTAAGATTGTACAAAGTTTCTCTACTTGTATACTCTGTCCCTCTTGAAATAAAGGCAACTCTACTGGCCCGAATGACTGGCATGCTTTAAAATTTTTTTTAGAGTACCCAATTCATTTTTTTCCAATTAAGGGTCAATTTACCATGTTCAATCCCCCTACCTTGCACATCTTTGGGTTGTGGGGGCGAAACCCACGCAAACACAGGGAGAATGTGCAAACTGCACACGGACAATGACCCAGGGCCGGGATCGAACCTGGGACCTAGGCGCCATGAGACTGGAGTGCTACCACTGCACCACCGTGCTGCCCTCCTGCATGCTTTTTGAGATTCATGTAGGACACCCAGATCCCTCTGTACTCTTTCCATTTCAACAATATTCTGCTTTTCTGTTCTTTCCGCCAAAGCAAACTACGTCAATTTTCCCACTTAAATTCTCCAGCTGCAAATTTTTTTGAGCTGTTAAGTTAAACAGCAATACCAAAATAAACTTGCCAAATTCAGATTCCTGGGGCTAGAAAGACACTTCTTAAAAGCTTCAGCTGCTAATCTGTTTTCCTTAGTGCAGTGCGAGACCAGTGCTTAATATTCCAAATAGAACTAGTGAACCAGGTTCACGATCAATGAATTAAGATTCTTGCACAAATAAAGTGGAGAGCTGACTGACCACTTGGATATGATCGATGTAGAATGCAAGCTGACTTTAATTTAATTAGCTTTAAAAACACAAATAATCAAAACAGGATGCAATTTCAGTTTCCATTATAAACCAACAAAAAAATTGGTGACGTCAAAACTGGTAAAGTGCCTTCCGGTGCCAGATTTCTCAGCTAGAGATTTAACTTATAGCGAGGTAAAAATGGGGAACCCAAGGTGCATTTTGAAATAGTTTTTAAAAATTGTACACTCTTCTCAGTCATTCCACTGTAAATGAACTTGACACTGTACATTGGGTTTTTCTACAAAACTTCCATTCCCAGGTTGCCTCAGTGATTAACCGATGGCCTACTTTCAGATTTTTTTCACGAACAAGTTGGCAATTACAAAAAATGGTGATAACATCCAAGTGTGGGTGACAACCTTGAAACAAGAGGGAGTTGAAAGGTCTGTATTGGCCCACTTTGTGCAGTAAAATGCTATTACAGCAGTGGAGCACAAACTAGATAATATATTTCCCAGAATTACTGCAACACTTGTAATGCAAAAAGGGATCTGCGACAAACCTGATTAAGTGACGGAGGGGATAAGCTTGGTAAAGTATCCATGTAAATGCATAAATAACAGTGGTCAATTCACACAAGTTATTTATTCATTCTTCCACAATCCAGAAAAATATTAGGTAATACACCAGGATATATTTCAGAGCCAGCAGTTTCAACCTCCACCATAATTTTTAACTGGCTCTGTTGGTAGTGAAATTCTACAAACGTAAACTTAGTGGTTTGAAATTGCTTACGTTCATACAGTTCTATAATTCTATTGTACAAGTTTCATCACTCGTGTAATTTCTCTCTCCAGGGCCTCTTAATTTGTTCCATTATCAGTATGGCCTCTGACTCTAGATTCAGGCTGTGTTCACTATAATTGCAGCAATAATGTGAAATCTTTATGAATTGATTCTACAAATTGTTGCGTGAATTTAGATTTAAAATACAGGAACATGAATCTTCAATATTTTCAGATTAAAAGTGACCACACTTCAAAAGTAGTTGCAACGTGTTTGCATGTTTTAAAAATGCAAAACACAATATAATGTTACCCAATCTTAGAAGATTGAAATTGCATCGAAGTTAAACTATATATTGTAGTTAGCAAAAACAAGTAGTTAAAAAGGTGCGTGTGGAGCTTCGTAAGTGGGTAAACTCAGCCAGGCATAGCTGTTCCATCCACTGAAACATCATTAAATAGATTTTTATTACCACCATACAGCCTCTGCACACAAACATTTGCAATCCCAAAAAATCATACCTCCCTGATTAATTGGCAAATTGAGAACTTCAATAATGACTGTGTTAATTAGAAAAAAATATCACCCCTCAACGATTGAGGTTTTAAGTGAATGAAATGAAATGAAAATCGCTTATTGTCACGAGTAGGCTTCAATTAAGTTACTGTGAAGAGCCCCTAGTCGCCACATTCCGGCACCTGTTTGGGGAGGCTGGCATGGGAATTGCACCGTGCTGCTGGCTTGCCATGGTCTGCTTTAAAAGCCAGCTATTTAGCCCAGTGTGCTATTCGTACAGTACAGTAATCGAACACAGAATGTAATCAAACTTTCCAGTGACGGATTACATGGATTTTTGATCTAAACAGGTTAAAAATAAAAATGAGAGTGTTAGGATCGCACTGAGGCGTTTAAAATTTCACATCCCCTCCCTTCCAACTGGACTCCCTTCAAAGCTGCAGAAGAGTTTACATTTCAGGCAATAAGAAACTGGATTTAATTTGCAAAGCCTCAAACTCCCGGGCTTACATTTCAGGCAATTGGAAACTGGATTTAATTTGCAAAGCCTCAAACTCCCGGATACATTCTTAGAATCTCAAATGCAATTTAGTGGGTCAAATGCTGGGCAAACTCAGATCTGCAAACTCAGGGGCTGTTTAGCACAGGGCGAAATCGCTGGCTTTGAAAGCAGACCAAGGCAGGCCAGCAGCACGGTTCAATTCCCGTAACAGCCTCCCCGAACAGGTGCCGGAATGTGGCGACTAGGGGCTTTTCACAGTAACTTTATTTGAAGCCTACTTGTGACAATAAGCAATTTTCATTTCATTTCATTTGACTGGCAGCATCTGTGGAGAGAGAGAAGGGAGTGAACGTTTCGAGTCCGAAGTTGGGTGGTGGCAACGTACAAAAACTACATTTCCCCACTTAGGACACATTTAAAACTCAAGCGTTAGAGAAGGATTTCCCCCCAGTTATGCTGTAGACGACATTGCCGGGAAACAATTCGGAATTTAGTAGTCTACGTAAAAAAAGAAAAGGCGTGCACCAGGAAAATAAAGGGATGCACAAGAAATAAGAGGATGGACAAAAATAAAAGGGATTCATAAGAAATAAAAGGGATTCAAAAGGAAAAATAGATTCATTGGAGAAAAAAGGGATGCATAGGAAAAAAAGATATTTAAGAAAAAAAAGTATATAATAAAGGGACAGACAATTCCACTGTACTCCACGCTACATGAACGACGCACGCGCAGTAGCGATAATGCGACCGCTCCAGGCCCGCCACGCGTCCAGGGCGCATGCCCCCGACGTCAGGTGCCGCCCGCTCACGCACGCGCAGTGGGCTCTGCCAAGCCGCAGCCGAACCGCCGCCGATGGGGGGAAACCGCCTCGGAGTTACGTCAGGACGGGCCCGCTCTTTTTTTTCCCACATATATCGCTCCCGGCTCACGCAGACGAGCCGGGAGGACTTCCGGTCGCCCGCACGGCACTGCCGGCTAATTCACGCACCTTGTTCACCGGCGCCTCCGATTTGGCCGCCCAGTGCCCGCTTCCGTTGATTATATTTTTGGCTTTAGAATTTGGTGCCGCGCGCCGCCGCAGTGATTCCATCCATCTTGAATTTGACGTCATCCCACACTAGGGATGAGGTCATTCCACCGGCCGCTCGTCACGCGCGCCGCTTCCCCATTGGCCCGCGCTGCGAACCGGGTGGGCGGGACCAATGCGTCACTTCCGTCCACGCCTGTCACTCACCACCTGGAGGGGGACGGGCGCTGCGCTCACGCCCTTAAAGGCGAACTCCTCTCATTTTCCGTCTATAGACGCAAATTAGTTTCTCCCTATTTCCAGCGGTGAAGCACGGCCTCGCCTGGGATGCTACACCCCCTGAGGTGGCTTTTTTCAGGTCCCTGAGCTGGTGAGGGGAGAAATGCCAACTGAGGCGTCTGTCATAGAACATGATGTGGAGATGCCAGCGTTGGACTGGGGTGAGCACAGTAAGAAGTCTTACAACACCAGGTTAAAGTCCAACAGGTTTGTTTCAAACACGAGCTTTCGGAGCACGGCTCCTTCTTCAGGTGAATGGAAAGGCTTGTTCCAGAAATGTTTATATAGACACAGTCAGAGATGCCCCGGAATGCGAGCACCTGCAGGCAATCAAATCATCAAAGATGCAGAGAGAGAGGTAACTCCAGGTTAAAGAGGTGTGAATTGTCCCAAGCCCTTAAAGGCGAACTGTATGTCATAGAACATACAGTGCAGAAGGAGGTCATTCGGCCCATCGAGTCTGCACCGACCCACTGAAGCCCTCACTTCCACCCTATCCCTGTAACCGAATAACTCCTTCTAACCTTTTTTTGGTCACTAAGGGCAATTTATCATGGCAAATCCACCTAACCTGCACATCTTTGGACTGTGGGAGGAAACTGGAGCACCCGGAGGAAACCCACGCACACAGGGGGAGGACGTGCAGACTCCACACAGACAGTGACCCAGCCGGGAATCGAACCTGGGACCCTGGAGCTGTGAAGCATTTATGCTAACCACCATGCTACCCTGCTGCCCCTTGAAATAAAGCACAGAGAATTTGAGTTGAAAACACTACTTCTTGAGCGAGGTGCTCTTGGTGGACTGGCTGAAAGTTGCAGTTTGTTCAAAGTCAGCACAGGAAGAGGTAAATGTCACCTGGGTCCTGGGATGGGAAAGAAGAATGGTGGTGGTGGGGGGGGGGGGGGGGGGGAGAAGAAGAGGGAAAAGAAGAAGAAATAGGAGCAAGTGTAGGGAATTTGGTCCCTTGAATCTGTTCCACAATTCATTGAGATCATATCTCATGTGGCTTTAGCTCCACTTTCCTGTCTGCAACCCTTACTCTCTTGCTGATGGAGAAAGATCTGTCTCACTCGGCCTTGATCATATTCAATAACCTGCCTTCACTGCTCTCTGTGGAAGAGGATTATAAAGACGAACAACCCTCCCCAAGAAGAGATTCCTCCTCATCTCTGCCCTAAATGGGAGACCCCTCATTTTGAAACTGTGCCCCTCGTTCTGGATTCCTCCACGAGGCGAAACATCGTCTCAGCACCTACGTTGTCAAGTCCCCTCAGGATTTTATATGTTTCAATAGAATCACACCTCGCTGTTCTAAATTCCCAATAAATACGACCCAACGTGCTCAACTTTTCCTCTTCAGACAACCCCTTCATCTTCCCCGAACTGTTTGCAATGCAAATATATCTGTCCTTAAATAAGGAGATCAAAACTGTTAATCAGCATTCTCAAGTGTAGCCTCACCAATTTCCTGTACAGTTGTGTGTGCGTATATATATATATACATTCAATAGAAAAATTAATTTGGCAAAAACTAGTCTTTAACATTCCAACTTTTGTCAATAGATAGCTCATTTAAAACATCAGTATTATGTAGAATTAAAATTTTACTGCAGTATGACTGATTAATAAATCAACAAATTTACACAATACATATAATCCTATAATTTACCTGAAGAGAGAACTGCAATGCCAGTAATCTATCCTCCTGATGTCAAAAGATATTTGATGAGTAACGTATGTCTATTGACATAGGGGCTGGTTTAGCACAGGGCTAAATCGCTGGCTTTTAAAGCAGACCAGCAGCACGGTTCAATTCCCGTACCAGCCTCCCTGAACAGGTGCCGGAAAGTGGTGACTAGGGGCTTTTCACAGTAACTTTATTTGAAGCCCACTTGTGACAATAAGCCATTTTCATTTTCTTTTTCACACTAAGCAAACTGGGATGATTTCATTACTTAAAATGGCCACTTGTTCATTTAATGAGACGTTAAAGTCAAGTAGACAGTTATCGTAAACAGCGAAAGCAGAACTGGACAGGGAGAAGAACATTTGCAAGCCTTGAGCGAGATTAGGGAGGAGAAGAACTTCCTCGCGGCGCAAGAACAAAGGTCATGCATTCGTGACAAAAATACCATTAACTTTGTGTTAGTTGATGTTGTTAAAAACAGAATTTGAGTCGTACCATTGAGAATGGTGTTCTGGGTTTATGGACACATTAACAGACCCGTTTGATTAAAATGGAGGTTCGGAAGAGAGAAGAAAAACTGTGGGATGTGGGAAGAAAACATGACCGAGTTGGAATTAAGTAGATTGTGGATCTCGTAGCTAAACAGCCATAAAGCTACTTTTTCCTTCCGGTATTTGCCTTTTGAATTGAGGTGGTGGTAGGATCAAGGTTTGAGTTCTGATTGTTGGTTTGATCATATTTATTGATAATTTTAGTAACCAGTTATTAATGCTGCCACCTCATAAGGTAACAAAAATAAGTCTTCCACCGGAGACACTAATGCTAATTATAATCCTGCACTATGTTGACTTGTCTGTGATGAGTTACCACAACAAAAACCAAAGACCAACCCTGGTACCCCTTGCTATGTATGCCTCTGCTTGATGAAGCTTTTAAATGTGACAATAGCTTTTTTGTTTCAGAAGGTGAGGCTTAAACATTCTGCTCCTCAAATAAAAGCATTTGTTTCAATTACGCCAACGCAATACCTGCTGAAGCACAATGTATCAAATTTCTGAGGGATTTAGAGAGTGGGTAGAAGCGGTTCCTGCTGCCAGAAGCATTGAGAACCAGAGGACACCGATTTAAGGTGATTGGCAAAAGAACTAATGGTGACTTGAGTGGTTAGGATCTGGAATGAACTCCCTGAGAGTGTAGTGAAGGCAGATCTAATCATGGCACTTGAAGAGAAAAACATTGCAGAGCTCCAGAGAAAAGATGGGACTCCCACTCCTCCTGACAACTGAGTGGCTCTTGCTATTAGCTGGCATGGGGATGTGGGCTGAATGACCTCCTATGTATTAAAATCAGGACGATAGTGCATTGTAAATGATCCCATCAGCCACATGAAATGAAAAATGAAAATCGCTTATTGTCACGAGTAGGCTTCAATGAAGTTACTGTGAAAAGCCCCTAGTCGCCACATTCCGGCGCCTGTCCAGGGAGGCTGGTACGGGAATCGAACCGTGCTGCTGGCCTGCTTGGTCTGTTTTAAAAGCCAGCGATTTAGCTGAGTGAGCTAAACCAGCCCCTCTCTGGAATTCCCTCACTAAACCTCAAGGTTATGATCAATACCCCCCCCTCTGATTCCCTATTTGGGCTAATGTTTTGCTTTCCTTGCACCCCTGTGAAGACCTTGACCTGTTCACGGTAGGACAGTGGTTAGCACTGTTGCTTCACAGCTCCAGGGTCCCCAGTTTGATTCCCGACTTGGGTCACTATTTGTGTGGAATCAGCACGTTCTCCCCGTGTCTGTGTGGGTTTCTACCGGGTGCTCCGGTTTCCTCCCACAAGTCCCAAAAGACCTACTTGTCAGGTGAATTGGACATTCTGAATTCTCCCTCAGTGTACCCGAACAGTCGGCGCAGTGTGGCGACTAGGGGATTTTCACAGTAACTTAATTGCAGTGTTAATATAAGCCTACTTGTGACAATAATAAAGATCACTATTATTAAAGGTGCTCTATTAATGCAACTTGTTACGGAATAAATTCAGGTCTTTGTTTTTCATCACTCTTAAACCATAAATGGAATAAGGGCTCGAATTTTATTACACCCTTCACACCCTCAGGATGTCTCAAAGCACCGTACAGTCAATGATGTACTTTTAAAGAGTGATCACTGTTGCAATTTAGGAAATGAGACAGGCAATATGTGCACAGCCACCTCCCACAAACAGCAATGTGGTGGTAACAACAGTTACTAGTGATCTTGCTGCAGGATAAATATTGGCTGACACTAGGGATGATTCTCTTGTCCTTCTTCGATATAGTACCAAGGGATAATTCACGCCCACCTGAAAGAGCAGATGGGACCTCGGGTTACGTCTCATCGGAAAGACGGCGTCTCTGACAGTGCGGCACTCCCGGCCTAAATTTTTGTTCTCAAGTCCTGAAGTGTGTTTGGTCCAGAGTGCTACCCACTTTCACTTGCATAGCACCTTTCATGAAGTCAGGACATCCAAAAATGCTTCTTAGCCAATTATGTACTTTTTTTCGAGTGTAGTCAGTATTATAATATAGGAGTGCTCATTACCTTTGGCTGAAGGAGCACTGGTCACAAACAGGAAGTGCTGTGCAAGAAATGTAAGATCTTCTGTTGTAAACAACAGTGACAAAAGAAAGCAGTGGAAAGATAGGCTTATGTCGCACACACACGCACACACACACCCTCCCAGACAGACACATTTCACCAAATGCCTGGAGTATGAGAGAAATCATCCTGTGCATCATGGTGACATTTGGCATCACAGTGTGGAATGTGCAACCTGGATTAACACAAACTGCTGAGGTTTCCACCGAGGAGGAGAACTGTACTGAGGCGAATGGACAGCAGCCAGTGCTGGCAGGTAAGCCTTGTTGCTCAGATATCAGAGATTGTGATGTTTGATAAAGCCCGAGGAACAATTTAAAAGGAGCATTCTTGTTAGTCTTGCAAGCATTGCTGAAAGTCAAGCGACCCATGACCAGGTTTAAGTCTGGACGCTGAATTTCCTCTCGTATTTTGATGATGTGATCAACGATCACATTCGTTTCAGGCATTGGACTGGGGTGGGCACAGTAAGAAGTCTTACAACACCAGGTTAAAGTCCAACAGGTTTGTTTCGAATCACTAGCTTTTGTAGCGCAGCTGCTTCCTCCGGTGAAGTAATATTTTGATGATTTTGATCTGAGCATTATGGACGTGAAAATGAACTCAAAAGAGGATAAAAATCGGAATAACAATTCACAAGCCGTACTGCTAACGAGTCGATTAGACAACATGAACCTGCATTCGTCACAGTGCTTCTAAACTCTCAAAATAATATCAACATTTTATGATACGTAGTAGCGATAATCCTTATTACTTCCAGTAACGCTCATCTCAATCCAACTCCACGTTTCCCCCTCATTTCTTACTGTGCCTCTTTTAATTTTCCAACCGTCTACGTACAAATTGTCCAAACGCTCCCTGAGTTTCCACAGGTGCCTCAATAGATTTCTTGCCCTTTTTGTGCTGTCACCAGAGCAGTGCCTTGGGGGTAAGTTGGCTGTGCATTGATAAACTACTAAACTTAACCTGCTGTGGCCGATATATCAATGCTCTTTGAATGTCTGGATTCAAGGCAACAATATTTTATATATGAATTAAGAGCTCCATGAAATTGGAAATGATTTGCAGTGTGTAAAGTGTGTGCTGAGTTTTATTTTTGAAAAATATCAGGAATAGCAAATATCTGGCACGTTCGCAGGCTGTAGGATGGTTTAATTATTCCTGTTAATGTGCTGGACTAAAACTGTTTTCTTCATTTCTGTTTATGGGATTTTGCTTTGCTCAAAATAGTTGCCATTTTTAACTTAGAAAATACACCATCTGATTAGCTCAACCAGTCCACGTCAGTCTTTATCTTCTCCATGAGCAAGTCTTAATTCCATTTTTCCATTTTGTTTGTCACTGTATTTCAACATAATCCATTTGCATGTAAATGAGTTGTTAGAGATGTTTTTAAGCAACACAATAAAGTGTGACTCAATTGCAGGACCTTTTTGTTCCAGAAGCCCATAGAACTCTGCAAGTAGCAAGCAAGTCATTAGCCGCAGCCCACAAATGACCACAGCTATCTCTCAATTGGTTACATATAACGTGGGGGGGGGGGGGGGGGGGGGGGGGGGGGGGGGGGGAGGAGGAGGTGGTACAATTCCGCAAGTGGGGTAAGGCACGGAGGCAGGCGTACATGAACCAGCATGGCATTCCTTTTAGCCTGTCCCACACAACTGTTATGCTCGTCATCAGAATAGATACACTCCCCACCCAATCTGAAAGCCAAGGGATGTGTGCCAGATTGTGAGTGGGTTGAACCCAGTATAGGTAGTCTTGCCTCGAGTTAGAATGTTGTTGGTTTAACTTGCACTGCAGGACCTGAGCACAAAATCATGCTGACCCTCCAGTGCAGCACTGAAGAAGTGCAGTACTGTAGGAGATGCCACCTTTTCGATGAAACATTCAACTGCAGGCCTATCAGACCTGTCAGCTAGATTTGAAAGATCCCATGGCAGTGTTTTGAAGAGTCGAATCTTAGAATCCCTACAGTGCAGAAGGAGGCTATTTGGCCCATCGAGTACACCAACCCTCTGAAAGAGAACCCGACCCATGTCCACTCCCCCATCCACCCCACAGTATCCTGCACACCCCTGGACACTAAGGGGCGATTGATGATGGCCAATCCACCTAACCTGCACATCTTTAGACTCTGGGAGGAAACCAGAGCACCCGGAGGAACTCACGAAGACACAGGGAGAAAGTGAAAACTCCACGCGGACAGTCACCCAAGGCTGGAATTGAAACTGGGTCCCTGGCACTGTGAGGCAGCAGTGCTAACCACTGTGCTGCCATGCCACCCTTGTGCCAACGTGCCGTCCCCAAGAGTAGGGGACTTACACTTCCTGGTTGATCTTTATCCCTCAGTGGACATCACTAAAATGGATTCTCACATTGCCGAAATTAGCTGCCACATTTCCTACATTCCAGCAGTAATTACATTTCAAAAGTACTTAACGGCATGTAATGTGTTTAGGCGCATCCAGTGGACTGGAAAGGCATTATATAAGTGCACGTCTTGTTTTGATCTTCTGGGATCCCCAAATAAAGACCCAGGCTAATTAGAGAAAGCATATTTGAAGCCAGGAAGACGCAAGGAGGCCGATTCCTGTCCAAGATTTATCAACCTGCCGGAAGACTGGAGGATAGCAAATGTTGTCCCCTTGTTCAAGAAGGGGAGTAGAGACAACCCTGGTAATTATAGACCTGTGAGCCTTACTTCGGTTGTGGGTAAAATGTTGGAAAAGGTTATAAGAGATAGGGTTTATAATCATCTTGAAATGAACAAGTTGATTAGCGATACTCAACACGGTTTTGTGAAGGGTAGGTCATGTCTCACAAACCTTATTGAGTTTTTTGAGAAGGTGACCAAACAGGTGGATCAGGGTAAAGCTGTTGATGTGGTGTATATGGATTTCAGTAAGGCGTTTGATAAGGTTCCCCACGGTAGGCTATTGCAGAAAATAAGGAAGTATGGAATTGAAGGTGATTTAGCGGTTTGGATCAGTAATTGGCTAGCTGAAAGAAGACAGAGGGTGGTGGTTGATGGCAAATGTTCATCCTGGAGTTCAGTTACTAGTGGTGTACCGCAAGGATCTGTTTTGGGGCCACTGCTGTTTGTCATTTTTATAAATGACCTGGAAGAGAGTGTAGAAGGATGGGTTAGTAAATTTGCAGATGACACGAAGGTCGGTGGAGTTGTGGATAGTGCTGAAGGATGTTATAGGATACAGAGGGACATAGATAAGCTGCAGAGCTGGGCTGAGAGGTGGCAGATGGAGTTTAATGCGGAAAAGTGTGAGGTGGTTCACTTTGGAAGGAGTAACAGGAATGCAGAGTACTGGGCTAATGGCAAGATTCTTGGTAGTGTAGATGAACAGAGAGATCTCGGCATCCAGGTACATAAATCCTTGAAAGTTGCCACCCAGGTTAATAGGGCTGTTAAGAAGGCATATGGTGTGCTAGCCTTTATAAGCAGGGGGATTGAGTTTCGGAACCACAGGGTCATGCTGCAGCTGTACATAACTCTGGTGCGGCCACACCTGGAGTACTGCGTGCAGTTCTGGTCACCACATTATAGGAAGGATGTGGAAGCTTTGGAAAGGGTTCAGAGGAGATTTACTAGGATGTTGCCTGGTATGGAGGGAAGGTCTTACGAGGAAAGGCTCAGGGAATTGAGGTTGTTTTCGTTAGAGAGGAGAAGGCTGAGAGGTGACTTAATAGAGATATATAAGATATTCAGAGGGTTAGATAGGGTGGACAGTGAGAGTCTTTTTCCTCGGATGGTGATGACCAACACGAGGGGACATAGCTTTAAATTGAGGGGTGAGAGATATAGGACAGATGTCAGAGGCAGTTTCTTTACTCAGAGAGTAGTAGGGGTGTGGAACGCCCTGCCTGCAACAGTAGTAGACTCGCCAACTTTAAGGGCATTTAAGTGGTCACTGGATAGACATATGGATGAAAATGGAATAGTGTAGGTCAGATAGGCTTCAGATGGTTTCACAGGTCGGCGCAACATCGAGGGCCGAAGGGCCCGTACTGCGCTGTAGTGTTCTATGTTCTATGTTCTAACCTATTCCTTGTAATCAGGTTTCTGCAACTAAGGTCTTTATTGTAACAGGTGATTTGACAAAGTACTTGAGATTTTTGCTTTTGTCATTAATATTTTGGTGTCTGACATTCAGCTCCTGAACTTGGGCTGTAGTATTAGCAAGGTAAACAAGCATTGAGCGATAAAGAGGCAGCCATCAGGGTACATCAGCTGTGAATGATGCAGAACAACAGCATCAGATGACAGGAAAACTAATGTGTTTTTTAGTGAGTTCCTGGGGAATAAGGTAGGGAGTGGATATAACAGAATTCCAAACACATGTGATTTAACGAGAAAGAAAGAGTCCCTTTTTGGGCACGTTTGAGAATGTCACCACTATCAAACTGGACCCTTTTTTGGCCATGACGAATAGGGCTCCAGCGAGGTCGCACATACTTCACTTCCTGCAATGACGGCATTTTTAAATGCTGCCCCGATCTCTCGACCCCCTTTGGATTCCCAACCATGGTCATCGGACCCCTCCAATGCTCCAACTTACCTGTTAGGTCTCCTTGAGCCCCCCATTCACTCCACCTCATAAGGGCAGTGCACCCCCCGGGCCTGACCCCTGGAATGTGAAGCTGGGCACTTTGGACTTTGGCAGTGGCCCTGCCAGGCTGCCAGTGACACCTGAGCACCCTGGCAGTGACACCTGAGCACCCTGGCAGTGCCACATTGCCCAGGTGGCAGCCTATCCACCCCAGAGCCCGACAATGTGGAAGGCCTCCGATGGCTCAAGAATCCCCTCCATCCCCGGCCAGGTGCCATTATTCCTGTTCCACATTTGTGTGGGCCAGCGCCAAACGGCGCCATTGCGAGGTCTCCCAGGCATAGGGATTCATTCCCGGGAGCATCGATCGGCGACATATTTAAGTGAGCAGTTGGATCTTGCCAAGCGAGGGCAAGATCCGGATCGTGATATCTTGCAAGGTTTCGGTAGGTCTGACGAGGCATTCCAAGCTGCGCAAATATTACGAGAGGCCTCTCGCGAGATTGAAGGGCCTCATTGCGTCACCAAACTGGCCGTGACGCGGCTGTTTGATCGTGCCCATGGTTTGTTACTGTATCACCTGCCTAATTTGGACCCAAAATTGGTGTCTTTTCTCAGGTTCAAAACTGAACAAATGGCAGGACAGAGCACATACTTATTTTTTTTTCAAATAAATTCATTTTTTCCAATTAAGGGGCAATTTAGGGTGTCCAATCCACCAAGCCTGCACATCTTTGAGTTGTGGGGGTGAAGCCCACAGAAATACGGGGAGAATGTGCAAACTCCACACGGACAGTGACCTGGGGCTGGGATCAAACCGGGGTCCTCGGCGACATGAGGCAGCAGTGCTAAGTACTGCATCACCGTGCCGCACTGGAGCACACACTCATGACTCGACTTTTGACATTTGCTTTTTTGGTCATTAAAATGAATCGAAATCTTTGGTCATTTTGATAGTGAATGCATCCATATTATAAGACATAGGTACATGAACTAATAGGTTCCCAATGAATCCCTAATTGTGTTTTTTTTTCTGTTTTGCAATTCAGCAATTTCTGTTTAACCCATTCAAAGCTGGACAGTTCATAACAGTAATGTGTCTCTGTTTTGAACAGAGAACTGCTATAGTGTGCAGTTTGGGTCTCCTTATTTAAGGAAGGATGCGATGGTGGCGGTTCAGAGTAGGTTTATGGATTGATACCTGGATTAAGCAGGTTGTTTTATGAGGAAAGGTTAGACAAGCTGGGCTTGTTTCCACTGGAGTTTAGAAGATTATGGGATGACTTGATTGAAGTGTATAAGA
This sequence comes from Scyliorhinus canicula, assembly GCF_902713615.1. Lineage (NCBI taxonomy): Eukaryota > Metazoa > Chordata > Chondrichthyes > Carcharhiniformes > Scyliorhinidae > Scyliorhinus > Scyliorhinus canicula. The sequence continues at coordinate 18,310,498 of NC_052152.1, read as the reverse complement.
TCCTGAACGGTATTGACTAGGTGGATATAGAAAGGATGTTTCCTCTTGTATGCGAGTATAGAGCGAGGGCCACTGTTTTAAAATTAGCGGTTGACCTTTTCGGACAGAGACGAGGAGAAATTCTTCCTCAGGGACTTTGGAACCCCCGGCTCAGAAAGTGGTGGAAGTGGGGCCACTGAATATTTTTAAGCTGAGGGTAGATAGATTCTTGTTGGGCAAGGGAATCAAAGGTTACCAGGGGTAGATGAGATTTTGAAACAAACATCAGCCATGATCTTATCAAATGGCAGAGCAGGCTAGAGGGGCTGAATGGCCTACGTTGCCTATTTTGAATGTTCATATGCTACAATAATTTTTTTAAAATGTTTTTATTAGTTTTTTCTTTTATAAAATACAAGTAAACAAATCGATACAAATCAGGTATAATTTACAAAAATGAAACATTAAAAATAACCCCCAAAACACAGACCTCCTACCCACCCGCCCCTAACAACTGATGGTGATCAGTTCCTCAAAATAAACTATAAAAGGTCGGCACTTTCGGTAGAATCCCTCGATCGAACCCCTCACGGTGCGCATGACCTTCTCTAGGCGCAAGAACTCCATCAAATCTCCCAACCATACTGAGGTGCTGGGCAGAGATGCAAATCTCCACCCCAACAGGACCTGCCTCTGGGCAATCAATGAGGCGAAGGTAAGGACATCTACCCCCGTACCTGTCTGCAGCCCCAGCCACTCCGACTCCCCGAATATGGCAACCAACCGACAGAGCTCCAGTTCAATATTTAGAATCGCCAATTCTGGTGCTAAAAATGGAGACCCCAAAAGTCAGCAGCTTGGGACATGACCTGAACATGTGCGCGTGGTTAACTGGACCCACGAAACTGGGCTCACACCTGTCACCATCCCCCCCACCCCCCATCACCACCCCCACCCCGAGAAGAAGCAACTCATTCGGGACTTGGTCAGGTGTGCCCCTAAACAGTACTTAAAGCTGGATCAAACCCAGCTTGGCCCATGAGGATGTGGAGTTTATTATGATGAGTTTATTACTCATCTATTATGGGCCCCAGCTCCTCCACCCAGCTAGCCTTGATCCCTTCCACTGAAACTGAACCTTCTGCTAGAATCCGCCCATAAATACCAGATGTGCTACCCTCCTCCAAGCCAGTGAACGAAAGGTCCCCCTCCATCAGAGGTGGTGGCGGCGTTATTGGGAATGTTGGAAAGATCCGTCATGTAAAATCCTGAACCTGGAGATACCTAAACGAGTCTAAGGCAGAGAGCCCAAACATCGCCGCCAATTCCTTGAAGTTGGCAAACCACCCTTCCAGAAACAGGTCTTCCACTCACTCCAGCCCCCGCTCTTCCCACACCCCAAATGGGGCGTCTAATCTCGCCAGTTCGAACAGGTGGTTAGCACAGATGGGGGCCAGCTTTGATACTGGCCCCAAGTTTAAAATGTTGTCTGAATTGCCTCCATATCTTTAGAGTGGAGACAACTACTGGGAGTGAAAATATTTTGTCAGTGAGAACAGGAACAAAGCCGTCACCAGCGTCCCCAACCAGATCCTCCGCATGACCTCGCTTCTATCCACACCCAAATGGACCCTGGATCGCAGCCTCGGACCAACGCCTTCTCTGTATTAGCGACCCAATAATAAAACAGCAAATTAGGCAACGCTAGCCCTCCTGACTGTCGGTCACTTTGAAGGACTACCCGACGAATCTTCGGAGTCATGCCGGCTCATATAAAGGATGATATCGTCCTATCGACCTTCCCAAAGAAGGATTTAGAAAGGAAAACTGGAAGACACGAGAAAAAGATCAAAAACTGTGGAAGAATGTTCATCTTAATTGACTGGAGCCTCCCCGCTAAGGACAGATGGAGGTTATTCCACCTTTGCAGGTCGGTGGCCGACCTTACTGAGCAGGCTAGCATAGCTTATGAAGCTGTGTCCAATCCCCAGCCACCCAAATATCTGAAGCTGCATCTGACTAGGCGAAAAGGAAGCACTCCCAGGCTGCTCCCCTGAGTCGGGGAATTAACTGGAAACTTCAGAAAGTACTCACTCGTTTCCAGATTTAATTTTTATCCCGAAAAAGAGCCAAAACTCTTTACTAGCAGCATTAGGTCACCCATACTGGGCACCGGGTACGTCATGTAAAGCAAGGTTCATCAGCATATAGGGACACCCTATGCTCCTATGCTCCTCTCCCCCCGCCCCCCCCCCCCCCCCCACACTAATTATAATTATCCCCTTCCACTTGCCTGAAGCTCTCAAAGCGATGGCCAAAGGTTCAATCACCAATGCAACCAACAGGGTGGGACATCGGACACCACTGTCACATTCCCCTGTTTAACTGAAACTACCCCAAACTCATGGTGTTGGTGCAAACACTAGACGAGGGAGCCTTATATAACAGGCGTACCCATGACACAAACCTTGGCCCCAACCCCAACCTCTCCAAAACCATGAAAACCTGTCGAATGCCATTTGGCATCCAAGGATACAATTACCTCCGGACACGGCGGGGGGGGGGGGGGGGGAGACAAGGACTACATTTAATAATCGGCGCACATTAGAAGACAGTTGCTGACCCTTAACGAAGCCTGTCTGATCCTCAGCTATCACTTCAGTAAGACAGGCCTCCACCCTCAGTGCCAGCACCTTAGCTAGTAATTTAGCATTCACATTAAGTAAAGAGATAGGATGGTATGACCCACACTCCATGCGAGCCTTATTCTTTTTCAGTAGAAAGGAAATCAATGCCTGCCCAGGTAGGGAGCCCTGAACCAAAAAGGAGTTAAATATCTCCACCAGTAACGGAACCAACTGCCCTGCAAACTTTTTATTAAACTCCACTGAGAATCCATTCGGCCCAGGGGCCTTGCCCTGTCGCTACCAAAATTTCTTCTGGAACCAACAGTGTCTCCAACTCCCACCGGCGGCTCTGACCTCTATAGCTTCTTATAAATGGTTTCAAATGCTCTGTTAGTTTCCTCCGGAGCGGACATCAGCCCGCCACTCGAGTCCCCAACCTGAAGCCGCCTTCCACCTCAGCTGATGAACTAAAAGAAATGAAATGAAAATCGCTTATTGTCACGAGTAGGCTTCAATGAAGTTACTGTGAAAAGCCCCTAGTCGCCACATTCCGGTGCCTGTTCGGGGAGGCTGGTACGGGAATTGAACCGTGCTGCTGGCCTGCCTTGGTCTGCTTTAAAAGCCAGTGATTTAGCCCAGTGTGCTAAACCAGCCCCCAGACAGCTGGCATTCTCCCCATATTCATAAATAACTCCCCTCGAGCTCGCAGCTGGCGTACAACCTTACCTGTAGGTACGAGGTCAAACTGCATCTGCAGTTTCTTCCCGCTTGCCAGGAGCTCCGGGGTTGGGTCCTTTGAGTACCCACGATTGACCTAAATATCGTCCACTGGCTTCTGACCCTCCTCTCTAGACTCTCTACCCAAATATGTTTTATGTGAAATAATCTCCCCTCTAATTACCGCCTTCAGGGCCTCCCACAAAATGGAGGGAGAGACCAACCCATTCCCGTTAAATCCCACACAGTCGTCTATTGCTTTCGATATACGCCCACAAAACGGCATGTCTGCCAATAACCCCGTGTCCAGCCTCCACGCCGGGGGCTGGATCTGGCCTACCTCCACTAAATGTGGAGCATCGTCTGAAATGACTGAGTACTCAGCTTTCCTCACTCCCCTGGGCCAAATGGATTCTCAGTGGAGTCCCACCACTAAAAGTCAATCCTTGAATATACCTTATGATCTGGGGAAAGGAACGAAAAGCCTTTACCCCCAAGGTGTACATACCACCATGGATCTGCCTCCTGTCTCCTCCATAAACGCCAGCAGCCAACGACTTTGGTTTAGAATGATCAGCTAAGAGAGAAAACCTTTCTTTTTTCCACTATGTTCTCTCCTGAAATAACCAGTGAATTCTAACATACAATTTCAATCTCCGAAAATCAGCTGGCGCATGTCCAAATCTGGTATTGAGGTCAACAGCTTCCTTAAAAATGCTACACCATGCCAACCCGGAGCATATACACCTACCAGTGTCACAAGCCTACCTGCCAGTGACCCAGTGACTATCACGTACCTAACGCCGCCCCCCCCACTCCGCCCGATCCACTTGTCTGCCAAAAAATAGATCCTTTTATTAATTAAAATTGCTACCACCCCCGGGGTAATTCATTCGAAGCCCGAATGAAATACTCGGCTCACCCACCCCGTCTGGAGCCTGGTCTGGTCCCTCACCCGCAAGTGGGTCTCCTGTAAAAGCTCCACATCAGATCTTAAATTGTTCAGGTGAGAGGAAACTGTTGGCCTTTTAACTGGACCTCCCAATCCCCTAACATTCAAAGTGACAAGCCTAATCGGGGCATCTCCCCCCCCCCCCCCCCCCCCGCCCAGCCCAACGGCCCCACCAACCCCGAGTCAGCCATTTCCACCGTGAAAGAATATCCAAATCTTACATCATGTACCTGGGCCCGAGGCCCACTTGAGGTGGCCACCAACCCCGCCATAAGGCAGGACCAAGAAAAGCCCCTAGTTACCGTCAGATCTCCACCCCACCTCTTTTCTCTTGCCCACCTCCTCCTCTCCCCCTTAAACCTGCAAATTGCTTACCCGAAAGCAATACTCCCTCCTCTCTAACCCCTTCCCCCCACCAAACAAACAAGTTAGGCTCTTTGAACCTTGTCCAAACAGGTCCGAAGCCCCTCCCCCCACCTTACTCCCGTTCACTAGCTCAAACTCTGCTGCTAGACAGGTAAGCCCAACCCAGGTGTATGCTCAAAGAACAAAGAAAAAAGAAGCTCCTTAGCCCATTCCCGCTGCAAACAAATAACAAAATCCAAAACCCTTACAATGCTTAACTTCCCACAGGGGGCCATATATTCTCAATACTGTTTTCTTGAGCACTGCCCTCCAACAACCTTAGCCCCCTTATTCCCAACCATACAACATTTACTAAAACACACAACATCTCAAACAAACTCTTCCCATCCACACCCATTAAAGTCCCAATCGAACCCTTTTAATCAAGTCCAAGTCCATGCTCCTTGACAAAAGCCTCCGCCTCCTCTGACGTGTTGAAAAAAATGGTCTTTCGACCAAACATAACTCAGCCTTGCCGGTTACATCACTCCAAACCTCTCTCCTCTCTTGAAAAGTGCTGACTTTGCCTTATTAAAGGTCGCTCGCTGCTTCGCCAACACTGCTCTGACATCATGGCATATCTTGATGATGTTTCCTTCCCACCTCGAGTCCCGATTCACTTTGACTCATTGCAGAACCCATCTGGAAGCTGTGGAATCTAATAATCACCCACCTGCGGCGGCTCACTCGCCTGCAGCTTCTGCCGGAGTGTTCGGTGGGCCTGATCCAACTCGGGAGGGAACATTTTCCCGTTTCCCCCCTCCCCAGCAGCTTGGCGGACATCTGAGAAAAGTACTGAGTCGACCTTGGGTCCTCCACCCCCTCATGTAACCCCACGGTTCTGAGGGTCTGTCTCCTCGACCTGTTCTCCAAGTCACCCACCTTTGCTCTCAGGTTCTTGTCCCTCTCCTCCACTAGCAGCAACTCAGCTTCCGACGAGGTAATTTTTTGTGACAAGGCCACCGCCTCATCTTTCAGCACCCCCCCCCCCCTCCCCCCCCCCCCCCCCACCTCATGTTCCTTCACAGCCTCCGAGGTTCTTTACAGCTTCTCTTTATTGTCACAGTAGGCTTAGATTAACACTGCAATGCAGTTACTTTGAAAAGCCCCAATTGTCACACTCCGGCGCCTGTTCGGGTACACTGAGGCAGAATTCAGAATGTCCAAATTACCTAATAAGCACGTCTTTCGGGACATGTGGGAGGAAACCGGAGCACCCGGAAGAAACCCGCGCAGACACGGGGAGAACGTGCAGACTCCACACAGACAGTGACCCAAGCTGGGAATCGAACTTGGGACCCTGGAGCTGTGAAGCAACAGAGCTACCCACTGTGCTACCGAAATGTCCCATATAGAATCAATTTCCTTGAAGTCTGGTCATCATACTTACAGTGAGCTAAATGTTTTTTGTTCTTCCTCTAGATTGTTAAAAATGTATTCATGGAATGTGGGTATTACCCGTAAGGCCAGCATTCACTGCCCAACCACAGGAAGTGATGGTGATCAGCATCTTTGAACTGCGGCAGCCCATATGGTATAGGTCAGGGGTGGGCAAACTACGGCCCGCGGGCCGCATGCGGCCCGACAAAGGTATTTCTGCGGCCCACCAAGTCATTAAAAAAAAATGTTTTTTTTTAATTTAAAAAAAATTTTTTTTTTTTTAAGGTTAATGGTGGGGGGGGGGGGGGCTGTTGGGTTACTTACTGGTATAGGGTGGATACGTTGACTTGAGTAGGGTGATCATTGCTCGGCACAACGTCGAGGGCCGAAGGGCCTGTTCTGTGCTGTACTGTTCTATGTTCTATATGAGGCGCCCAGAATCATAACCGGGTGAAGTAATTATTTTACTTAATATACTATGCGGCCCTTTGTGAATTGTGAATTTCTGAATGTGGCCCTTGCACGGAAAAGTTTGCCCACCCCTGGTATAGGTACACCCATAGTGTTGTTGAGGAGGGAGTTACAGGATTTTGATCGAGTGACAGTGAAGGAACAGTGATAATTTTCAAGTCAGGATGGTGTGTGACTTGAAGGGTGGTGTTCCTATTGTTGTGCCACCCTGGGCTAGAGCGCGGTCAATTCCAGCCCCACGTGCCCCGGAGTCACAACACAAGTGAATTAACCAATAATTCTTATACAATATCCAAAATCTTTGGCTCTTGGCTGCCCAATAATTACAATCACCAGGTGTAAGCTTAAACACAATTACTGTTTAATATAACAAGGTAGGTCTAACATAGAGGGGAACTATACAGTAAATGCAAAACACTTAGGTATATAGAAAGTCTAGGGCAGCATGGTGGCACAGTGGTTAGCATTGCTGCTTCACGCCTCCGAGGTCCCAGGTTCGATCCGGGCTACGGGTAACTGTCCGTGTGGTCTAACATAGAGGTTAAAAAAAGTAAATGGCAAAACACTTAGGAATATAGAAAGTCTGGGGCAGCACGGTGGTGCAGTGGTGAGCATTGCTGCTTCACGGCTCCGAGGTCCCAGGTTCGATCCCGGCTCTGGGTGACTGTCCGTGTGGAGTTTGCACATTCTCCCCGTGTTAGCATGAATTTCGGCCCCACAACCCAAAGATGTGCAGGGTAGGTAGATTGGCCACACTAAATTGCCCTTTAAAAAATGGCAAAATGAATTGGGTACACTAAACTTATAAAAATAAAAAGGAATATAGAAAGTCAGAGATATCTGGGTGTACAGGTCCACTGATCTTTGAAAGTGGGAACGCAAGTGGACTAGGTAGTCAAGAAAGCATACAGAATCCTTGCCTTCGTTGGATGGGGCATCGAGTATACAAACTGGCAAGTCATGCTACAGTTATATAGAACCTCGGTAAGGCCGCACTTGGAATATTGCGTACAATTCTAGTCGTCACACTATCAGACGGATGTGGAGGCTTTGGAGAGGATGCAGAGGAGGTTGACTAGGATGTTTACTGGTCTGAAGGGTGTTAGCTATGCGGAGAGGCTGAATAAATGCGGACTGTTTTCATTAGAACGACAGAGGTTGAGGGGCAACTTGATAGAAGTCTAGAAGATTATGAGAGGCATGGATAGAGTGGATGGGCTGGCATTCTTTCCCAGGGTGAAGTGGTCAGTCACCAGGGGGCATAGGTTTAAGGTTCCATGGGGCAAAGTTTAGAGGAGATGTGCGAGGCAGGTTTTTTTACACAGAGGGTTGTGAGTGCCTGAAAAGCGTTGCCAGTGGAGGTTGTGGAAGCAGATACATTAACGGTGTTCAAAAGGCATCTTGACAAACACATGGATAGGATGGATATAGAAGAATATGTTACTAGGAAGTGCTGAGGGTTTTGGCCAAGGGTGGTATCATGACCAGTACATGGTTGGAGGGCTGAAGGGCCTGTGCCTGTGCGGTATTGTTCTTTATTTGTTGACAACTATGAAACACACAGTAAATACAACAAATTAACCATCAGCCAATATTTATCTCCCACATTAACTGCCCCACTCTCTACCCACACAGGCAACATAGAGAAACACAGAAGGGTGGAAAGGGATATAAAATAATAATGAATAAGAGTCCTTGCTTCGGATGATGGGTTCTTTAGTGCACTTCCTTCAAAGCACGAGTGTGGATTAAAGCCTCTGGTTTACATCTTCCTTGCAGTTAGCCGTACCTTACTCACATCTTTTCCTGGAGTGGCCTTGCCTTCACATCAGCCTGTTTTGCACAGAGAGTTATCAGATTCTGGATTCTGCTTACATCAGCCTTTTTTGCAGTGAGAGTGGTTTCCCACAATGGCTTTTTGGTGAGAATTTGCTGGTTATCTCTGGAGAAAACATAGTGGGAAAAAGAGAGGTTTTCTCTCTTAGCTGCCAGTGCAAAACTGAAAGCCCCTGAGGTCTCTGAAAAATTTAGTGGGGGCAGATCCAATCACCACCCGTTACTTGGCAGAACACCATCTTTTAGGCCAATTCAATCAAACTGAGACATACCTGTCTTTTGTGCCGGTCAGGCCAGAACTCCAGTCCATCCCAGCACAGGCTCCTGCTCAAATTAAAGGCACAGGTAGCTTGAATTAAAGGTTCAGGTTATCTTCAAGACACGTGTCCATAACTCATCCATGGATCAAAATTGTAATGGCAACAATAAAGAGAAAGGGGAAATAAGGGAATACACATGGAACAAACAGGAAGGACCCTTACGCTATGCATTGCTGTCCTTGTCCTTCTGTGTGGTAGACGTCACAGGTTTGCGACATGCTATTGAAGAAACCATGACAATTTGCTGGTACATCTTGTAAATGTACACACTGCTGCCACTGTGTGCCGGTAATGGAAGGCGTCAATGTTTTATGTTGTGGATGGTGCACCAAGCAAGCGGGCTACTTTGTCCTGAATGGTGTCAAGCTTGTTGAGTGTTGCTGGAGCTGTTCCCGTTGTAGATGGTGGAAAGGATTTAGGGGGTCTGGAGTTGCTTCAGAATTGCCAGCTTCTGACCCTCTTGTAGTATTTATATGGCTGGTCCAATTAAGTTTTTGGACAATCCTCAGAAGACTGCTAATGGGGGAATTCAATAATGGTAAAGTTTAATAATGAATGTCAAGGGGAAAGGCTTATATTTTCTCTTCTTGGTGTTGGCCATTACCTGATATATGTGTGTTGCCCCTTCCCCGATCCTGACAAAGCCATGTGTTCGCTCCACTAGCTTTTCTGTCTGGCAAGAAAACGCAAACCGTCCTCTATGAATACAGAACTTTGGGCACCTCTCTTTACCCATCAGTGGATGTAAAACTGAGATGTGGGAAATATCTCCTGCTTCAACTTGGAAGAAGCTAAACCCCGGCAAGTTCACTGCCATTGTCACCTTCCGCTGGCAATGCAGAATGAAAATAGAATATGCTGGAAATGTTCAGAAGGTTCTAGCAGTATCGGTGGAGAGACAAACATAATTAACCTTTGAGGTCCTTCATCAGAACTGGCAAACGTTGGAAATGGAATAGGTTTTGTGCAAGGGGAAGAACCAAAGGAAGATATACTCTAGGGTGGAAGGCAGGAGAGATTAAATGTGGACTTTACCCGACTCAGGTTGTGTTTGCAGTGGGTGGTAATTTCAGTGAAGAAGTCCTGACTGAAATTCAGGCATCTCATAAGTTGTTTCTCACGGACGTCCAGGTGGTAGAATTGCTCCCTGAACACCCTGAATGGATATCCTAAGAGCCCTTCGTCCTCTCTTCCTCTTCCAATAGCTTGGGAGCGATTCTCCGCTGCCCAGGCCGGGTGGGAGAATCGCGAGAGGGCCGCTCTGGCACCCCAATGATTCTCCCACCCCCCCCCAAAATGACATGTCGCATTTTGCGACACGCCGCTCGGAGAATCGCGGGTCGCCATTTTTCATGACGACCGGCGATTCTCCGGCCCGGATGGGTTGAGCGGCCTGCCGTTCCTGACCTGTTCGCGCTGACGACAACTACACCTGGTCGCTGCTGGCGTGAACATAGCGCGAAAGGTGAGTTTGGGGCCTGTGGGGGGCAGAGAGGGGATCAAGCACCGCGGCCATGCTCGAGAGGGGACTGGCCCGCGATCAGTGCCCCCTGATCGTCGGGCCAGCGTCTCCAAGTGACGCACTCTTTCTCCTCCGCCGCCCCGCAAGATCAAGCCACCACGTCTGGCGGGGCAGCGGAGGGGAAGATGGCAACCGCCAACCTGCGCATGCGCGGCTGACGTCATTAGGCACGGAGGGGAAGACGGCAACCGCGCATGCACGGCTGACGTCAAGGCCCAGTGGCCGAGTTCCACGAAACGCCGCTCCTGGGGGGGGGGGGGGGGGGGGGGGGGGGAGAGAGAGAGAGAGAGAGAGAGAGAATAGGGGGCGAGGAGCGGCCTCCGACACCGTTGTGAAACACTCCGGGTTTCACAATGGCGTCGGCCGTTGCTGAGAATTCCGCCCCTTGTCTTCTCCTCTGTTCATACTCCAAGTCACTCTCCAATCAGTCTGGGAGTGACTGGTTTATACAGAGGCCTTGAAATCAGCAAACACTCCTTCTGCCCCTGCCATGCCTGTTGATTCTGCCACCTTAGCCATAGTAAATACCCAATACATGTGGAATCGAAGCTACCAACTGAAGCAATAAACCAGCAGCTAAGCTATCAGCAAATTATGATCCTTTTAAGATGGTGCTGATGGGCAGGGGTGTGGGTTCTAACTGCTGCTGCACGTGTTCAAGCTGTGCTAGGTTATGGGAGATAGCTCGAGTGTTTAGCTTCAAAATGGCCCCATTTATCATACATTATGGCACCTTCTGCCATACTTCTGGTAGCTGTTCACTGTGAGAATACTAAAGTCCTCATCAATATGGTGCCGACCTTGACTCAACTCAGAGGCATGAGCGTGTGTTTGCATGCGACAAGGTTCATTTTAGAACTCTAAGGGCATCTATCGTGTCCAACAAGCAGACTCCAATGACCCCAATTTTTCATCCTTTATATTATAAACAGCTGCTATGAATTTCCTATGTTTTTCATGTATGGAACGATTTTCACAGTCAGGGAGATCTAGGTGTACAGGTCCACAGGTCACTGAAAGTTGCAACACAGGTGGAGAAGGTAGTCAAAAAGGCATACGGCATGCTTGCTTTCAGTGGCCGGGGCATTAAGTATAAAAATTGGCAAGTCATGTTGCAGTTGTACAGAACGTTAGTTGGGCCACACTTGGAGTGTAGTGTTCAATTCTGGTCACCACAGTACCAGAAGGATGTGGAGGCTTTCGAGAGGGTGCAGAAGAGATTTACCAGGGTGTTGCCTGGTATGGAGGGCATTAGCTATGAGGAGAGGTTGAATAAACTCGGTTTGTTCTCATTGGAACGACGGAGGTTGAGAGGCGACCTGACAGAGGTCTACAAAATTATAAGGGGCATAGACAGAGTGAATAGTCAGAGGCTTTTTCCCAGGGTAGAGGGGTCAATTACTCGGGGGCATCGGTTTAAGGTGCGAGGGGCAAGATTTAGAGGAGATGTACGAGGCACGTTTTTTACACAGAGGGTGCCTGGAACTCGCTGCCAGAGGAGGTGGTGGAAGCAGGGACGATGGTGGTGTTTAAGGGGTATCTTGTCAAATACATGAATAGGATGGGAATAGTGGGATACGGACCCTGGAAGTGCAAAAGATTTTAGTTTCGACGGGCAGCATGGTTGGCGCAGGCTTGGAGGGCCGAAGGGCCTGTTCCTATGCTGTATTTTTCTTTGTTCTTTGTTCTTTGATCTGTCTGGGCTGTACACAAAACAATACTTTTCACTGTACCTCGGTACACGTGACAATAAATATATCTGAATCTAAATAAATCCAATTCAATTAAAATAGAATGATTACTGTCTGCATTAAAGTAACAGATAGAGGAATGCCAAACAAATGTGTTCATCTGCTGTAAATCACTCGCCTTTCAATCCTGTCAAAACAAATCTATTAAACATTGATCGTTTATAAATGAAAGTAAAGTCCAACAAAAACAAATTAGAGTTAGACAGCGCCTTTAACTTAGTAAACTGCCCTAAGGTACGTCTCAGTGCCAATATTAGACACAATTTGATACTGAGCCGCAAAGGAGATATTAGGACAGGTGAGCAAAAACTGGCCAAAGGGGTAAGTCATGGGAAGCATCTTAAAGGAGGAAAGAGAGAGGCAGAGAAGGTTACAGAAACAGGGAATGTGGAGCTGAATATTTTGTTCTCAAGTGGAATGAAATGAAAATTGCTTATTGTCACAAGTAGGCTTCAAATGAAGTTACTGTGAAAAGCCCCTAGTCGCCACATTCCGGCGCCTGTTCGGGGAGGCTGTTACGGGAATCAAACCGTGCTGCTGGCATGCCTTGGTCTGCTTTCAAAGCCAGCGATTTAGCCCAGTGTGCTAAACCAGACCCTAAGTGGGATGGACTATCAGTTTCTGTCAGGAGTTTACAATAGATTAAAAACTTACTGATTATTAACGTCACCCCACACATTTTCTATGGATGTCAACTGGCTCTAATACTGATGATGTAGGCTGCCTTCTTGTGACAAAGGGATCCCCGCCACTCGGACACATAAACAACACCAAAAGCCTGATTGTTTTCAGTGAATGAAGTAAGGTCAGGACTGCGAGAGCCCCATTCTTTATCTCATAGCCAAGCCCTAGCTATTTTGCAAGTATACTGAGAGACATCTATTGCATACGCCCATATCGCAATCAGAAGCTCAACGCCAATACCATTCCAGTAATAAGAAGTGAAATAAAGGATGATTAACATTGGACAAGGGTGACATAGTGGTGCGGAGGTTAGCACTGCTGCCTCATGGCGCCAAGGTCCCAGGTTCAATCTTGGCCCTGGGTCACTGTCCGTGTGGAGTTTGCACATTCTCCCCGTGTCTGAGTGGGTCTCACTCCCACAACCCAAAGACGTGCAGCGTAAGTGAATTGGCCGCACTAAATTGCTGCTTAATTGGAAAAAATGAATTGGATGCTCTAAATTATATATTTTTTTTAAAAGAAAAAAAAACATTGGATAAAATAAATAAAAGGAGAAGGCGTGTCTCAGGTTTCATTTTAATTTCTGTCCACTTTCTGTAAGCAAGAAAGTTATGCAAAAACCTTTGTAAATAACTGGCTAGGCCTCAGTTGAAGCCTTGTGTCCAATTCTGTGGACCACATTTGGAAGTAAGTCAAGGCCTTTGGGTGGGTACAGAGAAGGTTTACTGGAACGGTATCAAGGCTGAGCACGGCGTTGCTGTGGCGATGCTGGGTTTGTCCTCAAGGCGGACAGGAGTTAATGGAATTTCTCAAAATTCTGAAGGACATTGAGAGAGTGAGTTTGGGCAAACGGGCGGGATTCTCTGCTGTCTGGATTCTCCGTTGCGCTGGCAGCCTGGGGATTTCCCGAAGGCATGGCGCTGCCCACATTGGTAAACCCTCATGCCTTCAGGAAATCCCCGGGCTACTGGCGCAACGGAGAATGACTGGTCAAAGGGGTAAATATGGGAAGCATCTTAAAGAATGCTGGCTGGCGAGACGGACAATCCCACCGACGGTTTCCACTCGCAGGAGGTGAGGCAGCGAGCAGAGGACCAACATTTAAGATAAATGGTTGAACGAACCGGTGAGGCGAGGAGGCAATTTTTCACGCAGAAGGTTGTTGTGATCTAAAATGTGCTGCCCAAAAGGGTGGTGCAAGCCGATGAAAAAAAAAACATAATTTTCAAAAGGGAATTAGGTGTGCGCGAAGAGAAAAATATTTACTGGGTTCTGGGCGAAGAGCTGGGGATTTGCACTAATTGAGTAGTTCTTGCGAGAAACCGGCACAAACACGATGGGCCTCTTCAGGGCTGAAAATTCTGTGGAAAGTTATCAACTCAGGGCCTACGTATTTTGGTGAACTCAACCCTTCAGTAATGACATTTGCAGTATTCCAAGGTGATGCACTGCAAGTGTTGTGCTGTACAGACATTGGAGTCAGAACGTGTGTTGGTGTAGTATTATAGAGTGGGTCATTTTTTAAATATAAATTTAGAGTACCCAATTATTTTTTCCAATTAAGGGGCAATTTAGCGTGTTCAGTCCACCTAGCCTGCACATCTTTTGGGTTATGAGGGCGAAACCCACGCAAACACGGGGAGAATGTGTAAACTCCACACGGACAGTGACCCAGGGCCGGGATCGAACCTGGGACCTCGGCGCCGTGAGGCAGCAGTGCTAACCACTGCACCACATTGCTGGCCAATTATAGAGTGGGTCATGTGCAACCCAAATGTGTTTGGTTCAGTGTGCCAACTGAGGAGAGAAGAATGAAATTAGAACTTGGAAACAGCCCATTTCGCCCAAATACCCCCTCTTAATATTTACCCTCACTGAGCTGTGATCCTAATCTGATGAGCCCAACTGTCACCATATCCCTTTATTTACACTTGCTCAGACCACCTATTCAATCTATTCTTAAATGTTGACTCAGGGTCACTATGGCACAGGAATAGGCCATTCAGCCCATCGAGTTTGTGCTGGAATGGTCTCTGCTTCAATCGCTGACTCTCGGGCCCTCACAACACTCAGTTGAATTTCGCAAGCACCACAGGAAAATAAATCTTCCAGGTGTGTATCCCTTTCAATCTGTTACCTAACTTGCTTTTTTCTTTCCATTTGCTTTGCAGCCCTAGAAAATGTCAGCATTTTCTCAATGAACTCAGGGGATTGTGTTGATCACTTCCCCATCAGGATGTTCCAGATCGGCAGTGAAGAAACAGAGCCGGAACTATCCTCCGAGTACCAAGCAGAGTGCAAAATAGACAGTCACTGCCAGGGATTGAAACTATGCTGCACAAATGGTACCTTCCTCAAATGTGTCCCATTTCAGAATGAAGGTGGGTGAGCTCTCAAGTACAGAAGTCAAATGCAAAGAAAACTCTAACAATACACTGTATATTACCTTTTTTCTCTTATCGGGAACTTATTTCCAAAGTGATAGCACAACTTGAGAGTACAGATTAAAAAAAAACTATGATTACCATAACTTAAATGGAGTTGAATGATGCAGGCCTGGATATGAATTCTACCTAGGCTGATGTGAATACCATGATCTTCTATGAGATGGACTTGGGCTGTCGCCATCTTACTCCCGGTCGGCACAGGTTTGCTGCCTCCAGTTTGTCATTTAATTGTCAATCCGCTCACAGAGGCGGGTGTGGAAAGTTTGAACATTCCCACGGGTGCTGTTCTGAGTGTGGACCTGAGGTCCATTGTTCAAATGGATTTGAGGGAGTTTCAGAACTCACAGAATGGATACATTCCAACAAGAAAGAAAAATTCCAAGGGGAGGATCCACCATCTGTAGTGAACTAAAATAAATTAAAGGTCACATCAAACTTAAAGAAAAGTCATGATTAAAATTAATTTATGGGATGTGGACATCGTTGACTAGGCCCATCCGTATTTGCCCTTGAGAAGGTGGTGGTGAGGGAAGCACGGTGGCGCAGTGGTTAATACTGCTGCCTCTCGGCGCCGAGGTCCCATAGAACATAGAACATTACAGTGCAGTACAGGCCCTTCGACCCTCGATGTTGCGCCGACCGTGAAACCCCTCTAAATCCCATCTACACTATTCCCTTATCGTCCATATGTCTATCCAATGACCATTTGAATGCGTTTAGTATTGGCGAGTCCACTACTGTTGCAGGCAGGGCATTCCACGCCCTTACTACTCTCTGAGTAAAGAACCTACCTCTGACATCTGTCCTATATCTATCTCCCCTCAATTTTAAGCTATGTCCCCTCGTGCTAGAGATCACTATCCGAGGAAAAAGGCTCTCACTGTCCACCCTATCTAATCCTCTGATCATCCTATATGTCTCAATTAAGTCACCTCTTAACCTTCTTCTCTCTAACGAAAATAGCCTCAAGTCCCTCAGCCTTTCCTCATAGGTGCGTCCCGGGTTCGATCCCGGCTCTGGGTCACTGTCCGTGTGGAGTCTGCACATTCTCCCCATGTTTGCGTGGGTTTCGCCCCCACAACCCAAAGATGTGCAGGTAGGTGGATTAGCCATACTAAATTGCCCCTTAATTGTAAAAATGAATTGGGTACTCTAAAAATAAAAAAAAGAGAAGGTGGTGGTGAGCTGCCTTCTTGAACCGCTGCAGTCCACATGGCGTAGGTACACCCACGATGCTGCTAGGGAGGGATTTTCCGGATTTTGTCCCAATGACATTGAAAGAACAGCGATGTTTCCAACACCAGTGGCTTGGAGGGGAACCTGCAGGTGGTGGTGTTCCTATGAGTTCTGCCCTTGTCCTCTAGTTGGTAATGGTCATGAGCTGGAAGGTGCGCAAAGACGGATGGCAGGTCAGAATATTGGGCAGAATAGAAAGAACAGCAAAGAATGACAAAAAGAATAATAAGATAGTAAATATAAGACTATGAGACAAAGCTGGCTAGAAATATAAAGACAGATAGTAAGAGTAACTATAGATACTTAAGTAAGAACAGAGTTAACAAAATGAGCGTTGGTCCCATAGAAAGCGAATTTGGGGAATTAATAATGGAAAATAAGAAGATGACAGATGAATTGAACAGGTATTTTGCATTGGCCTTCACTGTAGAGGATATAATTAACATCTCAGAAACATCTATAAATCAGGAACTGGGAGGGAGGGGGAAACTCAGGAAAATTACAATCACCAGGGAAGAGTTACTTAGCAGACTATTGGGGCTGTGGGCTGACAAATCCCCAGGTCTGCATGGACTTCAAAGGATCTTAAAAGAAGTGGCCAGTGAGATAGCTGATGTGTTGGCTTTAATTTTCCAAAATTCTGTGGATTTGCTAAAGGTTCCATTAGATTAGAAAATAGCAAATGGAGCTCCTTTATCCAAAAAGGGAGGGAGACAGAAAGCAGGGAACTACAGGCCAGTTAGCCTAACATTTGTCATGGGGAAAATATTAGAGGCCATTATTAAAGATGTTCTAGCAGGGCACTTGGAAAGTTTCAAGGCAATCAGGCAGAGTCAACATGGTTTTGTGAAAGGGAAATCAGGAACTGGAAGGAAGGAAGGAAATTCCAATCACCGAGAAGAGGTCCTTAGCAGGCGGTTGGGGCTGTGGGCTGACCAGTTAATTGGAGTTTAACCAATTTAGTAGAGTTCTTTGAAGAGTCATATGTGCTGTGCATAAAGTGGAACTGGTAGATGCACTATACTTCAGATTTCTAGAATGCATTTGATAAGGTGCCAAGGTCAAAGGTTGTTTCAGAAAATAAAAGCTCATGGTGTAGGGGGTAACATAAGGGCATGGATAGAAGTTTGGTTGGCTAACAGGAAGCAGAGGGTATCCATAATGGTCTTTTTCTGATTGGTGGGATATAACTTGCCGTGGGATCAGTGCTGGGCCCTCAACCTTTTACAATTTATGTCAATTACTTGGATGAAGGGATTGAAGGTATGGTTGCTACATTTACTGGTGATACAAAAGTAGGTATGAAGGTAGATTGTGAAGGTGACATAAGGAAGCTACAAGCAGACATAGAGAGATTAAGTAGGGGGAGGCAGTGGTATTGTCACTAGACTAGTAATCCAGAAACCCAGAGTCATTCTCTGCGGATCCGGATTCGAATCCCACAATGGCAGGTGGTGAAATTTAAATTCAATTAAAAAAGAATCTGGCATTAAAAGAGAATAGAGAATGCCTGAACCCAGCGGCGATGAAAGAACAACATCTGGGCAGTGTGAGAATTGGAAGGAAACGCAGCCCTGATTATATTTCCACAATTGCTGCTCTTGTCTGCCGGCACAGTTTGTGAGGCAGAGAACTCGCTTAACTAATCTTGGTGACTAATCCTCCACAGGGGATGTGGAGAGGATGATGGACGTTGTTCTGGACAAGATCAGCTAACTGGAGTACTTTTCAAAGAACTCGCACCAGTACAATGGGCTGAATGGCCTTCTGTATATCTATGATTGTAACTCAGCATCTCCTATTACAAAGAACAATACAATATAAGAACATGCCCTTCGGCCCTCCAAGCCTGTACCGGCCATGATACCACCCTTGGCCAAAACCCTCAGCAATTCCTCGTGCCGTATCCCTCTATATCCATCCTATCCATGTACTTGTTGAGATGCCTTTTGAACGCTGTTAATGTATCTGCTTCCACACCTTCCCCTGGCAACGTGTTCCAGGCACTCACCACCCTCTGTGTAAAAAACCTGCCTCGCACATCTCCTCTAAACTTTGCCCCATGGACCTCAAACCTATGCCCCCTGGTGACTGACCCCTCCATCCTGGGAAAGAGTGCCCGCCCATCCACTCTATCCATGCCCCTCATAATCTTGTAGATCTCTATCAGGTCACCCCTCAACCTCTGTCATTCTAATGAAAACAGTCCGAGTCTATTCAGCCTCCCAGCATAGCTGACACCCTCCGGACATGGCAACATCCTGATAAACCTCCTCTGCACCCACTCCAAAGCCTCCACATCCTTCTGGTAGTGTGGTGATCAGAATTGTGCGCAATATTCCAAGAGCGGCCTCACCAAGGTTCAATATAACTTTTATTGAACCTTATCCATATAAACTAACTTCCTCTTTGAGCCACTCATTGTGTCATTAGCCAGAGTTTGTTTGCTCAGATGTTGAATGGATCGGCCCACTTATATCGAATCGTGATTTTTTTTAAAAACGCTATTAGTTGCAATATATAACTTTTTTGATGTCTTCTTTCCAGAGATTATATTTAACCTCAGCACATAAATAATGAACTGTGTCAGCACTACACAGCCTGCCAGACTCAACGCCCAGTCAATTGGTTTCACACCATAACCTTTTCCACCATTTTGTTTCCTCTCACTTCATAGGTTGCGATTTTTTTCTCATTTTTCTTTCTTCTCTTTGTCTTCAGATGGCAGCTGTTTGCCATTCTGTCATTCCTGCCGCCTCCAGACAGATCTTTTCTTTCTTTACTTGTCGCATGACCACACCCCCTTTGTCCTTGCATCACCAAGCCATTTTTGCCATTCATTCATTCATTCTCTCCCGTCTTCCACCCAATCATAGCCCTTCCCTATCATAGCCCTTCCCTTTTGTTGGTTTATCCCCACCCTGCACCAATTATATTTCTTTTTTTTATTACTTCATCAGAGTTACAAAGCCAGAGCTCAGAGTGTGGACTGGGGAAAACCCCTGATCCAGCTCCTCGCCTGCTCCAAAAACCAATTCAGATTGAATCCAATTCATGGTCCCCACAAGAGAGACACTCCAGATCCAGGCATCACACCTGACCTCACGCTCACCTTAGCCATAAGGCCGAGAAATGATGATCACCAATTATATTTCTTTTTTTTAAAATAATTTTTATTGAAATTTTTTACAGAAAATATAACAACAAACAATAACAAACCAATTATATTTCTAACAACTCCAGTTCAGATGAAAGGTCATTGACCTTAAACGTCAAATCTCTTTCGCTCTCCACAGATACTACCTGACTTGCTAAGCATTTTCTGTTTTTTCTGTTTTACAGTTGGATTTGACTACTACTTAGGGTGGGCAAGGTTGAAGGTGAATGTATCTGAGATGGACACTAACCACAGCAGCTGGGATCATTTGGCTCTCTTAAGGGACACCAGTGGTTGGGTATGTAAATCCACTGAATATGTTCAACAGGAATGGCTAATGGTCAATTTTCTCCAATAAACACAGAACGGAGGTTGTAATAAATTAAAATAATGTTTTTCCTCCAGTTATTCCATTTTTGCTCTCTTGATCTGGCAAAGTTTTCATCTCGTGCTGGGAAAAATTCCATACGCACCAACACCTCTCTGGTACCACACCCAAATGGCTTCTCTTCATGGATCAGTTGAGTAATCCAATACTGAACAATAGGGACAGGAGTTATTGCTAACAAACTCTGCCTTGCCTCACATTTACACACAGGTCTTTATCTCTTTGTTTATTTACTCTTTATTCCACTATTAGATGTGAGCACCGCTGGCCAGGCCAGCATTCTTATTACCCAATCCTAAATTTCCTTGAGAAACTGATGGTGAGCCACATTCCTGAACCACTGCCGGTCAGGTGGTGTAGGCACACCCACAGAGCTGTTAGGGAGGGAGCTTTGGGACTTTGTCCCAGTGACAGTGAAGGAACAACTATATATTCCCAAGTCAGGATGCTGTATGGCTTGGAGAGGAACTTGTAGGAAGTGATGTTCCCATGCATCTGCTGCCCTTGTCCTTCAAGGTCATGGATTTGGAAGGTGCCATCGAAGGAGCCTTGGTGAGTTGCTGCTGTGCATCGTGTAGATGGTACACACGGCTGCCACTGTGCACATGTGATGCTGGGAGTGAGTGTTTACATTTGATAGACTGCCAATCAAGTGGGCTGCTTTGTCGAGCTTCTTGAGTGTTGTTGGAGTTGCATTCATCCAGGCAAGCAGGTGGTGGACAGGCTTAGGGAATGAAAAGGTGAGTTACTCATCACAGAACTCCCAGTTTCTGACCTGCTCTTGTAAGCCACAAGAGAATCCAAAATACGACAGTCCTCCTGGGATATTTATACAGTGGAGTAAACAAGTGCCGCATGACTTTGAATCTTGGCGCCGACAAAATCCCTTACTCAACTTAAAATCCTAATTGACCTTATTTAACTTCAAATTGTGACTCCCTGCAATGCCAGGATGTACTCAAGCTGTATCGATAAAGTATCAATACATGCCTATGTGTGTGTGACAATGTGTGGAAGCAGATGGATATAGATAAGGAAGTGACACGACAATACACAGGAAAGGGGACCCTCGGAGCCGTGAATGTTACTATTCTTGCCCTGTTAGCAGTTCTCTGAGCACTAAAATTATGGCCAAGTATCCCATCATGCTTATATTTTTCCAATGAAGATTTCACATTGTTTTATTGCTAGGGGAGGAAGTTGCGCAGACGAAGTGCAGTTTCTGGGATGTGCAGGAGAAGAAAAGTGGTACCATGATTCCAGATAGCGGAAACCTATGTTACGAGGAGCCATTAAGAGAGCTAGTTTTGATGGATTAGATCCTGACTGTGCAATAGTGTAAAGCAGGTAATGGTGACTCACCAGCCCACTTTACAGCTCTTCTGATTATTATTTCCTTTGAACTTTACCCAAATGTGTTTGTAAAAGAGAAGACTTTGAGGTGACCTGATTGTTTGTTATGGATGGTGGCTGCCTACCATCTCGCATGAAGATGGTTTGCGCCGTGGTGGTCATCTCTGTGTTAAACAACGCCTGGAGTCCCACTCTGGCACGGCAGCCTCTGCCGTATTTGCTGTAGAGGGAGACAGTGGGCTGTGAAGGTGCACGATTCACTGTTCTCTGTTTTGCCTGGGCCCATGTAATAAATCCAGAAGGCGCGGAGAAAAGGGCCAAACTGGTTTATTCCAAAATAAAGCTGCAACCGTGGCATGGGACTAGGGGGAACTGCCGGTCGGTTTCTGGGAGCTACATTTAAGGGCCCCGCTAACATGCCCCAGCTGGCTGGGCCTCTGCCCCCTCACCACGGTAGCTCATATTCTACGAAGCCCACAGGGAGATCAGTCAATAGTCCCCCATGATTTTCATGAGGATTATTATATCCTTCCCTGCCTTCAATCCAGATAATCCCCTCTGCTCTCACGGCGATTAGGCTTCTTTCGTCCCTTGGCACAAGGCCTCAAGTCAGCAGCATGTGGAGCGGAATGGGGGGGGTGGGGTGAAGCGGACTGGAGATCGTCACTTCCTTGACGAGCACCGAAGGGCCATGGCGGGGGGCTCATACTCGGTGCTGACCTTCGACGGAGGATCGGTCTCCTCAGCCTCCATTTTGGATACCGGGTCTTCATCGTTGGTGGGAGCGACGCTCGGAACTCCTGCGGTCTCTTTGCCGGAGGTGGTCACAGTGGTTGCCCAAGGTGCCTCTCTGCAGGAGTCAATTTGGTTGGAGCTGGTTCCCTGTTTCTCACTTGTTTCTTTACGGTCTTACCTCGGACTTCAACCTTGTGGGAAAGCGGACCAGTCTTTCCCAGCATGACCCCTGGGATCCATTGAGATCCATCTCCAAAGTTCCACACGTGGACGACATCCCCTGTTCTAAAAGTCCTTTCAGGTGTTCTGTTGTTGTCATTCCTTTCTTGGGTGTTCTGCTTTGACTCCGTCTTCCCCCAAGTTGGGAAACAGCAGGCTGAGCTTGGTGCACAGTCGTCGCCCCATTAATAATTCCGCTAGTATGTCTCCCGTCATCGTGTGCGTAGTGGTTCTGTAATCTAAGAGGAACCGGCAAATTTAGTACCCAGGGAACCAGCTGCTTCTTCATTCCGGTTTTCAATGTTTCAACTGCCCGTTCGACCAGGCCATTAAAAGGAACCCTTTGTCGTGGGTACAGAAACTTTGCAGGAGTTTTTCTATTGTTGCATGCAAAGCCATGGAGGACACATGATATACTTCTCACCATTTTGAGTGGGTGTCGACAATAATAAGGAACATCGATCCCAAGAACTGGTTGGCGAAGACCACATGCACCTGTACCCATGGTCTTCCTGGTCATTCCCATGGGTGGGAAGAGGCCGAGGGTGGAAGTTTCTGGTTCTCTTGGCACAGAGAACACTACTTCATCACGTTCCCGATGCCTGTATCCAGCCCAGGTCACCAGACGTAGCTCCTTGTGAGCATTTTCATCTTGGATACCCTGGGAGGTCCATTGTATAATTCCACGAGTATTGGGGGGCCGACCTGGGGGGGGGGGGGGGGGAACTATTACAGCTCAGTTCTTGTTGTTTGGTCAGGAAGGGCTCCATATCATCCCTGGGATGTTCTCAGATTCCAAAACAGGTCAGGACAGGCCTCAACCTCATTTACCTTGGAGCAGTTGCTGAGCAATAGGTTGGGAGCCCCAGTTCTGATTATTGGTCTGGCACTGCTTTGAATCTGGCTGGTTGTACCATCAGCTTTTTGTTTGCCTTCAACATTCCACCAGTGAGAATCATAGGGTATAATTCTGCCAAGGTATGGTCTTTCTTTTTTTAATATAATTTTTATTGGAATTTTTTACAGAAAATATAAAAATATAACAACAAGTATAGCAACAAGCAGTAATATGCAACTAACAACCCCATAACACCCACAATTCCCCCATACCGTAACATCACATGTATCACACTCCCCCCCCCCCCCCCCCCCCCCCCCCCCAAACAGGAGAACTTAACCATAAATTAAAATGAAATAAATCAAATTTAAATAAAATAAGCCAACATAATCAACCCCCCCCCCCCCCCCGCCGGTTACTGCTGCTACTGTCCCAGTACGCTATCGTTGAGCCAGAAAGTCGAGGAAAGGTTGCCACCGTTTAAAGAACCCTTGCACCGATCCTCTCAGGGCGAATTTAACCTTCTCAAGCTTAATGAAGCCCGCCATGTCATTGATCCAGGTCTCCACGCTTGGGGGCCTCGCATCCTTCCACTGTAGCAAAATCCTTCGCTGGGCTACTAGGGACGCAAAGGCCAGCACACCGGCCTCTTTCGCCTCCTGCACTCCCGGCTCTACCCCAACCCCAAAGATCACGAGTCCCCATCCTGGCTTGACCCTGGATCCTACCACCCTTGACACCGTCCTCGCCACCCCCTTCCAGAACTCCTCCAATGCCGGGCATGCCCAGAACATATGGGCATGGTTCGCTGGACTCCCCGAGCACCTGACACACCTATCTTCACCCCCAAAGAACCTACTCATCCTCGTCCCAGTCATGTGGGCCCTATGCAGCACCTTGAATTGGATGAGGCTAAGCCGCGAGGTATGGTCTTCCTGAGTGCATGCTTGAATCCGCATCTGGGAGAAATCGCTTTGTCCTCTTTAAATAGACCCAGTAGGGGTTTATGGTCTATTATGATTGTGAAATGTCAATCGTAGACGTATGGACGAAATTTCATCACTCCGAAAATGACAGCGAATCCCTCTTTCTCAATTTGGAAAGAGTGTCTTTCCATATCTGCCAAGATTCTGTATGTGACTGCTATATCTCTCTCTGTACCATCGTCCCATCGATTGGAAAGTCCCTTACTCCATATGGAGAGGCATTGCACGTTAACACCACTTCTTTCTTGGAGCCATGATGAGCTTGGATGTTTGAAGATAGGAGCTGCTGTTTTACCTTCACAAAGACTTCTTCCTTCAATGTCTGCTACGGCCACCTCTGGTGTTTTTTTTAACAGTGTTTGCAGGGGTGACAATAAAGTGGCGAAGTTTAGGATACATTTCCCGCAGTAATTTACGAGGCCTAGGAACAATTTTAATTCGGTTGTGTTAGTCGGGGTTGGTGCCTCTTTGATGGCCTTAACTTTGTCTTCCACATGATATAGTCCTTTCCTTGCATCTCTGTACCCTAAGCAATTCACCTTGCCTGCCTGGAACACACTTTCCCCGTCTGAAAAATGTCTCAGAACCTCCTCCAGGTTTTCTCGGTGCTTTTTTTCCGTGCTCCTGTGATTGGTGCATCATCCTAGTATACTGCCACTTTGGGTAGCCCTTGTAGAATATTCTCCATTACACATTGAAAGATGGCACATGCCGATGAGACTCCAAAGGGTCGACATGTGTATTTGTGTAAACCCCTATGGGTATTGATCAGCATGTACTTTCTGGACAACTTGTCTAATTCTAACTGGAGGTAGGCATAGCTCATGTCCAGTTTGGCGAAGGATTGGCTGCCTGCCAGTTTGGCATAGAGACCCTCTATGTGTGACGTAGGGAGATCTAAATGGGAAGCTTTGTTGATTGCTAGTTTGCAGTTCCACAAAGGCGGCCATCTTGTTGGGTTGGAGAACTTGTACGACAGGTGCAGCCCACTCTGCAAACTGCACTGCATTGGCCGTAAAATCCCAAGACCCGCAAATCTCTTTGGTCAGCGGGGCATATAGGACTGGTGGTGCCCTGAAATATTTGGGCGGGGCATTGGGGTGCACATGAACCTTCGCCCTTGCTCCCTTTGTTCTGCCAAGGTCTTTTTGGAATACCTCAGGGTATTTGCTAATGACCTTGTGTCGCCCGCCGGAACTTAGTTAAAAAATTTGCAACCAGTCCAGACGGACCTTAGGCAGAGACTGGCTCCAAAAGATCCACCTGGACTGGTTGCAAATGTTCAAACAACAAGTGGGAGTCGGGCCATCTGCTGTTTATAGGAAGCAGGATCTTCAATCGTTCCCCTGTATAAGTGGCCAACAATACCCTGGTGTCTCACAGGCCTCGTGGCAAGATGCCCATTCGGTGATGCCAGGATGTTTGTACCCCGAAGATGGAGACGGCAGCTCTCAGAGCTGCTCACAGAGTACTTCACTCAAGCCCACACCTCCACCCTATCCCTGTAAGCCAGTAACCCCACCTAACCTTTTTGGACACTCAAGGCAATTTATCATGGCCAATCCAGCTAACCTGCACATCTTTGGACTGTGGGAGAAAACCGGAGCACCCGGAGGAAACCCATGCAAACACAGGGAGAACGTGCAGACTCCGCACAGACAGTGACCCAAGCCAGGAATCGAACCTGGGACCCGGGAGCACGGTAACACAGTGGGCAGCACTGTTGCTTCACAGCGCTAGGGTCCCAGGTTTGATTCCCAGTTTGAGTCACTGTCCGTGTGGAATCTGCACGTTCTCCCTGTGTCTGCGTGGGTTTCCTCCGGGTGCTCAGATTTCCTCCCACAAGTCCCGAAAGACTTGCTGTTAGGTGAATTGGACATTCTGAATTCTCCCTCTGTGTACCCAAACAGGCGCCGGAGTGTGGCGACTAGGGAATTTTCACAGTAACCTTATTGCAGTGTTAGTGTAAGCCTACTTGTGACACTAATAAAACTTATTATTATTATTTTAAGTGATCCTGACTATCCAACTCCTGGTAGGTGTTTGCTGATTGTGATCATATGGACTTTAATTCAAAACCTGCAACTTTGGAAACACTCACTGGAATGGTTCCCAGACTAAATTAAAACAGCTCTGTTTTTGAAAGGAGGTGATTAACTGACCGTCAGGTGATTGTCGCTGTTCTTTTATGCATGCGGAGGGTTTGTATTACAGAAGCATAGAGAACTCAAGCAACAGAGCCCAGGCCATCGTTTGATGAATAAAAGTACACTGTGGTCATAAAATTCAAAATATATATAATTAATTTGATGTCGCAATGCACTCTTTAGATTCCATGGTGCTTTATGTGGTGGAATTGTTCTTGACACCAAAGTACAAACGTTAAATCTGACAAACAACAGATGGTCTGTGATCGGTGGGCCTGGTCCCTGGAGAAGCACGTGGGGCCCATGATCTCCCCCGCCCTGGACCCTGTACTATGGCTTTAAAAAGGTCCTCACTTTCCCGAAAAGAACAGTATCAGCTGCCTGTTACTGAAAATATTTTATATCTGTAGCAACAAGAAATAAAATGTCAGCCAATCAACAAAATAAAAGCTCAGGGGCATGATGTGTATGGTTCTGGTGGCGGAGATTAATTACAACAGTACAGACGTCCTTCCTTTAAAAATTTTTTTTTAGAGTACCCAATTATTTTTTCCAATTAAGGGGCAATTTAGAATGGTCAATCCACCTACCCGGCACATCTTTTGGGTTGTGGGGGTGAAACACACGCAGACACGGGGAAAATGTGCAAACTCCACACGGACAGTGATCCAGGGTCGGGATTCGAACCCGGGTCCTCAGCGCCGTAGCAGATGTTCTTCCTGAGGAACGCTCTTGCAGTTCCTCGAGGGCCAGTGGACCCCAGTTTGGAAATGTGTAATGCTATAATTCCGAGTGGAGTCGCCAGGCAATATTGTGATTCAACTTCAGGGATCTGGGTTGGCCCGGCAACATTCTGCACTCATAACCACAACAATAGTAATTAACCAATAGCTGGCATTTCTATCTATAAATTCTCATGCGCTGTAATTATATGTTACAGCTGACAGCTGCTCTCCTAACACACAATACATCTGATGCTAATGTCCACGTCCTCTGCCCAGAGCCAACCCCTGGAGACCAGCAGGACCCAGCCCTTGGCTTTATGCTGGCGGTGAATCAGAATTACAGTCTCGAATGGCTCTGTCAAGGATTCCGCAATTTAACTGCTACCAGTGAATACCTTTGGGATGTTAAACTTGGAGGTAAAAATGGCATGATGCGGAGCGAACGTTTGTTGCATGTGCATGGATTCTGAGTCATTGTCATGTGATTTTATATTTTGTCTCTCCTGTGTGCGTGAGTGTGGGGGGTCAGTGAAATAACAGATTCCTAGAGCTCCTGCAAACTCCTCACTTGTGTTAAACGCTGAACGGAGCATTGATACTCTTTAATAATTTTATTTTTGTTCATGGGATGTGTCGCTGGCTAAGCCAGCATTAGCTGCCCCCTTCAGAAGATGATGGTGGCTCGAACCTCTGCATTCCATGTGGCGCAGGCACGGCTGATCCACTTGCCTTTCTGCTCAGTGGTAATCCCTAGGATGCTGATGGTGGGGGATTCAGTGATGGTAATGCCATTGAACTGAGATGGGGAGCTGGCTAGATGCTCTATTCTTGGTGTTATAACCCTACAGGAGGCCCAGGGATGTGCAACCTCCGAATCTCAGTGGCCTCACCTGAGCACGATTTACACGAATGAGGGGTATGTGTCAATATGTGCATTGTAAGAATAATGAAGGGTTAACAATTTAATGTAACTCATCCAACCACTAGATGGCGATCAAGCGCATACACGTGGTACTCTTGAATCGGGGAGTAGGTTGTTAGGCAAGATAGTGAATAGTCGTGTTACCGGGACTCTGTAATTAGAATCATAAATTTAGTCAATCTGTAATCTTTTAGCAAGCAAGTCGAATCTATTTAGATGTAGTGTAAATAAATAAGCTTTGTTCAAAATATGGCTTGATGTTCTTTGTGAGTCACTACACTTTGAAGCCATCTTCATCAAGAAATTAAAGAACATTACAGGGGGTGGAGCTGCCCCCTTTTTCCTAGGACTGCTGGGACATGAATACCCAAATCAAAACTTTTCCACAGTCATCGCTCCCGAGTGGTTGCTTGCCTGAGACTTTACACTTGGAAGAGGTCGCTGCCTGGCACTTGAGTGGTGTGAATGTTACTTGCCACATCTGCATGTGGACATGGATTGCTTCGGTATCTGAGGAACTGCGAATGGTACTGAACACTCTGCGACCATCAGCAAATGTCCACACTTCTGACCTAATGATGGAGGAAAGGTCATTGATGAAACTACTGAAGGTGGTTGGGCCACGGCACTTCCGGCTGAATATTATTGTGAACGCTTCAGCTTGTCTTTGGCACATATGTGTTGGCCTCCTCCATCATTGAGGATGAGGATATTTGTGGAGCCTCGTCTTCCAGTGAGTTTTTTAATTGTTCTCCACCATTCATGGTTAGATGTGGCAAGACTGCAGAGATTTAATCTGATCTGTTGGTTGTGAAACAAGTAGTCCTGTGTTGTAGCTTAACCAGGCTGACACCTCATTTTTCGTTGTGCCTGCCTGATGCTGCTCCTGACATGTCCTCCTGCAATCTTCATTGAACCAGGTTGATCCCCTGGCTTGGTGGTAATGGTAGAGTGGGGGATATGGTGGGCCATGAGGTTGCAGATTTTGGCTGAGTACAATTCAGCCACTGATGGATGCCCAGTCTTGAGTTGCTAGATCTGTTCGAAGACTATTCCATTTAGCAGGGTGGTCGTGCCACACAACATGATGGAGGTTATCCTCAATGTGAAAACAGGACTTTGCAAGGACTGTGCGGTGATCACTTCTACCGATACTGTCATGGATAGATGCATCTGCAGCAGACAGGTGAGAATGAAGCCAAGTATGTTTTTCCCTCTTGTTGGTTCCCACACCAGCCTAGCAGATATGACCTGAAGCCATGAGACTCCATGGGGTCCCTGGTTGATGTTGATGTCTCCTAGGGCAACTCCCTCCCGACTGTATCTCCACCTCTGCTGGGTCTATCTTGCCGGTGGGACAGGGCGTACCCAGGGATGATGATAATGATTGCTGAGACGTTACCTGTAAGGTATGATTCTGGCAGAATGAATATGTCAAGCTGTTGCTTGAGACAACTCTTCTAAGTTTGGCACAAACCCACCCGAATTTGCAGGGTTGTCAGGGCTGGGTTTGCCGTTCTCAATTCCAGTGCCTAGGCTGGGTTTTGATTTTATAGCGATTTGATACATCTACTATCTGACCAATGAGGATGGCTGATTTCCTTCCGGAAGGGACATTAGAGAACCAGCTGAATATTCTTACGACAATCAACAATGGCTTTATTGTCATCATTAGACTTTTAATTCCCGATATTTATTGGATTCACTTTCCACCACAATAGCGGGATTTGAATCTGGGTTTCCAGAGTATTACCCTGGATCTATGGATCACCAGTCCGGTGATAATACCAATACGCCACTGCCTCCCCACAGAGATAGATTTGAAGCTTACATGTATAGATAGATGCTGGTGAATATTGAAAAGGATCATTGTCTGTTAGAGTCAATAATTCTCAAGACACTAAACAGACTCCCAAAAAATGCTCCAAGGGGACAAAACCTGTTTGTGTAGCAGAGGTGCTCCACAGACCGATATTGATTCCTCACGGGCAAGCAGCTCTGGGGGCTGCCACCCTCATGCCCGTGTGCTGCCCTTGAATGAGAAAACAAAAAAAAATTATACCCAAAAGTTTTGTCTGAACGTGTCTTATAAGGAAGTGGAGAAGATGGTCCTAGCCAATGTACCGAGCAGAGCATACCTACCAGAAGTTAACACCTATGGCTTTACAAGTAAACCAGATTAAATTCATCATCGCAAATCACCTCTCGAGAACCACACTGGCAACAACTTAATCATGCTGCTTCAGAAGTAACTGGGCTATCGATTTGGCAAGGCTGGTCAAGTCAGAGATACATTAATATCTCAATTGACATCCAAGGGACAATAACACATGGTAGCAGCTGCATTGTTTAAGAAACCAACGTCAGTAGCTCACTCAACACACCACCTGCAGAGAAGGTTGCATCTGTGGCCACTTCTATTGATCCTGGATATCAATGTACTTTAAGCGATACATAACAAAGTGTGATAGCAGTTCTCTAAGTAAGGAACGGTTATTACAGATTGTGGTACAGCCTTGGTCAAAGGTTAGAGCTGACCTGTCTGAGTCACATGGCCTTACACTAGCCAAGATTCCTGAGATAAGAGTATAAATAATTCTTACAAAATGCAAGGGTCTGGTTAATTAGAGTTTCAAGTTCTACTGGTTGATGCAACGTGGTGGGTGAGGACGTCAGACTGAGGAAGAATCTTGTCCCCTTGTTGGCAATATCAGCATTATTGCTATAACAGGAATGCTTAAATCACTTCAAGAATCACACACTGCAACAGAGTACAGATGACAACTCCAGGCTGGGGAAGTTGGAGCGCTGGATGAATACACACATGGTGGGTTTTCGAATCTGATCTGCAATCGGTGGCTCATCGCACCACAGGGATTGGCATCGGTTGATTTTTGCTGATAAGGCACAACGCTGCTGAGATTGAGGACTTGTCTGAAATGCGTGTCCCAAGCAGTCCTCCGAGCTGTCCAACACAAGTGACAATAGCTACATATGTGTGTCTGTCTGTGTCTATATATATGTGTGTGTGTATCCGCAGGCGCAGTATATTATATAAAAACACTGATTCCTTTCCACTAATTGAACTTATTCTTTGTTTTTCTGCAGAC
Source organism: Scyliorhinus canicula (assembly GCF_902713615.1). Lineage (NCBI taxonomy): Eukaryota > Metazoa > Chordata > Chondrichthyes > Carcharhiniformes > Scyliorhinidae > Scyliorhinus > Scyliorhinus canicula. The sequence goes on along the minus strand of NC_052152.1, from coordinate 18,279,591 downwards.
AGCATCCTACAAACCGAGAACACACTAACAGTGCAAGGTCAGACTGTAGATGTGTGCAATGCAATGCAAGCAACACAGAGTGCAAATGCGAGCATTGTGACCACTGTAACGATCCAGCCTACGATGATGCTGGAAAATGTTACAGCCGAGAACTCAACAACCCCTGATGGGAAATCCAATGGAACTGATTCAACAGATTCTATGTGGATAAAAAGTAGCACAACCGATACTCCCAATGTCACATGGCCAGTAAACCAAGCAGGACAGAGGAGCCCAACCACTACAATTCTTCCAACTCAGACAACAGTACGGTCAGAGATGGTGACAGACACAACAGCCGCTATTACCATGGAAACAGGTACTCTTGCACAGAGGCTGCAGCTGGGTGTTGGTGGGTAAGAGACAGCTGCCCAGGCAATTCTATTTGCTCTCAAAGTCATGCACAATAATAAACAGCAGAGACCTAAATACAATAAATTGGCAAAGTCATAGCCATTTTTGCAATGCATTATGTGGTGGAGATGAACTCGGGGGAAGGATTTCACACGTGGCCATAGAAAGACTTGCATTTCTGTAGTACAAGCTCAGGATTCCCAAAGCACTTTACAACTCACTAAGTACTTTTGAAGTGTAGTCACTGTTGCAATGCTAGAAAGATGGAAGCCAATTTGCATGCAGCAAGCTCCCACAGTGCTGATCGAGGGACAAATATTGGTCAGGACACCAAAGATAACTTCCCTGCTCTTCTCTGAAATAGTGCCATGGGTTCCTCCACATCTACCTGAGGTGGCGATGATCATAGAACATTGAACATACAGTGCAGAAGGAGACCATTCTGCCCATCGAGTCTGCACCAACCCACTTAAGCCCTCACTTCCACCCTATCCCCGTAATCCAATAACCCCATCTAACGTTTTTGATCACTAAGGGCAATTTATCATGGCCAATCCACCTAACCTGCACGTCTTTGGATTGTGGGAGGAAACCGGAGCACCCGGAGGAAATCCACGCAGACACGGGAAGAATGTGCAGACTCCGCACATGCAGTGACCCAGCGGGGAATCGAACATGAGACCCTGGAGCTGTGAAGCCACAGTGCTATCCACGTGTGCTACGGTGCTGCCCATGAGCTGTGATGTGGCAAATGTTTTGGAATGAACATGTTTAAGAATGTCCTTTCACCCCTCCACTCCCCTGCCAAGTAGCGTTTCAATTTAATTAATTGCTATTGGCCACGTTACCACCCTGACAATTATGCATCCACAGCAAACTTCTCTCTGCTGTTGTAACAGATATGTTCACCTGTCTGTAGATTAATTAAAATTGTGGAACAAGGAACTTGATCCAAATGGGAGACTACAATAGCAGGAATATACAGCAGATTGATCAGCATCTGTGAAGAGGAAAGGTCACTTATGAGATTTCGGTAGTTTACGTTTCACCAGAACTGAAGATTAGAGAGAGGATTCAAAATGAAAGGAAGGCTTGCATTTATATAGAGTCTTTCACAACCGCAGGACGCGCTTTATGCATGCATAGCACAGCAGTGATGCCCATGCTTTCTAAATTATTCTTTTTAAAATTCACCAGGCATTTTAAAATATCTTAAATTTTGTACTTCATTATACAATTTTTAATTTCACCTGAAAAAAAAGGCTGGTTTAGCTCAGTGGGCTAGACAGCTGGTTTGTGATGCAGAACAAACGCCAGCGCCGTGGGTTCAATTCCCGTACCAGCTGAGAATTCTGAATTCTCCCTCTGTGCACCCGAACAGGCGCCGCAATGTGGCGACTAGGGGCTTTTCACAGTAACTTCATTGCAGTGTTAATGTAAGCCTACTTGTGACAATAAAGATTATTTATTTATTTTTCCGTTTTCTCACTTCTCTCTCTCATTTTAGCCTTCTGGTAACTCATCAAACTGACCTTTCAGCCCAGATAACTGGTGAACCTGGGCATTTGTCAAATGGAGGGGTGGGGGGGGGGGGGGGGGGGGGGATGTCACCCAAAGTTCATACATATCTACTTTTCATCAGGGGGGTGACTGAATACTTGTCCAAATTAAGGACCTCTTCTGATTTTATCCCTTCCCTAGACTAGAATGGGAAAGGCCCATGTGCAGCATCTCAGTTTCCAATCTAAGGAGTCACGTGCAAGTTTTAAAACAACTCGTTGTCTCAATTTGTATATTTTTGCAGCCCTTACTGCATTCAGAGCATCCGTTTTGGTCACCAACCGGAACTTCACCCAAGAACTCAACAGTAAAACCAGCCTCGCCTACGGAAGACTGGAGGAGCTCTTTATAAGCCAGGTAAGGTGTCAGACTGCATGCAGCCGCAATGAAAGAAAGAAAGAATTGGAGGCTCTGCTCTCCCGAGACCTGAACCACCCCCACCCTCCCCCACCCCACCCCCCCCTACCTCACAGCCCCCTTTCTTACCTTTGCTCCCCAGTCAGTCTCACCCTGATTGATACAATTTACGTTTTGTGCTGTTTCCAGCTCGTCCAATCCGAGGCTGGTTTCTGGGGAAGCGTGAAACTCAAATGGTAGCAATCTACCCGGCCTGGCGTGGAACCCCTTGGAGGCTCTTCCACGGAATCTAGTTTGGGAACCCCTGAGTTAACGGAAAGCCTATACGCTCTTAAGCGTCGGTAGGGGCACAACTATTGGCCTCCAATAGAGCTCCCCTGCTCTTTGAATAGTGCCATGGGATCTTTTACATTCACCTGAGAAGGTAGATGGTACCTTGGTTGAACTCCTCACTGGTAACGCAGCATCTCTGACAAGGCTGCACTGCCTCAGTATGACGCTGGCCTCCAGGTGGTGGGGTTCCCTGGTATCTGCTGCTCTTGTCCTTCTAGATGGTAATGTTTGAGTTTCTGACTCAGTGCTAGCAATGTGCAGAGAGCTACAGTTACCACACCATTCCTCCCTCTGGCAAGCTCCCAGATCTACTGCGGCAGGCGTGCTGAAAGAAATGTCTTGCTAAACACCATGTATTTTTCTCTTTGTCAGTTATCTCAGCTGTTGACTGAAGCTGCAGATGTTACCTTCAACCGCACACCTGATTTGACGATGTTGGTGGAAGGATTTAGAAAAGGCAGCGTGATCGTTGACTTCATCCTCCTGACTCACAGCGGCGAGAATGTCACCCTTGCTGCCATAAAGTCGCTGCTCATCTCTGCCGTTAACCAATCGCTGATATCAGACAGTGGACTCCATATGTCTTACGGAAATATCGAAGGTAAGAATGTCCACATGGGGCAACATCATCCAAGACAGCAGAAAATAGCGGGGAATTTTAAAAGCCAGTGAGTTACGGCCAAGTTTCGTATTTTTGCGGAGCTCTTTCCTCTTTTTAAAAATTCATTTACGGGATCACTGGCTGGGCCAGTTGGCATTTGTTGCCCATTCTTAATTGCCCCTGAGCTGTATGGCTTGCTCAACCATTTCAGAGGACCTTTAAGAGTCAACCACAGTCCTGTGGATCTGGAGTCACATATAGATCATAGAATTTACAGTGCAGAAGGAGGCCATTCGGCCCATCGAGTCTGCACCGGCTCTTGGAAAGAGCACCCTACCCAAGGTCAACACCTCCACCCTATCCCCATAACCCAGTAACCCCACCCAACACTATTTGAACAATTTTGAACACTAAGCCAATGTCTCTCAATCTGCCGTGCATAACTGCATTTGCATCAGGAGATCACTGAGACCTTCTCCGCAAGGAGAGGAAAACGTCTCTCCCAACAGGGGGGCTGAGGCCCTGTGGAGGGTGAATGCGTCCTCGTCATGTGAGAGACAAAGTGTCATTCAGTTTAAGATAATTCGTAGAGCACGTACGGCGGTAGAACGGATGACTAGGTTTTTATGAGCGGGTAGAGGACAGGTGTAGAGGACAATATTTACCCAGCGCACAGAAATAGAATTGAGCCCATTTCAGTTAATATGCAATAATATTAACCCATTCCATTTGCAAAAAATATCAGTTCCAAGCTGCTTATTTGATCTTTTTTTCCCCATTACAGACTTTGATCCGTGTGAGAACAACACATGTGCCTCCTTTTGCAAAGCCCTCAGTGAGATGTACCAGTGTACGTGTTTGAATGGGCGGAATGGTAGCTGGTTTGCTTACCCGGGCAACAGGACAACCCCCTGTAGCGGAGCCCTGGCTGTGATAACGAATCCTCTTGTGTGGGAACTTGAAAAACTGATCCAGATTGTCGACTTTGAAAATGACACAGGATGTTCTTTCAGTAGGAACACGCCCGACACATTTGGAATTCTGCAGGTGAAGGACTTGTGTCAGGTAAGTGAAAAAAAAGGCATGCGGAGGTGAAACAGCAGTATTGTTTGAACAAATCTTCACACTCCTTGTAGAAGTCAGGGCAGCACGGTAGCTTAGTGGTTAGCACTGTGGCTTCACAGCGCCAGGGTCCCAGGTTTGATTCCTTGCTGGGTCACTGTGTGGAGTCTGCATGTTCTCCCCTTGTCTGCGTGGGTTTCCTCCGGGCGCTTCGGTTTCCTCCCACAGTCCAAAGATGTGCAGGTTAGGTGGATTGGCCACGCTAAATTGCCCTTAGTGTCCAAAAAGGTTATGAGGAGTTATTGGGTTAAGGGGATAGGGTTGAAGTGAGGACTTAAGTGGGTCAGTGCAGACTCGATGGGCTGAATGGCCTCCATCTACACTGTATGTTCTAGCCATGTATAAAGGCTCCTTGATAGCCATAACCAACTTCAGACCAGCCAATAGGATGGTCAACCCGAGGCAGTGGGAGGATTTTATTGGTTGCTACACCTCTTATGGTGAAGGGGGAAGCGGGAAACGGAACCACACCCAGTGGATATGAACATCAGCCGAGAATTCAGAGACAGCATCCTATCTAGCGACACCAACTCTTTAAGCCGCCTTACGCTCTTTAGGATTTAGTTCATCTCCTGATAAACTGTATATTTTTGTGCAATGGACTTTGCAATTAACTCAGAATGTGGTAGTAATTCTTGGTCAATTGACAAGCTATATTAATGGGAACTGAACAGCAGTTTCAGTGTCGTGCCCCTGCAACTTTCCCCATGTAACGTTAGCTGCCGCACTGTTGGTAGTATTGACTTTGGATGAGTTGATGGTTGGGGCCATTTGCTGACATAAACTTTAAATATCCTGCATTTTCCTGGCCAATGTTCTTTTTTATCTAAAGCAGTCAAAAACAAATGATGTGGGCACTGTTGCCAAAATGGTTGGTCTCCTTAGCAATCAATGACCTTGAAACTAACTCAGGCGGAGTATTTTGAAGTGTTTCGAAGAGATGGGATGAGGTGCCAAATCGGTGCTACATTGAATTAGACAATGAAAAAGACAACTTAAAATGATTTTCTCCATGTTTATCACGTTGTCATGGTGATTTATCTATTGAAAATAAGTCCCTTGAAACTGCAGCTAGGCATGAACAAAAGGAATATCTATGCTTATTTTGTAGAGGTTTTATTAACTCTAGTTACCTGCTGAAAATATATTCCATGGATTCACACAATTGTTACATGTTCATGGCTAGAACATAGAACATACAGTGCAGAAGGATGCCATTCGGCCCATCGTGTCTGCACCAGCTGTCTGTGCAATTCATCTAGTGCCATCCACCCACCTTAACCCTGCATATTCTTCCTGTTCAGATCACAGCCCAGTTCCCTTTGCTCAGACCCACCTCCACCTCACTCTCACAAAGTGCATTCCAGACCTCAGCCACTCGTTGTGTGAAAAGAGTTTTCCTCATGTTGCCTCTGCTACTTTTTCCCATGACTTTATATCTGTGCTGTTATTCCAGAGGGTGATCATACTCTGCATTGTTCAACATTGAGAAGCCTCAGTCACTCCATTGTGAATCATGCACAACATCCCTATCGCAGTTCGAGCATCTCAGTTTGAGTTGCAGATGGCGTCATTTCCGTTCATTACGGCTGTGCTGCCCATATTGTGCTGAACCTGTCAGTTATTTTCACATCTGAAAATTACTGCTCAATTCTAATATCCCCAATTAATGTTCATGTCATACTGCTGTTCATATTAATGTTAAAAGTCACAGGTATGTTTTCGAAGGCTGCCAATCTCAATCAAGGCTTGGGCGGAATTAAAAAAAAAGGTTTGGGTTTATTCTCTTGCGGAGGTTTTTTCTTCATTCTAATTTTCACTCATCTTTTCCTGTGGATCAGTTAATAGTTCTGCAGATGTGAGCATCTCTTCAACACTTCACCCAAAGGACCATTCTTCAGATATTCCTTTTGTTCATGCCTAGCTGCAGTTTCAAGGGACTTATTTTCAATAGCAAGGAATCTCTTCAGGTTCCATGACCCTGAACGGAGCAGTAAATCATTGGTGACAATCATAGCCAAACATTGCAGGCCCTGTCTTGTCAACCTTGCCCCTCGCCTGAAGTGTGGTGATCCTCAGGTTAAATCACCTCCAGTCAGCCTATGGTCATCTGGGACTATGCCGACTTTGCTTTTACTTACTTTACTAGTACTGCCAGAGTGCTGTACCATCAAAGGTGTCACACACAAGGTATTGACCCAAAACTCAATTTACCTTCCGTGGCACTGTGTTGAAGAGGAGGAAGGGTCTTATCCCCAGTGTTCTGGCACATATTCATCCCTCAGTTAACGCTAAAAATACAGATTGTCTGGACATTATCACATAACATTTTGTGGGAGCTTGCTCTGCACAAATTGGTTTCCTGCTGTACAGCAGTGACTAAGCTTTAAAATACTTAATCAGCCATTAAGTGCTTTGGGATGTCCTGAGCTCATGAAAGGTACGATAGAGGGCAGCACGGTGGCCTAGTGGTTAGCACAACCGCCTCACGGCGCTGAGGTCCCAGGTTCGATCCCGGCTCTGGGTCACTGTCCGTGTGGAGTTTGCACATTCTCCCCGTGTCTGCGTGGGTTTCACCCCCACAACCCAAAAATGTGCAGAGTAGGTGGATTGGCCACACTAAATTGCCCCTTAATTGGAAAAAATAATTGGGTAATCTAAATTAAAAAAAAAAAAATGAAAGGTACGATAGGAAGGCAAGCTGCAGGATTCTCCATCAGCGGGATCCCCCGCTTCGCTGGCAGCGCACACACGCCCGCGGATTTCCTGATAGCGTGGGATGGCCACAGTGGGAAACCCTATTGGTCAGCTGCCGGAATGGAGGATCCGGCTGCTGGCGGGGGAGCCGGAAAAAGGGGCTGGAGGGACAGAGAATCCCGCCCAAGTTCGTTCTATGCAGTATTGCACTAAACCTTCTTCCTCCTTTATTGAATCAGAAATATACATGAGGCTGGACCACCCCAGAACCCTTTTTCTGTATTGGCGAGGCAGTGGCATCATGGTATTGTTGCTGGATGAGTGTTCTAGAGACCCAGCATAATGCTTCGGCAGATGGTCAAATTTGAATTTAATAAAAGCATCTGGAATTAAAAATCGAATAACTGCGTCCTTATTTGGTCTGACCTACACGTGAGTCCAGTCTCCCAGCAATGTGGTTGACTCTGAAATGGCCCAGCAAGCCATTCAGTTGTATCCAATTGCTACAAAGTCTACAAAAGGGAATGAAACATCGACCTCGGCACACAAAGTGACAATGACAAAAACAGCCCTGTTGAGTCTGCAAAGTCCTCATGAATAAAATCTGGGGGATTGTGCCAAAATTGGGAGAGCTGTCTCACAGACTAGTCAAGCAACAACCTGATATAGCCATACTGAGAGAATCATGCATTACAGATAATGTACCAGACAGCACCGTCACTATTCCTGGGTATGTCCTGTCTCACTGTCAGCACAGACCCAGTGGAGCTGGTGGCACAGTGGTCTACTGCCAGGAGGGAGTTGCTCTGGGAGTCCTCAACATTGGCTCTGAAGTCTCATGGCACCAGGTCAAACATCAATCAAACAAGGAAACCGACTGTTAATTATTACATACTCTTGATCAGTACTCCTCCATGTTGAACACCACTTGGAGGAAGCACTGAAGGTGGCAAGGACGCAGAATATGCTCTAGGTGGGGAACTTCAATGTCCATCACTAAGATTGGCTTGATAGTAACACCACAGACTGAGCTGGCTGGGTCCGAAAGGACATAGTCCCGAGACTCGGTCTGCGGCAGCTGGTGAGCGAACCAACGAAAGGGAAAAACATTCTTGATCTCATCCTCACCAACCTTTCTGCCACAGGTACATCTGCCCGTGACATTATCAGTGGAAGTGACGACCACAAGTCCTTGTGGAGATGCCCCACATTCCCTTGAGGATACCTCCCTCGTGTTGTGTGGCAATACCACCGTGCTGAATGGGATAGACTTCAATCAGGGTGGCACGGTAGCACAGTGGTTAGCACTGTTGCTTCACAGCGCCAGGGTCCCAGGTTCGATTCCCGGCTTGGGTCACTGTCTGTGCAGAGTTTGCACGTTCTCCCCGTGTCTGCGTGGGTTTCCTCCGGGTGCTCCAGTTTCCTCCCACAAGTCCCGAAAGATGTGCTGGTTAGGTGAATTGGACATTCTGAATTCTCCCTCTGTGTACCCGAACAGGCGCCAAAATGTGGCGACTAGGGGCTTTTCACAGTAACTTCATTGCAGTGTTAATGTAAGCCTACTTGTGACAGTAAAGATTATAAAACAGATACAACTTAAGGATGGACATCCATGAAGTGCTGTGGGCCATCAGCAGCAGCAGAGTTGTACTCAACCACAATCTGCAATCTCATAGCCCAGCATATTTCCCACTCTACCATTACCACCAAACCAGGGAATCGGCCCTGCTACCATAAGAGAGCATGAGGGCAGCCAGGAGCAACACCAGGCATAGTGAAAAATAAGGTGTCACCCTGGTGAAGCGACAACACAAGACTACTTGTGTGTTAAACAGCATAAGCAGCAAGTATTAGACTGAGCTAAGTGATCCTACAATCAACAGATCAGGTCTAAGCTCTGCAGTCCTGCTACATCCAGCCGTGAATGGTGATGAACAATTGAACAACTCATTGAAGGAGGAGGTTCCACAAGTATTCTCATCCCCAACGATGGAGGAGCCAGCACATCTGTGCAAAAGACAAGGCTGATGCATTCACAATAATCTTCAGTCAGAAGTGCCGATGATCCATCTCGGTCTCCTCCAGAGGTCGCCAGCATCACAGATGTCAGTCTTCAGCCAATTCCATTCACTCCAGGTGAGATCAAGAAATGACTGAAGGTGCTGGATACTGCGAAGACTATGGACCCTGACAACATTTCAGCAATAGTACTGAAGCACTATACACCAAAACCTGCCACACCTCTACTAAGCTGTTCCAGTGAAGCAACAACACTCGGATCTAACTGGCAATATGGCAAATTGCCAAGGTATGTCCTAGAAATTCATAGATCACAGAATCACTACAGTGAATCACTACAATCACTCGGCCCATTGAGTCTGCACCAATCCTCTGATAGACCACCCTACCGAGGCCCATGCCCCAACCCTATCCTCATTACCCAATAGCCTCACCTAACCTTTTGGACACTCGGGGACAATTTGGCATGGGCAATCCACCTAACCTGCCCATCTTTCGACTGTGGGAGGAAACCGGAGCACCCAGAGGAAACCCACGCAGACACAGGGAGAATGAACAAACTCCACACAGACAGTCACCTAAGGCCGGAATTGAACCCAGGTCCCTGGAGCTGTGAGGCCGCAGTGCCTCACAGTGTCACCCTGTACAAAGAAAGCAGGACAACTCTAAACAGCCGATGTATTGACCCATTAGTCTACTCCTGGTCATCAATAAGTGATGGAAGGGGTCTTCAACAGTGTAATCATATGACACTGCTTAGCAACAATCTGCTCACTGATGCTCCATTTGGTTCCACCAGGGCCCCTCAATTCTTGACATTGATTCAAACATGGGAAAAAGCTGAACACCAGAGGTGAGGTGAGAGTGATTGCCCTTGACATCAAGGCAGCATTTAACTGAGCATGACATCAAGGAGCCGTAGCTAAACTGGAGTCAATGGGAATCAGGGGGGAAACTCTCTGCTGGTTGGAGTCATACATGGCACAAAGGAAAATGGCTGTGGTGGTTAGAGGTTTGTCATCTCACCTCCATGACATCACTGCAGGAGTTCCTCAGGGTAGAGTCCTTGGCCCAACCATCTTCAGCTGCTTATCACCGATCTTTCTTCCATCGCAAGATCAGAAGTGGGCATGCTCGCTGATGATTGCACAGTATTCAGCACCATTCACGGCTCCTCACATTCTGAAGCAGTCCATGTACAAATGCAACAAGACATCAATAATATTCAGGCTTGGGCTGACAAGTGGCAAGTAACATTTGCGTCACACATGTGCCAGGCGATGATCATCTCCAACAAGAAAGCATCTAATCGACTCCCCTTGACATTAAATGTGCAACGAGACCTGGGTGTCCTTGGACACCAGTCGCTGAAGGTAAGCCGGCGGTAAAGAAGGCAAATACTATGTTGGCCTTCATTGTGAGAGGGTTTGAGCACTGGATCAGAGATTTCTTGCTGCAATTATACAGGGCCTTGGTGAGACCACAGCTGGAATAGAGTGTGCTGTTTTGGTCTCCTTGTCTCAGGAACCATATTCTTGCCATTGAGGAAGTGCAGCAAAGGTTTACCAGACTGATCCCTGGGATGGCAAGGCTGATGTGTACAGAGAGATTGAGTCAGCTAGGATTATATTCGCTGGAGTTTGAGAAGAACCGGGGGGTGGGATCTCATAGAAACCTGTAAAATTATGACAGTACTAGACAGGGTAGATGCAGGAAGGATGTTCTCAATGATGGGTGTGTCCAGAACCAGGGGTCACATTCTGAGGATTCAGGGTGAACCATTTAGGGCAGAGATGAGGAGAAGTTTCTTCATCCAGAGATTGGTGAGCCTGTGGAATTCACGACCACAGGAAGCAGTTGAGGCGAAAACATAAGCAGTTTGATATAACTCTTGGGGCTAAGGAGATCAAAGGATATGGAGGAAAGCGGGAACAGGATACTGAGTTGGATGATCAGCCATGATCGTAATGAATGGGAAAGCAGGCTCGGTGGGCCTAATGGCCTCCTCCTGCTCCTATTTTCTACATTTCTATCACTCAATCCCCCACTATCAAGATCCTGGGTGTTATCATTGACCAGAAATTGAAGTGGACGAGGCATATAAATACTGTGGGTGCAAGAGCAGGTCAGAGGCTAGGAATCCTGTGATGACTAACTTACCCCAAAGCTTGTACACCATCTACAAAGCACAAGTCAGGAGTGGAATTCCCTCCACTTCCCTGGATGAGTGCAGCTCCATGAAAGCTCAAGAAGCTCAACACCATCCAGGTTAAAGCAACCCGATTGACTGGCATCCCATCCACAAACAATTACTCCCTCCCTGCACAGTGGCAGCCGTGTGTACCATCTACAAGATGCAAAGCAGGAACTCACCAAGACCCCTTCGACAGCAGCTTTCAAGCCCATGGCCACTATCATCTAGAAGGACAAAGGAAGCAGATACACGGGAACACCAACACCTGCCTCTCCTGAATTGGAAATATTTTGCCGTTCCTTCACCGCCTCTGTGTCAAAAGCCTGAAACTCCATCCCTAACAGCAGTGTGGATGTAGCTACACCACATAAACTGTTGCAGTTCAAGAAGGCAGCTCACCTTCACCTTCTCAATGGCAATTAGGGATGTGCAGTGAGTGCTGGCTGAGCCAGCGAAGCCCACATCCCTTGAATAAATAAAAGGTTACCAGGAATAAAAGTCACTTTTTTTCCTTGTCTTCACTTATATTGCAGAACATCAGTGAGGCCATCACGGATCTGTGGCTTGAATGGAAAAATGAAGTCTTACGCCTGTATTTGGAAGGGCCCAACATCGCAGTTTGTCGATTCTCAGTTACTCCTGAGCAAGAAATGACGTAAGTGCAGTCTCTGAAGCAACACATCTAAATGATGCAAGCACATAGAAATGAAGTTATCTGTGCGCCATTGTGGAGGGGGCGGGGGTGGGAGAAGGGTATTATCCAGCCTCCTTGTTGTAGTGATATGTATATATAGAGACATGTAAAGCGTTAATGATTACATCTTTAGTGTAACACAGCCATTCGAGGGCATACCAGATTCCACTATATATATGAAAACTCAAAGGATCTTGGGTCTCTTCCATCGAGGAGTGACTAGACAGCAGAGTGTTAGAGAGATAGATCACAGCATAGTGTAGTTTAAATTAGTTAATACTTTAATATAGATTACTTGATGATTAGTTATAATTCTGCAGAGTGTGCAAACTCAGTATTAATCAATTTGTTGTTCAATAAATCTGTTTTGCTTCATATTGAAGATTGGTGGTTTCTTAAGAAACACACCATCAGACCTTTCTGGATATATAAAGCAAAGAGTACCAGTATATTACCAAAGAGTAATATAACACTTGTATCTTCATGTTGGCCAGTTACGTAGCGACAACTGTGTCAGTCTTGCAGTGACACTTCTGCTCTTTTCTCTTGACCAAAGAACATAAGAACATAAGAACATAAGAACATAAGAACTAGGAGCAGGAGTTAGGCCATCTGGCCCCTCGAGCCTGCTCCGCCATTCAATTAGATCATGGCTGATCTTTTGTGGACTCAGCTCCACTTTCCGGCCCGAACACCATAACCCTTAATCCCTTTATTCTTCAAAAAACTATCTATCTTTACCGTAAAAACATGTAATGAAGGAGCCTCAACTGCTTCACTGGGCAAGGAATTCCATAGATTCACAACCCTTTGGGTGAAGAAGTTCCTCCTAAACTCAGTCCTAAATCTACTTCCCCTTATTTTGAGGCTATGTCCCCTAGTTTTCTTTCACCCGCCAGTGGAAACAACCTGCCCGCATCTATCCTATCTATTCCCTTCATAATTTTAAATGTTTCTATAAGATCCCCCCTCATCCTGCAAAAGGAGTTAGAATTAAAACGTTTGAAGTAAAGTTTAACTTCATGACTAAGTAAATGGTCAAATTATCAGAAATAAATACATTTGAATGACTTAGAGCAATGTGGGGCGGGGGGGAGAGCTTCAATGTAGACTTTAAACTTTTGAAAGGATCCCGACACTTTTGTGCCCATAAATGTGAAAACAAAATGGCAAATGTTACATTTTGGGGCGAATTTTCCCGTGAATTGCTATTTATGTGGAAAATGTTCAAAGTAAACTGGTGCCGTACGTGTACAAATATCTCACACCGATGGCAGTTGATCTCTAATTGATCTCAGAATGATCGCAGCAAGGGAACAAAATGGTCGTAAAAGGATGAAGGTCTTAGCTGCAGAATAATGCACGGCTCATGACATCGTGTAATGGCCCAGTCATTATCAGACAGCCTATTCCCCAAGTTCTTGAGCATAACCTCAGAGGGGATCCAGAGCTCTGCTGCCCGTTTCCATCATGTCCTGGTTCTCTCATCACCCCGGTGCTTGATAACACCCCTTGCCTCCCAGTCTAGCAACACTTCCATTTTTAAATCTCATCTTGTTGCCAAATTCCTCCACGGTTTTACCCCTCCGTAATTTCCTCCTACATAAAAACATAAATAAGAACTAGGAGCAGGAGTAGGCCATCTGGCCCCTTGAACCTGCTCCGCCATTCAATGAGATCATGGCTGATCTTTTGTGGAGTCAGCTCCACTTTCCGGCCTGAACACCCTTAATCCCCTTATTCTTCAAAAAACTATCCATCTTTATCTTAAAAACATTTAATGAAGGAGCCTCAACTGCTTCACTGGGCAAGGAATTCCATAGATTCACAACCCTTTGGGTGAAGAAGTTCCTCCTAAACTCAGTCCTAAATCTACTTCCCCTTATTTTGAGGCTATGCCCCCTAATTCTGTTTTCACCCGCCAGTGGAAACAACCTGCCCGCATCTATCCTATCTATTCCCTTCATAATTTTATATGTTTCTATAAGTTTCTATATGTTTCTAAGTCATTATATGTTTCTCCTGCCAGACAACTCCTTGGGATCTCTGAGCTCCTCCAATTCTGGATTATTTCCCATCCCCGATTTCAATAGGTCCACCAGTTGCGGCCTTGCCTTCAGGATCTTAGATTCTAAGTTCTGGAATTCCATCCCTAAACCTCTCCGATTCTCCATTTCTCCCTCCTTTTAAAAATTCCTTAAAATCTTTTAGACTATACTTCTGACCATCTGTCCCAATATCTCCTTATTTGATTCAATGCCAAATTTTGTTTGGTCGCATTCCTGTGATGCAGCCTGAGGCATTTAACTGCATTAATGGAACTGTATGGATGCATGTTACTGTAATATCAACAGGACGTGTGATTAATGTAGCAAAGAGTTATATGTTATATTTTGTATTTGTGGGAGTAATGTTATTTAAAAACCCTTGTTTAAAATACATACAGGCAGTGTGTCTACTCGTCTGTGATTAAGGAGGTGTAAAAGTGAGATAATCATTGATTTTACCCATTTACTTCTTTGCAGATGGATAGCTAATGGAATATTGTTTATGTTTTTGGAGATCCCCTGGGGTGTAAATAATTAATGAGAGATGGCGTTTATTCCTTGCTAAACAGGTTATGGGACATCTTAATGGGATATAAATGATGGAATTAATGGGAGGAACTAGGTCTATATGTAGTCTGCTGGAAGATTTTAAGTTGAACAGCAGTTTGCCATAGGATTTGAGTCTGACAAGACAAAAGAATTTTCAGGGTGTTCCTGAAAGGGGTCTCTCTCTAAAGATCTGCGCAAAGAACAGCAAGTGAGCCTGGTTGCTAACTTTATTTCTGAGTAGATTTTGGACTGTATTGGGTTGCTTTGTTGGAATATATATAGTGGCAGGTGTAGATAGTGAGCTAAAGATTTTTACTTTTCTTTAAAATCTGTTCAACTGTGAATTGTAAAGCTATTTCTTTGATGTTAATGTGATTAATTAATTAAATTAAAGTTTATTTTACTGAAAAAGATACCTATTGGTCAGAGACATCACTCCTGGGGTGAAGTATCCTCTCCTAACAGTTTTACAAATTGCAAATTGTTTGGGGTTTCTCGTCCGATAACCTAACATAAAATAGGATCTGGTCCGGTATCCTAACAGACGGAATTGTTACTGATGCTCTATGCTGTTTTGTCGATATTGTCAGTTGTTTTTATGTGCTGAACACATTGGTATATCCTCAACATCTTGCAGGTACAAAATAATTTACAGCACAGATGGAGTCAAAGGATCCTTCCTGGTTGACTATGCACATTTGAATGATGATCAATCCGCGTCTTTTGCAAAAAACGAAACTTTAAATGTGACCATGATTCAGCAACGGAGGTCTTTTACATTTCCCGAAAATGAAAGTCTGAATGTGACTGTGAGCATCCAGTCGAGACTGGCTAGAAACCCTCAACTCTTCATAAAGAGCTGCCGGGCCATGTCATCATCACGTGTACCTGAAGGGGACCAGCTAATCAAAGATGGGTAAGGACGAAGGTTCAAACTGGTGACTCTCAATTACCAATAACGGCGGTATTTTATTCAAGAAACACATTCACAGTCAGGAGAGTGCACTACAGGGTGACATATGTTGAAAAAAATCATATACAGACTAAGTAATTAGGTTCAGAATGTGCAAACGTATAACAATTGTATAGTAAAAATGATAGGAAAACAGCATGGTAGCTGTTAGCACTGCTGCTTCACAGTGCCAGGATCCCAGGTTCGATTCCCGGCTTGGGTCACTGTCTGTGCGGAGTCTGCATATTCTCCCCGTGTCTGCGTAGGTTTCCTCTGGGTGCTCCGGTTTCCTCTCACAAGTCTCGAAAGTCTGGCTGTTAGGTGAATTGGATATTCTGAATTCTCCTTCAGCGTACCCGAACAGGCGCCGGAATGTAGTGACTAGGGACGGTAACTTCATTGCCGTGTTAATGCTAGCCTACTTGTAATAATAAAGAGTATTAATTAAATTCAGCAGGTAAAAGGAAAGTGATGAATGGAATATTATAGGAAACGCAATGTTAAATTAAAATTATATTAAAATTACAAACCAATATCGTATTGCTACAGGATAGGCAATGGAGTACATGTAGATTTCATCATTGAAGCACTCCATTGAGGCTCTGAACCATGGAAGGTATAGGGTTACACCCATATCTTTCTGTCTTACGCCTTAATGTGTTGAATTTAGTCAAACCTCTGAATCACTTTGATTGCACTGGGTGTGGAAGTTGTAACCAGCTCTTGAATTGGGTAGATTGTGTATGCGGATTTAGTGCAAATGTTAATTCTCTTTTGTAGAATTTCCAACTTTGTGACATGAAGGCCATTGTTGTACTGCTGGTACGGAGGGCCTACAATCAATCTCAGCTCACGCTTCTGTGTTCTTTGGATCTGAGTGACTTGTGCATGTGTGAGGTCAGGGTTGTGCCACACAGAGTGTTTGACCAACGGACAGATGTAGTGAGTGTGGATTGACAGCAAATCACAGACAGGGAACCTGAAAGGAATGAGGTATCTACAAATGAAGATCCATTCATTTTTCTTTTGGCATATTGTCCGCTTGGCCGTCCAAATAGACTTGAATGTGTCTATACAGGACTGCCAAAACTTTCACCTTTATCAGAATGTAATTGCCTAATTTTATGTCATGGGGCATGTGCTCATCTCCACTGAAGTCTACTCTTAAGTCTAACTACATACTATTTTTCTCATAACGTGATTTACTCATGCTTTACTACTTCAATGTTCTTACACATGGTCTTTTGCTTGACTGAGGATTGCTAATGATCACACACATGAATCCACACACTACTATCGATATTTTTAATTTCTCCCTCCCCACCCCATACCACCCATTTCATCCGTCCATTCCACAGAAAAGCTTGGATACAATTGAAAGTGTGGCTACTCCCCTCTTGCGTGACACCTGATTTTGCTTTTTATTATTGAGGCCCCAGTTGAAGGACCAAGGCTATCGCCTCCCCGAACAGGCGCCGGAATGTGGCGACTAGGGGCTTTTCACAGTAACTTCATTTGAAGCCTACTCGTGACAATAAGTGATTTTCATTTTTTTCATTTTTCAATATAAGTTTACAGAAATTTGAATTTAAATAGCATTTCTAACATTCAAAACAGGTTCTAATATGTAATAAATAAAGTACATTTGGATAAAGAATAAAATTACCTTCAATTGCATCGATAGAGATTTGTCCATCACCTTAGGACTTCAAAAGCACTTTAGAGTCAGAGAGTCATGCAGCACAGAAAAGGCCGTTCGGCCCACCATGTCTGCGTCAGTCAAAAACAACCACCTAACCATTCTAATGCCACTTTCCAGCAGTTGGCCCAAGGCCTTGTCTACCTTGGCCATCGCAAGTGCACACCAAAATACTTCTAAATGTCTGAGGGTCTCTGCCTCCGCCACTCTTTCAGGCAGCGAGTTCCAGACTCCCACCATCCTCTGGGTAAACAATGTTTTTCCTCACATCCCCTCTAAACCTCCTGCCCCTTACATTAAATCTATGCTGCTGGCCATTGACCCTCCACCAAGGGGAAAAGTTTATTCCTGTCTATTCTACGCCCCTCATAATTTTATACACCTCAATTATATCCCCCCTCAGTCTCCTCTGCTCCAAAGAAAACAATCTAAATCTATCAAATCTGGGGCTGGTTTAGCATATTGGGCTAAACAGCTGGCTTGTAATGCAGAACAAGGCCAGCGGTACGGGTTCAATTCCCGTACCAGCCTCCCCGAACAGGCGCCGGAATGTGGCCACTCGGGGCTTTCCACTTCATTGAAGCCCACTTGTGACAATAAGCGATTATTATTATTATAATCTCTCTGTTCTGTCACAGGTTTACCTAAAAGTGTCTGTTCTTAATCCACATGGCGAAATCATATCTGATCCCATTAAAATCGGCCTTCCCTCAGTTTCAAACTTTGATCCTGATCCTTTTCCCAAACCATCTTGAATCTAATGGAGTTATGATCATTGTCTGCAAAATGCTCCCTCACTGATACTTCAACCACTTGCCCAGCTTCATTAACAAAAATTAAATCCAGGACTGCCCCTTCTCTTGTAGTTCCTCCAACGTACTGGCTTAAAAAGTTCTCCTGGATGCTTCCTCTAAACCTTTCACACTATGGCTACGCCAGTTAATATTGGAGAAGTTGAAATCCCCACTATCACTACCCCTTTCCTTCTGCACTTCTTGGAAATTTGCCTACATATTTCCTCATCTATTTCTCTCAGACTGTTAGGGGGCCTACATATCTCCTCATCTATTTCTCTCAGACTGTTAGGGGGCCTACATCTCTCTCTCAGACTGTTAGGGAGCCACTACTTTTTGAGATGTAGTTACTCTTGTAATAGGGAGGAAAGGCAGCAGCCAATTAGTGTATTGAAATGAACCACAAAAAGCAATGTGATAATCAACACAAACATTTCTGGAAATACACAGCAGGTGTGGAGAGAAAAACAGAGTTAATGTTCCAGGTGAGCAAGCTTTCACCAAAATGGGCGAATGACTAAGTAATCTTATTTGCTGATGTCTGTTTTATTGATGCAGGTGGAAGGATCACCTATAGCACAGCACCTCCAACAGTGTAGCACTCCCTCCGTACTGCTCTGAATTATCAGCCTTGATTATACGCTTAGGTTTGAAAGTGGACTTGAAAACATGGCCTTCTGACTCAGAGGCAAAAATCTAACCATTGAACCAAAGCCAACATCTTTAAAAACAAGACGAGGCTTGGTTGTGATGGCTGCTGACGTTGAACAGTCCACTGACTCTGTCTAGGTGCATAGATGAAGACTTGGGCAAGGATTGCATGGTTTCCACTGCCCGTTAGACCCTAGTCAGATCCTTCAGAAGAGGATGGGAGAAAATGTTATGGGGTAAAGCATGGTTAATGTTATAATCCAGTAGGTATTCACTCTGTCTTATTTCCTCCATTAGGTGTCCAGAATCCAAAGGGGTCTCTATTTTTCACAATGGAGATTCCTCGTTGGTGTTGTTGTCAGTTGAGGCGTCTTTTGCAAAGAACGTCACCTACTTGAAGTGTGAATTGCAAATTTGTGCTGAAAACCAATGTGCCTGTACGCACGTGAGTGAAAAGCATGTTACTTGTCAATGGTGAGCGCGGAGGTGCATTGCTCTGGTTTCATTGTGCAGTGATATCGGGAATGGTTTCAAGGTGATGTCATTACGGAAACAAATGACCAAATGGCCTCCCTCTGTGCTGTCTCGTTCTATTATATTCTCTGCTCGTACTTTTGGAAAACTCTAAACGGGTTCAGAGATTAAGCCACTGTTAGAACCTTGAACCAGAAAGAAAAGCCACCGAGTTCAACTTTCATCCATTCTATCTTCTTATTCCAATGCTGCCTTCCTGCTGTTGCCTCGTGCTGGGGTCTGATTCCATGGTTGCTGATAGCCCCTCCACAAAAGCATTGTGTCAACCTGAAAGTGGACTAGATTTTTATTTTAAATTTCGAGTACCCAATTCATTTTTCCAGTGAAGGGGCAATTTAGCCTGGCCAATCCACCTATCCTGCACATCTTTGGATTGTGGGGGCGAAACCCATGCAAACACAGGGAGAATGTGCAAACTCCACACGGGCAGTGACCCAGAGCCGGGAACAATCCTGGGACCTTGGCGCCGCGAGGCTGCTGTGTTAACCACCTTGCTGCCCACGTGGACTGGATTCTGACCTGTCACTTCAATAGAGATGAGAATTGGGACGTGATTTGGGCCGCCATATGTTATGATCCATTTTACACAATTGCGCAAAGTTTATGATCAACCCTGATGAAGCTATTCGACTGGGGGAAGCACTGCTCGTCGGTCTCCCTCACCCACATTTCACAAGTCTTCTAGTTGAGTTGATTTTTCTTCACGACCCAGTGTGGGGATATGGGGGAGGGGGATATGGGGGTGGGGGTAGGGGTATGGGAGGAATAGGGGGAAGGGGGTAGGGGGAAGGGGGGATTTGGGGGGAGGGGATATGGGGGAAGGGGGAAGTGGGGATATAGAGGAAGGGGATATGGGGGAAGGGGGATATGGGGGAAGGGGATATGAGGGATATGGGGGGAGGGGGATTTGGGGGGAATGGGATATGGGGAACGGGGATATAGGGGACGGTGGATAAGGAGGAAGGGGAAATGGAGGGATATGGGGGAAGGGGATATGGGGGAAGGGGATATGGGGATATGGGGGAATGGGATATGGGGTGGGGGATATAGGGGACCGTGGATATGGAGGAAGGGGAAATGGGGTGATATGATGGAAGGGGGATATGGGGAAGAGGGGTATGGGGGGATATGGGGAGGGGGATATGGGGGAAGGGGAAATGGGGGGATATGGGGGAAGGGGATATGGGGATATGGGGGGATATGGAGGAAGGGAATATGGGGGGATATGGGGAAGGGGGTATGGGGGATATGGGGATGGGGGTATGGGGAAGGGGATATGGGGATATGGGGGGATATGGAGGAAGGGGATATGGGGAAGGGGATATGGGGATATGGGGGAAGGGGATATGGGGGGATATGGGGGAAGGGGGTATGGGAGAAGGGGAAATGGGGGGATATGGGGGAAGGGGTATATGGGGGAAGGGGAAATGGGGGGATATGGGGAAGGGGATATGGGGGGAGTGGGTATTTGGGGGAATGGGATATGGGGTAGGGGAATATAGGGGACAGTGGATATGGAGGATGGGGAAATGGGGGGATATGGGGGCAGGGGGATATGGGGAAGGGGAAACGGGGTGATATGAGGGAAGGGGATATGGGGGATATGGGGGAAGGGGGTATGGGGATATGGGGGATATGGGGGAAGGGGGGATATGGGGAAGGGGATATGGGGGATATGGGAGATATGGGGAAGGGGGGATATGGGGGAAGGGGGTATGGGGAATATGGGGGATATGGGGGAAGGGGGTATGGGAATATAGGGGGAATATTAGAGCAGCACAGTAGTATTGTGGATAGCACAATTGCTTCACAGTTCCAGGATCCCAGGTTCGATTCTGGCCTGGGTCACTGTCTGTGCGGAGTCTGCACATCCTCCCCGTGTGTGCGTGGGTTTCCTCCGGGTGCTCCGGTTTCCTCCCACAGTCCAAAGATGTGCAGGTTAGGTGGATTGGCCATGAAAAATTGCCCTTAGTGTCCAAAATTGCCCTTAGTGTTGGGTGGGGTTACTGGATTATGGGGATAGGGTGGAGGTGTTGACCTTGAGTAAGGTGCTCTTTCCAAGAGCCGGTGCAGACTCGATGGGCCGAATGGCCTCGTTCTGCACTGTAAATTCTATCTATCTATATAAGGGAAGGGGGATATGGGGGAAGGGGGATATTGGGAAGGGGGATATGGGGGAAGGGGATATGAGGGATATAGGTGAAGGGGATATGGGGGAAGGGAGGATTTGTGAGGAGGTGGAATATGGTGGAAGGTTACCCGAACACACAGGACACCGAAGTCCAGGACACTGATGCACAGGACACTGACGCCCAGGACACTGACACCCAGGACACTGACGCCCAGGACACTGACACCCAGGACACTGACACCCAGGACACTGACGCCCAGGGCACTGACACCCAGGACACTGACACACAGGACACTGACACCCAGGACACTGACACACAGGACACTGACACCCAGGACACTGACACACAGGACACTGACACCCAGGACACTGACACACAGGACACTGACACCCAGGACACTAACACACAGGACACTGACACACAGGACACTGACACACAGGACACTGACACCCAGGACACCGACGCCCAGGACACTGACACCCAGGACACTGACGCCCAGGACACTGACGCCCAGGGCACTGACACCCAGGACACTGACGCCCAGGACACTGACGCCCAGGACACTGACACCCAGGACACTGACACCCAGGACACTGACACCCAGGACACTGACACACAGAACACTGACACCCAGGACACTGACACCCAGGACACTGACGCCCAGGACACTGACACCCAGGACACTGACACACAGGGCATTGACACCCAGGACACTGACACCCAGGTCACTGACGCACAGGACACTGACACCCAGGGCATTGACACCCAGGACACTGACACCCAGGTCACTGACGCACAGGACACTGACACCCAGGACACTGACGCCCAGGACACTGACACCCAGGGCATTGACACCCAGGACACTAACACACAGGACACTGACACCCAGGACACTGACACACAGGATACTAACACACAGGACACTGACACCCAGGGCATTGACACCCAGGACACTGACACACAGGACACTGACGCCCAGGTCACTGACACACAGGACACTGACACACAGGACACCGACGCCCAGGACACTGACACCCAGGACACTGACACACAGGACACTGACGCCCAGGTCATTGACACCCAGGACACTGACACACAGGTCACTGACACCCAGGACACTGACACACAGGACACTGACACACAGGTCACTGACGCCCAGGTCACTGACACACAGGACACTGACACACAGGACACTGACACCCAGGGCATTGACACCCAGGACACTGACACACAGGTCACTGACACACAGGACACTGACACCCAGGGCATTGACACCCAGGACACTGACACACAGGTCACTGACACACAGGACACTGACACCCAGGGCATTGACACCCAGGACACTGACACACAGGTCACTGACACCCAGGACACTGACACACAGGACACTGACACACAGGTCACTGACGCCCAGGTCACTGACACACAGGACACTGACACACAGGACACTGACACCCAGGACACTAACACACAGGACACTAACACACAGGACACTGACACCCAGGACACTGACACACAGGACACTGACACCCAGGGGACGGATGGACAGGAATCACCATTCCAGGGGACCCCAGACTTCGGGTCGGATGAGGAGCCCGGCATTACGCCCCTGCTACCTCCTACACCCTCCACCATCTCTGAGACACTCACCTCGGTTGGGCACCAGATGCACCTGGGATGGAAGGTGGGGGGGGGGGGCATTTTAATGATGAGGCACCTGGGACACTAACTGGTGGCACAACACAACCGTCCCAGTACAGCAGGTGGAGGCAGGAGCAGCCGAGGGGCCGGGCAGTCGGAGGGCAGCCCGGCGCAGGCAACCATCTGCCGCCCAGATGGGTCCTGGGTTCCTGGAGTTACCACACCCGCCCACAGACCCGATGCAGTCACGGACCAAGGGACGACTGAAGGGGGTGACGGCCAGCTTGTGGCAGCTGCAGCTGAAGGTGGAGGAGCAGGTGGTGGTGCTGGTCATGTGTACCGCCCAGGCTGATACTGCACGGGTGGCGGGTCCACGGTGGAGGCAATGGGTGCGACGGTGTCAGACATGGGTCGCAGTATGCAAGGTGTGGGGATTTCCGTGCAGGCGGTGTCCATGGCCCAGGACATGGCTGCCCTCTCACAGGCAGCCATGAGCCAGAGCCAGCAGCAGATTGCAGAGGCGCTCAACGGCGTGGCCCAGTCTCTGCAGGCAATGGCCCAGTCTCTGCAGGCAATGGCCCAGTCTCTGCAGGCAATGGCCCAGTCTCTGCAGGCCAACGCAGAGGGCATCGACGCCATTGCCCAGGTGCTGGCCCGCGTTGTCCAGAGACAGAGAGGGATGGCCAACTCCCTGAGAACCATGGCTGCAAACGTGCCGACCCTTGTTGATACCAGGGCGTGCCTTCAGGACTGGCAGCGCCAAGTGTCGGGAGGTGTCGGGTGCTCGGTCTGTTCGCATCCCCGACCCATGTCAAGGCCCGGGGGCCATCGGGGACGCCGAGGGAGGAGGAGGTGCTGGGGCCTGTTCTTGGTCCCCATATAGGGGAGGTCCCGGAACACAGCAACACCTCGGGACGCCCCCCCCCGCCACTAGCCTGTCCTGCCAGTTGCCCACCAGATGCACCTGGGACGGAAGGGGGGAGGGGGAGGGGGTCACCCGAGCCGCAGCCTGGCCCATCAAGGCCATGCCGCCCCAGGAAACGGCCGCCAAAGGGATCCCGAGTCACAGGGCAGGAATCACAGGAGTCCACCTCCAGTTCTGCTGCACTGTCTGGGGAACCACCTAGAGATAGTCATAGGGCCGGTAGGCCAAAAATTTAGACACTGAGTAAGTTGGCACGGGTGCAGGGCACAGATTAGTTCTGGGGCTAGGGCACATGTATGAATTGTTTGTTATTCAAATCACTTTCACACCTACAGAAGCTGCCTTTGTGCTCTGTCCGATGGGTGCGGGGGTGTGGTGTGAGGTTTGCGCCAGTGGGTGTGTGAGGGGTGATAGAACACCAGCCCCAGGTGAGTGTGCCCCCCCACTCCCGCCGAGTCGCCCTCGCCATCCCCCCGGGCAGACGATGGGACCGTGCGCTGCAGTGTCACGGCCGCATGCAGGGACGGGCCGGCTGGTGGGTGGTACTGTGGCCGTGGGTCAGATATTGTCCAACGATGTAGATCCCAGAGCTCATCGCAGGGCGGGTTGTCATCATCCTCCATGGCCTGCAGTAGACACGCTTCCACAGGCGATTTTCACAGATAATTCATGGCTTGCTGAGTATTTCGAGCATTTTCTGTTCAATTGCAAATATGTAGGCCGGTAATTCACAAAAACAAATGTATCCTGCATGAGTTATCCATCTAAAAAGGAAGCCTTTTATTTTATCTTTCGCTGAAATCAGAATACTCCTTCATTCTAGCACCTGGATAAAATCTATATGGAAGAATTGAAGGAAAACTACATTGAGATTGGGCCAATCACTGTCCTCAGAACCAAGCCTAAGGACAAAGGTGAGAGCTCCTCCATAGCCGTGGTGACCACTGATTTATGGCATTGAATAATTAGATCACAGGTCCCAGGCTTGCCTGCTGCATAAATATTTCATCCAGTGAGGGCCTTAAACCACAGAGAATAAATGCCAGTCTGTACTGAGTTAGCTAGCCTTACCCATCCAGTTTATGGGGTGGTGCATTTGGCCACTGAATTACTAGCCTGGGAGAAGAAACGCTTGGTCTCTGCTATTCACCACTATTTGGCAATGAAGATAGCTGGACATCAGGATTAGCAGTAGGGCATCAATCAACCAGCACGGTAGCATTGTGGATAGCACAATGGCTTCACAGCTCCAGGGTCCCAGGTTCGATTCGGGTTTGGGTCACTGTCTGTGCGGAGTCTGCACATCCTCCCTGTGTGTGCGTAGGTTTCCTCCGGGTGCTCCGGTTTCCTCCCACAGTCCAAAGATGTGCAGGTTAGGTGGATTGGCCATGCTAAATTGCCCTTAGTGTCCAAAATTGCCCTTAGTGTTGGGTGGGGTTACTGGGTTATGGGGATAGGGTGGAGGTGTTGACCTTGGGTAGGGTGCTCTTTCCAAGAGCCGGTGCAGACTCGATGGGCCGAATGGCCTCCTTCTGCACTGTAAATTCTATGAGAATCTATGATAACCAACCTTTCTTAAGTCCCATATGTTAAGAACACACCCCTGCTCCAAGTACTGCTCCAAGTAGACTCCTTGTCCCTTCCCAGATCACCAACATCTCTCCAATGCGCCCCATCCCCCCAAGCCCGCTGACCAACCTCACTCCCACCCCTTTTTAGTTAATTGTCCCCACCACAATCCCCTGAAACTGCTGTTAGAATTGAATGATAGGGCACTTCTCTAGGGCTCATGTGCAGCTTTGGAGCGAATACAAGACACAGCACAGGTATGAGAGGTTAGGCTCCGAGGAGACAGAAAGGAAAAGTGGCCAAAGGACGCTGAGGAGAATTGATGGAGACGTTCCAAATTATGAAGGGTTTCGATAGCATTAAGAAGGAAAAACTATTTCTCGTGGTTGGTGACTCCTGAGGGCATCAATAAAAGATCTTTAGGGAGAGAAGGAAGGAAGAGGTTAAAATAATTATCGTATTAACACAGAAGCCTTGTCAGCCACAGGGATGGCAGCAGAGAGCATAGAGGGAAATGGGTATAAATGAAAATTCAATGCGGAGAAGGCAGGGGAGAGTGGCTCTTTCAAAGAACTTACAGTGCAGAAGGAGGCCATTCGGCCCATCGAGTCTGCACCGGCTCTTGGAAAGAACACCTCCACCCTATCCTCACAACCCAGTAACCCCACCCAACACTAAGGGCAATTTTGGACGCTAAGGGCAATTTAGCATGGCCAATCCACCTAACCTGCACATCTTTGGACTGTGGGAGGAAACCGGAGCACCCGGAGGAAACCCACGCACACACGGGGAGGATGTGCAGACTCCGCACAGACAGTGACCCAAGCCGGAATCGATCCTGGGACCCTGGAGCTGTGAAGCAATTGTGCTATCTGCAATGCCACTGTGCTGCCAGTATTGAGAAAAATGGGATGAACAGTGTAAAATGTTATGGGTTTAGTGCAGGCTGTGAGGTTACTCCTGTCCTAATTGTGCATCCACATGTATTGTGCTAAACGTTTTCTGTATTTTCATAGCAGAGCCAAGTATGCTGATGGTGATTCTCCTATCCGTGGGGGCTATACTGCTGGTAATTTTACTGATCGGCTTCCTGCGGTACATGTACCGGCACGTCGCTGGCTCCAGTTTCTCGATCAAGACAAGGAATATTTTCAGCAGACGGTCACCGGTGAACCCCGTTACCTTAAAGTCTTGGAAGCAGGTTTAGCAGGCGCTGAGCAACCCGGGGAACGTGACTGTCGCACCCATCGCTCCAGAGGGCAGTGAGAAAGGGAAGAAAAAAAATAATGAACTTGCCTCGATATCACGCAAAAGTGAAACGCTGCGGAAGCTGGAAAGCTGAAATGAAAACAGAAAATGCTGGAAGGACTCAGCTGACCGGGCAGCATCAGTGAGGAGAGTCAATGCTTCAGGTCGCTGACCTTCCATTAGGACTGGGAAGCGAAAAAGAAACGCAAAAGCAAAAGCAAGTGAAAGGGGGAGGGGTAGAAAAAGGACAAAAGCGGAGGCCTATGATAGGGTGGGATGCACGAGAGGTTCAAAGACAAAAGAGTTGGTGGTGCAAGGTCAAATTCAAAGAGTGGTAATAGGACAAGTAAAGAAACCGGAGCTGTGTCTCGAGGAGGTGTGAATGGCAGGGCGAAAACCAGCCGCAATCTGCGAGCAAGAAAGAGAAAAAAAAACATGAGTAGGACTCAAACCTGCAAAGAAAAATATTGATTCCAGCGCATTTTCGGAAGGATGTTGTGGTGGTATGAATGTGAGCACTGCCATTGGTGCAGAGCATTGGTTTCCCATTGGCTCTGGCTGGTCATGTGCCTGTCGTCCGATTGGCTGGGACTAGTCATGTGACTGCTCACCAATTGGCCGAGAAGCAAGTAGACCCCGCCTCCCAGGTGGGGTATAAGTATCCAGAGTTCCCAGCGGTCGGCCTTTCTCTGTAGTCGACCACTGAGCTAACAACTAGCTGATTAAAGCCACAGTTTGGATCGTCATCATGTCTCGAGTCCAATTGATGGTACATCAGATGTGAAAGCCTTTGAGAGGATGCAGAAGAGCTTTTCCAAGATGGTTTCAGCGATGAGGGCCGGGGTTGGGGTGGTAGGTGCGGTGTAGGGTTTAGTTACAAGTTTAGGTTGGAATGGTTTACCTCATTGGATTGATCGAGATGTACACGACTATAGACAAGATAGACAGTGAAAACTTTCCTTCCATCAGCTGACTGTACAAGGACCAGGAGACACACTTTCAGGGGAAAGGTGAGGAAAATGTTTACGCAGCGGGTGATAATGGCCTGAAACTCGCAGTCCATTAGGGTAATGGACACAGAAACCATCAATGATTTCCAAAGAAAATTGCACAGGAAGCAAATAAAATTGCGGGGTTACAGAAACCGTGTGGGGAAGTGGGACTGACTGGACAGCTGTGCAGGGTCCCGATGGGCTGAATGGCTTCCTGTGTTGTAAAGGTAAACAAAGTGATCACGCAGATTATTGTCTCAAAGGGTTGGACCAAAGCTGCTGTTCTTCGAGCCTCTTCTGTTCAACTTCAACTTCACTGGAACACCACCAGGGGGTGGTAGGGATCTGCAACTGCCTGAAAGAGGCAGAAACCCTCAACATTTAAAAAGTACTTGGATGTGTACTTATCTGCCGTAACCTACAATGCCAAAGACCAAAGAGTTGGCAAAGGGGATCAGGCTAGATGGGAACTTATTCACCAGTTCGGACACGATGGGCCACCTTTCTGTGAACAGTACAAGGGGTCGAGGACAGAAACGTCGGTGTGGGAGCGAGGTGAATAATGAAAATGAAAGCTCGGGGTCATTCTTGCAGACGGAATGGAGGTGTTCAACAAAGTGCTTATCTAGCCCGCTCTCATTCTCTAATTATTTTACCGATGCTGCTTGATCTGCTGAGTATTTCCAATATTTTCTGTTTTCTTTGCCACTAAGTGCCTTTTACGTTTTCAGGATGTCCCAAGTGAAGTACTTTTTGAAGTGCCGTCACTTTTATCAGTGCAGGTAACATGGAAACTCATTTTTTACACAGCAAGACCCCACACGCAGCAACGAAAATAAACGACCAAGTCATCTGTTTGTGCTGTTGGCTGAAGGATTAATATTGTTCAGGACTTCATGGAGAACTCATCTATATTCTGCAGGCCGCGCAAATATTAGAACCATTTCTTTAATATTGAATCTGTAAATGACAAATTCAAGAATAAACTTTTCATTTTCATGTGGTATTTTCTTGACAATGTTTATTTCAAGGCATTATAAACCTCTGATGAAGTAAAAAGGCTTCACCGTAAATCTATAGAAGAAACAGAGTGGCGTGGTGGTCATCAGAATATCTCATTTGTAATGTGGAATAGATGCATTTTATCTAGGTTGATGTTCAGGAGACAAGCCTTGGAGTTGGAAGTATGGGTCACAAAATCCGGGGAACTCTTTGGCCTCAAAGTCTTTGCTTCCTCAGGAATAACATTTTCAACACTTCCCCATATCTTTAGAACACTCCGCAGCACCTCACACTACAATCACCGCTCTTATGCCATCCCTAGCTCCTCCTTCCACTTGACCTTAACCCTCTCTAGACACACATTATATTCCTGCAAAATCCTCCCATAAATCACCGAGACGAAGACGATCTCACCCTCCAACCCCATCACCGGCAACACCTCCTCCAGCAACGAGGAGGAAGGTGCCACCGGAAAGGTCAGAAAGACTTTTTCGGCAAAGTCCCGCACCTGCAACTACCTAAAACCGTTCCCACATAGGAACCCAAACTTACCCCAACTCCCCCAAACGTGCAAACCGCCCTTCCAAAAAAAAGTCCTTCATTTCCCTCACCCCTATTCATAGAATTTATAGTGCAGAAGGAGGCCATTCGGCCCATCGAGTTTTCACCGCCCCTTGCACCCCTCTTTCCTCCCATCCCCGAAACCTTGCTTCCATCCTCCCAGGCGCAAACCCATGGTTCCCTTAGATCGACATCAACCTCGATGCCACCCCTAACCTGAAGTGCTGCCGAAATTGCCTCTATAATCCGCTCACCCCCGTCCCCCGACTGCCGCCCACTCTGAAGTCCCGTCTTCCTAATCCTAGCCACTTTACTTGCCCAAATAAACAACAAAACCATTCTGTCCAACCCCTTAAAGAACGACTTTGGCAAAAAGGCCAAAAACACTGAAATAAAAAGCACGGCAAAGTATTCATCTTCAGCGCCTGCACCCGAACAGCCAACAACAGGGGAAGATGATTCCACCTCAATAGATCTGTCTCGAACCTACCTACCAGACCCATAAAGTTTGATTTACGAAGCCGGGCTCAATCCCGGGCCACCTGCACTCCCAAATACCTGAAGTGGGTAGGTGCCGCCCGAAACCCCCCCCCCCCCCCACTCAGACTCCCACCCCTGTAGTGAAGTGTTGCTCGCACTCACGCCATTGGATCTTTACACAACAATTTCATCCAATGTCACAAACTTAGGCCCAATCCCAAATCTGTCCAGCACCGCAGATAGCGCCATTCCACCCGATCAAACACCTTCTCCACATCCAGCGTCACCAGCTGGAGAAAGCACCACATTCATCAGATGCTACACATTTCATCACAAATGCCTGCCCTTTACCAACCTTGCATGTCTGCATTCTCCCTTTCGTCACCTGCACTCCCTGCATCCCCACTGGCTCCTCCAATCCTGCCCTCTCCTCCTCCCCTACTTCAGGACACTTCAATCTCCCCAAGAACTCCCTCATATCTGACTCATCCTCTGGAGGCTCTGACTTATACAACCTCTGTAGAACGCCTCAAAACTTTGTTCACCTGCTCCGGTGCCACCACCAGCTCTCCCGTCCATTCATAACCCGAGCAATCTCTCTCGCCACTGCCTGTCGGTGGAGCTGGCCCGCCAACAAGCAGCCGGCCTTTTGGCCTTCCCCCCACACAACTTCCCTCGCCCGCCTCAGCTGCCGAACTGTCTTTCCTGTGGACAGAAGAACAAACCTTGTCTGTAGCCCCTTCCTTCTTGCCTGAAGAACTAGCATTGGATCCTCCGTGTACCTTCCATCTAGCTCCAAAATCTCCTCTATCAACTGCTGCCGTTCCTCCCTTGCCTCCCTGTCCACCTGTGCCTTAAACGAGATGACCTTTGCCCCTCCGTACCGCCTTCAATGCTTCCCATACCACTGACGGCAAGATCTCCCCATTTGTATTGTACCCTCCTTAATCCTTAATCACCGCCCCCATTTTGATACAAAAATCTGCGTCTGCCAACAGTCCCACTTCAAACCTGCATGCCGACCTCTGAGTCGGCTCCTTCTCATTGATCATAGAATTTACAGTGCAGAAGGAGGAGATTCGGCCCATTGAGTCTACACCGGCCCCTGAAAGAGCACCCTACCAAAGGCCATACCTCCACCCTACCCGGTAACCCAGCAACCCCACCTAACTTTTGGATACTATAGGGCAATTTAGAATGACCAATCCACTTAACCCGCACAGCTTTGGACTGCGGGAGGAAACCGGAGCGCCCGGAGGAAACCCACGCAGACACGGGGAGAACGTGCAGGCTCTGCACAGACAGTGACCCAAGCCGGGAATCGAACCCGGGTCCCTAGCGCTGTGAAGCAACAGTGCTAACCACTGTGCTGCCGTGCCGTCTATGACCATGTCCACCCAATGTGGAGCATGGTCCGAAATGATGATTGCAGAATATTCTGCCTTGCTCACCCCAGCTAACAACACCTTCCCCATGACCAAGGAGGTCACTGTATTAATTGCTGCGTATCTAAATCTGGAATAAATCTGAGGTCGACACAATTTGAAGCATATACGCTAACCAACACCACCAGCCTCCCTTCCAATGCACCCGTTACTATGACGTACCTACTCGCCTGGTTGGCCACAACCTTCTCCAAATGAAACCTCACCCTCTTACCCACCAGTAACGCCACCCCCCGGGCCCTACTATAAAAGCCTTGTTAAGTAATGGGTTAAGAGACATTCCAATCAGTTGTCTCATTTATGTTAAGTATCCAATAATTTTTTTTATAAATGTTTTTTTATTGGGTTTTTGAACAAGGTATAATTACCGTTATTTACACAGAATAAGCAACATATATCTATATATACACATATTTAGAAGAGAAGGGTACACCCCAACATAAAATACAATAAAATATGAAATAGAATAACTGGTAGGGTATTGTGCACCAGCTCGACAGCGGCATCTCTGTACACCTGGCAAAATTATTTGCACCACGTAAGTAGGCGACTGTTTGCGGGAGGGGGGGAAGGTGAGGGGGTGGTGATTGGGGAGGCAAATATACATTTGGGTGCCGGGGAGATAATTACAGTGTGCGATACTTGGTGGTGTTTTGTGTTGTTGTCGCCTGCTTCTCCCGGACGGATCTCGCTGCCGTCTCGCGCTCGCCTCCGCTTCTGCTGCTCCTCCAGTCCTCCATCTTTATTTTCCTCGTTCCCCGCTCCTGGAGATGTCGTGCACGTTTTGGCATCCCGTGCCTTCCTTCCGGCTCCCGTTTCCCCGCCCCCCCGCCCCACCCCGCTGGTTCTCCTCTCTAGTCCCCCCCCCCTCTCCACGGTTCACCTTTCTTTCCTCAGGTATAACCACCCCCACACACCCTCCCTCCCTCCCAGTCTATCTCTCCCTTTCATGCCTTGGCTACCTTCCCCTGATTCTTGACTAATTTCCCCTGATTCTTGGCTACCCGACTATTCTTCCTCATGTTCGTTGGCCACAAACAGGTCCCGGAACATTCGCGTGAATGGCTCCCACGTTCTGTGGAAGCCGTCGTCTGACCCTCGGATGGCGAATTTGATTTTGTCCATTTGGTGAGATTCCGAGAGGTCGTACAGCCAGTCTGTAGCTCTGGATGGTGCTGCTGACTGCCAGCCAAACAGGATTCTATGGCGGGCGATCAGGGAGGCAAAGGCAAGGGTGTCTGCCCTCCTCCCCAGGAATTGATCTGGCTGGTCCGAGACCCCGAAGACCGCCACTTTCGGGCATGGCACCACCCTCACCCCCACCACTTTGGACATTGCCTCAAAGAAGGCTGTCCAGAACTCCACAAGTCTGGGGCAAGACCAGAACATGTGGGCGTGGTTGGCCGGGCCTCCTTGGCACCGTTAAGTATCCAATAATTGACACTGATATGTAAAGGGGCTTCAGGTGGCCTTTGTGTCAGGTGATGTGATGTTAGAGTTTTGTGCAGAGTCTGTTGAGGTAAATTAAAGATGTTTGTGGAATAGGAACAGAACCTTTGACTTTATACAACAGCAGCTAAACATCTAACAAATGGTAGCAGAGGATGGTTGCTGTGTAAAGGTGAAGGGTTGAAAGATAGATCTTTTCCAGACCAAACCAAGGAGTGAGGTCAATGGCTGAACCTAGGATAAAGATGGCTGGATATGACTACCCCCCCCCCCCTTATTTTCTGAAAGGGGATCGTACGACCAATGGAGAAGTGCAGTAGTTATGTGGACTAAGGTAGCTGTCTTGGGAAAGAGAAAACAAGGTATGGCATTGGCTCTTTCTCCACCTTATGGCAGTAAAATCCGGGGCAAAGTGTTTTCTGAGCTGGAATTGGAAGAGTTAGACTCAGAAGAAGGTCTGTAGATGCTATTACGTTATCTGGATAAGATTTACAAGAAGGATGCCTTGTTAAGTGCGTATGAAGCAGAGTCGGATTTTGATAGGTGCCGGAAAATAGAGGATTTCTCCATTGAAGACAATATAATGGAATTTGGCAGACTTCATAAAAGGCTGCAGAAACACAACCTGGAATTTCCACAGTCTGTGTTGGCCTTTAACTTACTTGATTATGCTAGAGTGAGCAACATGGATAGGCTCCTGATTTTGTCAGGAGTTCAGTTTGCGGATAAGGACACCTTACTCGATCAGATGACAGAAGCTTTAAAAAGGTTTCTGGGGAAACATTCGATTCCGATGGCTCTGATGACCCAAATAGGTCAGCCTGCAATAAAGCAGAATATGGAAGATACACTACTAACAGGATGGCAAAATCATACGGCTGCATACAGGTTCCAAGACTATAGAAGGAAATGGGGACCGGAAATGATTAAGACAGAAACCCACTTAGAACCTACAATAGGAAGATGAACCCCAGAAATGCATGGGGCATGATAAATCGATGTTTTCAATGTGACTCTCAATACCATTATGCTTTCAACTGTTGAACACGTTATAATAGAGTATTTGAAGTGATGCAAGAGTCAGAAGAGGAAAAAGATAGTGACCAGAA
The DNA here is from genome assembly GCF_902713615.1 of Scyliorhinus canicula. Taxonomy (NCBI): domain Eukaryota; kingdom Metazoa; phylum Chordata; class Chondrichthyes; order Carcharhiniformes; family Scyliorhinidae; genus Scyliorhinus; species Scyliorhinus canicula. Next base: position 18,245,841 of record NC_052152.1, on the reverse strand, counting down.
AGAAGGCATTGTCCTATTAACAAGCAGTTTTACACTGGTAATGAGTGTGTTGGTTGCAGAATCCTTCAATAGTGCTGTATTGGACAGTGGCTGCACATCTACTGTGTGTGGAATTGACTGGTTAAAATGTTACCTGGACTCCTTGAATGCTGAAAATCATAACAAGGTTAAGGAATTTGAAAGTTCCACAAGTTTCAGGTTTGGGGATGATAATACTCTGAAGTTGCTGAAAAGAATGGTGATCCCTTGCAATATTGCCGGAGTGAATCATTTCATTAGTACGGATGTTGTATCAAGTGAGGTACCTTTGCTTCTGAGCAGACTGTCGATGAAGAAAGCACACATGAAACTGGATATGGAACAGGATAAGGCAACAGTTTTTGGAAAGACGGTGGACTTATAATTTACACAGTCAGGACACTATTGTATTCCATTATTGACAAATAATATTTCAAGTATAGTTGTTAAGGACGTGTTAATGTCAGTTGAAAATGGGACTTTAGCTGATAAAAAGCTTGTTGTATTAAAACTGCATTGGTAATTAGCCCGTCCCTCTCCTCGGAGGCTGAAAATTTTGTTGAAGGATGCAGGAGTAAGGGATGATGACTAGACAAAGCTAATAGAACAGGTTAGTGATTGCTGTGAAGTTTGTAGGTAGTACAGAAGAACACCAGCACGACCAGGGATTTTAACGACATTGTGGCCATGGACCTTAAGATCTGGGATAAAACCAATAATATATATTTATTTTGCATTTTGTAGATTTAACAACCAGATTTCGTCAACCAACGATTGTACGAAGTAAAGAAAAAAAAGAGTAATTCTGGATCAAATCGTGGAAAAATGGATAGGGACAGGAATGGTCCCACCGGCAAAATTCCTTACGGACAATGGGGGAGACTTTGCTAATGATGAGTTTCGGCATATGTGTGAAAACAGTGAATATCACAGTTCTGAATATGGCTGCAGAAAGCCCATTTAATAATGGTGTGTGTGAAAGAAACCACGCGGTAATAGATGGCATGCTCCGGAAAATTTTGGTAGACAGACCAAACTGCAAGCTAAATTCAGCTTTAGCACGGGCGGCAAAGAATTCATTGCAGATGGTTGGGGGCTATAGTCCCTATCAATTAGTGTTTGGTAGAAATCCTAAAATTCCGTCCATTTTGGATGACCAGCCTCTAGCTTGGGAAGGGACTACAATTAGCTCAGCCTTTGCTGAGCATTTAAATGCATTACATAGCAGTAGAAATGTTTTTTTGGAAGCAGAAGTCTCTGAAAGAATTCGCAGAGATTTGAGGCATAATGTACGGCCATCAAATACTGTTTTTCAGCAAGGAGACATAGTATACTATAAGAGAGACAATTTTAATGAATGGAAAGGCCCAGGGAAGATCATAGGCATAGATAGCAAAACAATTATTTTGCAAGATGGCAGCCAAATTGTTAGGATACATTCATCAAGACTTCCGGTTGCGGCGATGCAGTGCTAAGCTGCACGTTCGGTGGCCCCCGCTATTTTGGAATTTCGGCCTCTTTTAAGAGCCCGCAACAGCACTGATATAACTTTTCCCCGGGTGGGAACGCAGCCTCGGCGCTTGGCGGCTGGTGGGTGGGCTGGACTAGAAGTGGAGCGACCAGAAAATCAACTTTGCAGCAGAAGAAGGTGCGAGGCAGAAAGGACAAGATGGCGGCAGGCGGGGGACCGGCAGCGTGGCAGCAGTGGGCGAGGGAGCAGCAGGAGCTGCTGCTGTGCTCCTTCCAGGAACTAAAAGCTGAGATCCTGGAGCCATTGAGGGCATCGCTGGACAGGCTCGGGGCGACTCAGACGGCTCAGGCTGCGGAGATTCGGGAGCTGCAGCAGAAGCCTTCGGAGAACGAAGATAAACTCCTGGGCCTGGCAGTGAAGGTGCAGTCACCCGAGGCGCTTCACAAGAAATGGTTGGCACAGATGGAGGAGATGGAGAACCGCTCCCGCTGGAAGAATCTGCGGATTTTAGGCCTCCCGGAGGGGCTGGAAGGTTTGGATTTGGGAGGCTACGTGGTCCTGATGCTGAATTTGCTGATGGGTGCGGGGTCGTTCCGGGGACCCCTGGAGCTGGAGGGTGCCCATCGGGTGCTGCTGCGGAAGCCCGGGCCGAATGAGCCGCCCAGGGCGGTGCTGGTCCGCTTTCAACGCTTGGTCGACCATGAGTGTGTGCTTCGTTGGGCGAAGAGGGAGAAGAGCAGCAAGTCGGAGAACGCGGATGTCAGGATCTATAAGGACTGGAGTTCAGAGGTGGCGAAGAGAAGGGCTGGGTTTAACCGGGCGAAGGCAGTGCTCCACAAGATTTGGCCTGTTACAGCCGGCATGCCTGTGGGTCACTTATAAAGACCGCCAACTTTATTTTGACTCCCCGGAGGAGGCCTGGACTTTTGTCCAGGCAGAGAAGCTGGACTTGAACTGAGGACTGGGAGCTGGGGAACTTTGTACGCAGCCCGGAGGCTTTGTCCTCTTTGATATCCTTTTGCTTTTTTTTTGGTTCTATTGGACGATGCATTTCGCTGTTCTGTTTTTCTATTCTGTTTTTCGGGATTGTTATCTGTTTACTTGGGTGTTTTATCATATCATGTTGGGATTTTTATTATTTCACTGGTTGCGTGTTTGGGGGAGGGGTTCGCGGCCCTGTTGGGTCATATGCCTGTTTTCCCGAGTTTTGGGTAGGGGCTTGGGATGGGGGCGCGGGCTTTTCTCCCGCACTGGAGAAGCAGGGGGCGGGGTCGGCATTGGGGGAATGGTTGTGTGATGCTGGGGAGGGTCATTGGGGTGGTGGGAGCAGCCGGGGTCAGCAGGAGTCGGCTGACTTACGGAAGTACAATGACCGGAGTTACGCAACTAGGGGGGGCCCTAGCTTGGGGGGGGGGGGAGGTTTGGGGGGGGGGGGGGAAGAGGGGGGGGGGGGGATACCCGGTTGCTGCTGGAATGGCCAAGAAGGAGCTGGAGCGTGCAGAGGGGGTCGGGATGGGGGTCTGTTGCTGTGGGGAATGGGCTGAGCGGGGGGCGCAGGCACGTGGCGGATTACGGAATGGTGATGGCTAGTCAAACGGGGGAGGGGGGCAGGTGGCCCTCCGATCCTGCTGATCGCCTGGAATGTGAGGGGACTGAATGGACCGGTCAAACGGTCCCGCGTGTTCGTGCACCTGAAGGGGCTGAAGGCGGATGTGGCCATGCTTCAGGAGACGCACCTGAAGGTGGTGGATCAGGTTAGATTGAGGAAGGGATGGGTAGGCCAAGTGTTTCATTCGGGGCTGGATGCAAAAAACCGGGGGGGTGGCGATCCTGGTGGGGAAGAGGGTGTTGTTTGAGGCGTCGAGTGTGGTGGCAGACAGCGGCGGGAGGTATGTGATGGTAAGCGGCAAGCTGTAGGGGGAGCGGGCGGTGCTGGTCTATGTCTACGCCCCAAATTGGGATGATTCGGGTTTCATGCGGCGCATGTTGGGCCGGATTCCAGATTTGGAGGTGGGGGGGCCTGATAATGGGGGGGGGGGGGGGGGATTTCAACACGGTGCTGGATCCGCCACTGGATCGATCCAGTTCCAGGACGGGTAGGAGGCCTGCGGCGGCTAAGGTGCTGATGGGGTTTATGGACCAGATGGGAGGGGTGGATCCATGGACGTTCGCGAGGCCGAGGGCCAGGGAATTTTCATACTTCTCCCATGTGCATAAGGCCTATTCCCAGATCGATTTTTTTTTGTTTTGAGTAGGGCGCTGATTGCGAGGGTAGTAGACGTTGAGTACTCGGCGATAGCCATTTCTGACCATGCCCCGCATTGGGTGGACCTCGAGCTGGGGAGGAGAGGGACCAGCGGCCATTGTGGCGCTTGGAGGTGGGGCTGCTGGCGGACGAGGAGGTGAGGGGGCAGGTTCGAGGATGCATCGAGAGGTACCTAGAGGCCAACGATAATGGGGAGGTCCGAGAGGGGACTGTCCGGGAGGCGCTGAAGGCGGTGGTTCGGGGGGAGTTGATCTCCATTCGGGCCCACAGGGAGAGAGGGGAGCAGAGAGAAAGGGAGAGATTGGTGGGGGAGATGGTGAGGGTGGACAGGAGGTACGCGGAGGCCCTGGAGGAGGGATTGCTGAAGGAGCGGCGCAGCCTTCGGGCTGAGTTTGACCACCAGAAAGGCGGAGGCTCAATGGAGAAAGGCTCAGGGTGCGGTGTACGAGTATGGGGAGAAGGCGAGCAGGATGCTGGCACATCAGCTCCGTAAGCGGGATGCGGCCAGGGAGATTGGTGGAGTTAAGGATCAGGGAGGAAATGTGGAGCGGAGGGGGGTAGACATTAATAGGGTCTTCAGGGACTTCTATGAGAGACTATATCGGTCCGAACCTCCGGCGGAGAAGGGGGGGATAGGGCGCTTTTTGGACCGGCTGAGATTCCCAGGGTGGAGGAGGGACGGGTGGAGGGTCTGGGGGCGCCAGTTGAGCTTGAGCAGCTGGTCAAAGGGATAGGAAACATGCAGTCGGGGAAGGCGCCGGGGCCGGATGGGTTCCCGGTTGAATTTTACAAGGCGTATGCAGACCTGCTGGGCCCCTGTTGGTTAGGACCTTCAACGAGGCAAGGGAGGGGGGGGGGGGGGGGGGCTTTGCCCCTGACGATGTCTCGGGCGCTGATCTCCTTGATGCTTAAGCGAGACAAGGATCCCCTGCAGTGTGGGTCATACAGGCCGATCTCACTCCTGAATGTGGACGCCAAGTTGTTGGCAAAGATTTAGCCACGAGGATAAAGGATTGTGTGCCGCAGGTTATCCACGAGGATCAAACGGGGTTTTTGAAGGGGAGGCAGCTGAACACTAATATACGGAGGCTCTTGAACGTTATTATGATGCCGGCGGTAGAAGGGGAGGTGGAGATAGTGGTGGCGCTAGATGCGGAGAAGGCCTTTGATAGGGTCGAGTGGGGGTACTTGTGGGAGGTGCTGGAAAGGTTTGGGTTTGGGGAGGGGTTTGTCAGGTGGGTGCGGCTGTTCTGAGGCCCCGATGGCGACTGTGGCCAGGAATAAGAGGAGGTCGGAGTATTTTCGACTATACCGAGGGACGAGGCAGGGGTGTCCACTGTCCCCCCTACTTTATGCGCTGGCAATTGAACCCCTGGCTATGGCGCTGAGGGAGTCGGGGGATTGGAGGGGGCTTGTCCGGGGTGGGGAGTGTCTCTCTATACGGATGACCTATTGTTGTATGTGGCGGACCCGGTGGGGGGGGAATGCCGGTGGTGATGGGGATTCTCTGAGAATTTGGGGATTTCTCAGGGTATAAACTTAACTTTGGGAAAAGCGAGCTGTTTGTGGTACACCCGGAAGACCAGGAGGGGGGTATTGGGAGGCTCCCACTGAAAAGGGCGGAGAGGAGCTTCAGGTACTTGGGGGTTCAGGTGGCCAGGAGCTGGGGGGCCTTGCATAAGCTTAACCTCACAAGACTGGTGGAGAAAATGGAGGAGGAGTTTAAGAGGTGGGACATGCTGCCGCTGTCTTTGGCGGGTAGGGTGCAGTCAGTCAGGATGACGGTGCTCCCGAGGTTTCTGTTCCTGTTCCAGTGCCTCTCCATCCTTATCCCGAAGGCCTTTTTCAGGCGGGTTAACTGGAGCATTACGGGGTTTGTGTGGGCGCACGGGACCCCCGAGGGTGAGAAGGGTGTTCTTGGAGCGGGGCAGGGATGGGGGGGGGGGGGCTGTCCTGTGTGGGCACGAGCCTGGAGGCGCTGGTAACAGTGCCGCTGCCGCTCCCTCCAACAAGGTATACCACAAGCCCGGTGGTGGCGGCTACCCTCAAAATTTGGGGGCAATGGAGACGGCATGGGGGGAGGTGGGGGCCTCGATGGGGTCTCCGATACGGGGGAACCACCGGTTTGTCCCGGGGAGAATTGATGGCAGGTTCCTGAGTTGGCACAGGGCAGGTCTTAGGAGGGTGAGAGACCTGTTTGTAGACGGGAAATTTGCGAGCCTGGGTGAGCTAGAAGAGAAGTTCGGGCTCCCCCCGGAGAACACCTTTAGGTACATGCAAGTAAGGGCGTTTGTCAGGCGGCAGGTGGCGGGGTTCCCTCTGTTGCCGCCGCGTGGGGTTCAGGACAGGGTGCTCTCGGGGGTATGGATTGGAGAGGGGAGGTTCTCGGAAGCGTACCAGGTGATGCAGGAGGTGGACGAGGCCTCGGTGGAGGAGCTGAAAGGTAAATGGGAGGAGGAGCTGGGTGAGGAGATTGAGGAGGGGACGTGGGCGGATGCCCTAGAAAGGGTGAACTCCTACTCTTCGTGTGCGAGGCTTAGCCTCATACAGTTTAAGGTGCTGCATAGGGCTCATACGAATGGGACAAGGATGAGCCGGTTTTTTGGGAGCGAGGACAGGTGTATTAGGTGCTCAGGGAGCCCAGTAAACCATGTCCACATGTTCTGGGCATGCCCAGCGCTGGGGGAATTTTGGAAGGGTGTAGCAAGGATGATATCGAGGGTGGTAGGATCCAGGGTCAATCCAGGCTGGGGACTCGCAATATTTGGGGTTGCAGTGGAGCCGGGAGTGCAGGAGGCGAAAGAGGCCGGTGTTCTGGCCTTTGCGTCCCTAGTAGCCCGGCGGAGGATTCTTCTTCAGTGTGTGGATGCGAGGCCCCCAAGCGTGGAGGCCTGGGTCAACGATATGGCGGGGTTTATTACATTGGAGAGGGTGAAATTTGCCCTAAGGGGGTCAGTGCAGGGGTTTTTCAGGAGATGACAACCATTCCTAGATCTCCTGGCAGAACGGTAAAAACAAACGGTCAGCAGCAGCAGCAACCCGGGGGGGGGGGGGGGGGGGGGGGGAGGGAGAAGTGTTTTTGTTTTGGGTTGAATATCTGTTTTTTGCCAACAGCGGGCGTTAATTTATTTTTTCTCTTTTGTATCTACGGGGGTGGGGGGGATTCTGTTCTTTCTGTTATTTTCTTTTTCGTGAAAATGTGAACATTTGAATAAAAATTATTTTAAAAAAAAAGGATACATTCATCAAGGATAATGGGGACAGAATTACAAATTTTCAAATTTAGACAGAGCAGACAGATGTGACTAGGAACCAGGGTCATCTAGTAAGCACATGTTACAGAACTATGAGGACCAATTAACTGATATATACGGTGGTTTACACCCTCTGGTTTACAGGGGCTGGTTTAGCACACTGGGCTAAATCGCTGGCGTTTAAAGCAGACCAAGGCAGGCCAGCAATTCCCATACCAGCCTCCCCGAACAGGCGCCGGAATGTGGCGACTAGTGGCTTTTCACAGTAACTTCATTGAAACCTACTTGTGGCAACAAGCAATTTTCATTTTCATTTCTGAATATTTATAACAGACCATTTTTCCAAAAGGACAACGGCCAAAAGTTGGTACAAAAGTGACATACTTGCCTGAAGGGTCTAGTCAATGGAAGGATGCAACTGTTAGTAGTAGAGCAGGGAAGGCCACTGGAAAGTATAAACATTGGTTGAATGTACAGCATTCAGGGGAGGGAGTCAAGACAATGGATTGGGAACATGAAGTTCAAAAATGGAGGGCACTGAAACGCAGTGCCAGTTCAGATAGTACATCGGATAGTGAACAGGTCCGCAGGAAAAGTCTGAGAACTATTGAAAGGACATTGCACAGGAGAAGGGAAAGATCAAGCAGTAGCAGTACGGAACGAGATACCAGGCGGGAGAGGGGACGTCATTTATAAAGGTTTCGGAATATGAGTAAGACTACGAATACTAATGGGAGTAGAAGCCCACATGTATGTGAGATTTTGGTGGCTTCCAATAAGTTAGATGAAAAAGTTATCAAAGGTGCCAAACAGCAAGAACTGTATAGTTGAAGTGAATTTGGGGTAGACAAGGCAGTACTGGATAGGGGACAAAGAGCTCTATCCCACAGATGGATTTGCACGGAAAAAGTTCTTCCGGATGGAACTTATAAGGCAAAGGCCAGGCTTGTGACGAGGGGATTTGAAGAAAACCTAGAAGATCAGGATTTACGGCCAGATTCACGGCAGGAAAGGTTATTTTAAAGATCTTCTTGGCTCCATTAGCTACAAAGGCAAGGGAATGCAAATCTATAGATATAAAAGCTGCCTTCTTGCAGGAGCATCAGCTCCAGAGAGACATTTTTCTCCGTCCTCCTAAAGAGGCAGCTAGCACAGAAAGGGTACTCTGGAAGTTGAACAAATGTGTATATAGATTAAATGATGTGTCTAGAGTCTGGTATTTTTCGGTAAGGTCAGGTAAAGTTAGGCTGTTGCCAGTTGAAAGCAGATCTGGCAATGTTTTACTGGCACTATAAAGGAAATGTTTCTGGCATCTTTATGATGCATGTCGATGATTTTTTGTGGGGTGGGACTAGTGATTTTAAAGCTATTGTAATCTCTGGTTTGAGGAAAGAATTCAGGATTGGAAGTCAGGCTTCCGGTGCATTTAAATATATTGGACTGGAAATCAGACAGACTAAGTTAGGGGCAACTTTATGTCAGCAATCTTATTTGGAAAGCATCAGCTTAGTTGCGGCCGGGTTTCACAAAAAGACGCAATGGTTTCAAAGATGGAAAAAGAGCAACTGCGAAGTTTAATTGGGCAACTGAATTGTTTAGGTAGACAGACTAGACCGGTTGTGAGTTTTGATGTCTTAGAGTTGAGTACAAAAATGAATGATCCTGAAGTGGAAGAGATGAGAGCCAAATAAAGCGTTGGTCAAACTAAAAATGCAGGCGTGTGTTTTGAGGTTCCCGGTTTTAGGTGACTTGAGGCACTTGAAACTCAAAGTTTATAGTGACGCGTCCTATGCAAATTTATGTGATGGGGTTTCAAGCGTAGGAGGTTTTATAATTTTCCTTTCGGGGAACAATGGTAAATGTTGCCCTCTTGTGTGGGGAAAAAAAGAAAATAAGGACAGTGGTCAAAAACACTTTGGCTGCTGAGACGTTAAACCTTGTAGAGGCGGTGGATATGGCTTTTTATGGATCTCAGATATTGACAGAAATTTGGGATTAGGGGATTGGGTAAAATACCTACTGAATGTCACATTAACAATAAATCCCTGTGGGAAAATGTGTACACTACAAAAAGTGTCAATGAAAACAGCTTAAGGATAGACATCGCAAGTTTGAATGATGTTGGACAGAGGGGAAATAGCAAAAAATAAATGGGTTGACAGAAGCTATCAATGTCAGACTGTTTTTTTACAAAAAGAGGGGCTAGCTCACAGAAACTTTTGGATATTGTTGATGAAGGGCGTCTGTTTCTGTGACTATTTTATTCCAAAAATGACAAAAACAAGAAGGGGGGAATTTGCGTGTGTGCTTTTGAGTTTCTTGTAATTTTGTTTTCACCTAATTATTTTTTTTCTCCAAGGAATGGGACACTGTTGAAATGAAATGAAAATCGCTTATTGTCACAAGTAGGCTTCAATGAAGTTACTGTGAAAAGCCCCTAGTCGCCACAATCCGGCACCTGTTCAGGGAGGCTGGTACGGGAATTGAACCGTGCTGCTGACCTGCCTTGGTCTGCTTTCAAAGCTAGCAATTTAGCCCAGTCTGCTAAACCAGCCCCTAAGTAATGGGTTAAGAGATATTCCAATTAGTTGTTTCATTTATGTTAACTATTCAATAATTGACACTGATATATAAAGGGGCTTCAGGTGGCCTTTGTGTCAGGTGATGTGATGTCAGAGTTTTGTGCAGAGTCTCTTGAAGTAAATTAAAGGGGCCGATTCTCCGCTCCCGCGGAAAGTCGTGAAGGCCGTCGTGAACTCGGCCGAGTTTCACGACCGCCTCGGAGCCCACTCCTCGCACCGAATTCAGCCCCACACGGGGGGCTAGGAGCGGCGCTCCGTTATTCTCGGCCATGGGGCCGTGACGTTGGCGTCAAGGCGTCGCGTTGAGAATGATGCGACGGCGGCGCCTATGTGATGTCAGCCACGCATGCGAGGATGGCCGGCTCCAACCCGCGCATGCGCGGCAGACGTCACGACGCTGACAGTTCGAACCCTTGCATGCGCGGTGGCCGTCTTTCCCCTCAGCCCCCCCGCAAGACGAGGCGGCTTGATCTTGCGGGGCGGCGGAGTGGAAATAGTGTGTCCGATTGAGACGCCGGCCCGATGATCGGTGGGCACCGATCGTGGACCTGTCTCCTCCCGAGCACAGTCGTGGTGCTCATTCCCCACCAGGCCCCCAACAAGCCACCAAATGGGCATCTCACGCCTGTTTCATGACGGCAGCGACCAGGTGTGGTTGCCGCCGTCGTGAAACGGTCGCGAACGGCAGGCCGCTCAGCCCATCCGTGAAAAACGGCGAGCGCCGATTCTTCCGAGCGGGGGGCGGGGGGAGGGGGGGTGTGCGGGAGAATCGCGAGGGGGGCGTGATATTTGTCAGGGGGCCCTCCCGCGATTCTCCCACGCAGCGTGGGGAGCGGAGGATCGCGCCCAAGACGTTTGTGGAATAGGAGGAGAACTTTTGACTCTTTATACAACAGCAACTAAATGTCTAACAAGCCTGGGTGGAACACCTGACTCACTCAACCCTTCCAAATACTTTTTTTTAATATTCTTTAAAATAAGTTTAGAGTACCCAATTATCTTTTTCCAACTAAGGGGCAATGTAGCGTGGCCAATCCATGTACCCACACATCTTTGGGTTGTGGGGGTGAAACCCACGCAAACACGGGGAGAATGTGCAAACCCCACACCTACAGTGAGCCGGGGCAGCCCTTTCAAATCCTCACCTTGTCCTTAGGGGCAGCAGGGTAGCATGGTGGTTAGCATAAATGCTTCACAGCTCCAGGGTCCCAGGTTCGATTCCCGGCTGGGTCACTGTCTGTGTGGAGTCTGCACGTCCTCCCCCTGTGTGCGTGGGTTTCCTCCGGGTGCTCCGGTTTCCTCCCACAGTCCAAAGATGTGCGGGTTAGGTGGATTGGCCATGCTAAATTGCCCGTAGTGTCCTAATAAATGTAAGGTTAAGGGGGGGGGGGGGGGTTGGGTTGGGTTACGGGTATAGGGTGGATATGTGGGTTTGAGTAGGGTGATCATGGCTCGGCACAACATTGAGGGCCGAAGGGCCTGTTCTGTGCTGTACTGTTCTATGTTCTATGTTCACCCACAGATGGCTCACTTGCAACAGCACCACATTGGCTTTCAAGCTCTTCAAATGCGAGAAATCTCTTGCTCACGTCACCTGTCCCCCGCGGTCCTTGCACGTTCCACGTCACTGCCTGGACCGGGGGTAGGGAGTGTGTCTGTGGTTTGGGGAAGGGGCCGTGTCTGGAGTTTTGGGATAGGTACTGCGTATGGGGTTCAGGGATAGGGACTGCATATGGGTTCAGGGATAGGGACTGCATATGGGGTTCAGAGTAGGGACTGTGTATGGGGTTTAGGGGCAGGGGTTGTGTTTGGGGTTCAGGGGTAGGGACTGTGTATGGGGTTTAGGGGTAGGGGTTGTGTCTGGGGTTTGGGGGTAGGGGTTGTGTCTGGGGTTTGGGGGTAGGGGTTGCGTCTGGGTTTGGTGGGTAGGGGTTCTCTCTGGGGTAGGAGGTAGTGGTTGTGTCTGGGGTTTGGGGGTAGGGGTTATGTCTAGGGTTTGGGAGTGGGGGTTGTGTCTGGGGTTTTGGGTAGGGGTTGTGTCTGGGATTTGGGGGGTAGGGGTTGTGTCTGGGGTTTGGGGGTGGGGGTTGTGTCTGGGGTTTGGGGGTGGGGGTTGTGTCTGGGGTTTGGGGGGTAGGGGTTGTGTCTGGGGTTTGGGGGGTAGGGGTTGTGTCTGGGGTAGAGGGTAGGGGTTGTGTCTGGGGTTTGGGGGGTGAGGTTTGTGTCTGGGGTTTGGGGGTAGGGGTTCTGTGTGGGGTAGGGGTAGGGGTTGTGTCTGGGGTTTGGGGGGTGAGGTTTGTGTCGGGTGGGGGAGGGGTTGTGTCTGGGGTAGGGGGTAGAGGTTGTGTCTGGGGTTGGGGGAGGGGTTGTGTCTGGGGTAGGGGTTGTGTCTGGAGTATAGGGTAGGGGTTGTGCCTGGGGTTTGGGGGTTAGGGGTTGTGTCTGGGGTGGAGGGTAGGGGTTGTGTCTGGGGTAGGGGTAGGGGTTGTGTCGGGGTTTGAGGGGTGGCGTTGTGTCTGGGGTAGGGGGTAGGGTGCAGGGGTTGTGTCTGGGGTAGGGGGTATGGGTTGTGTCTAGGGTAGAGGGTAGGGGTGTGACTGGGGTAGGGGGTAGGGGTTGTGTCTGGGTAGGGGTAGGATGGTGTCTGGGGTTTGGCGGTAGGGGTTGGGTTTGGGTTTTGGGGTGGGGGTTGTGTCTGGGGTTTGGGGGTGAGGTTTGTGTCTGGGGTTTGGGGGTAGGGGTTGTGTCTGAGGTAGGGGGTAGGGGTTGTGTCTGGAGTAAAGGGTTGGGGTTGTGTCTGGGATTTGGGGGTGGGGATTGTGTCTGGGGTTTGGGGGGTAGGGGCTGTGTCTGGGGTTTGGGGGTAGGGGTTGTGTCTGGGGTAGGGGGTGTGTCTGGGGTAGAGGGTAGGGGTTGTGTCTGGGTTAGGGGGTAGGGGTAGTGTCTGGGGTTGGGGCTAGGATGGTGTCTGGGGTTGGGGGGTAGGGGTTGGGTTTGGGGTTTTGGGTGGGGGTTGTGTCTGGGGTTTGGGGGTAGGGGTTTTGTCTGGGGTTGGGGGGGTAGTGGTTGTGTCTGGGGTTTGGGGTAGGGGTTGTGTCTGGGGTTTGGGGGGTAGGGGTTGTGCCTGGGGTTTGGGGGTGGGGGTTGTGTCTGGGGTTTGGGGGTGGGGGTTGTGTCTGGGGTTTGGGGGTGGGGGTTGTGTCGGGGTAGAGGGTAGGGGTTGTGTCTGGGGTTTGGGGGGTGAGGTTTGTGTCTGGGGTTTGGGGGTAGGAGTTCTGTCTGGGGTAGGGGGTAGGGGTTGTGTCTGGGGTTTGGGGGAGGGGTTGTGGCTGGGGTAGGGGGTAGGGGTTGTGTCTGGGGTTTGGGGGGTAGGGGTTGTGTCGGGTTGGGGGTAGGGGTTGTGTCTGGGGTTTGGGATGGGGTAGGGGGTAGGATGGTGTCTAGTGTTTATGGGTAAGGGCTGTGTCTGGGGTTTATGGGTAAGGTCCATGTCTGGGGTATATGGGTAAGGGCCGTGTCTGGGGTTTATAGGTAGGGCCATGTTTGAGGTTAAGGGCTCTCCTTTGGTTTGGGGGTAGGGGTTGTGTCTGGTGTTTGGGATCGGGGTTCTGTCTGGGGTTCGGGGTCGGGGTTGTGTCTGGGGTTAGGGATAGGGGCCGTGTTTGGGATTTGGGTGGTAAGGGCTGTGTTTGGCGTTTAGACAGAGGTTATGTGTGGGGTTGGGATCTGATGTCATGGTTGGTGTTGGGGGTCAGGGCTGTGCCTGGGGTGTGGGGGTTGGGTTTGCAGTTTGGGAGTGGGGGTCATGTATGTAGTTGAGGGGTAAGTGTTGTGCCTGGGGTTGGGGGTGGGGGCTATGTTTGGGAGTAGGGGCCATGTCTGGGGTTGGGTGGTAGGGGTTGTGTCTGCGGTTGGGGTTGGGGGCCATGTTTGGGATTAGGGGCTGAATATGGGGTTTGGGGGTTAGGGTTTGTGTCTGAGGTTTGGGGCTAGGGGTTGTGTCTGGGGTTTGGGGGGTAGGGGTTGTGTCTGGGGTTTGGGGGTTAGAGGTTGGGTTTGCGGTTTGGGGTCGGGTTTGTGCCTGGGGTTTGGGGGGTAGGGGTTGTGTCTGGGGTTTGGGGGTAGGGGTTGTGTCTGGGGTTTGGGGTAGGGGATGTGTCTGAGGTTTGGGGGTAGGGGTTGTGTCTGGGGTTTGGGGGGTAGGGGTTGGGTTTGCGGTTTGGGGTCGGGTTTGTGCCTGGGGTTTGGGGTCGGGTTTGTGCCTGGGGTTTGTGGGTAGGGGTTGTGTCTGGAGTTGGCGAGTTGGGGTTGTGTCTGGGGTTTGTGGGTAGGGGTTGTGTCTGGGGTTTGTGGGTAGGGGTTGTGTCTGGGGTTTGGGGTGTAGGGGTTGTGTCTGGAGTTGGGGGGTTGGGGTTGTGTCTGGAGTAGGGGGTAGGGGCTGTGTCTGGGGTTCGGGGGTAGGGGTTGAGTTTGGGGTTTGTTGTGGGGGTTGGGTTTGGGGTTTGGGGTCGGGTTTGTGTCTGAGGTTGGGGAGGGGTTGTGTCTGGGGTTTGGGGGGTAGGGGTTGTGTCTGTGGTTGGGGAGGTGTTGTGTCTCGGGTTGGGGGTAGGGGTTGGGTCTGGGGTTCGGGGGTAGGGGACGTGACTGGGGTTTGGGGGCAGGGGTTGGGTTTGGGGTTTGGGGTGTGTTTTGTGTCTGGGGTTTGGGGTGGGTGTTGTGTCTGGGGTTTGGGGGGTCGGGGTTGTGTCTGGGGTTTGGGGTGGGTGTTGTGTCTGGGGTTTGGGGGGTCGGGGTTGTGTCTGGGGTTTGGGATAGGGGTTTTGTCTGGGGTCGGGGAGGGGTTTTGTCTGGGGTTTGTGGGTAGGGGATGTGTCTGGAGTTGCGGGAGGGGTTGTGTCTGGGGTTTGGGGCGGGGTGTTGTGTCTGGGGTTTGGTGTAGGGGTTGTGTCTGGGGTTTGGGGGGTAGGGGTTGTGTCTGGGGTTTGTGTAGGGGTTGTGTCTGGGGTTTGTGTAGGGGTTGTGTCTGGGGTAGGGGGTAGGGGTTGGGTTTGTGGTTTGGGGTTGGGTTTGTGCCTGGGGTTTGGGGGGTAGGGGTTGGGTTTGTGGTTTGGGGTTGGGTTTTTGTCTGGGGTTTGGGGGGTAGGGGTTGGGTTTGCGGTTTGGGGTTGGGTTTGTGTCTGGGGTTTGGGGGGTAGGGGTTGGGTTTGCGGTTTGGGGTTGGGTTTGTGCCTGGCGTTTGGGGGGTAGGGGTTGTGTCTGGGGTTTGGGGGGTAGGGGTTGTGTCTGGGGTTTGGGGGTAGGGGTTGTGTCTGGGGTTTGGGGGGTAGGGGTTGTGTGGGGTTTGGGGGTAGGGGTTGTGTCTGGGGTTTGGGGGTAGGGGTTGTGTCTGGGGTTTGGGGGTAGGGGTTGTGTTTGGGGTTTGGGGTGTGTGTTTAGTCTGGGTTTGGGGGTAGGGGTTGTGTCTGGGGGTTGGGGGTAGTGGTTGTGTCTGGGGTTTGGGGGTAGGGGTTGTGTCTGGGTTTGGGGGGTAGGGGTTGGGTTTGTGGTTTGGGGTTGGGTTTTTGTCTGGGGTTTGGGGGGTAGGGGTTGGGTTTGCGGTTTGGGGTTGGGTTTGTGTCTGGGGTTTGGGGGGTAGGGGTTGGGTTTGCGGTTTGGGGTTGGGTTTGTGCCTGGCGTTTGGGGGTAGGGGTTGTGTCTGGGGTTTGGGGGGTAGGGGTTGTGCCTGGGGTTCAGGGGTAGGGGTTGTGTCTGGGGTAGGGGGTAGGGGTTGTGTCTGGGGTTTGGGGGTAGTGGTTGTGTCTGGGGTTTGGGGGTAGTGGTTGTGTCTGGGGTTTGGGGGTAGGGGTTGTGTCTGGGTTTGGGGGAGGTGTTGTGCCTGGGGTTCAGGGGTAGGGGTTGTGTCTGGGGTAGGGGGTAGGGGTTGTGTCTGGGGTTTGTGTAGGGGTTGTGTCTGGGGTAGGGGGTAGGGGTTGTGTCTGGGGTATGTGTAGGGGCTGTGTCTGGGGTAGGTGTAGGGGTTGTGTCTGGTGTTTGGTGTAGGGGTTGTGTCTGGGGTAGGGGGTAGGGGTTGTGTCTGAGGAAGGGGGTAGGGGTTGTGTCTGGGGTTTGGGGTGTGTGTTGTGTCTGGGGTTTGGTGTAGGGGTTGTGTCTGGGGTAGGGGTAGGGGTTGTGTCTGGGGTAGGTGGTAGGGGTTGTGTCTGGGGTAGGGGGTAGGGGTTGTGTCTGGGGTTTGATGTAGGGGTTGTGTCTGGGGTAGGGGGTAGGGGTTGTGTCTGGGGTAGGGGTAGGGGTTGTGTCTGGGGTAGGGGGTAGGGGTTGTGTCTGGGGTAGGGGTAGGGGTTGTGTCTGGGGTAGGGGGTAGGGGTTGTGTCTGGGGTAGGGGGTAGGGGTTGTGTCTGGGGTAGGGGGTAGGGGTTGTGTCTGGGGTAGGGGGTAGGGGTTGTGTCTGGGGTTTGGTGTAGGGGTTGTGTCTGGGGTAGGGGGTAGGTGTTGTGTCTGGGGTTTGGTGTAGGGGTTGGGTCTGGGGTTTGGGGGTGGTGAGGGGGAGATGGGGTGGTGGGGTTAGAGTGGTGCTGGGTGGTGGGGTAGTGGTGCAGTGGTGTGGGGGCGGTGGTATGCTCGGGATGTGGTGTGGGGGCGGTGGTATGCTCGGGATGTGGTGTGGGGGCGGTGTGGGGGTTGTGCCACACCTGTCATTGGGACACCACAACTCAGAGGGGGCTCACTTCATTCCTAGACACTGATCTCCATCTTGGCGACTGCCCCTTCACTGGGCCCAATGAGCAAGTCCTGTACCTGCCTCTCTGCAACGGTGAGGGGCCGCAGGTACTGATGGGCCTCCTCTAGTCTGCTCTCTCCCAGTGAAGGGGGTGGGGGGGGGGGGAACCGAAAATGCACACTGTTAGGCAGTCGGACGTGGGCAGCACAGGGGGTGGGCAGCTTTGTGAACAGGGCACCTGGCCATGGCGGGTGGTATTGATGGGGCTCGGTCGCCCTCTGGGTGGGGGAAGGGTCACTGGTGTGTGGGTTGGGGGTTGGTGCCAGGGGAATGGTGCTGGTTACTCACCCTGACCTCCCTGAGGCGGAATGTGCAGATTTTTCTGGCAGGTCCAGATGGCGTTGCCCATGGCGTTGACTGCCTCTGCCACCTATGCCCAGACCCGGTGTACATCGGTGGGTTGCAGCCGCCTTGCCAACCCAGGGACCAGGATGCCGCCCCTTTCCTCCCACGGTGCCCAACAGGGCTCGAGCTCAGCATCTGCAAACAATGCTGCTGCCCTCTGTGCTGCCATCTTGTTGGCTGGAATGAGGGTGTGTGGGGAGTGCGGTGCTGATATGTGACTGCAGCTTGTCAGCCTCTCGAGTGCCAATCCCGACCCTGGCGAACCGTACACTATTTTTCATTGGAATTGCTCTTGTTCCATGTGGCGCCTGTGCCAGCCAATTAACGGATACTATATAGCTCCAGAACTGCCGGCACCTCCGTGGTCATAGAACACCATCGATTCAGTCCCGCATCAGCACTTAGTCTCTGAAACGGAGAATCCAGCCCCAAAACTCTGTCTACCGCACCTTGAAAGTAAAAGCAAACGGCTGGGTCGGAGAATCGCCCGGGGCCGGTGTCAAGCTCGCCCCTGCCGTGTCCCGAATTCTCCATCCCCCCTGAGATTCGGCGGGGGCGGGAATCGCGCTGCGCCAGTCTGTGGCGCCCCCCCCCCCCCCCCCCCCCCCCACCCCACCGCCCCCACGGCGATTCTCCGGCCCGCGATGGGCCAAAGTCCCGCCGCTGGCTAGCCTGTCCCGCTGGCCTGGATGAACCCACCTCTCTTACTGGCGGGATTGGCGGCACGGGCGAGCGCCGAGGTCCTGGGGCGGGGGGGGCGTGGGCCGATCTGACCCCGGGGGTGCCCCCATTGTGGCCTGGCCCGCGATCAGGGCCCAGGTAGAAGAGACCCCCTCCCCTGCGCATGCGCCGTGATGACCTCAGCAGCCGCTGACGCTCCGCACACGCGTGAACTTACGCCGGCTGGTGAAGTCCTTTCGGCCCCGGCTGGCATGGCGCCAAAGGCCATTCAAGCCAGCCAGCGGAGTGGGAACCACTCTGGAGCGGGCCTAGCCCCTCAGCGTGAAGGCTTGGCCCCTAAAGATGCGGAAAATTCCGCGGCTTTGGGGCAGCCCGACGCCGGAGTGGTTCACGCCGCTCCAACTCGCCGGGACCCCCCGCCCCGCCGGGTAGGGGAGAATCTCGGCCTTGATTTTGAATTTGATTCATTGCTTTGTGTGTATTTAAAATATTTCACGTTTGGATCACTTGTTGCTACATTGCAATCCGCGTTACAAGGTAACAAACATCTCTCACAAATTCAGAATTCAATTTTATTGAAGAACTATCAGTATGTCATGGGCTCACTGTCTGTTCCAAGTACATCAATCCCAATTGCTTTTAAGTACTTTACCAAAGCTTCCAGAATAACTGCTTTTCCAATAAAGCTCTGTTCAGCCCCAAGGTTTGTATAGGGACATTGTAAGATATGAATTGCAAATACCTGACCTTTCTCATTGGCCACTAGTAGAATATTATTCATTGGATGAGGCAGCAGATAAATGATTATATCGGTATCTGTGGCGCTTGTGAATCTCTCTGTTGTGAATTGGTGGATACATTTCATATCTGCACCAATTTCCTCAGTTTCCATGGTATAACACTGTGGGTTACTATTAGCACGCTGCACGATATTCTCAAATATATACCCACGCAAATGAGGAGGGATTATTAAACAGGTAACAATTTCAGTTGGATTCACGATATAAACGACCCCATTACAGGGTACTTTAGCAGATTGATTATACAAACCGGGAGGAATTGCAGTGTTCATCCCACTCAGTTTTAAAATACAGAAATCTGGAGAGGCAGGTATAATTTTGAAATAATTTCCTGAACTAATATTGGCTGTATCAGAATTAATCATAATTGGGATTTCATTCTGTTGCCAGAAATTAAATTTAACAGATAATTGACCAAATGATATTAGATTCTTAAGGCCAGGACTGGCAACAACATAGCGGTTGTGCAATACAAAGCAGCTCCCCACATATAATCCATTTGAATAAAGACCTCCCATTGATATTTGTATGCTGGAAAAAATTTGGTGTTGAGAAATGGTTGGACCGTACATTTTTTCCCTTACCCTCTGAAAGCCCTGATACATAGCCAAGAATAATTCAGCACTAATGGACAAAATATTGTCAAAATAACGAATAGCATTAAAATTAACTGAGGTTCTAATGATGTCTTCTGCAATTTCCTGCAATCCAAGCACTTCTGTCTCTGAATGCACTCCATCAATTTCATACAGACGAGCTATAAATAATTTCAGCAAGGTATTGGTATTTTGTAAACTAGACATCTGGAGGGAGAGAGAGAGGGAGAGGAAGATTACTGATTGTGGTAAACACCACTAGTAACATATTGCATATATTACGGCACTGCCCATGTATTACAGGTACCACGGTAAATCCCTGCCTGCTGGCTCCTCCCAGCAGGCGATGTATAAAAGTGTGTGCTCTCCTGTGCTGCTCCCATTCTGGTTCCAGCTGCAGGAGGCACAACATTGATGCACTACCAATTGCACTTAAAGACTCAAATCGGTACAAGAGAGGCTTTATTACAGTTAGATGTTGATCCTCCGACTGCAGCTGGTAGAATGGCTGCTCAGGAGAACTCATACATATTTATACGGCTCCTTGTGGGCGGAGCTAGCAGGCAGGGGCTACTGGCGAACCTGTGGTACAGGTACTGCTGTACATCCCCTAATACAAGCACACCCACAATTATACAGTGGTGGATCACCACAAACATCTTGTGCAATGAAGCCTCGATTGTTTCACCATTCATGTCTCGTGGTAATTGACGGGACATCACTGATGCAGCGGAGTGGCTTCAGAAGTCAAATAGGACTTGCATTTTGGTAACACTATCCCTGGAAGCACCAATCTGCCTACTACAAAGAAATCAATGCGTGAATATACTTTATGGACTTGGGAGAAGATGGAGAACTCCTTCTCCCTCAGGTGTGTAAGCTTCCATGGGTCAACCTGCACCCCACCCCACCCCCGCCCTATCTGCTGCATAAAGACATTCAGCGCTCTCGCCGTGGCTGCTTGCTTCGTTGATTTGGGATCAAATTTGTCTGTCCGTGGGTCCTGCATGCAGTTGAAGACCCCCCATGATGAGCCGATGGGAGTCTAGGTTGGGGATTTCTGTCGTGGTCTGTTTGATGAAGTCCATGTCATCCGAGTTAGGGACGTATATGTTCACCAGTACCACCCGTGCCCCTTCCAGGACACCGCTGACATTACGTACCGCCTCCCTGGGTCTGTCACTGTTTTCAATGCTGTAAAGTTAATCCTCTTATTTTTTTTTTAAGTAGTTTTATTCACATTTTAACATTTGAAACACATAACATTACAAATTAAAACTAACACTAAACTCCAAACCCACATGCCCCAGCATCCTTACCAACCTCCCCACCTCGCACACTACCCTCCCTCTTAGCAGTTGACGGTAACCAGCTCCTTGAAATGTATTATAAAAAACCCCATCTCTTACGGAACCCGTCACTCCCCCCCCCCTTAGAGCAAATTTATTGCCCATCCCTCCCTCTTTTGCCCTCTTCCCCCCACTTCTCCCCACCCTGCTATTTTACGCCCCACTTCTGCCAGGTGTGCCCCCCCTCTCCTCTTACCTTCATGTTTTTGGAGACTCGCTTGCCCAGTTGGTCCCCTCCAGAGAGTGTTTTCTCCTATCTTTGGCCCGTTTTGCTCCTCTTCCCTCCTCCTTCCCTCTGTCCTAACCCCCCACCCCACCCCTGGGGTATACAGGTGGTTCTTCTAGTAGGCAGTCTGAAACAAAGCTCCACTTACCCTCTCAGCTGGAAGGAAAGGATCCCACAGAGTTACTTGAGGAAGTCCCCAGATGTGATTTTCCTGACCTTCAGCAAAGCTCCTCAGGAAACAGTAACAAGATCCTTGTAAAAGTTTGGAATTCAGAATGTGTATCTGCCGTCTGTCAACCTGAAACAAGAAGAAAACACAGTACAAAACTGGCCATGTAGCCCATCCCTTTGCATCAATCCCTTTTTGCTTTCCAATTCCTGATAAGTCTTGTCCTGCAAATGTGATTAAACATACACATTTTATTTTAAAAGAACATTTGTTAACAAATCAATGTAAAAACAATTCCAAACTAGTCATTATCAGTTCTTAACTTCCTTCTATTTAATATCCATCATGTTAATGTTATTAAAGGACAATTAAATTTGAATAAATAATCTCACAACACTTTCTCGCCGTAGGAAGCATTTGCTGAGTCACACTGAGACGCCATTTTGAAATTTACCGGCACCACAATAGTTTTCTTTTTTGTGCATGCTAATGAATGAATAAAGCTAATGAATAAAGCGATTTTCATTTTCGAATGGTTTGAAAATGTACGAGAAATACTTACTGGGAAAATCCGCCTTTTCCTGTTTATTTAGCTGTAACAAAAACTTTAGCTGTAACAGGTTTCAACGGAGGCCTACTCTCAAAATAACTCAGGGGAGAAGGGAGAGAATGAGGAAGCAGACTTATTTAACACGGCTTTGCGCACCGGATGTTTAATTTGATTGGCTCTTGGAAGGTGGTTCGACAATCCCGTCATTAATAAATACATGACGTATTATTCTGTTTATTCTGATTGGTTTGTGGTGCGTGGGCATCATTGGCAACTCCACCCAATTGCAATACGCACTCAGGGGGTGTGTCTTCCACTTGAACTATACCGCTCTGTGTGGCAAAGACATTAGGAAATGAAATGAAATGAAATGAAATGAGCTTATTGTCACGAGTAGGCTTCAATGAAGTTACTGTGAAAGGCCGCTAGTCGCCACATTCCGGCGCCTGTCCGGGGAGGCTGGTACGGGAATCGAACCGTACTGCTGGCCTGCTTGGTCTGCTTTAAAAGCCAGCGATTTAGCCTGGTGAGCTAAACCAGGATGAGGGTCCGAGGGGTGTTTGAGAACGAACGCATTTTCCACAGAATCTTGCACAGCCTCAGGATGTGCCCCAGATTTTTGTAACTCAGCCAAGATAGTGAAGTATTTGAAGGGTGTGATCATTTGAGAGCAAGTCTAACTGCTCTGCTGATTTAATTTGGATTTGCATTGGCCGTTTGGCTGTTTAGCAAGTTTGGCAGCCAATTTTCATACAGCAAGATCCTACAAAATCATAATGTCCAAATAATGTATTTTTTTAGTGATGTGGGTAGAGGGAGAAATAGTGTCCAGGACATAGCTGCCCTGTTCTTCTTCCAATAGTGCCATGGGGTCTTCCATGTCTACTTGAGGGGACTGAGAGGGCTTCAGTTGAATTTCTCATCCAAATTGCAGCATCACTGAACATGTAGCATCCTCTTAGTGCAGTCCCTCTGACAACAACATATTTTTATATGATGCCTTTAATTTCAATAGAAGATCTCAAGGTAGTTCATAGGGACAATGTGAGATGAGGTAAGGCAGCAAGTCACATGAGGAGACATTCGGGAACGTTTGGTGTGGTCTTTGGACAGGCAGCAGAGCTTGGATAACCTCAGGCCAGCCAGGAGAGTGTTGGGATAGTTCATTGTGGGGAGGGATGATTTGGAGGGGGGGGGGGGGGTCCCTGCAGAATAATAATGGAGGAGGGGCTAGGTGGGTAGGGGAAGAGGGTGAACGGAGGAGGATTTAGAAAAGGGAGAGTGATAAAGGGGTGGGAGGGGTGAATGGAGGGGACAGATAGAAGGGATGAGGGAATTGGGAGGTGAGAAGAGGGGGCGAGGTGAATGAGGGAGAAGGGGGAGGGGGTGTCTGTGGGTTGAGGTGTCATGGGGTGGGGTGGATAGGGATGTAGCGGGGGAAGATGTGAAATGGGAGGGGCGTTAAAAGGATGTCTAAGCACCGTTTTGAAATGGTTGAGCTTGGCGGGCGTTAAGTACAGGGCATAAGGAGGAGAGACTAAACCAGGACCAATGATAGAATGGTTATGGCATTGAATGACACTATTCTGCCCATCATGACTGTGCAATGTCGCTGAATGAGCGACTCCCTTACTGCCACTCCCCCACCATCAAGGTGACCAACTGTATGCTCCTGTGCCCCCGCACTGTGTCCTCTTCCTGGTGACCCTACTCCCTGTATGGTTCCCCAGTGCTGTAATTCTGTCCCAGGTCACCCTGCCCTCTTTCTCCCTGTAACACTGCATATCCTTCCTTTTCAGACAACAGTCTAATTCCTTTTCCAAAGCCTTGATTGAACCTTCCTTCACCACACTCTCAAGCAATCCAGACCGCAACCACTCGCTGTGAGGATACAGCTTTCCTCATATTGTCAATGTGTCTTTTGCCAATGACCTTATATCTGTGTCCTCTCCTTCTCAAGCCTTCCACCAATGGGAATGCTTCTTCCTCGGTAGTCTGTCCCGACCCCTCACTAAATTCAATATATCTTTCAGATCTCCTCTTAGCATTCTCTTCTTCCACAACACCGGTTCCAGTTTCTTTGATCTATCTATGGAACTGAAATTCCTCATCTATGGAACCATTTATCTGAATTATTACCACCTTCAAATCCTCCCTGAAGTGTGACACCCAGAACTGGACTCAATAATCCCATTGAGGTTGAACCGATGATTTATACAAATTCAACATAACCTTCTTGCTCTTGTACTCTGCGCCCTGGGATACTGTTTGCTTTGCTAACTCCTCTCCAATGTCCTTCCACCTTCATTGATGTATGCACATAGACACCCAGATCCCTCAGCTCCTGCAGCCCCTTTGGGGCCGGATCCTTTATGCTGTTTTTCCATATTTGCCCTGTGCACCCAAGTTTATTTCATGGTTGGAGAAGAATAAATGCTGTAGAGTTAGAGTTGACGCCTGGGGAACCCCACTATTGTCCCCCAGTCTGAACACAACCCTTTGCCACTACGATCTGCTTCTGCCAATCTGCCCATTTCATATCTGTGTAGCTACGGTTCCTTGTGTTCTTACACTTCACAAGGCAGCAAGGTAGCACAGTGGTTAGCACTGTTGCTTCACAGTGCCAGGGACCTGCGTTCGATTCCCTGCTGGGTCACTGTCTGTGTGGAGTCTGCACGTTCTCCCTGTGTATGCGTGGGTTTCCTCCGGGCGCTCCGGTTTCCTCCCACAAGTCCCGAAAGACGTGCTTGTTAGATGAATTGGACATTCTCAATTCTCCCTCAGAGTACCCAAACAGGTGCCGGAATGTGGCGACTAGGGGCTTTTCACAGTAACATCATTGCAGTGTTAATGTAAGCCTCCTTGTGACACTAATAAAGTTTATTATTATTTAGTCTGTTGTGTGGCATATTATGAAATACCTTTTGGAAGTTAATTCACACCACATTAACATCAGTGCCATCATCAACTCCGTTACTCATCAAAACCTCCAGCTAGTCAGTTACACACAGTTAGCCCTCAATAATCCGTCCTGATTTTCCGGAATAAACCTGCGTTTGCCCGAGTGATTGTTAATCTGTCCTGCATTTTTTTTTGAAGCATTTTTTTTTGCATTTTCGAATTTATGTAGAGTTGCATCTTGTGTTTGTTATTGTAAGGTACGTTAGATTCTTTTGTATTTATTTACATTTTGTCACCATCTGTCTCTGTGCGCTATCCTTTTTCTTCCCCCTTGATATCCTCCCAGTTCGCTCAGGAGTGTGCCCCCCTTTACTTCGGCTCTCCCTCTTTCCCCCCTTCTTTCCTTGTTTTCCACCCCGTCTGCCTTGTGACTGGGGGGGGAGGGGGGGGGCGGGGACTTCTGCCTCCTCCCCCTCCGTCTGTGTTATTCCCTTTGTTCCCCTTGGGTTCCCTCATCGCTTCCATCCCTGCCTCCCCCGGGTTGTGTATTCCTGTCAGCCCTCTTCTCATCTAGCTATTGTTGGCCTCGAACAGGCCCTAGAAGAGCCTGACAAATTTCCTCCCTGCTTTAAGGAAGCCTTCCTCCGACCCTCGGATGATATATTTGATCTTCTCCAAGTGGAGAAATTCCACCAGGTCCGCCAGCCAGTCTACAACTGTGGGTGGTGCTGCCGATCGCCAGCCGTGCAGGATTCTCTGGCGTGCGATTAGGGAAGTGAAAAATAGGGCATTGGCCCACTTCCCCATGTGTAGCTCTGGCTGCTCTGATACCCCGAAGATTGCCACTTTTGGGCACGGCTCCACCCTCAACCTTGGACATTGCCTCATAAAAGGCGGTCCAGAACCCAACAAGCTGGGGGCAGGCCCAAAGCATGTGGGTGTGGTTGGTCAGGCCTCTCTGGCACCGTTCACATTTGTCTTCCACCTCAGGGAAGAACCTGCTCATTCAGGTTCTGGTTTGGTGCGCTCTGTGCACCACTTTGAACTGCATGAGGCTGAGCCTTGCGCAGGAGGAGGTGGAGTTGGCCCAGCTCAGTGCTTCGCTCCAAAGTGCCCAACCCACTTCTGTCCCCAGTTCGACCCACATTTTCGGCTGGTGTCGTCCAGTGGCATTTGGGCCCTGTCGAGTCGTTGTCCATAGATTTTCCCTCAGTTTCTCCCTTCCTTACTGATCGTATTCATCAGGTTCTCTAATAGTGTGGGCTCCGGGCCTCTGGGGTATCCTACTGTCTCATTGCGGAGAAAGTGTTTCATTTGTCGATATTTCCAATTCCTCCGTCAGTTCGTTTAATGTCGCTAGTCTGTTTCCTATATAGAAGTCACTGACTGTCAGCGTTCCCCCGCCCTGTCTCCATTTCTTAAAGTTGGTGTCCAACATGGCTGGTGGTAATTTGTGGTTTCTGCAGATGGGGTCCATGGGGGACATCTTGGTCACTCCGAAATGTTGCCACATTTGGCTCCACGTTTTCAGTGTGACAACTACCACTGGGCTGGATGTGTATTTCGTCATGGGAGATGGGAGTGCTACCATGGCTAGGGCCTGGAGGGTTGTCCCCCTGCAGGAGACATCCTGCATCGGCACCCATTCCAAATTGGGTTTGTGTACCCATCCCCTCACTCTTTCCGCCGTAGTACTGCAGGTTTGGTAATGCCAGGCCACCCTTAATTTTACTCCTTTGCAGCGTTGATTAAGCCATGATTAAGCTGTCTACGTTTTGGAAGGAGGTCTCAAGGATGAAGATCGGTATGGATCTAAACAGGAAGAGGAACCTCGATTGTTCATTTTGATCATCGACACTCTCCCTGTCAGGGATAGTGGGGAGTGAGCCCCACCAGTGTAGGTCCTTTTTTACTTCCTCCACCGGGCTGGTCTGATTCCACTTGTGGATCTATGTCCAGTCTCTGGCTATCTGGATCCCCAGGTAACAGAATCTGTTTTGGGCTAGTTTAAAAGGGAGCCAGATCTGTTCCTCCCCCGTTAGGGTTCACCGGGAATGCCTCGCTCTTGCCCAGGTTGAGCTTGTAACCCGAGAAGTTTCCAAACTCTTTCAGGATCTGCATAATTGCTTTCAGCCCTTCCTGTGGTTTGAGATGTATAGGAGCAGATCATCCATATAGAGTGAGACTGTGCTCTCTGTCTCCCCTTTGGATGCCCTTCCAGCTTTCCACGTCCTGCAGAGCTATCGCCAGGGGTTCGATTGCAGCCGCCTGATGTTCACAGTGAGTTGCCTACCCAGTCTGGTCTTCTGTGACCACCTCTGTATGCAGTCCGCTAGTCGCCACATTCCGGCACCTGTATGCAGTTCTACAGCCTTTTGGATGGGACCCTTGCGAGTACCTTTGCGTCTACATTTAGTAGCGAAATGGGTCTATATGAGCCACATTCCATCGGGTCCGTGTCTTTCTTGGGTATCAATGAGATTGTGGCTCATGTCAGCAAAGGAGGCAGAGTGCTCCTCGCCAGTGAGTCTGCGAACTTGTGGGGCCAGGGACGGAGCGGAATTTTTATAGAAGTCCGACAGAAACCCGTCCAGTCCCAGTGCCTTCCCCGCCTGCATGGAGCTGATGCTCTCCGTGATTTCTCCCAGATCTATTGGTGCTTCCAGCTCCTCCGCCTGTCTTCTGCCACAACTGGCATATCCAGTCCATCGAGGAACTGTTTCATCCCCGCGCCCCTGTTTCATCCCCGCGCCCCCCGTCAGCCCTCGGTAGAAGGTCTCGAATGCTCGATTGATCTCTTTGGGTTCTGGTACCAGTCTGCCTCTGTTGTCCTTAACCTGCTCTATTTCCCTTGTGGTTGCTGGTGACCAGTAAGCGGCCTGCCTTTTCTCTGTGTTTGGAGAAGGTCCCCCGTGTCTGGCAGAGTTGGTACACTGCCTTCCTGGGGGATAGCAGGTTAAAGTCCATTTGCAGCTTTTTCCTCTCCACCAGTAGCTCTATGGCCAGGACCTCGGAGTATTTTCTGTCGATCTCCAAGATGGCGTCAGTCAGCTGTTGCCTGGCCGCCCTCTCTTCCTGTCTCTGCGCGCCTTGTAGGCTATAATCTCCCCTCTAATCATCGCTTTTAGTGCCTCCCAAAACATGGAGGGTGAGATCTCCCCTTTCTGGTTGTTACTCATGTACTCGCTTATGACCTGTGATGTTTTCAGGCAGAAGGCTTGTCGGCC
Source organism: Scyliorhinus canicula (assembly GCF_902713615.1). Taxonomy (NCBI): domain Eukaryota; kingdom Metazoa; phylum Chordata; class Chondrichthyes; order Carcharhiniformes; family Scyliorhinidae; genus Scyliorhinus; species Scyliorhinus canicula. The sequence goes on along the minus strand of NC_052152.1, from coordinate 18,218,628 downwards.
AGCAGGTCCGAGTCCAGTCCACGTGAGGCGCTGGGGACAGCCCGTCCCCCACTTCACTTCCACGTAGTACGGAACGTGGTCGGAGATGACTATCAAGGAGTATTCTGCTCCCACAATTCCTGAAAGCACCAATTTCCCCACTGCAAAGAAGTCTATATGGGTGTACACCCGTACTCCTGTGAAAAGTATGATAACTCCTTTTCTCCTGGGTGTAGGAACCTCCATGGGTCCACCGCTCCCATTGGTTCCATGAACGTTCCCCATTCCCTAGCCATGCCTGCTTTTTTCCCCGTTCTGGGGTTCGATCGGTCATTCAGTAGGTCCTGTACGCAGTTAAAGACGGACCCCATGATCAGTTGTGTGTTAATGTTGGGGATTTCCGTCGTGGTCGTTTTATAAAGTCTGTGTCGTCCCAGTTGGGCGCGTACACATTTGCCAGAACTACCAGTGCCCCGTCTAGGCCTCTAGGACACGGCTGACCATGACGTACTGCCTCCCTCGGTCCGTAGTCGTCCTGGTCTCTGTAAATGTCGTCCTCTTGCTAATCAGCATGGCTGTTCCCCTAGCCCTCGTCCCGTAGCATGAATGGTACCCCTGTCCCTCCCAGCCCTCTTTTACCAGCCTTTCTCCCTGCAGGTAGACTATATCAGCCTTCAGGCTTATCAATTGGGCAAAGACTCTGGATCTTTTCAGTTGACTGTTAAGTCCCCTTACTTTCCAGGTGACTATCCTGATGTGGAGTTTCTGTCCCCCGTTCCTGCGGGATCAACCATACTTACCTGCATTCCGGGTTTCCTTTTATTAGGGGCTGTCCAAAATGGCCACGGTTACCATGACGCCGGGCCCCTGTGCTCCCGAGTTTGCGTTTGCCAGGGGCCACCCAACATGGCCGCCAACTGTGTGTACGCCATGTGGTGCGCCCCTGCACTCTGGGGTTTCCCTTTGTTTGGGGACCTTCCAAAGTGGCTGCTTGCGGTGCCATCTTGATTTATCGGCCTGTTCCTTGCCTGCCGAAACCAAACCTATCCTGCTGCCAACCCTTCTCTCTTGTTCTGTCCCCATCTGTTCTGTGTATCCCCCCTGTCCCTCTCCCCACTCTCTCCCCCCCCCCCCCCCCCCCCCCCCGTCCACCCCCTGTGTTCCTCCTCCCTTCTGCTGTCCCCCCCCCCTTTGGCCAGATGCTCCCTCTCCTCCGAGAGATGCCCCTCGGCCCCCCTTACTACTTGTCTTCCCCTGCTAACCCTCCCTGCTACACGGTGGCTTCTCTACCCAGGCTGGGTCAGCCCTGTATCCGTTTGCCTGCCTGTCTCTGTTCCCTTCATCGCCCCCTCACCTGCTTTCCCTGTAACTGCTCCCTTCTCTCTGTATTTCAGCTCAGCTCAAAATGAGTCAGTACAGTTCCACGCAAACACATAGTCCACACAGCAGTCTCTGGTCTCCGCTTTTCTTTCCCAGTGCGGTCTTTTTCTGGCGCGTCTTCAACGCTGCCGAGTTTCGTCCCTCTCCAAGTCGTTGACTCTCACAAATGCATTAGCCTTTGCCGGGGTGCTAAAGTAATGTTCTTTCCCCTGGTTTGTGATCCAGAGCCTGGCTGGTAACAGCATGCTGAACCTCACTCCACTTTCATAGATCCCTGAATTTGCTCTATTGAATTCCACCTTTTCCTTTGCCAGGTCTGCCCCCAATGTCTTAGTGGACCCGGATTCTGTGCCCTTCCCTTGAGCATCACTTTGTCTGCCGGGCCCACCTCAGGATCTTTTCCCGGTTCTGGTACCGGTGCAGTTTAGCAATGATTGCTCTCGGCTGCTCCTCTGCTTTGGATTTTGGTCTGAGTGACGTGTGTGCGCTGTCGAGTTCTGGGGGGGGGGGGTTGGGAAAACTGTCCCTCCTGAGTAAGTTACCCAGCATTCGGGCAATATAGTCTGTTGGGTCCCTGCCCTCGATGCCTTCTGGCAGACCCACAATCCGGTATTTTTGGCGCCGAGCCCCCTTCTCCTGGTCCTTGACCTTCCCCTCATGTTCCACTGGGCCATCACCAACCTTTTCGCCTCTGGTTCCAGAGCTATGATCCTGTCGATCTGGTCTGACAAAGCCTTTTCAAGGTCCAGGATCATTCTTTCCTGCACCTCCAATTCTTCCCCAGGCCGCCTATCGTGCGCTGGAGGGAGGCCATCGCTTCCATCACCACCTCCTGTACCACCACCTTGAATTCTGTTTTTATCACCTCCCTCATGGCGGCCAATTGCCTTTTTAATAAGCTTTTCCACCCATCGGGTCGCCAGTCTACCCCGCTCTTGGGCAGACTCGTGGGTCCGCCGATCTGTCCCCCCGTCGCTTCGTGCCCTTTGAAATGGAAAAAAAAGGAAATTCGCTTATTGGTCACAAGTGGCTTCAAATGAAGTTACTGTGAAAAGCCCCTAGTCGCCACATTCCGGCGCCTGTTCGGGGAGGCTGGTACGGGAACTCCCGTAACCCTGCCTTTTCGTCGGCCCATCGAAGTTACCGTTTGCCGGCATCCTCTTCACCACCGTTGGTCTTTGCCTTGAGAATTGTTTTGGGTGGCTTTTTTGAGGCCAAAATCTCCAAAAAATTAATGATTTTGCTTCGAGTTGGGAGGAACGGCCACCTGATGTGTGTCTGCTCAACACATCACCGCCCACCCGAAGGCTCAACTTTGTCCCGCATGATCATTTCTAAAACCTTTCCCACCACCAAGGTTAAACTGACTGCCTGTTTTCTGGGTTTATACTTACCCCCTTTTTTGTCAATATTTGTATTTCTCCAGCCCTCTGGCACTAACCTTGTATCAAACTAGATTGGATAATTATGGCATTGAACATATGATTCCGTGTTTATGACTACGTCAAGCTGTTGCTTGACTAATCTCTGACGCAACTCCCTCGGTTTTGGCCCCAGCCCCCAGCTTCTGCAGGGTCGACAGTTCGCCAGGTCGATGCCAGGTGGTCCGTCCGGTTTCATTCCCCTTTGGTTTGATGCAACCGAGTGGCTTGCTCGGCCCATTTCAGAGGGCTTTAAGGGTCAAGCACATTGCTGTGGGTCTGGAGTCACATGTAGGCCAGACCTGGTAAGGACGGCAGATTTCCTTCCCTGAAGGACATTAGTGAACAAGATGGGTTTTTATTTACAATCGACAATGGTTTCATGGTCATCATTAGATTTTTAATTCCAGATTTTTATTAGTTCAAATTCGGGCATCTGCCATTCGAACCCATGTGCTCAGAGCATTACCCTGGGTCCCTGGATTACACGTACAGCGACAATAGCACTGCATCACCGGAGTCTGTGAAAGGTATCACACAGGTAATCAATGAAAGGTTGAATAAATCTTCTCACATCAATCCAACTGCAAGTTACCAACTGCACTGGTGTGGATAGTTCGTGCAAAGAGTTCACTTCAGATAGTTTGATGGTATAGTCCCAACAATTGGTCTATGTTGGGTGAGAGTCCTCCTGCTCGAGAGGGTACTTCACTTAGTTCTACTTGTACCACACACACTTACATGCCTTAGATGCAGGAAGAAGGGGCATTCTGAAGATAGTTTGCCCCTTGACTGTTACATGGATAATGTGCACTCTACAAAAGGTGTGAGTGAAGAAAGATTGCAGATTGACCTTGTTGGATTGAAGCAAATGTTGGAGAGAAAGGAAATCCCAAGATAAAATGGAAGGATGCAATCCATTATTATCAGATTGTTTCTCAAAAATAAGTGTGAATATATTGAATAAAACAATTGTTTTGAAATATTTTGTGCACAAAATTGTTCAGTCTTCTATGCAGAGAAAGAAAGGAATATGTTATTTGTCTCAATTGATGTTAAGTAGGTACAGGTGGAAGGCATTGTTTGGATGGTTACTTGAGCACATATAAAGAGACACTTACGGTAACAAGGAGTTGAGCGGAGTGACGAGATATTTACCAATAATGTTTCACTCTGTAAATGAACCTATCTCAAGTAAAGACTGGTCTTTCACTAACTGGAAATCAGCAGCATAACACGTTTGACTCCACAACTGTTGCCAGGCCAGTAGCTGCCTGCTTTAACCAGAAGCCATGCATAAACTGGCAATTTCTCCAGCTCTTCATTGGCACAACCAAAACCATCACTTTATTTGTCACTGTTAGCAGAAGAAATTGCTATATGTGTCACAGAATTGATATAAGTAATAATAAGATGTCTCAAGTATTATAGCTGCATAGGTCAAGGGAAAAAACCAATAGGCAAGGGGTTAAAATGTTGAACCTTAAGGAAAAGTCACCTGCATTCGGGATAATGCAATCATCCTACAGGGCATTAGGGTAAGAATGGGGACCTACATCACAGAAACCATGGCTCCAGCCTGTCTGTATCATTGTCCAGCCCAGAACAGGGAATAAAAACACATTAACACCCCATCAAGGAGTTCAGGTTAAGGGAAATATGTTGAACAGAATCCAGGAGATTGTAACGAAGCATTGTATTAGTTGATCGTTTTCCCATTAAAGGGCCCAGAAAATATGCATACTGATCACCTTGTATTGTTCCGAATGAATCGATGATGTCAATGCCTACTTGTAACTCTGAAATAACTTTAAATATATAATGCAAGTAACCCTGAATATGATCAGAGCTGACTTTTGCAAGCTATGGGTAACAGCAGAATCCGTCTCTCCTGTTTGCACACAGCAATTTCGAATAAACGCAACTTTTACAACTCCACGCGTTCGAGAAAAGACTCTGAGGATTTCTTTCCTCCAACAGTCACCACATCAGGACCTGTGATTTCATAACCACTCCTGGCTGCTGGGCCGGGCTAAACCCGTGTGTCACAACCCCAGCGTCCATATTGACCCGAAGCTCAGTTTCTTTTTTTTGAAAAATATTTTATCGAGGCTTTTATATATTAACACAACACACACAATCACAAATCAAATCAAGCCAACAGGGCTGCAAAGCGCCCACACATTTCCTCCACCCTTTCCAAAAACCTGCTCATCCTGGCCACAGTTAGATTTGCCCTTTGGACCATCTTAAACTGGAGAAGGCTAAGCCTAGCGCACGATGAGGATGCATTCATTCTCCTCAGGGCGTCCTCCCATAACCCAGCCTCCAACTCCATACTCAACTCTTCCTCCCACTTATGGTTCACTATCCCTATCGGGGCTCCCTCCCAATCCATCAGATCCTTGTAAATTTCTGACACCTTCCCCTCCCCTACCCCTGGTCTTGACACCACCGTGTCCTGTGGCCCCCTGTTGTGGCCGGTGAGGAAAACATGGTACCTGCCGTCAAACAAAGTCCCTCACCGGCAAATCCCGGAACCCACTCCCGACGAGCAGCACAAACTTCTCCTCCAACTCTTCCAAGCTTGGAAAGCCTACATCAATGAACAGATCCCCAAACCGTTCAATCCTCGCTCAATGCCATCCCCTAAACCCTCCAACCAGCCCCCACGTAACAAACAGGTGATTCCCACAAATCGGTGCCCAAATCGAAGTGCCCTGCAGCTCCAGGTGCTGTCGCCACTGTCCTCATACCCTAAGGGCCGCCGCCACCACTGGGCGTATGGAGTACCTTGCCAGTGAGAATGACAGAGGCAGCCTTTAACCAAGCCCCCAAACTCGTATCCCTGCAAGAGGCTGCCTCCATCCGCTCCCACACTGACCCCTCCCCCACCGCCCACTTCAGAACCATAGCTATTTTCGCCGCCCAGTAATAATTCATAATTTTCAGGAGAGCCAAGCCCCAGGTCCACCCCAACCCCCCCCCCCCCCCCCCACCCTCCCAACCCCCCTTGACCCTGCTCCAGCAGCACCTTCTTCACCCGCAGGGTTTTATCCACCCAAACAAACTCCAAAATCATCGCCCTCACCCTCCTAAAAAAGCCTTCGGAATAAAAATCGGGAGATTCTGGAACATATCTGCCCTCCTTGTCCGACACCACCTCAGCCGCCTCGAACGCCACCCTCTTCCCCACCAGAATCGCCACCCCCGGTTCTTCGCGTCCAATCCTGAGTGAAAAACCTGCCCCACCCACCCCTTCCTCAGATGAACCTGGTCCGCCACCTTCAAGTGGGTATCCTGGAGCATAGCCACGTCCGCCTTCAGCCCCTTCAGATGAGAAAATACCTAGTTCTCTTAACCGGCCCATTCAGCCCCCTCACGTTCCAGGTGATCAGCCGGATCAGAGGGCAGCCCGCCCCCCCTCCCCCGCCGGCTAGCCATAGCTTATCGACTGCTCGCCCCAAGGCCAGCTCGTCCCACCCGACCTGTTCCCATGGCGATAACGCCTCTCTACCCACCCCGGCCCACACCAGCTCCTTCCTGGCCATTCCAGCAGCAACCCGGTATCCCCCCCCCCCCCCCCCCCCCCCAGGCTAGGACCCCCCCTAGCCGTGACGCACCCTCCATGGTTCTTCCGTGAGTCAGCTGATTTCTGCTGACCCGGCAGCTTCCTGCCAAAACCCATCTCCTCCGGCATGCGTCATCCCCCTCTTGCCACACCTCATTGGCACCGCTTCAGCGCGGGAAAGAAAACCAGTAGAGGCCACGCCCCCACTGCCAGCTCCGCCCCCCCCCCCCCCCAGCGCGGGGAACCAGAGGAAAGCCCGCGCTTTCATACTACCACACCCCACCCTTCTGACGCAGCTCCCCAGAAACCAGTTTCACCCCAACCCCCAGCCCCGTACAGAAGAGAACATATAAAACACAAACCCCCAACATTCCCCACATACCCCACAACCATACCCAACAGACAGACCCACCCGGAAAAGAGAGCAGAAAGCAAACCAGCATAAAAACACGTTGTCAAAATTGCAAAACAGCAACAGCGAGAAAACGCAACGGCCCATAGTGTGCCCCAGACCCTAGTTCGAGCCCAGCTTCTCCGCCTGTACAAAGGCCCACGCCTCCTCCGGGGACTCAAAGTAGTGGCGCCGGTCCTTATACAGTAGTCCCCCGTTATACCGCGCTCCGCAATACCGCGGTTCGCGATATACCGCGGGGGGGATTATGGACCCCAACTGTCAGTTGTGTCAATTTCAGCGGCCGGCTGATTTATTCAGTGAGAGCAGCTTCCCTCTCTGGATCAAAGTGAGCCGGCCGCTTGAAATTGACACTGCCCGCTGCTCTCTCTCCTCCAATCAGAAACATTAAAACTTAAAAGTTGGATTGGAGGGACCGAGAGCAGCGGGCAGTGTCAATTTCCGCGGCCGGCTCCTTTGATCCAGAGAGGGAAGCTGCTCTCACTGAAATAATCAGACGGCCGCTGAAATTGACACTGCCGAGGGGGGGGGCGGGTGTTGGGGGGGAGAAGAGGGGGGGCGGGTGTTGGGGGGGGGGGAGAAGAGGGGGGGCGGGTGTTGGGGGGGGGAGAAGAGGGGGACGGGTGTTTGGGGGGGGGAGAAGAGGATCGCAAGATGGCGAGGTTTTTGCACTGAATTGATCCCTTAAGTGATGCTGTTGGAGTTCCTTGGTCCTGATAGGGTCATCCATGACAGCAAGGTTGGTGTTGGGGGGGGGGGGGGAGAAGAGGGGGGGCGGGTGTTGGGGGGGGAGAGGAGGGGGGCGGGTGTGGGGAGACCCCCCCCTGGGGGTGGTGGGGGAGACGAGAGGTGGACATGCGGGTGTTGGGGGAGAGAGGAGGGCCCTGCGGGTGTTGGGGGAGAGAGGGGGGCCCTGCGGGTGTTGGGGAGGGGGAGGAGAGGGGGGGAGGGGGCGAGCCGGAGGGTTGGGGGGGACAGGGGGCAAGCTGGACGCTGTGGGGGAGAGCAGGAGGGTGTGGGGGAGAGGGGGAGAGGGAGCAAGTCGGAAGGTGTGGGGGGAGAGGGGGCGAGCTGGACGCTGTGGGGAGAGCAGGAGGGTGTGGGGGAGAGGGAGCGAGCCGGCGGGTGTGGGGGAGAGGGGGAGAGGAGCGAGCCGGAAGGTGTGGGGGGAGAGGGGCGAGCTGGACGCTGTGGGGGGAGAGGGGGCGAGCCGGAGGGTGTGGGGAGGGGGCGAGCCGGAGGATGTGGGGGGAGAGGGGCGAGCCGGAGGGTGTTGGGGGGCGAGCCGGAGGGTGTGGTGGGAGAGGGGGCGAGCCGGAGGGTGTTGGGGGGAGAGGGGGCGAGTCGGAGGGTGTGGGGGGAGAGGGGTCTAGTTGGAGGATGTGGGGGGAGAGGGGGCGAACCGGAGGGTTGTGGGGGGAGAGGGGGCGAGCCGGAGGGTGTGGGGGGAGAGGGGGCGAACCGGAGGGTGGGGGGGGGAGAGGGGGCGAGCTGGACGGTGTGGGGGGAGAGGGGCGGGCCGGAGGGTGTGGGGGGGGAGAGGGGGCGAGTCGGAGGGTGTGGGGGAGAGGGGTCTAGTTGGAGGATGTGGGGGGAGAGGGGGCAAGCCGGAGGAAAAAAAAAGAAATTGACACTGCCGGCTGCTCTCTCCCTCCAATCAGAAACATTAAAACTTAAAGTTGGATTGGAGGGAGAGAGCAGCCGGCAGTGTCAATTTCAGCGGCCGGCTGATTTCAGTGAGAGCAGCTTCCCTCTCCGGATCAAAGTGAGCCGGCCGCTGAAATTTTAATTGGATCCACGATGGGGGTTTTAAATTTATTTAAAAATCTATGCTAGCGCTTCCCATTGTGAGTCTACGGGGGTCTGACCTCTCCCCCCGCCCCCCGTAGACTCTCAATGGGAAGTGCTAGCATAGATTTTTAAATAAATTTAAAACCCCCATCGTGGATATCTGCGGCTCGGTTGCAACGCGGGTGGCTGTCTTGGACCCCAACACCCGCGTTATAAAGGGGGACTACTGTATGTCACCCACAGACGCGCAGACTGCAGCATTCCAAACTTGACCTGCCTGGCACGCAACACCGCCTTCGTCCGGTAGGCACTCTGAAACAAAGCTCCACTTACCCTCTCAGCTGGAAGGAAAGGATCCCACAGAGTTACTTGAGGAAGTCTCCAGGTGTGATTTTCCTGACCTTCAGCAAAGCTCCTCAGGAAACAGTAACAAGATCCTTGTAAAGGTTTGGAATTCAGAATGTGAATTGGCCATCTGTCAACCTGAAACATGAAGAAACCAAAGTAAATATGTCAGAATCACAAAGAAAACACAAAACTGGCCATGCAGCCCATCCCTTTGCATCAATCCCTTTTTGCTTTCCAATTCCCGATAAGTCTCGTCCTGTCCATGTGATTAAACATACACATTTTGTTTAAAAAGAACATTCGCTAACAAATCAATGCAAAAAGAATTGCAAAATAGTCTTTATCAGTTTGTAACTTCCTTCTATTTAAAGTCCATCATGTTAATGTTATTGAAGGAGAATTAAATTTGAATAAATGATAATCCCCAACACTTTCTCTGCCAGACTCGATGTGCTCGCCGTAGGAAGCATTTGCTGAGTCACTCTGAGACGCCATTTTGAGATTTACCGGCACCAGGATTATTGTACCTGCCTCTGGCTGGCCGACCCAGTTTTCATTTTGTGTTTGCTGATGAATAGTTTGAAAACTTACGAGAAATATTTACCAAGCAAATCCGCCTTTTAGTTGTAACTAAAATTTTAGTTGTAACATGTTTCAACGGTGCCGACTCAAAACAACTCACTTTCAAAACACCTCACCCATAAATTACGTTACACGTATTTGTTTGGTGCTATATTATTTTTCACTATCTAACTACAATATTTTCATTTGAAATTCTGCTTCCTTCACCGTCCTTACCTGTCTGCTGCCCATCGTGGCGCGTGGAGAAGGGAGAAGGAAGCTACGTCACACAGGAATGGCTGTTGGATTGTGGGCCGAGCTCCCATGACGGAAATTTCCGTTTATTCTGGGTATCATTGGTAACTCCACCCAATTCCAATACGCACTGAGGGGGCGTGTCTTCAACTTGAACTGTACTGGTCTGTGTCGCAAAGTCATTAGGATTGGGGTCCCAGTGGTGTTTGAGAACGAATGAATGTACATTTTCCACAAAACCTGACATAGCCTCAGGATGTGCCCCAGATTGTTGTAACTCAGCCAAGATAGTGTGATGGTGAAGTATTTGAAGGGTGTGATCATTTGAGAGCAGGTCTAACTGCTCTGCTGATTTAATTTTGATGTGTATTGACCGTTTAGGCTGTTTAGCAAGTTTGGCAGCCAATTTCCATACAGCAAGATCCCACAAAATCATAATGTCCAAATAATGTATTTTTTTAGTGATGTGGGTAGAGGGAGAAATAGTGTCCAGGACATAACTCCCTTGTTCTTCTTCCAATAGTGCCATGGGGTCTTCCATGTCTACTTGAGGGGGCTGAGAGGGCATCAGTTGAATTTCTCATCCAAATTGCAGCACCACTGAACATGTAGCATCCTCTTAGTGCAGTCCCTCTGACAACAACATATTTTTATATGATGCCTTTAATTTCAATAGAAGATCTCAAGGTAGTTCATTGAACAATGTGAGATGAGGTAAGGGAGCAAGTCACATGAGGAGACATTCGGGAACGTTTGGTGTGGTCTTTGGACAGGCAGCAGAGCTTGGATAACCTCAGGCCAGCCAGGAGAGTGTTGGGATAGTTCATTGTGGGGAGGGATGATTTAGGGGGGGGTCCCTGCAGAATAATAATGGAGGAGGGGCTAGGTGGGTAGGGGAAGAGGGTGAACGGAGGAGGATTGAGAAAAGGGAGAGTGATAAAGGGGTGGGAGGGGTGAATGGAGGGGACAGATAGAAGGGATGAGGGAATTGGGAGGTGAGAAGAGGGGGGCGAGGTGAATGAGGGAGAAGGGGGAGGGGGTGTCTGTGGGTTGAGGTGTCATGGGGTAGGGGTGGATAGGGATGTAGCGGGGGAAGATGTGAAATGGGAGGGGCGTTAAAAGGATGTCTAAGCACCACTTTGAAAGGGATGAGCTTGGCGGGCGTTAAGTACAGGGCAGAAGAAGGAGAGACTAAACCAGGGCCAATGATAAAATGGTTATGGCATTGAATGACACTATTCTGCCCATCATGACTGCAATGTTGCTGAATGAGCGACTCCCTTACTGCCACTCCCCCACCATCAAGGTGACCAACTGTATGCTCCTGTGCCCCCGCACTGTGTCCTCTTCCTGGTGACCCTACTCCCTGTATGGTTCCCCAGTGCTGTAATTCTGTCCCAGGTCACCCTGCCCTCATTCTCCCTGTAACACTGCATATCCTTCCTTTTCAGACAACAGTCTAATTCCTTTTCCAAAGCCTTGATTGAACCTTCCTTCACCACACTCTCAAGCAATCCAGACCGCAACCACTCGCTGTGAGGATACAGCTTTCCTCATATTGTCAATGTGTCTTTTGCCAATGACCTTATATCTGTGTCCTCTCCTTCTCAAGCCTTCCACCAATGGGAATGCTTCTTCCTCGGTAGTCTGTCCCGACCCCTCACTAAATTCAATATATCTTTCAGATCTCCTCTTAGCATTCTCTTCTTCCACAACACTGGTTCCAGTTTCTTTGATCTATCTATGGAACTGAAATTTCTCATCTCTGGAACCATTTATCTGAATTATTACCACCTTCAAATCCTCCCTGAAGTGTGACACCCAGAACTGGACTCAATAATCCCATTGAGGTTGAACCGATGATTTATACAAATTCAACATAACCTTCTTGCTCTTGTACTCTGCGCCCTGGGATACTGTTTGCTCTGCTAACTCCTCTCCAATGTCCTGCCACCTTCATTGATGTATGCACATAGACACCCAGATCCCTCAGCTCCTGCAGCCCCTTTGGGGCCGGATCCTTTATGCTGTTTTTCCATATTTGCCCTGTGCACCCAAGTTTATTTCATGGTTGGAGAAGACTAAATGCTGTAGAGTTAGAGTTGACCCCTGGGGAACCCCACTATTGTCCCCCAGTCTGAACACAACCCTTTGCCACTACGATCTGCTTCTGCCAATCTGCCCATTTCATATCTGTGTAGCCACGGTTCCTTGTGTTCTTACACTTCACAAGGCAGCAAGGTAGCACAGTGGTTAGCACTGTTGCTTCACAGTGCCAGGGACCTGGGTTCGATTCCCTGCTGGGTCACTGTCTGTGTGGAGTCTGCACGTTCTCCCTGTGTATGCGTGGGTTTCCTCCGGGCGCTCCGGTTTCCTCCCACAAGTCCCGAAAGACGTGCTTGTTAGATGAATTGGACATTCTCAATTCTCCCTCAGAGTACCCAAACAGGTGCCGGAATGTGGCGACTTGGGGCTTTTCACAGTAACATCATTGCAGTGTTAATGTAAGCCTCCTTGTGACACTAATAAAGTTTATTATTATTTAGTCTGTTGTGTGGCATATTATGAAATACCTTTTGGAAGTTAATTCACACCACATTAACATCAGTGCCATCATCAACTCCGTTACTCATCAAAACCACCAGCTAGTCAGTTACACACAGTTAGCCCTCAATAATCCGTCCTGATTTTCCTGAATGAACCTGCGTTTGCCCGAGTGATTGTTAATCTGTCCTGCATTTTTTTTGAAGCATTTTTTTTGCATTTTCGAATTTATGTAGAGTTGCATCTTGTGTTTGTTATTGTAAGGTACGTTAGATTCTTTTGTATTTATTTCCATTTTGTCACCATCTGTCTCTGTGCGCTATCCTTCTTCTTCCCCTTTGATATCCTCCCAGTTCGCTCAGGAGTGTGCCCCCCTTTACTTCAGCTCTCCCTCTTTCCCCCCTTCTTTCCTTGTTTTCCACCCCGTCTGCCTTGTGGCTGGGGGGGGGGGGGGGGGGAACTTCTGCCTCCTCCCCCTCCGTCTGTGTTATTCCCTTTGTTCCCCTTGGGTTCCCTCATCGCTTCCATCCCCGCCTGCCCCGGGTTGTGTATTCCTGTCAGCCCTCTTCTCATTTATTTTAATTTATTTCCTTTCTAGCTATTGTTGGCCTCGAACAGGCCCTAGAAGAGCCTGACAAATTTCCTCCCTGCTTTAAGGAAGCCTTCCTCCGACCCTCGGATGACATATTTGATCTTCTCCAAGTGGAGAAATTCCACCAGGTCCGCCAGCCAGTCTACAACTGTGGGTGGTACTGCCGATCGCCAGCCGTGCAGGATTCTCTGGCGTGCGATTAGGGAAGTGAAAGATAGGGCATCGGCCCACTTCCCCGTGTGTAGCTCTGGCTGCTCTGATACCCCGAAGATTGCCACTTTTGGGCACGGCTCCACCCTCAACCTTGGACATTGCCTCATTAAAGGCGGTCCAGAACCCAACAAGCTGGGGGCAGGCCCAAAGCATGTGGGTGTGGTTGGTCAGGCCTCTCTGGCACCGTTCACATTTGTCTTCCACCTCAGGGAAGAACCTGCTCATTCAGGTTCTGGTTTGGTGCGCTCTGTGCACCACTTTGAACTGCATGAGGCTGAGCCTTGCGCAGGAGGAGGTGGAGTTGGCCCAGCTCAGTGCTTCGCTCCAAAGTGCCCAACCCACTTCTGTCCCCAGTTCGACCCACATTTTCAGCTGGTGTCGTCCAGTGGCATTTGGGCCCTGTCGAGTCGTTGTCCATAGATTTTCCCTCAGTTTCTCCCTTCCTTACTGATCATATTCAGCAGGTTCTCTAATAGTGTGGGCTCCGGGCCTCTGGGGTACCCTACTGTCTCATTGCGGAGAAAGTGTTTCATTTGTCGATATTTCCAATTCCTCCATCAGTTTGTTTAATGTCGCTAGTCTGTTTCCTATATAGAAGTCACTGACTGTCAGCGTTCCCCCGCCCTGTCTCCATTTCTTAAAGTTGGTGTCCAACATGGCTGGTGGTAATTTGTGGTTTCTGCAGATGGGGTCCATGGGGGACATCTTGGTCACTCCGAAATGTTGCCTCATTTGGCTCCACGTTTTCAGTGTGACAACTACCACTGGGCTGGATGTGTATTTCGTCATGGGAGATGGGAGTGCTACCATGGCTAGGGCCTGGAGGGTTGTCCCCCTGCAGGAGACATCCTGCATCGGCACCCATTCCAAATTGGGTTTGTGTACTCATCCCCTCACTCTTTCCGCCGTAGTACTGCAGGTTTGGTAATGCCAGGCCACCCTTAATTTTCCTCCTTTGCAGCGTTGATTTAGCCATGATTAAGCTGTCTACGTTTTGGAAGGAGGCCTCGAGGATGAAGATCGGTATGGATCTAAACAGGAAGAGGAACCTCGGTTGTTCATTTTGATCATCGACACTCTCCCTGAGAGGGATAGTGGTGAGTGAGCCCCACCTTTGGAGGTCCTTTTTTACTTCCTCCACCGGGCTGGTCTGGTTCCACTTGTGGATCTATGTCCAGTCTCTGGCTATTTGGATCCCCAGGTAACAGAATCTGTTTTGGGCTAATTTAAAAGGGAGCCAGATCTGTTCCTCCCCCGTTAGGGTTCACCGGGAATGCCTCGCTCTTGCCCAGGTTGAGCTTTTAACCCGAGAAGTTTCCAAACTCTTTCAGGATCTGCATAATTGCTTTCAGCCCTTCCTGTGGTTTTGAGATGTATAGGAGCAGATCATCCATATAGAGTGAGACTGCTCTCTGTCTCCCCTTTGGATGCCCTTCCAGCTTTCCACGTCCTGCAGAGCTATCGCCAGGGGTTCGATTGCAGCCGCCTGATTTTCACAGTGAGTTGCCTACCCAGTCTGGTCTTCTGTGACCACCTCTGCATGCAGTTCTACAGCCTTTTGGATGGGACCCTTGCGAGTACCTTTGCGTCTACATTTAGTAGCGAAATGGGTCTATATTCCATCGGGTCCGTGTCTTTCTTGGGTATCAATGAGATTGTGGCCCATGTCAGCAAAGGAGGCAGAGTGCTCCTCGCCAATGAGTCTACGAACTTGTGGGGCCAGGGCCGGAGAGGAATTTTTATAGAAGTCCGACAGAAACCCGTCCAGTCCCAGTGCCTTCCCCGCCTGCATGGAGCTGATGCTCTCCGTGATTTCTCCCAGATCTATTGGTGCTTCCAGCTCCTCCGCCTGTCTTCTGCCACAACTGGCATATCCAGTCCATCGAGGAACTGTTTCATCCCCGCGCCCCTGTTTCATCCCCGCGCCCCCGTCAGCCCTCGGTAGAAGGTCTCGAATGCTCGATTGATCTCTTTGGGTTCTGGTACCAGTCTGCCTCTGTTGTCCTTAACCTGCTCTATTTCCCTTGTGGTTGCTGGTGACCAGTAGGCGGCCTGCCTTTTCTCTGTGTTTGGAGAAGGTCCCCCGTGTCTGGCAGAGTTGGTACACTGCCTTCCTGGTGGATAGCAGGTTAAAGTCCATTTGCAGCTTTTTCCTCTCCACCAGTAGCTCTATGGCCAGGACCTCGGAGTATTTTCTGTCGATCTCCAAGATGGCGTCAGTCAGCTGTTGCCTGGCCGCCCTCTCTTCCTGTCTCTGCGCGTCTTGTAGGCTATAATCTCCCCTCTAATCATCGCTTTTAGTGCCTCCCAAAACATGGAGGGTGAGATCTCCCCTTTCTGGTTGTTACTCATGTACTCGCTTATGACCTGTGATGTTTTCAGGCAGAAGGCTTGTCGGCCAGCAGGTCCGAGTCCAGTCCACGTGAGGCACTGGGGACAGCCCGTCTCCCACTTCACTTCAATGTAGTACGGAACGTGGTCGGAGATGACTATCAAGGAGTATTCTGCTCCCACAATTCCTGAAAGCACCAATTTACCCACTGCAAAGAAGTCTATATGGGCGTACACCCGTACTCCTGCGAAAAATATGAGAACTCCTTTTCTCCTGGGTGTAGGAACCCCCAAGTTCCCATTGCTCCCATTGGTTCCATGAACGTTCCCCGTTCCCGAGCCATGCCTGCTTTTTTCCCCGTTCTGGGGTTCGATCGGTCATTCAGCAGGTCCTGCACGCAGTTAAAGACGGACCCCATGATCAGTTGTGTGTTAATGTTGGGGATTTCCGTCGTGGTCGTTTTTATAAAGTCTGTGTCGTCCCAGTTGTTCTCGGACACATTTGCCAGAACTACCAGTGCCCCGTCTAGGCCTCTAGGACACGGCTGACCATGACTTACTGCCTCCCTCGGTCCGTAACCGTCCTGGTCTCTGTAAATGTCGTCCTCTTGCTAATCAGTATGGCTGTTCCCCTAGCCCTCGTCCCGTAGCATGAATGGTACGCCTGTCCCTCCCAGCCCTCTTTTACCAGCCTTTCTCCCTGCAGGTCGACTATATCAGCCTTCAGGCTTCTCAATTGGGCAAAGACTCTGGATCTTTTCAGTTGACTGTTAAGTCCACTTACTTTCCAGGTGACTATCCTGATGTGGAGTTTCTGTCCCCCGTTCCTGCGGGATCAACCATACTTACCTGCATTCCGGGGTTTCCTTTTATTAGGGGGCTGTCCAAAATGGCCACGGTCACCATGACGCCGGGCCCCTGTGCTCCCGGGTTTGCGTTTGTCCAGGGGCCACCCAACATGGCCGCCAACTGTGTGTACGCCACGTGGTGCGCCCCTGCACTCTGGGGTTTTCCTTTGTTTGGGGACCTTCCAAAGTGGCTGCTTGCGGTGCCATCTTGATTTATCGGCCTGTTCCTTGCCTGCCGAAACCAAACCTATCCTGCTGCCAACCCTTCTCTCTTGTTCCATCCCCCATCTGTTCTGTGTATCCCCCCTGTCCCTCTCCCCACTCTCTCCCCCCCCCCCCTTTGTCCATCCCCTGTGTTCCTCCTCCCTTCTGCTGTCCCCCCCCCCCCCCCCCCCCCCTTTGGCCAGATGCTCCCTCTCCTCCGAGAGGTGCCCCTCGGCCCCCCTTACTACTTGTCTTCCCCTGCTAACCCTCCCTGCTACACGGTGGCTTCTCTACCCAGGCTGGGTCAGCCCTGTATCCGTTTGCCTGCCTGTCTCTGTTCCCTTCATCGCCCCCTCACCTGCTTTCCCTGTAACTGCTCCCTTCTCTCTGCATTTCAACTCAGCTCAAAATGAGTCAGTACAGTCCCACGCAAACACATAGTCCACACAGCAGTCTCTGGTCTCCGCTTTTCTTTCCCAGTGCGGTCTTTTTCTGGCGCGTCTTCAACGCTGCCGAGTTTCGTCTCTCTCCAAGTCGTTGACTCTCACAAATGCATTAGCCTCTGCCGGGGTGCTAAAGTAATGTTCTTTCCCCTGGTTTGTGATCCAGAGCCTGGCTGGTAACAGCATGCTGAACCTCACTCCACTTTCATAGATCCCTGAATTTGCTCTATTGAATTCCACCTTTTCCTTTGCCAGGTCTGCCCCAATGTCTTAGTGGACCCGGATTCTGTGCCCTTCCCTTGAGCATCACTTTGTCTGCCGGGCCCACCTCAGGATCTTTTCCCGGTTCTGGTACCGGTGCAGTTTAGCAATGATTGCTCTCGGCTGCTCCTCTGCTTTGGATTTTGGTCTGAGTGACGTGTGTGCGCTGTCGAGTTCTGGGGGGGGGGGGGGGGGGTTGGTAAAACTGTCCCTCCTGAGTAAGTTACCCAGCATTTGGGCAATATAGTCTGTTGGGTCCCTGCCCTCGATGCCTTCTGGCAGACCCACAATCCGGTATTTTGGCGCCGAGACCTCTTCTCCTGGTCCTTGACCTTCCCCTTCATGTTCCACTGGGCCATCACCAACCTTTTCGCCTCTGGTTCCAGAGCTATGATCCTGTCGATCTGGTCTGACAAAGCCTTTTCAAGGTCTAGGATCATTCTTTCCTGCACCTCCAATTCTTCCCCAGGCCGTCTATCGTGCGCTGGAGGGAGGCCATCGCTTCCATCACCACCTCCTGTACCACCACCTTGAATTCTGTTTTTATCACCTCCCTCCTGGCGGCCAATTGCCTTTTTAATAAGCTTTTCCACCCATCGGGTCGCCGGTCTACCCCGCTCTTGGGCAGACTCGTGGGTCCGCCGATCTGTCCCCCCGTCGCTCGTGCCCTTTTGAAATGGAAAAAAAGGAAATTCGCTTATTGTCACAAGTAGGCTTCAAATGAAGTTACTGTGAAAAGCCCCTAGTCGCCACATTCCGGCGCCTGTTCGGGGAGGCTGGTACGGGAACTCCCGAACCCCTGCCTTTTCGTCGGCCCATCGAATTACCGTTTGCCGGCATCCTCTTCACCACCGTTGGTCTTTGCCTTGAGAATTGTTTTGGGTGGCTTTTTGAGCCAAAAATCTCCAAAAAATTAATGATTTTGCTTCGAGTTGGGAGGACGGCCACCTGATGTGTGGCTGCTCAACACATCACCGCCACCCGAAGGCTCAACTTTGTCCCGCATGATCATTTCTAAAACCTTTCCCACCACCAAGGTTAAACTGACTGCCTGTTTTTCTGGGTTTATACTTACCCCCTTTTTTGTCAATATTTGTATTTCTCCAGCCCTCTGGCACTAACCTTGTATCAAACTAGATTGGATAATTATGGCATTGAACATATGATTCCGTGTTTATGACTACGTCAAGCTGTTGCTTGACTAATCTCTGACGCAACTCCCTCGGTTTTGGCCCCAGCCCCCAGCTTCTGCAGGGTCGACAGTTGCCAGGTCGATGCCAGGTGGTCCGTCCGGTTTCATTCCCCTTTGGTTTGATGCAACCGAGTGGCTTGCTCGGCCCATTTCAGAGGGCTTTAAGGGTCAAGCACATTGCTGTGGGTCTGGAGTCACATGTAGGCCAGACCTGGTAAGGACGGCAGATTTCCTTCCCTGAAGGACATTAGTGAACAAGATGGGTTTTTATTTACAATCGACAATGGTTTCATGGTCATCATTAGATTTTTAATTCCAGATTTTTATTAGTTCAAATTCGGGCATCTGCCATTCGAACCCATGTGCTCAGAGCATTACCCTGGGTCCCTGGATTACACATACAGCGACAATAGCACTGCATCACCGGACTCTGTGAAAGGTATCACACGGGTAATCAATGAAAGGTTGAATAAATCTTCTCACATCAATCCAACTGCAAGTTACCAACTGCACTGGTGTGGATAGTTCGTGCAAAGAGTTCACTTCAGATAGTTTGATGGTATAGTCCCAACAATTGGTCTATGTTGGGTGAGAGTCCTCCTGCTCGAGAGGGTACTTCACTTAATTCTACTTGTACCACACACACTTACATGCCTTAGATGCAGGAAGAAGGGGCATTCTGAAGATAGTTTGCCCCTTGACTGTTACATGGATAATGTGCACTCTACAAAAGGTGTGAGTGAAGAAAGATTGCAGATTGACCTTGTTGGATTGAAGCAAATGTTGGAGAGAAAGGAAATCCCAAGATAAAATGGAAGGATGCAATCCATTATTATCAGATTGTTTCTCAAAAATAAGTGTGAATATATTGAATAAAACAATTGTTTTGAAATATTTTGTGCACAAAATTGTTCAGTCTTCTATGCAGAGAAAGAAAGGAATCTGTTATTTGTCTCAATTGATGTTAAGTAGGTACAGATGGAAGGCATTGTTTGGATGGTTACTTGAGCACATATAAAGAGACACTTACGGTAACAAGGAGTTGAGCGGAGTGACGAGATATTTACCAATAATGTTTCACTCTGTAAATGAACCTATCTCAAGTAAAGACTGGTCTTTCACTAACTGGAAATCAGCAGCATAACACGTTTGACTCCACAACTGTTGCCAGGCCAGTAGCTGCCTGCTTTAACCAGAAGCCATGCATAAACTGGCAATTTCTCCAGCTCTTCATTGGCACAACCAAAACCATCACTTTATTTGTCACTGTTAGCAGAAGAAATTGCTATATGTGTCACAGAATTGATATAAGTAATAATAAAGATGTCTCAAGTATTATAGCTGCATAGGTCAAGGGAAAAACCAATAGGCAAGGGGTTAAAATGTTGAACCTTAAGGAAAAGTCACCTGCATTCGGGATAATGCAATCATCCTACAGGGCATTAGGGTAAGAATGGGGACCTACATCACAGAAACCATGGCTCCAGCCTGTCTGTATCATTGTCCAGCCCAGAACAGGGAATAAAAACACATTAACACCCCATCAAGGAGTTCAGTTTAAGGGAAATATGTTGAACAGAATCCAGGAGATTGTAACGAAGCATTGTATTAGTTGATCGTTTTCCCATTAAAGGGCCCAGAAAATATGCATACTGATCACCTTGTATTGTTCCGAATGAATCGATGATGTCAATGCCTACTTGTAACTCTGAAATAACTTTAAATATATAAGCAAGTAACCCTGAATATGATCAGAGCTGACTTTTGCAAGCTATGGGTAACAGCAGAATCCGTCTCTCCTGTTTGCACACAGCAATTTTGAATAAACGCAACTTTTACAACTCCACGCGTTCGAGAAAAGACTCTGAGGATTTCTTTCCTCCAACAGTCACCACATCAGGACCTGTGATTTCATAACCACTCCTGGCTGCTGGGCCGGGCTAAACCCGTGTGTCACAACCCCAGCGTCCATATTGACCCGAAGCTCAGTTTCTTTTTTTTGAAAAATATTTTATCGAGGCTTTTATATATTAACACAACACACACAATCACAAATCAAATCAAGCCAACAGGGCTGCAAAGCGCCCACACATTTCCTCCACCCTTTCCAAAAACCTGCTCATCCTGGCCACAGTTAGATTTGCCCTTTGGACCATCTTAAACTGGAGAAGGCTATGCCTAGCGCACGATGAGGATGCATTCATTCTCCTCAGGGCGTCCTCCCATAACCCAGCCTCCAACTCCATACTCAACTCTTCCTCCCACTTATGGTTCACTATCCCTATTGGGGCTCCCTCCCAATCCATCAGATCCTTGTAAATTTCTGACACCTTCCCCTCCCCTACCCCTGGTCTTGACACCACCGTGTCCTGTGGCCCCCTGTTGTGGCCGGTGAGGAAAACATGGTACCTGCCGTCAAACAAAGTCCCTCACCGGCAAATCCCGGAACCCACTCCCGACGAGCAGCACAAACTTCTCCTCCAACTCTTCCAAGCTTGGAAAGCCTACATCAATGAACAGATCCCCAAACCGTTCAATCCTCGCTCGATGCCATCCCCTAAACCCTCCAACCAGCCCCCACGTAACAAACAGGTGATTCCCACAAATCGGTGCCCAAATCGAAGTGCCCTGCAGCTCCAGGTGCTGTCGCCACTGTCCTCATACCCTAAGGGCCGCCGCCACCACTGGGCGTATGGAGTACCTTGCCAGTGAGAATGGCAGAGGCACCTTTAACAATGCCCCCTAACTCGTATCCCTGCAAGAGGCTGCCTCCATCCGCTCCCACACTGACCCCTCCCCCACCGCCCACTTCAGAACCATAGCTATTTTCGCCGCCCAGTAATAATTCATAATTTTCAGGAGAGCCAAGCCCCAGGTCCACCCCAACCCCCCCCCCCCCCCCCCCCCACCCTCCCAACCCCCCTTGACCCTGCTCCAGCAGCACCTTCTTCACCCGCAGGGTTTTATCCACCCAAACAAACTCCAAAATCATCGCCCTCACCCTCCTAAAAAAAGCCTTCGGAATAAAAATCGGGAGATTCTGGAACATATCTGCCCTCCTTGTCCGACACCACCTCAGCCGCCTCGAACGCCACCCTCTTCCCCACCAGAATCGCCACCCCCGGTTCTTCGCGTCCAATCCTGAGTGAAAAACCTGCCCCACCCACCCCTTCCTCAGATGAACCTGGTCCGCCACCTTCAAGTGGGTATCCTGGAGCATAGCCACGTCCGCCTTCAGCCCCTTCAGATGAGAAAATACCCTAGTTCTCTTAACCGGCCCATTCAGCCCCCTCACGTTCCAGGTGATCAGCCGGATCAGAGGGCAGCCCGCCCCCCTCCCCCGCCGGCTAGCCATAGCTTATCGACTGCTCGCCCCAGGCCAGCTCGTCCCACCCGACCTGTTCCCCATGGCGATAACGCCTCTCCTCTACCCACCCCGGCCCACACCAGCTCCTTCCTGGCCATTCCAGCAGCAACCCGGTATCCCCCCCCCCCCCCAGGCTAGGACCCCCCCTAGCCGTGACGCACCCTCCATGGTACTTCCGTGAGTCAGCTGATTTCTGCTGACCCGGCAGCTCCTGCCAAAACCCATCTCCTCCCGGCATGGCGTCATCCCCCTCTTGCCACACCTCCTTGGCACCGCTTCAGCGCGGGAAAGAAAACCAGTAGAGGCCACGCCCCCACTGCCAGCTCCGCCCCCCCCTGCCCCGCAGCGCGGGGAACCAGAGGAAAGCCCGCGCTTTCACACTGCCACACCCCACCCTTCTGACGCAGCTCCCCAGAAACCAGTTTCACCCCAACCCCCAGCCCCGTACAGAAGAGAACATATAAAGCACAAACCCCCAACATTCCCCACATACCCCACAACCATACCCAACAGACAGACCCACCCGGAAAGAGAGCAGAAAGAAAACCAGCATAAAAAACACGTGTCAAAATTGCAAAACAGCAACAGCGAAAACAGCAACGGCCATAGTGTGCCCCAGACCCTAGTTCGAGCCCAGCTTCTCCGCCTGTACAAAGGCCCACGCCTCCTCCGGGGACTCAAAGTAGTGGTGCCGGTCCTTATACAGTAGTCCCCCGTTATACCGCGCTCCGCAATACCGCGGTTCGCGATATACCGCGGGGGGGATTATGGACCCCAACTGTCAGTTGTGTCAATTTCAGCGGCCGGCTGATTATTTCAGTGAGAGCAGCTTCCCTCTCTGGATCAAAGTGAGCCGGCCGCTGAAATTGACACTGCCCGCTGCTCTCTCCCTCCAATCAGAAACATTAAAACTTAAAAGTTGGATTGGAGGGAGAGAGCAGCGGGCAGTGTCAATTCCAGCGGCCGGCTCACTTTGATCCAGAGAGGGAAGCTGCTCTCACTGAAATAATCAGCCGGCCGCTGAAATTGACACTGCCGAGGGGGGGGCGGGTGTTGGGGGGGAGAAGAGGGGGGGCGGGTGTTGGGGGGGGGGAGTAGAGGGGGGGCGGGTGTTGGGGGGGGGGAGAAGAGGGGGGGCGGGTGTTTGGGGGGGGGAGAAGAGGATCGCAAGATGGCGAGGTTTTTGCACTGAATTGATCCCTTAAGTGATGCTGTTTGGAGTTCCTTGGTCCTGATAGGGTCATCCATGACAGCAAGGTTGGTGTTGGGGGGGGGGGGGGAGAAGAGGGGGGGCGGGTGTTGGGGGGGAGAGGAGGGGGGCGGGTGTGGGGGAGACCCCCCTGGGGGGGTGGGGGAGAGAGGGTGGACCTGCGGGTGTTGGGGGAGAGAGGAGGGCCCTGCGGGTGTTGGGGGAGAGAGGGGGGCCCTGCGGGTGTTGGGGGACGGGGGAGGAGAGGGGGGGAGGGGGCGAGCCGGAGGGTGTGGGGGGACAGGGGGCAAGCTGGACGCTGTGGGGGAGAGCAGGAGGGTGTGGGGGAGAGGGGGAGAGGGAGCAAGTCGGAAGGTGTGGGGGGAGAGGGGGCGAGCTGGACGCTGTGGGGGAGAGCAGGAGGGTGTGGGGGAGAGGGAGCGAGCCGGAGGGTGTGGGGGAGAGGGGGAGAGGGAGCGAGCCGGAAGGTGTGGGGGGAGAGGGGGCGAGCTGGACGCTGTGGGGGGAGAGGGGGCGAGCCGGAGGGTGTGGGGAGGGGGCGAGCCGGAGGATGTGGGGGGAGAGGGGGCGAGCCGGAGGGTGTTGGGGGGCGAGCCGGAGGGTGTGGTGGGAGAGGGGGCGAGCCGGAGGGTGTTGGGGGGAGAGGGGGCGAGTCGGAGGGTGTGGGGGGAGAGGGGTCTAGTTGGAGGATGTGGGGGGAGAGGGGGCGAACCGGAGGGTGTGGGGGGAGAGGGGGCGAGCCGGAGGGTGTGGGGGGAGAGGGGGCGAACCGGAGGGTGTGGGGGGAGAGGGGGCGAGCTGGACGGTGTGGGGGGGAGAGGGGCGGGCCGGAGGGTGTGGGGGGAGAGGGGGCGAGTCGGAGGGTGTGGGGGGAGAGGGGTCTAGTTGGAGGATGTGGGGGGAGAGGGGGCAAGCCGGTAGAAAAAAAAAGAAATTGACACTGCTGGCTGCTCTCTCCCTCCAATCAGAAACATTAAAACTTAAAAGTTGGATTGGAGGGAGAGAGCAGCCGGCAGTGTCAATTTCAGCGGCCGGCTGATTTCAGTGAGAGCAGCTTCCCTCTCCGGATCAAAGTGAGCCGGCCGCTGAAATTTTAATTGGATCCACGATGGGGGTTTTAAATTTATTTAAAAATCTATGCTAGCGCTTCCCATTGTGAGTCTACGGGGGTCTGACCTCTCCCCCCGCCCCCCGTAGACTCTCAATGGGAAGTGCTAGCATAGATTTTTAAATAAATTTAAAACCCCCATCGTGGATATCCGCGGCTCGGTTGCAACGCGGGTGGCTGTCTTGGACCCCAACACCCGCGTTATAAAGGGGGACTACTGTATGTCACCCACAGACACGCAGGCTGCAGCATTCCAAACTTGACCTGCCTGGCATGCAACACCGCCTTCGTCCGGTAGGCACTCTGAAACAAAGCTCCACTTACCCTCTCAGCTGGAAGGAAAGGATCCCACAGAGTTACTTGAGGAAGTCCCCAGGTGTGATTTTCCTGACCTTCAGCAAAGCTCCTCAGGAAACAGTAAAAAGATCCTTGTAAAGATTTGGAATTCAGAATGTGAATCTGCCGTCTGTCAACCTGAAACAAGAAGAAACCAAAGTAAATATGTCAGAATCATAAAGAAAACACAAAACTGGCCATGCAGCCCATCCCTTTGCATCAATCCCTTTTTGCTTTCCAATTCCCGATAAGTCTCGTCCTGCACATGTGATTAAACATACACATTTTGTTTAAAAAGAACATTCGCTAACAAATCAATGCAAAAAGAATTGCAAAATAGTCTTTATCAGTTTGTAACTTCCTTCTATTTAAAGTCCATCATGTTAAAGTTATTAAAGGAGAATTAAATTTGAATAAATGATAATCCCCAACACTTTCTCTGCCAGACTTGGTGTGCTCGCCGTAGGAAGCATTTGCTGAGTCACTCTGAGACGCCATTTTGAGATTTACCGGCACCAGGATTATTGTACCTGCCTCTGGCTGGCCGACCCAGTTTTCATTTTTGTGTTTGCTGATGAATAGTTTGAAAACTTACGAGAAATATTTACCAAGCAAATCCGCCTTTTAGTTGTAACTAAAATTTTAGTTGTAACATGTTTCAACGGTGCCGACTCAAAACAACTCACTTTCAAAACACCTCACCCATAAATTACGTTACACGTATTTGTTTGGTGCTATATTATTTTTCACTATCTAACTACAATATTTTCATTTGAAATTCTGCTTCCTTCACCGTCCTTACCTGTCTGCTGCCCATCGTGGCGCGTGGAGAAGGGAGAAGGAAGCTACGTCACACAGGAATGGCTGTTGGATTGTGGGCCAAGATCCCATGACGTATATTTCCGTTTATTCTGGGTATCATTGGTAACTCCACCCAATTCCAATACGCACTGAGGGGGCGTGTCTTCAACTTGAACTGTACTGGTCTGTGTCGCAAAGTCATTAGGATTGGGGTCCCAGTGGTGTTTGAGAACGAATGAATGTACATTTTCCACAAAACCTGACATAGCCTCAGGATGTGCCCCAGATTGTTGTAACTCAGCCAAGATAGTGTGATGGTGAAGTATTTGAAGGGTGTGATCATTTGAGAGCAGGTCTAACTGCTCTGCTGATTTAATTTTGATGTGTATTGACCGTTTAGGCTGTTTAGCAAGTTTGGCAGCCAATTTCCATACAGCAAGATCCCACAAAATCATAATGTCCAAATAATGTATTTTTTTAGTGATGTGGGTAGTAGGAGAAATAGTGTCCAGGACATAACTCCCTTGTTCTTCTTCCAATAGTGCCATGGGGTCTTCCATGTCTACTTGAGGGGGCTGAGAGGGCATCAGTTGAATTTCTCATCCAAATTGCAGCATCACTGAACATGTAGCATCTTCTTAGTGCAGTCCCTCTGACAACAACATATTTTTATATGATGCCTTTAATTTCAATAGAAGATCTCAAGGTAGTTCATAGGGACAATGTGAGATGAGGTATGGGAGCAAGTCACATGAGGAGACATTCGGGAACGTTTGGTGTGGTCTTTGGACAGGCAGCAGAGCTTGGATAACCTCAGGCCAGCCAGGAGAGTGTTGGGATAGTTCATTGTGGGGAGGGATGATTTAGGGGGGGTCCCTGCAGAATAATAATGGAGGAGGGGCTAGGTGGGTAGGGGAAGAGGGTGAACGGAGGAGGATTGAGAAAAGGGAGAGTGATAAAGGGGTGGGAGGGGTGAATGGAGGGGACAGATAGAAGGGATGAGAGAATTGGGAGGTGAGAAGAGGGGGGCGAGGTGAATGAGGGAGAAGGGGGAGGGGGTGTCTGTGGGTTGAGGTGTCATGGGGTAGGGGTGGATAGGGATGTAGCGGGGGAAGATGTGAAATGGGAGGGGCGTTAAAAGGATGTCTAAGCACCACTTTGAAAGGGATGAGCTTGGCGGGCGTTAAGTACAGGGCAGAAGAAGGAGAGACTAAACCAGGGCCAATGATAGAATGGTTATGGCATTGAATGACACTATTCTGCCCATCATGACTGCAATGTTGCTGAATGAGCGACTCCCTTACTGCCACTCCCCCACCATCAAGGTGACCAACTGTATGCTCCTGTGCCCCCGCACTGTGTCCTCTTCCTGGTGACCCTACTCCCTGTATGGTTCCCCAGTGCTGTAATTCTGTCCCAGGTCACCCTGCCCTCATTCTCCCTGTAACACTGCATATCCTTCCTTTTCAGACAACAGTCTAATTCCTTTTCCAAAGCCTTGATTGAACCTTCCTTCACCACACTCTCAAGCAATCCAGACCGCAACCAGTCGCTGTGAGGATACAGCTTTCCTCATATTGTCATTGTGTCTTTTGCCAATGACCTTATATCTGTGTCCTCTCCTTCTCAAGCCTTCCACCAATGGGAATGCTTCTTCCTCGGTAGTCTGTCCCGACCCCTCACTAAATTCAATATATCTTTCAGATCTCCTCTTAGCATTCTCTTCTTCCACAACACCGGTTCCAGTTTCTTTGATCTATCTATGGAACTGAAATTCCTCATCTCTGGAACCATTTATCTGAATTATTACCACCTTCAAATCCTCCCTGAAGTGTGACACCCAAACTGGACTCAATAATCCCATTGAGGTTGAACTGATGATTTATACAAACATAACCTTCTTGCTCTTGTACTCTGCGCCCTGGGATACTGTTTGCTCTGCTAACTCCTCTCCAATGTCCTGCCACCTTCATTGATGTATGCACATAGACACCCAGATCCCTCAGCTCCTGCAGGCCCTTTGGGGCCGGATCCTTTATGCTGTTTTTCCATATTTGCCCTGTGCACCCAAGTTTATTTCATGGTTGGAGAAGACTAAATGCTGTAGAGTTAGAGTTGACCCCTGGGGAACCCCACTATTGTCCCCCAGTCTGAACACAACCCTTTGCCACTACGATCTGCTTCTGCCAATCTGCCCATTTCATATCTGTGTAGCCACGGTTCCTTGTGTTCTTACACTTCACAAGGCAGCAAGGTAGCACAGTGGTTAGCACTGTTGCTTCACAGTGCCAGGGACCTGGGTTCGATTCCCTGCTGGGTCACTGTCTGTGTGGAGTCTGCACGTTCTCCCTGTGTATGCGTGGGTTTCCTCCGGGCGCTCCGGTTTCCTCCCACAAGTCCCGAAAGACGTGCTTGTTAGATGAATTGGACATTCTCAATTCTCCCTCAGAGTACCCAAACAGGTGCCGGAATGTGGCGACTTGGGGCTTTTCACAGTAACATCATTGCAGTGTTAATGTAAGCCTCCTTGTGACACTAATAAAGTTTATTATTATTTAGTCTGTTGTGTGGCATATTATGAAATACCTTTTGGAAGTTAATTCACACCACATTAACATCAGTGCCATCATCAACTCCGTTACTCATCAAAACCACCAGCTAGTCAGTTACACACAGTTAGCCCTCAATAATCCGTCCTGATTTTCCTGAATGAACCTGCGTTTGCCCGAGTGATTGTTAATCTGTCCTGCATTTTTTTTGAAGCATTTTTTTTGCATTTTCGAATTTATGTAGAGTTGCATCTTGTGTTTGTTATTGTAAGGTACGTTAGATTCTTTTGTATTTATTTCCATTTTGTCACCATCTGTCTCTGTGCGCTATCCTTTTTCTTCCCCCTTGATATCCTCCCAGTTCGCTCAGGAGTGTGCCCCCCTTTACTTCGGCTCTCCCTCTTTCCCCCCTTCTTTCCTTGTTTTCCACCCCGTCTGCCTTGTGGCTGGGGGGGGGGGGGGGGGGACTTCTGCCTCCTCCCCCTCCGTCTGTGTTATTCCCTTTGTTCCCCTTGGGTTCCCTCATCGCTTCCATCCCCGCCTGCCCCGGGTTGTGTATTCCTGTCAGCCCTCTTCTCATTTATTTTAATTTATTTCCTTTCTAGCTATTGTTGGCCTCGAACAGGCCCTAGAAGAGCCTGACAAATTTCCTCCCTGCTTTAAGGAAGCCTTCCTCCGACCCTCGGATGACATATTTGATCTTCTCCAAGTGGAGAAATTCCACCAGGTCCGCCAGCCAGTCTACAACTGTGGGTGGTACTGCCGATCGCCAGCCGTGCAGGATTCTCTGGCGTGCGATTAGGGAAGTGAAAGATAGGGCATCGGCCCACTTCCCCGTGTGTAGCTCTGGCTGCTCTGATACCCCGAAGATTGCCACTTTTGGGCACGGCTCCACCCTCAACCTTGGACATTGCCTCATTAAAGGCGGTCCAGAACCCAACAAGCTGGGGGCAGGCCCAAAGCATGTGGGTGTGGTTGGTCAGGCCTCTCTGGCACCGTTCACATTTGTCTTCCACCTCAGGGAAGAACCTGCTCATTCAGGTTCTGGTTTGGTGCGCTCTGTGCACCACTTTGAACTGCATGAGGCTGAGCCTTGCGCAGGAGGAGGTGGAGTTGGCCCAGCTCAGTGCTTCGCTCCAAAGTGCCCAACCCACTTCTGTCCCCAGTTCGACCCACATTTTCAGCTGGTGTCGTCCAGTGGCATTTGGGCCCTGTCGAGTCGTTGTCCATAGATTTTCCCTCAGTTTCTCCCTTCCTTACTGATCATATTCAGCAGGTTCTCTAATAGTGTGGGCTCCGGGCCTCTGGGGTACCCTACTGTCTCATTGCGGAGAAAGTGTTTCATTTGTCGATATTTCCAATTCCTCCATCAGTTTGTTTAATGTCGCTAGTCTGTTTCCTATATAGAAGTCACTGACTGTCAGCGTTCCCCCGCCCTGTCTCCATTTCTTAAAGTTGGTGTCCAACATGGCTGGTGGTAATTTGTGGTTTCTGCAGATGGGGTCCATGGGGGACATCTTGGTCACTCCGAAATGTTGCCTCATTTGGCTCCACGTTTTCAGTGTGACAACTACCACTGGGCTGGATGTGTATTTCGTCATGGGAGATGGGAGTGCTACCATGGCTAGGGCCTGGAGGGTTGTCCCCCTGCAGGAGACATCCTGCATCGGCACCCATTCCAAATTGGGTTTGTGTACTCATCCCCTCACTCTTTCCGCCGTAGTACTGCAGGTTTGGTAATGCCAGGCCACCCTTAATTTTCCTCCTTTGCAGCGTTGATTTAGCCATGATTAAGCTGTCTACGTTTTGGAAGGAGGCCTCGAGGATGAAGATCGGTATGGATCTAAACAGGAAGAGGAACCTCGGTTGTTCATTTTGATCATCGACACTCTCCCTGTCAGGGATAGTGGTGAGTGAGCCCCACCTTTGGAGGTCCTTTTTTACTTCCTCCACCGGGCTGGTCTGGTTCCACTTGTGGATCTATGTCCAGTCTCTGGCTATCTGGATCCCCAGGTAACAGAATCTGTTTTGGGCTAATTTAAAAGGGAGCCAGATCTGTTCCTCCCCCGTTAGGGTTCACCGGGAATGCCTCGCTCTTGCCCAGGTTGAGCTTTTAACCCGAGAAGTTTCCAAACTCTTTCAGGATCTGCATAATTGCTTTCAGCCCTTCCTGTGGTTTTGAGATGTATAGGAGCAGATCATCCATATAGAGTGAGACTGCTCTCTGTCTCCCCTTTGGATGCCCTTCCAGCTTTCCACGTCCTGCAGAGCTATCGCCAGGGGTTCGATTGCAGCCGCCTGATTTTCACAGTGAGTTGCCTACCCAGTCTGGTCTTCTGTGACCACCTCTGCATGCAGTTCTACAGCCTTTTGGATGGGACCCTTGCGAGTACCTTTGCGTCTACATTTAGTAGCGAAATGGGTCTATATTCCATCGGGTCCGTGTCTTTCTTGGGTATCAATGAGATTGTGGCCCATGTCAGCAAAGGAGGCAGAGTGCTCCTCGCCAATGAGTCTACGAACTTGTGGGGCCAGGGCCGGAGAGGAATTTTTATAGAAGTCCGACAGAAACCCGTCCAGTCCCAGTGCCTTCCCCGCCTGCATGGAGCTGATGCTCTCCGTGATTTCTCCCAGATCTATTGGTGCTTCCAGCTCCTCCGCCTGTCTTCTGCCACAACTGGCATATCCAGTCCATCGAGGAACTGTTTCATCCCCGCGCCCCCGTCAGCCCTCGGTAGAAGGTCTCGAATGCTCGATTGATCTCTTTGGGTTCTGGTACCAGTCTGCCTCTGTTGTCCTTAACCTGCTCTATTTCCCTTGTGGCTGCTGGTGACCAGTAGGCGGCCTGCCTTTTCTCTGTGTTTGGAGAAGGTCCCCCGTGTCTGGCAGAGTTGGTACACTGCCTTCCTGGTGGATAGCAGGTTAAAGTCCATTTGCAGCTTTTTCCTCTCCACCAGTAGCTCTATGGCCAGGACCTCGGAGTATTTTCTGTCGATCTCCAAGATGGCGTCAGTCAGCTGTTGCCTGGCCGCCCTCTCTTCCTGTCTCTGCGCGCCTTGTAGGCTATAATCTCCCTTCTAATCATCGCTTTTAGTGCCTCCCAAAACATGGAGGGTGAGATCTCCCCTTTCTGGTTGTTACTCATGTACTCGCTTATGACCTGTGATGTTTTCAGGCAGAAGGCTTGTCGGCCAGCAGGTCCGAGTCTAGTCCACGTGAGGCGCTGGGGACAGCCCGTCTCCCACTTCACTTCCATGTAGTACGGAACGTGGTCGGAGATTACTATCAAGGAGTATTCTGCTCCCACAATTCCTGAAAGCACCAATTTCCCCACTGCAAAGACGTCTATATGGGTGTACACCCGTACTCCTGCGAAAAGTATGAGAACTCCTTTTCTCCTGGGTGTAGGAACCTCCATGGGTCCACCGCTCCCATTGCTTCCATGAAAGTTCCCCGTTCCCTAGCCATGCCTGCTTTTTTCCCGTTCTGGGGTTCGATCGGTAATTCAGTAGGTCCTGTACGCAGTTAAAGACGGACCCCATGATCAGTTGTGTGTTAATGTTGGGGATTTCCGCCATGGTCGTTTTTATAAAGTCTGTGTCGTCCCAGTTGGGCTCGTACACATTTGCCAGAACTACCAGTGCCCCGTCTAGGCCTCTAGGACACGGCTTACCATGACTTACTGCCTCCCTCGGTCCGTAGTCGTCCTGGTCTCTGTAAATGTCGTCCTCTTGCTAATCAGCATGGCTGTTCCCCTAGCCCTCGTCCCGTAGCATGAATAGTACGCCTGTCCCTCCCAGCCCTCTTTTACCAGCCTTTCTCCCTGCAGGTAGACTATATCAGCCTTCAGGCTTATCAATTGGGCAAAGACTCTGGATCTTTTCAGTTGACTGTTAAGTCCCCTTACTTTCCAGGTGACTATCCTGATGTGGAGTTTCTGTCCCCCGTTCCTGCGGGATCAACCATACTTACCTGCATTCCGGGGTTTCCTTTTATTAGGGGGCTGTCCAAAATGGCCACGGTTACCATGACGCCGGGCCCCTGTGCTCCCGGGTTTGCGTTTGTCCAGGGGCCACCCAACATGGCCGCCAACTGTGTGTACGCCATGTGGTGCGCCCCTGCACTCTGGGGTTTCCCTTTGTTTGGGGACCTTCCAAAGTGGCTGCTTGCGGTGCCATCTTGATTTATCGGCCTGTTCCTTGCCTGCCGAAACCAAACCTATCCTGCTGCCAACCCTTCTCTCTTGTTCTGTCCCCCATCTGTTCTGTGTATCCCCCTTGTCCCTCTCCCCACTCTCCCCCCCCCCCCCCCCCCCCCCCGTCCACCCCCTGTGTTCCTCCTCCCTTCTGCTGTCCCCCCCCCCCTTTGGCCAGATGCTCCCTCTCCTCCGAGAGATGCCCCTCGGCCCCCCTTACTACTTGTCTTCCCCTGCTAACCCTCCCTGCTACACGGTGGCTTCTCTACCCAGGCTGGGTCAGCCCTGTATCCGTTTGCCTGCCTGTCTCTGTTCCCTTCATCGCCCCCTCACCTGCTTTCCCTGTAACTGCTCCCTTCTCTCTGTATTTCAGCTCAGCTCAAAATGAGTCAGTACAGTCCCACGCAAACACATAGTCCACACAGCAGTCTCTGGTCTCCGCTTTTCTTTCCCAGTGCGGTCTTTTTCTGGCGCGTCTTCAACGCTGCCGAGTTTCGTCTCTCTCCAAGTCGTTGACTCTCACAAATGCATTAGCCTTTGCCGGGGTGCTAAAGTAATGTTCTTTCCCCTGGTTTGTGATCCAGAGCCTGGCTGGTAACAGCATGCTGAACCTCACTCCACTTTCATAGATCCCTGAATTTGCTCTATTGAATTCCGCCTTTTCCTTTGCCAGGTCTGCCCCAATGTCTTAGTGGACCCGGATTCTGTGCCCTTCCCTTGAGCATCACTTTGTCTGCCGGGCCCACCTCAGGATCTTTTCCCGGTTCTGGTACCGGTGCAGCTTAGCAATGATTGCTCTCGGCTGCTCCTCTGCTTTGGATTTTGGTCTGAGTGACGTGTGTGCGCTGTCGAGTTCTGGGGGGGGGGGGGGGGGTTGGTAAAACTGTCCCTCCTGAGAAAGTTACCCAGCATTCGGGCAATATAGTCTGTTGGGTCCCTGCCCTCGATGCCTTCTGGCAGACCCACAATCCGGTATTTTGGCGCCGAGACCTCTTCTCCTGGTCCTTGACCTTCCCCTTCATGTTCCACTGGGCCATCACCAACCTTTTCGCCTCTGGTTCCAGAGCCACGATCCTGTCGATCTGGTCTGACAAAGCCTTTTCAAGGTCTAGGATCATTCTTTCCTGCACCTCCAATTCTTCCCCAGTCCGTCTATCGTGCGCTGGAGGGAGGCGATCGCTTCCATCACCACCTCCTGTACCACCACCTTGAATTCTGCTTTTATCACCTCCCTCATGGCGGCCAATTGCCTTTTTAATAAGCTTTCCCACCCATCGGGTCGCCGGTCTACCCCGCTCTTGGGCAGACTCGTGGGTCCGCCGATCTGTCCCCCCGTCGCTCGTGCCCTTTTGAAATGGAAAAAAAGGAAATTCGCTTATTGTCACAAGCAGGCTTCAAATGAAGTTACTGTGAAAAGCCCCTAGTCGCCACATTACGGCACCTGTTCGGGGAGGCTGGTACGGGAACTCCCGTACCCCTGCCTTTTCGTCGGCCCATCGAATTACCGTTTGCCGGCATCCTCTTCACCACCGTTGGTCTTTGCCTTGAGAATTGTTTTGGGTGGCTTTTTGAGCCAAAAATCTCCAAAAAATTAATGATTTTGCTTCGAGTTGGGAGGACGGCCACCTGATGTGTGGCTGCTCAACACATCACCGCCACCCGAAGGCTCAACTTTGTCCCGCATGATCATTTCTAAAACCTTTCCCACCACCAAGGTTAAACTGACTGCCTGTTTTTCTGGATTTATACTTACCCCCTTTTTTGTCAATATTTGTATTTCTCCAGCCCTCTGGCACTAACCTTGTATCAAACTAGATTGGATAATTATGGCATTGAACATATGATTCCGTGTTTATGACTACGTCAAGCTGTTGCTTGACTAATCTCTGACGCAACTCCCTCGGTTTTGGCCCCAGCCCCCAGCTTCTGCAGGGTCGACAGTTGCCAGGTCGATGCCAGGTGGTCCGTCCGGTTTCAGTCCCTTTTGGTTTGATGCAACCGAGTGGCTTGCTCGGCCCATTTCAGAGGGCTTTAAGGGTCAAGCACATTGCTGTGGGTCTGGAGTCACATGTAGGCCAGACCTGGTAAGGACGGCAGATTTCCTTCCCTGAAGGACATTAGTGAACAAGATGGGTTTTTGTTGCAATCGACAATGGTTTCATGGTCATCATTAGATTTTTAATTCCAGATTTTTATTAGTTCAAATTCGAGTATCTACCATTCGAACCCATGTGTTTTTGAAAACTCACCACTATTCTTAGAATTCCCCCTATACAGTAGTCCCCCGTTATAACGCGGGTGTTGGGGTCCAAGACAGCCACCCGCGTTACATCCGAGCCGCGGATATCCACGATGGGGGTTTTTTCAAAAATATGTTCCAAAACGACAGGTGCCACTTTTAAAATGGAGTGACTAGGCGCTACTGCAATGTAAAGATCCCCGGTCCGGTCCATCCAGAGTCCTGACCGCCACCGGTTTAAAGAACCCCCTGCTCGGGAAACTTGTAACATCGGCCACCCATCTCGAAAGTGATCAGATAATATCAAACAGAAAGAAGTGCTGAGAGAGAGAGAGAGAGAGAACATGAAAGATTCCACCTCCCCTCCTTTCTGTTTCAGATTCTTAACGATTTGGTTTCGTTAAATCAAAATCACGATTAAAGTGTGAAATGTTTTATTTCTGCATGGCCCAAGGACTACCCTTGGGTGGATGCAATTCACTCACCATCTGAGATTGCAGCCTGGAGTTTGAGATCAGTCTGTCTGCTGTGCGGGGTTGAGGCAGCTGTAGCTCTGCACTATCCACTTCCAGACGCTGTGTGAGCTGCTCCTCTCTCACTGAAACATAAATTAAGGTGTGAGACTTTGCTTTTAGCTGTATGCTAAATTTTAACTTGGTTATGACTTGAAAGACCTGCCTGTTTTAAACATTCGTCACTTAATTCAATTGAAACTCTCATCAATACCTTTCCAGATGCTTCCTGAGATAGTTACATTCCATGAAGGGGTGAGCCATTGTTTTAGCTTACCACATGAAACCTGTGTGTTTGATAAGCCTGCTTGTGAGCAAGAATCTGCATTTTATAATCCTGCTCTTTGCAGCTGCTATTAACCTTTTGTGGGATCTTTCCCTGTATCCTCTCAGACCAGATATTGCCAGACTTCCATGTTTCAAATGACACATTTTTCTGTATTTTCAATTACCCATGTGCTCAGAGCATTACCCTGGGTCCCTGGATTACACGTACAGCGACAATAGCACTGCATCACCGGACTCTGTGAAAGGTATCACACGGGTAATCAATGAAAGGTTGAATAAATCTTCTCACATCAATCCAACTGCAAGTTACCAACTGCACTGGTGTGGATAGTTCGTGCAAAGAGTTCACTTCAGATAGTTTGATGGTATAGTCCCAACAATTGGTCTATGTTGGGTGAGAGTCCTCCTGCTCGAGAGGGTACTTCACTTAATTCTACTTGTACCACACACACTTACATGCCTTAGATGCAGGAAGAAGGGGCATTCTGAAGATAGTTTGCCCCTTGACTGTTACATGGATAATGTGCACTCTACAAAAGGTGTGAGTGAACAAAGATTGCAGATTGACCTTGTTGGATTGAAGCAAATGTTGGAGAGAAAGGAAATCCCCAAGATAAAATGGAAGGATGCAATCCATTATTATCAGATTGTTTCTCAAAAATAAGTGTGAATATATTGAATAAAACAATTGTTTTGAAATATTTTGTGCACATAATTGTTCAGTCTTCTATGCAGAGAAAGAAAGGAATCTGTTATTTGTCTCAATTGATGTTAAGTAGGTACAGATGGAAGGCATTGTTTGGATGGTTACTTGAGCACATATAAAGAGGCACTTACGGTAACAAGGAGTTGAGCGGAGTGAGGAGATATTTACCAATAATGTTTCACTCTGTAAATGAACCTATCTCAAGTAAAGACTGGTCTTTCACTAACTGGAAATCAGCAGCATAACACGTTTGACTCCACAACTGTTGCCAGGCCAGTAGCTGCCTGCTTTAACCAGAAGCCATGCATAAACTGGCAATTTCTCCAGCTCTTCATTGGCACAACCAAAACCATCACTTTATTTGTCACTGTTAGCAGAAGAAATTGCTATATGTGCCACAGAATTGATATAAGTAATAATAAAGATGTCTCAAGTATTATAGCTGCATAGGTCAAGGGAAAAACCAATAGGCAAGGGGTTAAAATGTTGAACCTTAAGGAAAAGTCACCTGCATTCGGGATAATTCAATCATCCTACAGGGCATTAGGGTAAGAATGGGGACCTACATCACAGAAACCATGGCTCCAGCCTGTCTGTATCATTGTCCAGCAAAGAACAGGGAATAAAAACACATTAACACCCCATCAAGGAGTTCAGGTTAAGGGAATTATGTTGAACAGAATCCAGGAGATTGTAACAAAGCATTGTATTAGTTGATCGTTTTCCCATTAAAGGGCCCAGAAAATATGCATACTGATCACCTTGTATTGTTCCGAATGAATCGATGATGTCAATGCCTACTTGTAACTCTGAAATAACTTTAAATATATATGCAAGTAACCCTGAATATGATCAGAGCTGACTTTTGCAAGCTATGGGTAACAGCAGAATCCGTCTCTCCTGTTTGCACACAGCAATTCGAATAAACGCAACTTTTACAACTCCACGCGTTCGAGAAAAGACTCTGAGGATTTCTTTCCTCCAACAGTCACCACATCAGGACCTGTGATTTCATAACCACTCCTGGCTGCTGGGCCGGGCTAAACCCGAGTGTCACAACCCCAGCGTCCATATTGACCCGAAGCTCAGTTTCTTTTTTTTGAAAAATATTTTATCGAGGCTTTTATATATTAACACAACACACACAATCACAAATCAAATCAAGCCAACAGGGCTGCAAAGCGCCCACACATTTCCTCCACCCTTTCCAAAAACCTGCTCATCCTGGCCACAGTTAGATTTGCCCTTTGGACCATCTTAAACTGGAGAAGGCTATGCCTAGCGCACGATGAGGATGCATTCATTCTCCTCAGGGCGTCCTCCCATAACCCAGCCTCCAACTCCCTACTCAACTCTTCCTCCCACTTATGGTTCACTATCCCTATCGGGGCTCCCTCCCAATCCATCAGATCCTTGTAAATTTCTGACACCTTCCCCTCCCCTACCCCTGGTCTTGACACCACCGTGTCCTGTGGCCCCCTGTTGTGGCCGGTGAGGAAAACATGGTACCTGCCGTCAAACAAAGTCCCTCACCAGCAAATCCCGGAACCAACTCCCGACGAGCAGCACAAACTTCTCCTCCAACTCCTCCAAGCTTGGAAAGCCTACATCAATGAACAGATCCCCAAACCATTCAATCCTCGCTCGATGCCATCCCCTAAACCCCCCAACCACCCCCCACGTAACAAACAGGTGATTCCCACAAATCGGTGCCCAAATCGAAGTGCCCTGCAGCTCCAGGTGCTGTCGCCACTGTCCTCATACCCTAAGGGCCGCCGCCACCACTGGGCGTATGGAGTACCTTGCCAGTGAGAATGACAGAGGCGCCTTTAACAATGCCCCCTAACTCGTATCCCTGCAAGAGGCTGCCTCCATCCGCTCCCACACTGACCCCTCCCCCACCGCCCACTTCAGAACCATAGCTATTTTTGCCGCCCAGTAATAATTCATAATTTTCAGGAGAGCCAAGCCCCAGGTCCATCCCGCCCCCTCCCCCCCCCCCCCCCTCCCCCCTCCACCCTCCCAACCCCCCTTGACCCTGCTCCAGCAGCACCTTCTTCACCCGCAGGGTTTTATCCACCCAAACAAACTCCAAAATCATCGCCCTCACCCTCCTAAAAAAAAGCCTTCGGAATAAAATCCGGGAGATTCTGGAATACAAACAAGAACCTCGGGAGGACCGTCCTCTTCACCCACCTCGCCAGCAACAGCGGGAGCACATGCCACCTCCTAAAATCCCCCTTCATCTGTTCCACCAACCGAGCCAAATTCAGCTCGTAAAGCTGCTCCTACCCTCGTGCCACCTGAATGCCCAAGTACCGAAAGTTCCCCCTCACTACCCTAAACGGCAGCTCCACCAGCCTCTTAGCCTGCGCCTTTGCCTGGATCGGAAAGACCTCGCTCTTCCCTATATTCAATTTATACCCCGAGAAGTGGTTGAATTCATCCAAAATCCTCAATCCCCCCAATACCACCCAACGGGTCCCAGGTATACAGCAGCAAATCGTCCGCAAATAGGGAGACATTTGCTCCACCCCCCTCGTTCTATCCCCTGCCAATGCTGTGGCTCTATCACCAAGGCAAAGAACAATGGGAAGAGTGGACATCCCTGCCTCATCTCGCGGTGCAGTTGAAATGTTCCGAGCTCACCGGGTATGTCTGCACAGTCACCATCGGTGCCTGGTACAATAACCGTACCAGTCTGCAAACCCCTGTCCGAACCCAAATCGCCCCAGAACCTCCCGCAGATAATCCCACACAACCCGATCGAAGGCCTTCTCCGCATCCATGGTGACCACCACCTCCACACTTCGTCCCTCCGGGGGCATCATTATAATGTTCAGTAACCTCCTGACGTTGGCTGACAGATGCCTCCCCTTAATGAGTTCCTTCTGGTCCTTCCCTATCAGCCCTGGCACACAGTCCTCGATCCTTGAGGCCAAGATCTTGGCCAGTAACTTAGCGCCCACATTTAACAGTGAAATTGACCTCCAGGACCCACACTGCTCCGGATCTTTGTCCCTCTTTAAAATTAAGGAGGTTGAGGCCTGCGATATCGTCGGGGGAGGGGGGGGGGGGGGGGGGGAGGGGAGAGCACCTTCTGCTCCCTCGCCTAATTAAACGCCCTCACCAGCGAAGGCCCCAGAAAATCTGGAGCCCGCTTCTCCTGTAAGGTAAGTTGTTAAAGGTAAACTTACCTTCCCGACAGACCCCTGGACACTGCTCCGCCGGAAATCTGTTATATGCCTCCTTCTTCTTTTTGACCATGGCCTCAATATCCCGAGTTATCCAGGGTTCCCTACTTATACCAGCCTTACCCTTCACCCTAAGAGGAATGTGCTCACCCTGAACCCTAGTTAACACCCTTTTGAAAGACTCCCACTTATCAGCTGTCCCCTTCCCTGTAAACAGGCTCCCCCAATTAACTTTTGAAAGTTCCCGCCTTATACCCTCGAAATTGGCCTTTCTCCAATTTAGAATTTTAACTTTGTACATGTTGGGTGAGAGTACTCCTGCTCTAGAAGGTGCTTCACTTTGTCCCACTTGTACCACACATTTACATGCCTTAGATGCAGGAAGAATGGGCATTCTGAAGATAGTTTGCCCCTTGACTGCTATATGAGTAATCGCTCTTTGAGGGATTGTGAGCACTCTACAAACGGTGTGAGTGAAGAAAGATTGCAGATTGACCTCGTTGGATTGAAGCAAACGTTGGAGAGAAAGGAAATCCCCAAGATAAAATGAAAGGATGCAATCCATTATTGTCAGATTGTTTCGCAAAAATAAGTGTGTGTCCTAAGAAATCTTTGGGGCTGTTAAAAGAGGCACATTTCCTCATGTCATGCATTGTACAGAATATATTAAAATAAACAACTTTCTGATTTGTGTGGAAGTATTTTGTGCACATAATTGTTCAGTCTTGTATAAAGAGAAAGAAAGGCATCTGTTAATTGTATCAATTGAAGTTAGGTAGGTACAGATGGAAGGCATTGTTTGGATGGTTACTTGAGCACATATAAAGAGACACTTACTGTACCAAGGAGTTGAGCGGAGTGAGGAGATATTTACCAATAAGGTTTCACTCTGTAAATAAACCTATCTCAAGTAAAGACTGGTCTTTCACTAACTGGAAATCAGCAGCATCACACCTTTGACTCCACAACTGTTATCAGGCCAGTAGCTGCCTGATTTAACCAGAAGCCATGCATAAACTGGCAATTTCTCCAGCTCAATATTGGCACAACCAAAACCACCGCTTTATTTTTCAGCACATCAGGACCTGTGATTTTCTAACCTTGCCTGGCTGCTTGGCTGGGCTCAACCCTAGTGTCACAACCTCAGTGTCCAGTTTGACTCGAAGCCCAGTTTCAAACCACACTGCACACAGGTTCATCACCAAACGTTTTAATTCCATTTCCACAACAGGAGTAGATTTGGTCCCCTGGAGACAGGCTGTGAGGCCTGGTAAAATGGCAGTGGAAGGCATCAGGAGGGAAGCCCGATGTCTCACTGGGCTCATTGGGCAGAAACCTCAGAAACACAATTGCCCAGTGACTGGAAGCAAGTAGTCAA
This sequence comes from Scyliorhinus canicula, assembly GCF_902713615.1. NCBI lineage: Eukaryota > Metazoa > Chordata > Chondrichthyes > Carcharhiniformes > Scyliorhinidae > Scyliorhinus > Scyliorhinus canicula. Next base: position 18,178,399 of record NC_052152.1, on the reverse strand, counting down.
TTAATTCACTTTAAGTGAGGGTCGCTTCTTACTTCTGCTTGCATTTTACTGGAGTCGGGTGGGGCTACCACTGCATGGAGAAACATTGGCAGCGGCTCAGGGGCTTTCTGGGGATGTGGCCCTCTTCTCAGGTTGCGTTGTGCCCAAGGAATGGACCCTCAGCAACTGTGGTGACATGCCTATGGGCTGTAGCATAGCTGGGTGGTGTGCGACCTCCAACCAGCAGGTGGCAGTGAAGATGCACCATGCAGTCTCAATACCAAGATCATGTGACCAGTGATTCCCATATAAGGGGAGACACATCCGGCCATCTTCAGAAGAAGATTGAGAGGATAATAAGATGTACAAGTCAATGGCCAGTGCTTGGTGCAAGTTCCAGAGGAGTAATAAGCAGACTCCATGATGACGTGCTCTGTATCAGATTTCGATCTTACCCCACGAGACTCAGTAAACGATTTTGGTTTGGACAAGTCGAGGTGTTTGGTGGATTCCTTTGTAAGGCATAGAAGACCAAACACAACAACAACAATAGCTGACTCAAAATCAAGAAAACTTACCTTGCGTTTGAGAGCCCCTCAGCTCTGAACAGATTGGCAGACCTGGGAGCTGGGCTGCAGTCTTCAGTTGGACATCACTGGTCAGATGCTGCCTAGGTTCCCGCCACCCACCCGAACAGGCTCAGCTCCTGCTTTTGTCCCAGTGGCAGGAAATCCAGCCCTTCAATAGCATTTCAGCCATGGTATCTAATGTGCAGGCTTTTCGAAAGGGCAGTCACTCGGTCCCACCCCTGCACCTTTTGCCATCATCCTGTAAGTTAATTGTCCTCAATTACCTCTCCAAGTCCCTTTATTGGTGGTCTGCAGAATCACTTCCACACCTTTTCACGAAGGGAGTTCCAGATCCTGACATCTCCGAGCGAGAATTTTCTCCTCATCTCCCCAGTGGACCCTTTTGTCAATGAAGTGGGACAATGGTTATTGTCCCACTTCTGTCCCATAGATCATAGATCATAGAATTTACAGTGCAGAAGGAGGCCATTCGGCCCATCGAGTGTGCACCGGCCCTTAAAGAGCACACTACTGAAGCCCACGTATCTATCTATCACTGTAACCCCCACTTGACATGTATTGCACCCTAAAAGCAATTTGGCACAGCCAATCCACCTAACCCGCACATCTTTGGATTGTGGGAGGAAACCGGAGCACCCGGTTTGGGGTGGGGTTTGGGAATTCTGCAATTCCCATTGCCCCAGGATGAGGACGATGGTTGGACAGGCCGGCCAATCTGATTGCAGTGACCTTCCCTGGAAAGTTTTTGAAAAATTATTTGATAGGGTGTGAGTGTCGCTCACTGGGCCAGCATTTTTTCCCCATCTCTAATCGCCCTTGAGAAGGTGGTGGTGAGCCGCCCTCTTGACCCGTTGTTATCCATGTGGTGTAGGCATGCAGTCACGGGGAGAATGTGCGGACTCCGCACAGACAGTGACCCAGCCGGGAATTCAACCTGGGACCCTGGAGCCGTGAAGCAACTGTGCTAACCACTGTGCTACTGTGCTGCCCCCACTATGTTACCGTGCTGCCCTCCGCAGGCCTGGAGGTGCCCATCTCCCCTTTACAGCAGCTGAAACCTCTAGTCACCTGTCGACTTGCTTTCTCTAAGTCTGTGGAATTCCCAAACTCAGCTGCCCACAAGACCCACTCCTCCGTAACTCCCTCGCCTGCACTCTAACCTTGACTCACACTCCATCATTATGTACCCCACCTCCACTGGCACCCCTTATTCCATTCTCCTGATTTACCAATTTCTGCATGATTTGTACCTCTTGCTTCCGTACCATTTTCCAACCTTCTCTCCAAGCCCTTTTGAGTCTTGTATAGTTTACATTGCCCATTCTGCCCATTCCACCATGGAGGACTTGGCCAATATTTGTCCAGCATTCTGTCTTAAAAACCCCTCTAGTTGTTTCCACGGCTCACAAAGTTCAAGGTGCTGTTCTCACTGGGAATATCTTATTTTTGCTCCTCAAGTAGGTTCCTCCCTTGCAAAGCTTTCACGTGAGAAATATTATTTCCTCTCGTTTCAGTGTATGCTTTTTGTTTGGCACACCAACATCTCCCAAAAAAACAGATGTGTTTTCCATCCTGAAAGTTAGAGGGACTCTTTTTTTTTTAAACAAAAATGTTGTTGGTAAACCTTTTTTTCTGCATTTGTTTACAAGTCTCGTGGGTTCAGCTGTTAATCACACGATTGAGGTTGAGAAGCTTCCAGAGGCTGATCCCAGTCTGCAGTGACTTGACTGATTCCGAGTGGGGTGGGGATCGGGAATTCTGCGATTCCCATTAACCCAGGATGAGGACGATGGTTGGATAGGCCGGCCAATCTGATCGCAGTGATCTTCACTGGAAAGTTTTTGAAAAATTATTTGATGGGGTGTGAGTGTCGCCAGCTGGGCCAACACTTTTTTCCCATCTCTAATCGCCATTGAGAATCATAGATTTGCATAGAATTTACAGTGCAGAAGGAGGCCATTCGGCCCATCGAGGCTGCACTGGCTCTTGGAAAGAGCACCCTACCCAAGCCCACACCTCCCCCCTATCCCCATAACCCAGTAACCCCCCTCAACACTAAGGGCAATTTTGGTCACTAAGGGCAATTTAGCATGGCCAAAACCCTAAATTTCCCCTTAATATCCAAAATGTTAGGTGGGGTTACTGGGTTACGGGAATAGGGTGGAAGTGTGGTCTTAAGTAGGGTGCTCTTTCCAAGGACCGGTGCAAACTTGATGGGCCAAATGGCCTCCTTCTGCACTGTAAATTCTGATTCTATGAGCTTTCCATTTGCAAGGGCAGCCATTGACCATTACCCTTTGTTTCCTGTGACTAAGCCAACTTTTTATCCAGTTCGCCACATTGCCCTCCAACCCATAGGCTTTCACTTTCTTGACCAATCTGTCATGTGGTACTTTGTTGAATGCCTTGCTAAAGTCCATGAATATAACATCCACCGCACTACCTTCATCAACCCTTCTCGTCATGTCCTCAAAGAATTCAATCAAATTTTGTGAGGCGAGACCTTCCTTTAACAAATCCATAATAACTATCCCTGACTAATCCATGCCTTACTATGTGACAGTTAATCCTATCTCTCAGGGTTGTTTCTACTAATTTGCCCACCACTGATGTAAGACAAACTGGCCTGTAATTCTTTGGCATTTCCTTCGATCCCTTTTTAAACAATGGGACCACGTTTGCATTTCTCCAGTCCTCCAGTACATCCCCTGTATTTAGCGAGGATTGGAAAATCATCCACGGAGCATCTTGTATCTCCTCCCTGACCTCCTTCAGTAGCCTCAGAACAATCCATCTGGCCCTGGCGATTAATCTACTTTCAAGGATTTTAACCCTTCGAGTACTTCTTCTCTTTATGATTATCCTGGACTACTATATCTGCCATTCCTTTGGAAACAGGGAGACAAATATTCATTTAAAAACCTTCCCACAGCCGCCACAGTCTTCTTTGAACAAGCAGCAACATAAAAAAAGGATATCCGGTCATTATCATATTGCGGGAGCTTGCTGTGCTCAAATTGGCTTCAGTGTTTCAGACATTGCAACAGTGATGATGCTATAAAGCTACTTTATAGGGTGTTGGCTGGAATTCTGTGGCCGTTCTCGTTGGCGGGATCTCCCAGCCCTGCTGACGGTGCACCCACCCCAGCCTCGGGTTACCCGGTGGCACGGGGTGTAGCCAATGGGAAACCGCGTGCCGCCTCCCGCCACAGGAAACATGCCGCGGAGAAGGCCATAGAATCCCGCCTATATTATGCTTTGCTACCTGCTATATGATGGCAAATTGTTGTTGTTCTTGTAAGACCCTTATTTATCGATGTACTTTGCCGATTATTCTTTTTGTCGACTGCGTACGTTCCCTTGGCTGCAGGAAAATACTTTTCATTGTACATTGGTACATGTGACAATCAATTGTTGCGGTATTCTAAAACTTTGCTTATTGACTGATTCTGTGCAGTGTACAGAAACTATTTAAGCATATACATTCATCTTGATTCCTTGAAATTAACAATAAATATGCCATTATAAATATTGCTTATCTATAACTAAAACTCCCAGCTCTCCCTCTAGTGCCTGGATGAGAATATTACATAAAACTATCACAAAACCTGTCTCTAAAGTTTTAGTCACTTCCTCTGCAGCAACTATAAGGTGCACTATAATAATGGGGGCCTTTTGTCTCTGAACAAGAGTACACTGTTTTACTACACCTCCTGCAGCTGGACCTCTTGTGGCATGAAGAATAGAAAAACAGTTGATTCTTGGGCTGCACTGTAGCACAGTTGTTAGCCCGGGTTTCCTCTGGGTGCTCTGGTTTCCTCCCACAAGTCCTGAAAGACGTGCTGTTAGGTGAATTGGACATTCTGGGCGGGATTCTCTGACCCCCCCGCTGGGCCGGAGAATCGCTGGGGGTGGCGTGAATCCCGCCCCGCCGCCCAGACGCTGGCTGCCGGATTCTCCGGTGCCTTTTTTTTGGCGGGTGCGGGAATCGCGCCGCGCTGTTCGGGGGCCGTTGGCAGCGACCCCCCGGCGATTCTCCGGCCCGCGATGGGCCAAGTGGCCACCCGTTTTTGGCAGGTCCCACCAGCATATATTACAGCAGGTCCGTACCGCCAGGACCTGGCTCTGTGTGCGGCCTGCAGAGTCCTCGGGGGGACGTGGGGGGATTGGCCCCGGGGGGAACCCCCTACGGTGGCCTGGCCCGTGATCAGGGCCCACCGATCCACGGGTGGGCCTGTGCCATGGGGGCACTCTTTCCCTCTGCACCGGCCGCTGTAACGGTCCGACATGGCTGGCGCAGAGAAGAAACCCCTTCTGCATGCGCTGGGATGACACCAGCACACGCTGGCGCTCCCGCGCATGCGCCAACTCACGCCGGCCGGCGGGGGCCCTTCGGCGCCGGCTGGCACGGCGCTAACCCCACCAGCGCCCGCCTAGCCCCTGAGGGCAACTTCCGGGCGGTCCGACGCCAGAGTGGCTCACGCTGCTCCTTGGCGCTGGTACGGCCCGCCCTGCCAGTTAGGGGAGAATCCCACCCTCTGAATTCTCCCTGAGTGTGACGAATAGGCAAAGGAGTTTGTCAACTAGGGGATTTTCACAGTAACTTAATTGCAGTGTAAGCCCACTTTGACAATAACAAAGATTATTAGTATAATTTAAATGGAGAGAGAATGCAAAGTTCTGTGGTACAGAGGGATCTGGGCATCCTTAGACTTGGTTCCCAAAGTGTTAACATGTAAGTACAGCAAGTACTCAGCAAGGCAAATGGAGTGTTGGCCTTTACTGCAGGACAACACAAATAAGAGTAGGGACCGTTTGCTACAACTGTGTAGTGAGGCCACACCTCGAATACTGTGGGAAGTTTTGGTCTCCTTATTTAAGGGGAGGGGGGTTTACTTGTATTGGAAGCAGTTTAGAGAAGGTTCACGAGGCTGATTGCTGGGATGAAGAGTTTGTTTTGGGGAAGGGCTGAGCGGGTTCAGCCTATGCTCAAGGGAGTTTAGAAAAACGAGAGATCTTTTTGAAACATGTATGTTCTGAGGGGGCTTGGCAGGGTAGATGGTGAGAGGATGTTTCCCCTCATGAGGGAATCTAGAACGAGGAGGCATAGTTGGAAACCAAGAGGAAAATGTCTTCCCTCAGAGGTTTGTCAGTGTTTGGAATTCTCTCTGCCTCAGGGGGCAGTGGAGGCTGGGTCTTTGAATGTATTGATGGCTGAATTAGGCAGATTGTTTCATTGATAAGGGGGCCTAGGTTTATCATTCAATCCCTACAGTGCAGAAGGAGGCCATTCGGCCCATTGAGTCTACACTGACTCTCTGAAAGAGCACCCTACCTGGACCCTCTCCTCCTGCCCTATTCCCGTGACCCTACCTAACCTACACATCTTATGAACGCTAAGGGGCATTTTGGGTGGCCAATCACCTAACCTGAATGTGGTGGGAAACCAGAGAACTTGGAGAAAGCCAACGCAGACACGGAGAGAAAATGCAAACTCCACACAGACAGTCACCCAAGGTCGGAATCAAACTCGGGTACCTGGCGCTAACCACAGGAAAGCAGAATCAAAGCCGCAATCAGATCAGCCTTGATCTTATTGGCTGGTGGAGAGGACAATTAGCCTTGTGCTGCTCCTGTTTTTCCTGATCTTCTAATCTCCAAGAATACATCATCAGAAGAAAGAAACATAGAAACATAGAAAATAGTAGCAGCAGAATGCCATTCGGCCCTTCGAGCTCGCTCCGCCATTCATTATGATCATGGCTGATTACGCCTTCCCCCATATCCCGTGATCCCTTTTGTCCCAAGAGCTAAACTCCCTCTTGGAATTACATAACTTTTTGGCTTCAAGCGAGTTTCACAGGTGAATAACTTTCTCCTCAGCTCAGTTCTAAAAGGTCATTCACCTGAGGAAGGAGCTGTGCTCCGAAAGCTAGTGTTTGAAACAAACCTGTTGGACTTTAACCTGGTGTGTAAGACTTCTTACTGTGCTGACCCCAGTCCAACGCCGTCATCTCCACCTCATATTTATTCACATTATACTGCATCTGCCATGCATATGCCCACGCACTCAGCCTGTCCAAATCCCACTGAAGCATCTCTGCATCCTCCTCACAGCTCACCCTCCCACCCAACTTTGTATCATCTGCAAATTTGGAGATAATAGTTAGTTCCCTCGTCCAAATCATTAATTTTCACAGTAACTTCATTGCATTATTAATGTAAGCCTACTTGTGACAATAAATATTATTTATTTATTTATTTTAATATATAATGTGAGCAGTTCGGATCCTAACACAGATCCCTGTGGTAGCCCACTAGTCACTGCTTGCCAAACAGAAAAATACCCATTTATTCCAACTTTTTGCTTCCTGTCTGCTAACCAGCTCTCTATCTACCTCAAGACACTACCTGCAATCCCATGCGCTTTACCATTCCATATTAATCCGCTATGTGAGGCCTTGTCGAAAGCTTTCCAAAAGTCGAAAGAAACCACATCCACTGGTTCTCCTTGGTCAACTCTACTGTTTACACCTTCAAAGAATTCTAGTAGGTTTGTCAAGCATGATTTTCCTTTCGTAAATCCATGTTGACTTTGTCTGATTATACCACTGCTTTCCAATTGCTGTGCTATGAAATCCTTGATAATGGACTCCAGCAACTTCCCTAGTACTGACGTTCGGCTCGCTGGTCTATAGTTCCCTGTTTGCTCTCTACCTCCTTTTTTGAATAGCGGGATTATATTAGCTACTCTTCAATCTGTAGGAGCCATTCCAGAGTCCAAAGAGTTTTGGAAAATGACCACCAATGGATCTAGTATCTCTCAGGCCACTTCCTTTGGGATCACTCTGGGATGAAGATTATCAGGCCCTGGAGATTTGTTCGCCTTCAATCACATTAATTTCCCCCAAACCATTTCTTTACTAATACTAATTTCCTTCAGCTCCTCACTGAAACTTGTGCTTCTCAGAACGTCCGGTACATTATTCATGTCTTCCTTTGTGATGACCAGATAAAAAGTATGAATTCAGTTTCTCAGCAATTTCTTTGTTCCTCCTGCCTCTGCTTCCCTCCGACTTTGATCGGATGTCAAATGGAAAGCACAGCAGCTCTTTAAAAGCTGCTGCCTTGCCAGATTTTCTACCGTCCCAGTTAGGCTTCCTCCAGCTGATCCTGTGTGCTGGGGGCCTACGAATACTGGAAAGTCGGGCTCCTCTTTCAATGTTCACTGAAACCAGATCTCCTTGGGATGACTGTTGTACAATTCATGTCATGGGTGGCTTTAGCACCTGATATTCCTCAGATCGAAAATTGGGTTTTAATGTACTTAATCACAGAAAAGACGCAAGACCCCTCAAAATTAAAAGGATCCCCTGTTGTCAGGAAGAGGTATTACATTTCTAATACTACACAGTGGAATTGATATAGTGCAACGATGGTACAAATGACGGGTTTTTCGCATGATGACCTGTCCACACATGCTTCAGTGGGCAAGAAGGAGGTTCTGGACAGCAAGCAGGGGTTTAGTGGAATGATAAAGGAGGTGAATTGAAATTGCAGTTGTTGAGAGATGTTTTCACAGAATCATTAGGATGCAGAAGAAGGCCATTTGGCCCGTTTCGTCTCTACCAGCTCTCCAAGCAATCATCATGACTTAGTGCCACCCCCTGCCTTTTCCTCGAACATCGGGCGCGATTCTCCGCTCCCCACGCCGGGTGGGAGAATCGCGGGAGGGCCGGGCGACTCACGACACGCCCCCCGGCGCCCCCCGCGATTCTCCCACCCCCCACTAGGAAGAATCGGCGCACGCCGTTTTTCACGGAGACCGGCGATTCTCCGACCCGGATGGGCCGAGCGGCCTGCCGTTCGTGACCGGTTCACGACGGCGGCAACCACACCTGGTCGCTGCATCAAACGCTGGCTTGATGCTTGTGGGGGGCGGAGAGGGGAGTGAGCACCGCGACCGTGCTCGGGAGGGGATTGGCCCGCGATCGGTGCCCACCGATCATCGGGCCGGCGTCACAAAGGGACGCACTCTTTCCCCTCCGCCGCCAAGCAAGATCAAGCAGCCACATCTTGGGGGCGGCGGAGGGGAAGACGGCAACCACGCATGCGCGGGTTGAAGCCGGTCAACCTGCGCATGTGCGGCTGATGTCATTAGGCGCGCCGGCCGCGTCATTCTCAGCGTGCCGGGCCTTGACGCCAGCGACAAGGCCCGGCGGCCGAGAATAACGGAGCGCCGCTCCTAGTCCCCCGGGTGGGGGTGAATAAAGTGAGAGGAGCGGCCTCTGAGGCCGTCGTGAAACTCGGCCAAGTTCACAACGGCCTTCTCGATTTTCCACGGGAGCGGAGAATTCCACCCATCGTCTCTATTCAAATAATCAGCTAATGTCCTCTTAATGCCTTGATTAAACCCACCCTTACCACACTTCCAGGCAGAGTATTCCAGACCCCAACCATTCGTGTGAAAACAAGAATTTTCACATCACATTAGCTTCGTTAGCAAATCACTTTAAATCTGTGCCCTCTCGTTCTGGATCCTTTTACGAGCAGAAATGATTTCTCCCCATCTACTCTGTCCAGCTCTCTCACGATTTTGAACATCTCCATCAAATCGCCTCTCCGCTTTCTTCTCTCCAAGGACAACAGTCCCAACCTCCCTAATCTATCCTCATGACTGAAATTTCTCATCCCTGAAACCATTCTTGAAAACCTCTTCTGCACTCTCTCCAGCGAGTTCACTGTAGTGTGGTGCCCCAAACTAGAACCATAGAGTCATAGAATTTACAGTGCAGAAGGTGGTCATTCAGCCCATCGAGTCTGCATCGGCTCTAGGAAAGAGCACCCTACTCAAACCAACACCTCCATCCTAACCCCATAACCCAGTAACCCCACCTAAACCTTTTGGACACTAAGGGAAATTTAGCATGGACAATCCACCTAACCTGCACATCTTTGGACTGTGGGAGGAAACCGGAGCACCCAGAGGAAACCCACACAGCCATGGGGAGAATGTGCCGACTCCGCACAGACAGTGACCCAAGCCGGGAATCGAACCTGGGACCCTGGAGCTGTGAAGCAACACTGCTAACCGCTGTGCCACCGTGTCCCCCCTTACTGTGCACAATATTCCAGCTGAGGTCCAACTCATGTCTCATATAAGTTCAGCACAGCCTCCTGGCACTTGTACTCCATGCCTCTATTAATAGCGCCCAGAATGCTATATGCTTTATTAACTGCTCTCTCCATCTATCCTGCCATCTTCAATGGTCTGCACACCCAGCAACCCCTGCTCCTTTCTTGAAATGGTTTTAAAGATGGGAAAATGATGTCAGAAGGCAGAGGAAATTAGCAACGTAAATCCAGAGGGCAATAACAACAGCAACGTAGACTTAAAGAGCACGTATAATTCAGTACAGCACCCGAAGATCCTTCACAGGAGCGTTGTAACACAGACTTTGACACCATTGGTCAGAGGTAGGTTATAAAGGGCATTCTAAAGGAGGTGAGGCCTGCTGAGAGGCAGAGAGGTTTACACAAGGGCACAATAAATAGGAGCAGGAGGAGACCGTATTGCCTGCCCAGCCTATTCCACCATTCACCATGATCATGGCTGACCTTGGGATTCAACCCCTGGCTCCCTATACTCCTTAACTCCCAGAGAGACCAAAAACATGTCTATCTCAGCCTCAAATTCAATCAATGATGGAGCATCCACAGCCCTCAGGGACAGAGATTTCCAAAGAGTCACAACCCTTTGAGTGAAGACATTTCTCCTCACCTCAGACCTTGATCAGTTCCTTATCCTGAGACTGTGTCCCCCCTCTCTACCCCCTCCTCCCCTCATTGTTATAGACTCCCCAACCAGCGGAAACATCCTCTCAGTGCCTCCAATCAAGTCCCTTCAGAATTTTGAAGGTTTCAATGAAATCGCCTCTTGTCCTTCGAAACTCCAGAGAGCATAGGCCCAATTTAATCAGCCTCTCATCGTGAGACAAGAAAGTTTAGGAAGGAAATTCCAGAGCCTCGGGCCCAACCTGCCAATAGTGGAGCAATTAAAATTGGGGATGTTCAAGCGGCCAGAATTGGACAGTCAAAATAGGTGAAGGCTTTATCATCAACTATGTTGAAGAAGGGGGAGAATTTAAAGAAGACCACTTCTGAAAATTGTGCTGAAATATGCAGATTCTGAACTAGCTAAAATATATTAGCCAATAGTCGACAGATATAATTTGTATAATTCAACCTCTCTATAAAAATTCCACGTCGTATTTGATCGTCTTAGTCGAAAGTTCCCCCTTCCAAATATTTACCATGAATGTATTTACCAGTTGCCAGCTCATCAGTGCTAATTTCATTAGTGCATTTGTTAAATTTTGATAATTACGTCAAGTTCGTAAGCCACTAAAGGGACTGAAATTTCTGATACCCTGACTGCCCCCGACCTCTGACAATAAATTATTTCAACAAACAAATTAATAAGGTGCACTGGGACCTGTCCCTTTTAGCATGAGCATGTGCAGGCTTGTCTGGGGAAAGAATTGTGCATTTCTGTGCTTTTATTTAGGCCTTTTTGAACCCAAAGCTGGAAAAGATTTATTCTTGGCAGAGGGAACGTAAACACCGAGGCAAAAGGTGTTGTGGCATTGTGATGATTTGTTTTTCTGGAGGTTGTGATATAAATTGGAATAGAAGCCAATAAAACAGAGGTTGTGTTGAAGTTTAGAGGAGAACATTGACAGTTCCTGGGGCATTCTAGGCGGTTTGAGGGGATGAGAGAGGAATGAACTGTCCCCTGTAAGTGCAGGATTTTGATGGATAAAGGGGATGAGCTGTTGCTGCTGATTATAAAGTGCTGCGTAACCAGCGAGGTAGGCAATAGAGAAATGTCCTGATTTCCCAGATCACCAAACTGTTCTAGTTTACACACTAAAGCAGAGAAGATGGGCAATCAGTCCATGCTGGATTTAAACATTTTTCATTCATTCTTTGGATGTGGGTGTCATTAGCATTTATTACCCACAATGTCACAGTGGCACGATGGCACAGTGGTTAGCAATGCTGCCTAACAGCTCCACGGATCTCTGTTCAATTCTGGCCCCGGGTCCTTGTCTGTGCGGAGTCCGCACATTCTCCCCGTGTCTGCGTAGGTTTCTTCCGGGTGCTCCGGTTTCCTCCCACAAGTCCTGAAAGATGTGCTTGTTAGGTAACTTGGAGATTCTGAATTCTCCTTCAGTGTACCTGAACAGGCGGCGGAATGAGGCGACGAGGGGATTTTCACAGTAACTTCATTGCAGTGTTAATGTAAGTCTACTTGTGACAATAATAAAGATTATTATTATTAAGTTAGTAATACAGGCCTTCGATAGCTGTGGTTGTGACCCCCATTAGGATAATGAGACAAAGGGTGTGATTCACCGACTGGTATGGATCCGGGCTCAATGGATGAATCGCACAAGAGCCCCAAATTGGGCTCTTCTCCGGTCGCTGGGCCGATCGCGAGCCACCCATCTTGCTCCGTCCGGCGTGATCTGGATCTCAACCTGACTGGGTGAGATCCAAATCCGCATATTTAAATGAACCATTGGGCTCATTTAAAAACCGGACGCCATATGCACCTTGCCCCCAGGAGTCGATGGTCCCACCTGTGATAATTTGCCGTTTAGTACTGGTCGTCACAAACGTGGACCAGGCCTAATCGCACCTCGGAGGCTCTTGAAGGACAATAGAGACCCCCAGCTGATCAGGGTCAGAGCAGGGTAGTACCCTGGCACTCCCCCTGGCACCTGTCCACCTTGGCACTGCCATGGTGCTGAGCTGGCAGTACCAGGGTGCTCAGGTGCCAGGTTGGCACTGCAAGGGTTCAGGTCCGGGGCGGCCTTGCCCATTGGTGGGGGGATGATGAGGGGGCATTCTCAGAGTCCCCGGCAAGGCTGGGGAGGGGCAGGGGTGGGGTGGTGGGAGATTCCATAAAGGGGGCGGCGTGGGCCTGAAAGATGGGACGTGTAGAGATCGGGGCTGCCATTCAAAATGGAGCCCCAATCTGCAAAGGGCCAGCTTGCCAACCCAAAAACGACTAAAGTGCGGCGTTGGCAGGGAGATACTCCAAAAACCGGCAAAGTGGTGACAAATAGCGGGGTCAATCCTGGCACTCAGCCGCCTAGAAACACCCTGCAAAATGTGCCCAAAAGTTGACTTTAACTTTTGTTCGCTGATGGCTTGTGGCAGCACCAAATGGGTGCCATGGAGCTCGACTGATTTCTGAACTGAAATGCCCCTTTAAATTCTCACCTTTTTTTGTTGGTGAGAGTGGCCAAATGGACTGTTGTCTGAGGTCTGATTGCTGCTGCAAAAAATGCCTGTGAAATAGTAACTATTAATTTGTTCGAAAGCCCTTTTATTTAATAATGTGAATAATCTTGCAACAATATTCAGAATTAAAATGCATCAATAGTCAAAATTCTGTTACAATAATCATAATCCTACTGCATCAATGCTCAGAGTCCTATTCATTTTTGTTTTAAATTTTAGATTACCCAATTATTTTTTCCAATTAAGGGGCAATTTAGCCTGGCCAATCCACCTACTCTGCACATTTTTGGGTTGTGGGGGCGAAACCCACGCAAACACGGGGAGAATGTGCAAACTCCACACGGACAGTGACCCAGAGCCGGGATTGAATCTGGGACCTCAGCGCCGTGAGGCGGTTGTGCTAACCAGTAGGCCACCGTGCCTATTCATAATTAGAGTCCCATTACATTCAATAATAATAATCTTTATTAGTGTCGCAAGTAGGCTTACATTAACGCTGCAATGAAGTTACTGTGAAAATCCCCTAATCGTCACATTCTGGTGCCTGTTCGGGTACACAGAGGGGGAATTCAGAATGTCCAATTCACTTAACAAGCACGTCTTTCGGGACTTGTGTGAGGGAACTGGAGCATCCGGAGGAAACCCACGCAGACACGGGGAGAACGCGCAGGCTCCGCACAGGTAGTGACCCAAGCGGAAATCGAACCCGGGACCCTGGCGCTGTGAAGCAACAGTGCTAACCACTGTGCGACCGTGTCACCCATAATTAGAGTCCTATTACTTTAGGATTCAGGATACTACATTAGCAATCAGGATAATTACATTATATTATTAGCCTGTAGTCTATTGTATCAACAATCAGGATCTTATTGAATCAAAGATCAGTGTCCTATTACATCAATATTCAGGATTGAACCACATTGATTACACAATTCCTATTATGTTAATGATCAAAACACCATTGTATCAGTAATCAGGATACTATTAAATTATTACTCAGAATTATTATTTTTTTTAAAATGTTTTTTATTGAGTTTTCATATTTTATATCCAACAAATTACAAACTATTAGAAAAAAAACAACGCAAAAATGAACATGTATATTTACAGGTAAGCAGCTTCGTAATAATAACTGTGGCCTCCCCCCTTTAGCCGGCATACATATTTTACATTCCCCAATATGGCCGAGGCACATGTTTATAGGCATTTATTTACAGTTTGGTTTTGGGCCTTAGCTTGCCATCAAACCCCCATAACGAACCCGTAGCCCTCCCCCTCCCCCGGCTACCTTCCCCCGATTCCCGTCCATTTTCCCCTGATTCTTGGCTACCCGACTATTCTACCTCTTGTTCGTTGGCCACAAACAGGTCCCGGAACAATTGCATGAATGGCTCCCACGTTCTGTGGAAGCCGTCGTCTGACCATCGGATGGCGAATTTGATTTTCTCCATTTGGAGAGATTCCGAGAGGTCGGACAGCCAATCTGCAGCTCTGGGCGGTGCTGCTGACCGCCAGCCAAACAGGGTTCTACGGCGGGCGATCAGGGAGGCAAAGGCAAGGGCGTCCGCCCTCCTCCCCAGGAATAGATCTGGCTGGTCTGAAACCCCGAAGACCGCCACTATCGGGCATGGCTCCACCCTCACCCCCACCACTTTGGACATAGCCTCGAAGAAGGCTGTCCAGTACTCCACAAGTCTGGGGCAAGACCAGAACATGTGGGCGTGGTTGGCCGGGCCTCTTTGGTACCGTTCACATCTGTCCTCCACCTCCGGGAAGAACCTACTCATATGGTTTCTTGTTAAGTGGGCTCTATGTACCACTTTTAGTTGCGTCAGGCTAAGCCTTTCGCACGTGGAGGTGGAGTTGACCCTATGCAGTGCTTCGCTCCAGAGTCCCCACCCTATCTCAATCCCCAGGTCGTCCTCCCATTTCATTCTTGTTGTGTCCAGTACGGTGTCGTCCCTTTCTACCAGTCGGTCATACATGTCGCTACATTTCCCTTTCTCTAGGATACTTGCGTCCAGTAGGTCTTCCAGTAGTGTCTGTCGTGGCGGTTACGTCCTTGTCTCCTTTCGTAAGAAGTTTTTGAGCTGCAGGTACCGTAGCTCGTTCCCCCCAGCTAGTCGAAATTTCTCTGTCAGTTCGTCCAGTGTTGAGATCCTGTCGTCCGTGTATAGGTCCCTGACTGTCAGTGTCCCCCCGTCCTGCCTCTACCTTTTGAAGGTGGCGTCAGTCAGTGCTGGTGTGAACCTATGGTTGTTGCAGATGGGAGCTTTGTCTGACATTTTGGTCAGGCCAAATTGCTGCCGCAGTTGGTTCCAGGATTGGAGGGTGGCTGTCACCATTGGGCTGCTGGAGTGTTTTTTGGGTGGGGTTGGGAGTGCTGCCGTGGCGAGGGCCCGGAGGGAGCTCCCCATGCAGGAGGCCTCCTCCGCACGCACCCACTCGACTTCTGGCTCCTGGATCCATCCCCTTACTCGCTCGGCTGTTGCCGCCCAGTGGTAGAATTGTAGATTCGGGAGGGCTAGCCCCCCCCTGGATTTTGTTTTTTGTAGGACCTTCTTTGGGATCCTAGCATTTTTTACTCAGAATTATTTTAATTTCTAATCAGAAACCAATTGCACCATTATTCAGGAATCTATTAAAGGCACATTTAATTACATCAAAGTAATTTGCCAGTTACGAACATCCGAACATGGGAGCCATTGCACAGTAGTTAGCACTGTTGCTTCACAGCACCATGGTCCCAGGTTCGATTCCCAGTTGGGTCACTGTCTGTGCAGAGTCTGCACGTTCTCCCCGTGTCTGCGTGGGTTTTCTCCGGGTGCTCCGGTTTCCTCCCACAAGTCCCAAAAGACGTGCTTGTTAGATGAATTGGACATTCTGAATTCTCCCTCCGTGTGCCCGAGCAGGCGCCGGAGTGTGGCGACAAGGGGATTGTCACAGTAACTTCATTGCAGTATTAATGTAAGCCTACTTGTGACAATAATAAAGATTATTATTATTATTCAGCCCTCCGAGCCCACTCCACCATTCAGCTAGATCATGGCTGAGCATCGACCTCAACACCATGTTTCCATGCTCTCCCCATTTCCCTTATTATCACAGGTATTTAGAAATCTGTCAATCTAAGTCCTGAACACACTCAATGGCCCATAACCTCCAGGCTCTCCAGTGTCAGATTCCCGGGTTCCCCAAAAATGTGCCGGGGAATCCCTCTGGGAAGTCCCCAGGTGAACACTTGCATCATAATTGTCCACAGGCGCTAACTGTCTCTGGACAATTGTGCTGCACTGGGAACCATCTGAGAAAATAATTTTAACCGCTAACTTCCAATTTACACTCATAAATGTTAGAAAATGCAAATGTTAGAAGAAATGAAACCTCTTCTAACTTCAGTGTAACTATTTTGAATATGCAGATCGATCCTTGTGAGGGGCTCCCCTTACATCCTCAACCCCACAGGAACCTCTCCCGCTCAGCATTCCCTGCACCCCATCTCCCAACCAGCACCTTTTCACTGACCTGACCCCCCCCCCCCCCCCCCCCACCCCCCCCACCCCCCACACCCGATCAGAGCCAAACCGGTTAGAGCCCTCCCCTTCTCAACCCAGCCCAATCCCCACCCCCCGTGACCCCACTCTTCCCCCCAATCCAACCCGATCTGGCTGGTCATCCCCTCGCCCAACCTGACGACCTGACCCTCTGACCCGACTCACCCCGACCTGACCCCCCCCCCCCACAACCCTGACCTGAGCCTCCACCTGACCCTGCTGGACCCTTCCCTCAACCGACCTGACCACTCCCCAACCCGATCTGTCCCGACCTCCCAGACCCAACTTGACCCCTAACCCCCAATGTCTGACCCCCCCACCCCCAATGTCCAAACCCCCCCTAGCTCCCATGCCTATCCCTCCCACCTCCCTCAATGTCCGATTCCCACCTGTTTAAACCTCCATCCCCATGTCCATCCCTCATCGCGCCCCGCACCGCATTTCCGACAGCCCCACCTCCCAAATCCCATCCACTTCCCTTAGGCTGGAACGGATGAGTACAGAGTGACAATCCGAAGCTGATTGGCACTCGAAGGAAGGTATGGCCCGGGGGCAGCATGGAGGTGCAGTGGTTAGCACTGCAGCCTCAAGGCGCCGAGGTCCCAGGCTCGATCCTGGGTCACTGTCCGTGTGGAGTTTGCACATTCTCCCTGTGTTTGCGTGGGTTTCGCCCCCACAACCCAAAGATGTGCAGGGTGGGTGGATTGACCACACTAAATTGCCCCTTAATTGGAAAGAATGAATTGGATACTCTAAATTTACTAAAGAGAAAGGAAGGTATGGCCCAATGACTGAGCTTCCATGGTCCTCTGGGATAGAGGATTCCAAAGAATTTTGGAAATTTCAATGAGATCGCGCCTTATTCTTGTAATCTCTCAGGAATACAGGCGTAATCCCCTCAACCTCAATTGTATCCACAATCATAATCCTATAAATTAATAATCAGGATGGGTTACATTAATAATCAGAGTCCAAATACATTAATTATCCATTAATGATCATTCCCACCCCCCATGCCACAAACGCGTACACACACTGTCCTACTCAACACCTCTCGTAAACCCTCAGCATTTCAGTCTGAGGCATTAAACTGGAGTCACATCAGGAAAAGGTTTAGGAAGCACTGTTGTAATAGATTAGCGACTGAGTCATGAGCCGACCTCATTGTCCAATTGCTGTTAAGTGAACAGAAGTTGAGGTTAGGAAGAATTTAATCGCTGGTTTCTAACAGAAAATTTCAAATAGTAAGGCTTTTATTAATCTCAATCTTGAGGTCAGAAGAGCCCATTGAAATGTGACATCTGGAACTTTGAAATAAGAACACATCATTTTGCATTGAGTCTGGGTCATCACTGTTGTTAGGCACAGCAGCTTTGTTACAGCCCCAATTCCTGGCCTTTTGCCCATATCCCTTCACATATTTCATTAGGATACCATTATTTCCCAAGTTGGTACCTTCATAGACAGTCACTGTGTGCCATCTGGACATGTTCTACATACAATCGCCCCTTTGTATGAGGGTGGTATTCCTGGGATTTGCTTTTTCCGACTTGCCTTGGATTCTAGGATTGTGGCTCTTTGCTCTGGATTCCCCACTAAAGACAGAAACTATGCGCTAATTTCCTTCATTTTGTAAAATGCATCAATCACATCACATTTCACCTCTTGGTTTCCCAGGATGACTCAGGCTCACATTGGACTCTAGTCCCTTTATCCCAGATATTATCCTGGGTAGCACGGTAACATCGCGGTTAGCACTGTTGCTTCACAGCACCAGAGTCCCGCGTTTGATTCCCAGCTTGGATCACTGGCCGTGCAGAGTCTGCACGTTCTCCCAGTGTCTGCGTGTGTTTGCTCCGGGTGCTCCGGTTTCGTCCCAAAGATGTGCTTGTTAGGTGAATTGGACATTCTGAATTCTCCCTCTGTGTACCCAAACAGGCGCCGGAATGTGGAGACCAGGGTATTTTCACAGTAACTTCATTGCAGTGTTAATGTAAGCCTACTTATGATACTAATAAAGATTATTTTTACATTGATTTTCTGAAAAGTCAGACACTCTTTTTAGGGTGTGGTATAGAATACAAAACGTGGCATTCTAATTGGTTGCCTTTAAAAAAAATATTATTATTGAAACATTAACAATTTTTATACAGAGTTTACCAAAAAACCAAATAATAACACATAATAACAGGGATAACGCCTGGAGTCACCTGAACTCATCCATGTCCATGAGCCCACATTTCTCCTTCAGGTATCCCAGACGATTGAACCAACTTTCTAAAAATATATCTCCCACCTTCTCCAACCCTTTCTCCTTCCACTCCGAAACCTCACATTCAGCCTAGCAGGCTCGAATAATTGGTTTGCACAATTGGGACCTAGCCTTGAGGCAGGCTTCAAGTTGAAATGTTGATGGAGCTGCCTCCAAATTTTTAACGTGGTTACTACCATCGGGTTAGCCAAATGTTTCTTCGGCACCAGTGGGAATGGAGCCACGACCAGTGCCCCCCAAGCTTGTCTCCTGCACTGACTCTGTTTCCACCCACATCTCCTCCGAATCCCCGTACCACTCCATCCTTTCAGCATCATCCGCCCAATAACATTGAAAGTTTGGTAGGCCAAGCCCCCTGTTTGTCTCTCCCTCTGGAACACTATCCTCCTGATCTTCGGGCCCTTACCCACTCAAATAAACCCAGTCACAAGCTGGTCGATCTCTCTGAAAAATGCCTTGGGCAGGAACACCGGGAGGCGCTGGAATAAAAATAAAACTCTCGGCAAGATATTAATCTTAGCCGATTATACGAGGCTCACCATGGATAATGGGTTTCGTGGGTTTCCTCCGGGTGCTCCGGTTTCCTCCCACAGTCCAAAAATGTGGTACCGATGCCGCCTGGGTCACACCGGTGGTGGCCTGCAGCATATCCCCCGGAGGATCTCCCACTTTGTGGTGGTCTGCTGTGCCCTCCACAACCTGGATCAGCAGCAGGACACCATGCTGGAGGAGGAAGTACACCTGAGGAAGAGGAGGAGGAAGAGGGGGCTGGTCCTGGAGGGGCTGGAGGATGAACCCGGGAGGAGCTACAGGACGGGCTGGAGAGTGGAGGACAGGTGGCGGCAAGGGTCCGGCACGTCCAGAGGACCAGGTAAGCCCTCAGCCACACTAGATTCATATTGGACGAAGCTATGTGCATCAGCTCAAACCCCGCCCCCCCCATTTCCCTCCATCCCTGTCATACCCCCCCCCATCACACCATCTGAACAGGGTCTGCATCGGGAGTGTTTGATCTTGGACCACTGTGCCCAGGGTGGGGGGGGGGGGGGGGGGTAGGGTGGAGTGGAGAGCAACAGGAGGTGGGGATGCAGGTAGCCCGATGTGAAGATTATTGTCACAGAGGCTTCACATGTCTCAGGTGTTACAAGTCCTAATAGTGAACTATTGACATTTCCATTCCCCCTAACTACAGAGAGGACCCCCCCCCCCCTCCCGCCCCTCCCCAAGTGCCCACTCAGTGCTCTTACATTATCTCCCATGTGGAAGATGCTGGCTTGGCTTCCAGCACTTCTTCCTCCTTGACACTGCCTGCAGGACCCTGGGGGCTCCATGGGACGGAGGAGCAGCTGGGGGCCTCTATATCATTTGGCTTTGCCAGGTCTGGAGGCTCACCAATGTATGCACCATTGTGTCGACACCCTCAGTGAAGCACCTCTGTGACTGGGCCACACTCTGGAGTGCCTCGGCAATATACCTCTGCATCTCGGACACGTCCTCAGCGACTGGGACATGATGTCGAGGCCATCAGCCATGGCCGTCACAGACTGAGCCATGCCTTGGACACCACTGCTCAAGATGAGGACATTATGCTGCCGGCTTTCCACTGAAGCTGCCACCCTAGCAGTGTTGACCTCAGTGCCATGCATGGTCGGCAACATCCTGCAATCAAAACCTTTGGGACTCCTCCAATCATCTGTGCAGCCGCTGGAATGTTCCTGTCACCCCCTCACGAATCTCACGACTGTGTTCTATAATCTGCATCAACTCTGGGAGAACCTTGTACACCAGCTCAGCATCTGGCTGGGACCCAGCTGAGTCCTGGGATCCAGCAGACCTCCAACTGCCAGAGTGTTACTCGATGGCCGCTTTGACTAGGTGTTCCTGCCTCCACCTGATGTGCATCTGCAACTGTGTAGTGCTCACCAGATTGTGCACCAGGAGCATGTCCACTAATCTCACCCACCGAGGTGTGTGTCTCTGCGCTGTTGTGAGGTGAAGGTGACAGCTGTGATGCCTCGCTGGTGGTCCCCTCTCCTCCAAGGTGGTCTCTTGGGTGGCGGGAGGGGGAAACGATCCGGATGGCCCGGCCTCATCAATCCTGTGGACATGTGGTCAGTGAGAGGGAAGGATCATTTTGTCTGACATGAACAACTGAGACAGGTCATCTGGGTGAAGGGGGAGTGGATCCCCAACTCTGTGATGCAGGACAATCTCGCTGGTGGTAACTGCTCTCTAATCAGTCAATCCCGGGATCTCCAGGGCCCGTTCCTCCTAGAGGGTGAGACATGGATCTCTGTCTTGGCCCTTTCCCGCTTATTATGGCCTATCTTCTATTATGGGCATTGTGAGCCGTACACCTGATAGGTCAGGAGACTCAATAACAGGTGGCATGTCTGGACACCGCACCTAGACAAGAAGGAGTTGTGCTGATGGATGCCAGGGGGTGTTGAAGAACAAGCACAACTTTGGTGCGAGGTGTGAGCCAGTGATCTGTGGGGAGGCATTTGGAAATTTGAGGGGTGGCAGGTGGAACTGATACCAGGAGTGAGGTGGTAACTCACCCTGACAGCTCGGTAGAAGTTGTTGGCCTTCTGACATTGGATGCCGGTCCTCCTGGTCAAGCTGCTTGATGGAACCATCAATTCACCAGACACGTGCTTTCCGATATGAACAGTGGTTTTAATCTACTTACTACAGAGCCAGCCTGTTACCCGTTGATCAACTCTCAGTGAACTGCAGGCTGACTCTGGACAAGGGTATTTATACAGCAGCACAAGGGGGAGGAGTCATGGGCGGAGCCAAGGGTGGAGCCCCGTACAAACTCCTGAGCATTCCCAGAGCTACTCCCCCTAGTGGTCGAATAACGCTACTGCACTTACAAAGATACAGTGTGAATTACCAAGTTACATTCACCACACTGCCCACACTGACACTGCCACTGACTCCCAGGCAGCATTGCTGATCCTGCTGCTGATCCTCCGACCCCCTCGGGGGAACAGGATGTCCAGTCTCGCATCCACAGCGTCGAGAATCCTGGCCAGGTTGCCAAAGCGAGGAGCAGGTCTGCGCTCTGCCATGCTTGTGTGTTGCCTGGGAGTGAGTGGTGAGGGAGCGTTTAAAAGCAGCTCCCCCTTCTTAGCAAAAAGTTGCTGAGGTGCCAGTCTTGTGAATCAGACAGCGAGACAGTCAATAATGGCAAGACTCATGTGGGGGCTCATTTCCGGTACTTAGTGCCGTTAAATACTGGCCGCGATTTTGTCAAAGCGAGTAACACCCCGACAAACCCACCCAAAATGTCATGTAGAAATGTTTCTGTTGAATTATGCCCAGAGAGACAATTTAAATAAAGGATACAATTCTAAAGTGGGTGCAGCGGGACCTGGGTGTGTTTGTACAAAAGTCACTGACAGTGGCAGGACCAGCTGAGAGAGTGGTTAATAAAGTGTACAGTAGGAGGAGTTCTGGAAGGGGGTGGCGAGGACGGTGTCAAGGGTGGTGGGATCCAGGGTCAAGCCAGGATGGGGACTCGCGATCTTTGGGGTTGGGGTAGAGCCGGGAGTGCAGGAGGCGAAAGAGGCCGGTGTGCTGGCCTTTGCGTCCCTAGTAGCCCGGCGAAGGATTTTGCTACAGTGGAAGGACGCGTGGCCCCCAAGCGTGGAGACCTGGATCAATGACATGGCGGGCTTCATTAAGCTTGAGAAGGTTAAATTCGCCCTGAGAGGATCGGTGCAAGGGTTCTTTAAACGGTGGCAACCTTTCCTCGACTTTCTGGCTCAACGATAGGGTACTGGGACAGTAGCAGCAACAACCCGGGGGGGTGGGGGGGGGGGGGGGGGGAACGTTGATTATGTTGGCTTATTTTATTTAAATTTGATTTATCTAATTTTAATTTATGGTTAAGTTCTCTTGTTTGGGGGGGGGGTGGGGGAATGTGATACATGTGATGTTACGGTATGGGGGGGAATTGTGGGTGTTATGGGGCTGTTAGTTGCATATTACTGCTTTTTGCTATACTTTTTGTTATATTTTCTGTAAAAAATTCCAATAAAAATTATTTAAAAAAAAAAAGTGTACAGTAGTGATCTGACTCGGGTGAGAATAAAGGGGTTCTTCCTGTGGGAATGGTACCATTTGGCCCCGCCATTTTGGCGCCAATCTTTTGGCGCTGTTTGTTTGGCGCTGAACTGGTTTGGCGCCGATTGTTTTGGCATTCAACGATTTGGCGCCGAATCTTAATTACCTACTTAATAACCACTTTAAAAACCAACATTTTAAATGTAGTTCTGTACCTAGTTCCACCAGAATTCCACCTAGTTCTGTAGCGCAACATAGTCTTAGAATTTTACTGTAAAGATTTAAATGTAGTAGAAATGGCTGAAAGTATTTTAAGTAAGAAAGACAAACCTAAATTTTCTCACAATGGATATCTATATGTGTTCGACAAGCATAGCAAGAAGGACACTTTGATGAAGTTTTGGAGATGTGAAAACAAGAACGAGTGCCAAGCCCGTATACACACTAAAACAATGAAGTGATAAAGGAAATAAACGAGCATTCTCATGGTGCTTCAGCAGCAAGCGTGGAAGTAGCTGCAATTAAAACAAGTGTAAAGCGCCGGGCTGGAGAGAGTCAAGATCAACCATCGGCAATTTTAAGTTCTTGTACAGAAAATATTTCTCAAGCCGCTCAAGGAGTACTTCCAACTGCAGACGCAATGAAGCAAATTGTAAGGAGAAGAAGAAATCAAATGAACCTCGTTCCTCCAAATCCTGTTCATGTTCGTGAATTAGTGATCCCCGATGATTACAAACATTATATGAAGAACAATGGTGAACGTGAGAACTTTTTAATAGCAGACAGTGGTCATGAAGATGATAGAATTTTAATTTTTGGGAGACAGAGCTGGACTGTGTTTCTATTAGATTCTGAAGTGTGGTAGTTGATGGGACCTTTAAATTATCTCCTCCGTTATTTACACAGGTTATGTAATCGCACAATCAACGGAGAGGACCGAACTAACCATCACGCAGAAGCAGCACATCTAGAGGTATATGCGGAATTAGGATTTCACCACCCAATTATATGGAAATTCATTGGTGGACTGAGAAAAATTCAAAACAACCGAGATGCATATTATGAACAATTGGTTGCTGGGCATGCTCCAAAACAAAAACTTCTTAACTATGTGAGAGCTGACGAGCGCATTTTGAATATTGTGCGCCAGTTTGATGAGAGAGAACCATTAGAATATTTGCGTGGTATAGCCCACAATTACGAAATACAGAAAATTACTGAGTTTTAATTATATCTTTTACATAAATATTTTATGCCAGAATAAAGGTTTAGTATTTTTATCCAGAATAAAGGTTTCGTATTTTTATCCAGAATAAAGGTTTCGTATTTTTATCCAGAATAAAGGTTTCGTTTTTTTATCCAGAATAAAGGGTTTGTTTTTTATCCTAGTTTAATTTCATTCCAGGACCCTAGCAGACTATCAACATTCTATGAAACGGAGAATCCCGCCCTCGATCTGAACCTTGAGTTATTTGGAGAATACATTTATGATTTTGTTAGGGATAATTGATTGGTATCACAAGCTAATTCATCTTAAATCCTAGTTTCCATTTATTTACATGCTTTAATTTTAATTTTGGCGCCAAACCGTGGTGGGCCATAAAAATGAGCGCCATAACAACTAGCACCAAAAAAACGGCGTCAAAAGATCGGGGCCAAAAAGGCGGCGCCAAAAAGCACCCGACCCCTTCCTGTGGGTAGCAGATGAGTGTGAGGGGTGTGGGTGGGGGCCAGCGTATCACACGCACATGTTTTGGGATTGCGATAAATGGGGAAGATTCTGGGTGGGGGTGTTCACGGTATTAGCCAGGATAGTGGAGGAGGAGGTGGACCCGGACCCTTTGGTGGCGATATTTGGGGTTTCGGAGAAGCCGGAGCTCATGGAGAGGAGGAAGGCCGATGTCTTGACCTTCGCTTCTCTGATTGCACGGCGGTGAATTTTGCTGGAGTGGCAGTCGGCATCGCCATCGGGGGTAGCAGCATGGTTGGGTGACCTGTACGACTTCCTGCGGTTAGAGAAGATACAGTATGAGTTAAGGGGCTCAGCAGGGGATTTGAGACAAGGTAGGGGATGTTTGTGACCGTGTTTGAAGAGCTGCCCATTGCAGGGAGGGGGGGGGGGGGGGGGGTGGGTGAAAAAGGGGAAAAATCTGTAGAGACTGTATAGTTGATTGTCGGGGTGTGTTTATTTGTTGTAACCTGTTTTGATACATGTTTGTAATAAAATGCATTAAAAAAAAGTGTACAGTATCCTTGGGCGGGATTCTCCGGTACCCGGCGGGGCGGGGGGTCCCGACAGGACGGAGTGGTATGAACCGACGCCGACGCAAAGGTGCGGAGTCCTCCACACCTTCAGGGGCTAGGCCAGCCCCGGAGTGGTTGGCGCCCCGCCGGCCGGCATGGAAGTCCTTTGGTGCCATGCCAGCCAGGGCCAAAGGGACTCTGCCGGCTGGCGCGGGTCCGCGCATGCGCGTGAGCATCAGCGTCTGCTGACGTCATCCCCGCGCATGAGCGGGGGGGGTTCACCTACGTGGCTGGCCATTGCGGAGGCTTACACGGCTGGCACGTAGGAATAGTGTGCCCACACGGCACAGGCCCGCCCGCGGATCGGTGGGCCCCGACCCCTGGCCAGGCCACTGTTGGGGCACCTCCTGGGGCCAGATCCCCCCGCGACCCCCCAAGAACCCTGGAGTCCACCCGTGCCGCCAGGTCCCGCCAGTAAGGGACCACCTCCAATCTACGCTGGTGGGACTGGCATAGAACGGGCGGGACTTTGGCCCATTGCGGGCTGGAGAATCGCCGGGGGGGGGCTGCTGCCAGCGGCCGCCGACCGGTGCGGCGCGATTCCCGTCCTCGCCATTTCTCCGGCGCTGGAGAATTCAGCAGCCGGCGTTGGCCGGATTCACTCCGCCCCCCCCGGCAATTCTCCGACCTGGCGGGGGGTCGGAGAATACCGGCCCTTGGCTTTATTCATTGAGGCGTAGAGTATAAGAGCTAGGAAGTTACGTTGAACGTGTGTAAGATATTATTTTGGCCTCAGCTGAAATATAGCTTCCAGTTTTGGGAACTGCACTTTGTGAAGACATTGGAGAGAGTGCGGAAAAGATTCAAGAGAATGGTTCTAGCGATGAGGAACTTTAGTTATGAAAATGGATTGGAGAAATGAGGACTGTTTTACTTGGGAAAAGAGAAGGCAGAGAGGAGAGGTGACAGAAGTATTCAAAACCATGAAGAGCGTGGACAGAGCACATCGGGAGAAACTGCTTCCACTGGTGCAATGATCGAGAACGAGAGGGCCCAGATTTAAAGTAATTGATAAACCTTTTCACCCAGCCGGTGGTTGAAGTCTGGGATGTACTGTCCGAGAGTGTGGTGGAGGCAGGTTCAATCAATGTATGCAAAAGGGAATTAGACTGTTATCATCTGAAAATAAAGAGTATTCAAGGCTACGGGGAGACGGTGGTAGAATGACACTCAGTGATTATTTATTTGGAGAGCATGATGGGCCGAATGGCTCCCTTCTGCACTGCAACAATTCTATACCCCATAACTTGCTGTTTTTTTCCTTCAGAATGTCCTACCTCCCTCTTCCCATGCCCACATCTACTGAATTGCGATGTCTCAATTGTACTAGATTCTTCTAAATGCACAATATATCTAAGTGTACGCTAAACAATAATAAGGAGTCCAGAGACACTGCAGCTAAACAGACAGCATGTAAATAAAAAGCAGCTGTTACTGTTGTTAATCGTGGCACTCGAGTTGACAACACTGTTAGACAGCTGCTTGGCACCATTTTGCATTTTGCAGAGGGCTATTAAATAACATAATTAGCACATCATTATGGAATATAACTAGACAATGCTGAATATAGACGATACTAATGTTAACTTTCTTCACACAGAGTTGTAAAAAGCATTGAATGCTTAGTTGAGGGAAGTCAAGGGATATGGGCATATCTTGAGGAGACAAATTGCTTCCAATTGCATCTATTGCTTAAATTATTATGTTGAAACCTTAAAGAAAGATTGAAAGGCTAACATATGAAGATTTATTACGACATGAGGCTATCCCAAAACCCGATCCAGCCAATGAAGTACTCTACCGATAAACTATGTTTACCTTGAGACAGACAGAAAATAATATTTTCAGATTATTTTGAAAGCAACAGTAAGAGTACATTGGAGCTTACAGGAGTAGTTTCAAAAAGAATCAGGGATGACCTTTTCATGAAATTTACAGTGCAGAAGGAGGCCATTCAGCCCATCAAGTTTGCACCCTATTTAAGCCCACCCTATCTCCATAACTCAGTTATCCTACCTAATCTTTTGGGATACCAAGGGGCAATTTATCATGGCCAATCCACCCAACCTACACATTTTTGGACTGTGGGAGGAAACCAGAGCATCTGGAGTAAACCCATGAAGGCACGGGGAGAAAGTGCAAACTCCACACAGATGGTCACCCAAGGCTGGAATTGAACCCGGGTTGCTGGAGCTGTGAGGAAGCAGTGCTAACCACTGTGCCACCATACCGCCAGCAATTATTGATTTGCAGGTGAAGTGTTCTGCTAATAGATCTTGAGAACCATTTACTTGTTTACAGATAGCAAGCTGATGGAATATTGTTTAGCTTTGTAGGACCCCTGGGGTGTAGACAATTTATGAAAGCTATTGGGCGGGATTCTCCGCCCGCCGTGCCACATTTATGCCCTGACCGGCCAGTGGGATGCTCCTTTACGCCAGCTGGTCAATGGGGTTTCCCATTGTGGGGCAGGCCCATGTCGTCGGGAAACCCCCGAGCGCCGGCATAACGGAGAATCATGCCGGCGGAGAATCCTGGCCCGTGTGTTTGATCCTGGCTGAACAAGTCAAGGGACATCTTGTAAGAAGAGAAAAGAGAAAACCTTATGCATTGGGTACAGATTGTGTAGTTAATGGGAGGTGCCAGGTCTGTCTGAAGAGTCCGTAGGTCCTAGAACTGATATCTGGGGCGAAATTCTCCAACCCCATGCAGGGTCTGAGAATCGGTGGGCGGCGCCGCTATTGCCGCTCCCGGCATGTTAAAGATTCACCCACCCGCCATAAAACGGCGTTCTTCAAATCCCGCCGGCCGCCTCGGAAAATGGCTGGCGCCGGCGGGATGGCGGTAGGGGTGGGGTAGGGGTAGGGGTAGAGCTAGGGGGGTAGGGGTAGGGGGGTACGGGTAGGGGCAGCGGCGTGCAGAGGGGGGGGGGGCGACGGTGCGTTGGCCCCGGGCATCCATTGGATGGGGGCATCAGCAGATCTTCCTCAAGGCTCCCCTTCCTCCCAGCTGCCTTGTCTTTGTTAGAGAGAGATAGAGAGAGAGGGAGATTGTGGGGACAGACAGAGAGAGAGAGACAGAGAGAGGGAGTCCCGTCCGTCCTCTGGCTGAGAGCAGGGCTTTGGTGAGTATATTGCAATCTGCCTAAACCCAGGAATATTGCCTGGTTAGAATGCAGAGGGAAATGCTGGGATCCCGGGGTGGGAGATGTGTCTGGATTTGTCTATTTCTGCTTCAGCCTCTGCGATTTCAGGTCAGTTTCACAACAACAGGAAAAATGCGCGGAGAGAGAGGGAAAAACTTTTGGAAAAGTTTCTGGGTTCTGCCTTTATAATTCACAGTGCAGAAAGGGTTCTGCGCTGTGAATTATAAAGGCACCTTTTCTAATCCAGGGGAGAAACAACCTTTTGAAGAGTCTGAGGAAATAAGCAGGAATTTGGATTAATTTTGCCTCCCCAACCCCTGGGCCTCTTTCTCCTCCCTCCCCCTTTCTCCTCCCTCCCCCTTTCTCCTCCCTCCCCTTTTCTCCTCCCTCCCCTTTCTCCTCCCTCCCTCTTTCTCCTCCCTCCCCCTTTTTCCTCCCTCCCCCTTTCTCCTCCCTCCCCCTTTCTCCTCCCTCCCCCCTTCTCCTCTCTCTCTCTCACATTCTCTTCATCCTGCCCTTTGTTCCAGAGCTATTTGATCCCCCTGTGCACTGGCACAGATTTACAGTGCGGTTTAGGTTCTGTGTTTACCCCAGGTGTGGGGGCGGGGAAAAGAGGGAGGGTTCGGCATTCCTCAGGGGCACTGCATTGAACCACCCCCTCCCCCCTCCCAAATCATCCTCCATCTAATCTCATCCATCCCTCTTTTCCCCGCCCCCACACCTGGGGTAAACGGAGAACCTGACACCGCACTGTAAATCTGTGCCAGTGCACAGGGGGATCAAATAGCTCTGGAACAAAGGGCAGGATGAAGAGAATGTGAGAAATAGACAAATCCAGACACATCTCCCACCCCGGGATCCCAGCATTTCCCTCTGGGATGCTGTGAATTATAAAGGCAGAACCCAGAAACTTTGCCAAAAGTTTTTCCCTCTCTCTCCGCGCATTTTTCCTGTTGTTGTGAAACTGACCTGAAATCGCAGAGGCTGAAGCTGAAATAGACAAATCCAGACACATCTCCCACCTCAGGATCCCAGCATTTCCCTCTGCATTCTAACCAGGTAATATTGCTGGGTTTAGGCAGATTGCAATATACTCACCAAAGCCCTGCTCTCAGCCAGAGGACAGACGGGACTCCCTCTCTCTGTCTCTCTCTCTCTGTCTGTCCCCACAATCTCCCTCTCTCTCTATCTCTCTCTAACAAAGACAAGGCAGCTGGGAGGAAGGGGAGCCTTGAGGAAGATCTGCTGATGCCCCCATCCAATGGATGCCCGGGGCCAACGCACCGTCGCCCCCCCCCTTCTGCACGCCGCTGCCCCCTACCCCAACCCCCTACCTCTACCCCTACCCCCCCACCCCTACCCCTGCCCCCCACCCCTACCCCCCCCACCCCTACCCCCCTCCCCCCACCCCTACCCCCCCACACACCTACACCCCCACCCCTACCCCCCCAATGCCGCAACCCCCCCAACGCCGCAACCCCCCCAACGCCACAACCCCCCCAACGCCGCAACCCCCCCCAATGCCGCAACCCCCCCCAACGCCGCAACCCCCCCAACGCCGCAACCCCCCCAACGCCGCAACACCCCCCCAACGCCGCAACCCCCCCCAACGCCGCAACCCCCCCAACGCCGCAACCCCCCCAACGCCGCAACACCCCCCCAATGCCGCAATCCACCCCCCCACCCTTTCCCCCCTCCAACGGGGCTATGGAATGGGGTGAGCGATAGAATGCGTTGTTCTATGAAAAGATGAACGTTTTCTGTTTCAAATCGCACCCGTACTTCATCCCTTTTTACCTCTCCCTTATCTGCGAGCAATGTTACAATATCTGAGTGTAAAAATTCTTGAATACTTCAGAACAAGATTTAAATATTAAATAGGTTCACTCAATTAACCAGAATGAAGCTGAATAAAGCTCAACCCATGTATGCAGTGGGAGAGTCTGGAGGTGGTTGCATCGTTATGTCTGGAGATAATCTTCCATCCACAATTGTATAATTTAATCAGGGGTCCAATGCTTTAGTTGTGGGGCTTATTTCGTTTGGCCTGTTTATGTAAAGTAAATTTATTCATGCTCTTTTGTTTTGAACAAGTCAGCAGATTTTTGCTAACATGAGCTGGGGAACGAGACCCTGAAATGTTTTGGGTGGGGTCATGTTGACTGGTAATTTCTGAAAATGCTCCTTTGGCTAGGGAAACACAAGGTGAAACTTGCCCGTCATGTCTGCATCCCATTTTCATTTTTATGTGCGTTTTAAATACTTGAAAGGCGGAAAACGTGCAGGGTCATAGGGTAAGAGCAGGGGAGTGGGATCAATTAGGTAGCTTTTTCAAAGAGCTGGCACAGATATTATGTGTTTCTATTTTATGTATTTATAGAACTGCAATGAAGGTGGTGCAAGATGGCGGGAGTCGAGATGGGGCCCGTGTTCACTGGTAAATCCTAGGCTAACTTCCTCCGAAGAATTCCCTTTGGTAAGACCGCAATCCTTATTTAAACCTAATAGAAGAAGAGTAAAAATGAAAATATACAGGTCGCAGACTAAAAATCTGAACTTTAGATCTGAAAACTCAAAGGGGAATCAATAGACGCCTATATTTTCTCCCTCACCTGAGGAAGGAGCAGTGCTCCGAAAGCTCGTGTTTGAAACAAGCCTGTTGGACTTTAACCTGGTGTTGTAAGACTTCTTACTGTACTTACCCCAGTCCAACGCCGGCATCTCCACATCATTATATTTTCTCAGCCACAACATGAGGAAGAAAATGACAGGTGACTGCATGGAGGGTGGGATCTTTCATCGGAATCTTCATTGAAGATGCGTATTCAAGATCACAGGCCTCCCCAACAATGATTCAAATGGAAAACGTTATCATGATTTCACTTCACGGCTAATTCTCCTGTCTAATCTGCCAAAGATTATGATGCGTCTCACCGAGGGAGTGGGTAAGGCTGAGCATTTGGATGTTATCCCTTTAGCTCCGGCATCTGGATTTGTGTCCGAAGCAAAGCGATCGTGTGAAAACCTCTTCCCTGTTGGCTGCGAGGGCCGGGAGCGCAATTTGTTTGTGGCCAAGGGTCTCCAGCACAAATCACCCAGAGCTGGTGGGTGAAAATGTTCAACCAGCCACAGCATTCCTCTGAGTTTGGACTGAAGTATGTTATCGATGGAAATAGGCCTAGTCGATTAGGACGTGCTCAGTGGTGACAATGTGTGTCTCTAGCAGAGAATTATTTTACTCGTTGCAGCAGACATCACTCATAGTCAACCCTAAAAACAAAATCTCTAGTCGAGTAAATGCGACACTCCTGAGTACATGTTAGATATTTTCAATGTTGGATTGTGGCCAGCTTCTTATTCCGCAGGTATGAATTATCTTGTTAGGTTTTCACTTTCCTTGCTATCACCATCCCTTATTCCCTGTCCCCATGTGAGATGTTACCATGGTATTTGTTTTCATTCTCCTGCACTAATTACGCACTTGCCTTAGCGACCTTGGAGACTTTGGTAGAACCACACGGAGTTGTACACTCCATTGGGGAGAGGGATGAGTTCATTAGCTGGGTTTTCGGGTTGTTGACATCGGAGGCTGTGTCAGTGTGACTGCTCAGAATGACTAGCCTCCCAAAATTAGGATCATGATCAAAGGCAAATCAGACCGTAGATATGATGGTGCTGTACTCTTGTCGGGAAATCATTTCCAAAATTTTGTTTTTTAAAAAAGCAAATGGAATTTCAATTCTCTATTTCTTTTTTAAAATCTTTTGAATTCATGGACACGACAGCGGTGTACAATTGTGTTGAATATTGGAACGCAAAGTTTCCTTCTGGCTGCAGAACTCTGGCAAATGTTGGGATGGGCTTGATGGGCTGCACAGGGTGGCGAGGGAGCTGCTGATGGAGTGGTAATGTCATTGGACTAGTAAATCCAGAAACCTGGGCTTCTGGGTGGCACGGTGGCACAGCGATTAACACTGCTGCCTCACAGCGCCAGGGACCTGAGTTTGATTCCGGCCTCTGGTCACTGACTGTATTGGGTTTGCACTTTCTCCCTGTGTCTGCGTGGCTTTCCGGAGGTGTGCAGGTCAGGTGGGTTGGCCGGGCTATATTCTCCTTAGTGTACAAAGGTTAGGTGGGGTTAGGGGAGTAGGGCGGGGGCGTGGGCCTAGGTGGGGTACTCTTTCCAAGGCTTGGTGCAGACTTGATGGCCCAAATGGCTTCTTTCTGCATTCTAGTGACCCTACGATTCTATGAATTAGGGATGGGCACAAATGTTGGCCCCACCAGCGACACCCACATCCCCCCAAAAAAACAAAACCTACACCCTGTATGGTCAAGCAAATTGCCTATCAACCTCAGATTTATCATCCTGAGGTGCAGGTACCTCTCGAGAAGCTGAAACAATAAGCCATTCAGCTCACTTTGAAGATGGTGGCAGCACCTATTTTTATTTCCCATTTCCTTTACTTCCCTAAATGCATTTTTCTGACATTAAGGATCTCAGGGCACTGGAAGAGGTGAAACGCTAGTTTTACACATCTGCAGCCTTGTGAAAGCAATGTCGCAACTCAATTCCCCCAGATTCTAGATGGGTGGCCGAATTAACATTGTCCCCCAAAGTGCAAGTGGCATTTAACACATGCAAAACGTATACAGCCCTGCGTTTGATGTGCATGAATAATGTGAAACTTTAAACTCTTAAGGTTGAAAGAACCTTTAGCACACCCTCTAACGAGCACCCTCTCTATCCAACACCCTTTCTATCGAACACCCTCTCTATCGAACACCCTCTCTATCGAGCACCCTTTCTATCCAGCACCCTCTCTATGCAGCACCCTCCTCATCGAGCACCCTCTCTATCAAGCACCCTCTCTATCGAGCACCCTTTCTATCCAGCACCCTCTCTATGCAGCACCCTCTCTATTGAGCATCCCCTCTATCAAGCACCCACTCTATCGAGCACCCTGTCTATCCAGCACCCTCCCTATCAAACACCCTCTCTACCGAGCACCCTCTGTATCCAGCACCCTTTGTATTGAGCACCCTCTCTACCAGCACCCTCCCTATCGAGCACTCTCTCTATCGAGCACCCTCTCTATCCAGCACCCTCTCTATCGAGCACCCTCTCTATTGCGCACCCTCTCTATTGAGCACCCTCTCTATCCAGCACCCTCTCTATCGAGCACCCTATTGAGCACCCTCTCTATCGAGCACCCTCTCTATCCAGCACCCTCTCTATCAAGCACCCTCTCTATTGCGCACCCTCTCTATTGCGCACCCTCTCTATTGAGCACCCTTTCTATCGAGCACCCTCTCTATCCAGCACCCTCTCTATCCAGCACTCTCTCTATCCAGCACCCTCTCTATCGAGCACCCTCTGTATCGAGCACCCTCTCTATCCAGCACCCTCTCCGTCCAGCACCCTCTCCATCGAGCACCCTCTCTATCGGGCACCCTCTCTATCGCGCACCCTCTCTATTGAGCACCCTCTCTATCGAGCACCCTCTCTATCGAGCACCCTCTCTATCGAGCAACCTCTCTATTGCGCACCCTCTCTATTGAGCACCCTCTCTATCAAGCACCCTCTCTATCGAGCACCCTTTCTATCCAGCACCCTCTCTATGCAGCACCCTCTCTATCGAGCACCCCCTCTATCAAGCACCCACTCTATCGAGCACCCTGTCTATCCAGCACCCTCCCTATCAAACACCCTCTCTACCGAGCACCCTCTGTATCCAGCACCCTTTGTATTGAGCACCCTCTCTACCAGCACCCTCCCTATCGAGCACTCTCTCTATTGAGCACCCTCTCTATCCAGCACCCTCTCTATCGAGCACCCTCTCTATTGCGCACCCTCTCTATTGAGCACCCTCTCTATCCAGCACCCTCTCTATCGAGCACCCTATTGAGCACCCTCTCTATCGAGCACCCTCTCTATCCAGCACCCTCTCTATCAAGCACCTTCTCTATTGCGCACCCTCTCTATTGCGCACCCTCTCTATTGAGCACCCTTTCTATCGAGCACCCTCTCTATCCAGCACCCTCTCAATCCAGCACTCTCTCTATCCAGCACCCTCCCTATCGAGCACCCTCTGTATCGAGCACCCTCTCTATCCAGCACCCTCTCCGTCCAGCACCCTCTCCATCGAGCACCCTCTCTATCGGGCACCGTCTCTATCGCGCACCCTCTCTATTGAGCACCCTCTCTATCGAGCACCCTCTCTATCGAGCACCCTCTCTATCGAGCACCCTCTCTATTGCGCACCCTCTCTATTGAGCACCCTCTCTATCGAGCACCCTCTCTATGCAGCACCCTCTCCATTGAGCACCCTCTCTATCCAGCACCCTCTGTATCGAGCACCCTCTCTATTGAGCACCCTCTCTATCGAGCACCCTCTCTATCCAGCACCCTCTCTATTGAGCACCCTCTCTATCCAGCACTCTCTCTATCCAGCACCCTCTCTATGCAGCACCCTCTCTATTGATCACCCTCTCGATCAAGCACCCTCTCTATCGAGCACTCTCTCTATCGAGCACCCTATCGAGCATCCTCTCTATCCAGCACCCTCTCTATCTAGCACCCTCTCTATCCAGCACCCTCTCTATCCAGCACCATCTCTATCGAGCATCCTATCAAGCACCCTCTCTATCAAGCACCCTCTCTATCGAGCACCCTCTCTATTGAGCACCCTCTCTATCCAGCACCCTCTCTATCGAGCACCCTCTCTATCGAGCACCCTCTCTATCCAGCACCCTCTCTATCGAGCACCCTATTGAGCACCCTCTCTATCGAGCACCCTCTCTATCGAGCACCCTCTCTATTGAGCACCCTCTCTATCGAGCACCCTCTCTATTGAGCACCCTCTCTATCGAGCACCCTCTCTATCCGGCACCCTCTCTATCGAGCACCCTCTGTATCGAGCACCCACTCTATCGAACACCCTCTGTATCGAGCACCCTATCTATTGAGCACCTTCTCTATCGAGCACCGTCTCTATCGAGCACCCACTCTATCGAACACCCTCTCTATCGAGCACCCTCTGTATCGAGCACCCTCTCTATCGAGCACCCTCTGTATCGAGCACCTTGTCTATTGAGCACTTTCTCTATCGAGCACCCTCTCTATTGAGCACCCTCTCTATCGAGCACCCACTCTATCGAACACCCTCTCTATCGAGTACCCTCTGTATCGAGCACCCTCTCTATCGAGCACCTTCTCTATCAAGCACCCTCTGTATTGAGCACCCTCTCTATCGAGCACCTTCTCTATCGAGCACCCTCTGTATTGAGCACCCTCTCTATCGAGCACCTTCTCTATCGAGCACCCTCTGTATTGAGCACCCTCCCTATCGAGCACCCTCTCTATCGAGCACCCTCTGTATCGAGCACCCTCTGTATACAGCACCCTCTCTATCGAGCACCCTTTCTATCCAGCACCCTCTCTATGCAGCACCCTCTCTATCGAGCACCCCCTCTATCAAGCACCCACTCTATCGAGCACCCTGTCTATCCAGCACCCTCC
Organism: Scyliorhinus canicula; assembly: GCF_902713615.1. NCBI lineage: Eukaryota > Metazoa > Chordata > Chondrichthyes > Carcharhiniformes > Scyliorhinidae > Scyliorhinus > Scyliorhinus canicula. Next base: position 18,142,647 of record NC_052152.1, on the reverse strand, counting down.
CTATCAAACACCCTCTCTACCGAGCACCCTCTGTATCCAGCACCCTTTGTATTGAGCACCCTCTCTACCAGCACCCTCCCTATCGAGCACTCTCTCTATCGAGCACCCTCTCTATCCAGCACCCTCTCTATCGAGCACCCTCTCTATTGCGCACCCTCTCTATTGAGCACCCTCTCTATCCAGCACCCTCTCTATCGAGCACCCTATTGAGCACCCTCTCTATCGAGCACCATCTCTATCCAGCACCCTCTCTATCAAGCACCCTCTCTATTGCGCACCCCCTCTATTGCGCACCCTCTCTATTGAGCACCCTTTCTATCGAGCACCCTCTCTATCCAGCACCCTCTCTATCCAGCACTCTCTCGATCCAACACCCTCTCTATCGAGCACCCTCTGTATCGAGCACCCTCTCTATCCAGCACCCTCTCCGTCCAGCACCCTCTCCATCGAGCACCCTCTCTATCGGGCACCCTCTCTATCGCGCACCCTCTCTATTGAGCACCCTCTCTATCGAGCACCCTCTCTATCGAGCACCCTCTCTATCGAGCACCCTCTCTATTGCGCACCCTCTCTATTGAGCACCCTCTCTATCGAGCACCCTCTCTATCGAGCACCCTCTGTATCGAGCACCCTCTCTATGCAGCACCCTCTCCATTGAGCACCCTCTCTATCCAGCACCCTCTGTATCGAGCACCCTCTCTATTGAGCACCCTCTCTATCGAGCACCCTCTCTATCCAGCACCCTCTCTATTGAGCACCCTCTCTATCCAGCACCCTCTCTATCCAGCACCCTCTCTATGCAGCACCCTCTCTATTGATCACCCTCTCGATCGAGCACCCTCTCTATCGAGCACTCTCTCTATCGAGCACCCTATCGAGCATCCTCTCTATCCAGCACCCTCTCTATCTAGCACCCTCTCTATCCAGCACCCTCTCTATCCAGCACCCTCTCTATCGAGCATCCTATCAAGCACCCTCTCTATCAAGCACACTCTCTATCGAGCACCCTCTCTATTGAGCACCCTCTCTATCCAGCACCCTCTCTATCGAGCACCCTCTCTATCGAGCGCCCTCTCTATCCAGCACCCTCTCTATCGAGCACCCTATTGGGCACCCTCTCTATCGAGCACCCTCTCTATCGAGCACCCTCTCTATTGAGCACCCTCTCTATCGAGCACCCTCTCTATTGAGCACCCTCTCTATCGAGCACCCTCTGTATCGAGCACCCACTCTATCGAGCACCCTCTGTATCGAGCACCCACTCTATCGAACACCCTCTGTATCGAGCACCCTATCTATTGAGCACCTTCTCTATCGAGCACCGTCTCTATCGAGCACCCACTCTATCGAACACCCTCTCTATCGAGCACCCTCTGTATCGAGCACCCTCTCTATCGAGCACCCTCTGTATCGAGCACCTTGTCTATTGAGCACTTTCTCTATCGAGCACCCTCTCTATTGAGCACCCTCTCTATCGAGCACCCACTCTATCGAACACCCTCTCTATCGAGTACCCTCTGTATCGAGCACCCTCTCTATCGAGCACCTTCTCTATCGAGCACCCTCTGTATTGAGCACCCTCTCTATCGAGCACCTTCTCTATCGAGCACCCTCTGTATTGAGCACCCTCTCTATCGAGCACCTTCTCTATCGAGCACCCTCTGTATTGAGCACCCTCCCTATCGAGCACCCTTTCTATCGAGGACCCTCTCTATCCAGCACCCTCTGTATCGAGCACCCTCTCTATCGAGCGCCTTGTCTGTTGTGTGGGATTTCCCCGGGGCCCGATTTACGCCCGAATTTGGGCAGACGGGACTAAGTTCAGAGGGAGTTCAGAGGGAGCTTGGGCTCCCTCCATGAACAATGGGGGTGTAATTTCGGGTGTGACGCCGGGCCGTCCCCTCCTCGGAGGAAATTACAGGCAGAATAATTCAGCCTGACGCGCGATCAAAGCTGGTGGGGGGCGGGCACAGAGGGAGAAGAAGGTACTGGAGCTGAGTGGGAGGAGTTGTTTGTCTATGTGGAGAGGGGGCAGGGCTAAGAGCAGAGAGACAGTGAGCTCAGTGAGAGTCACCCAGGTGCGATATTCACAGGTAAGTCTCGCAAAAGCAGCTTGAAGACCAAGGAGGCGAATCTTGATCGACAAAGGGAGAAGCGCCGGGGAACTCACATGGCAGAGTGACACAAAACAACAGGAGCAGCACCCAATAGTTTGGACATTTAACACGCGCGATGAAGAGGGTATTAACTATTGCCCTGGCTCTGTTTGTTGTGGATGCCTTCGAGCAAGATGCAGAGTTGCACACCTGTAAGTAGAAACATTTTCTCTCTCTTGAATTATAATTGATTGAAAAATCTTTTAGTAAAAATGTTTTGGATGAAAAGCATTTTCTTTATGTATCTGTGTTATTAACACCAATGGGGATAGTCAACAGTAAGCATGGATTGTGAGGATGGAATTGAAGCAAAAGTGATGCATCAAAGATAGGCATGTTTGTTACAGACTGGTGAATTTAACACATTGAATCAGCCAACATGGTCAACTTTGGCAAAGAGTCATCCAGACTCGAGACGTTAGCTCCCTTCTCTCTCCAGGGACGCTGTCAGACCTGCTGAGATTGTCCAGCAATTTTCTGTTCTTGTTTCAGTTCCAGCATCCGCAGTAATTTACTTTTAAAATCAATTCAGATTAGGCTCCGGTGGGGATTGAGATTCACCTGCTGCCAGGGCTGGGGGAGGGGGAGGGGGGGGGGGGGGGGAGGAGGAGGAGGGGGTGGGGGGAGCGGAGAGAAGGTGGGGTGGGAAACAAAGATATCATTACTCCCCCTTGGCAGTAAAATCTTTCTCAGCCCTGGCTACATCCACTTGTGAAGGGATACCCCAATGGAATCACCAGCTGATTACCAAGGTGTGCGGAGGGTGGGTTTTGCTGCCACAAAGATGAAGATAAAAAGACACACCACCAACTCTATCCTGATTGTACCTGGAGAATTTGCCTTTACTGAATAGCTCAGATTCATATTACTGCAAACAGTTAACAATGGAGTATCGGTGCGATTCTCTGAAGCTGAGAGTCAGGTTCTAAGGATTGATGTACATTCACGTATATTATAAAGCTATGAAATGTTTCGATGCAAATACATCCATGAACTTTAGAAAGCTGTGTACGACTAAAGATACATTTCTTTATACATTTTTACAAAGTCATTGCACATTTGGTGTATGCCAAGTTGTTGTATATTTTAGTGTATACCATGCAGAATTTATTAGAGTGGATTTTCCATGCATTGTTTGGAAAGTTAACCCGCATCCAGAACCCTAAATCCTATAGAGGGGGACAGGGGCGGAATGAACCACATCAAGCTGCTCCCACTGGAGGTTACATGGGACAAGGAACTGAAACATTTTGTTTGTTCCCAGAGGTGGGAATCAGGCTGCTGTTCCAGTTGGCTGAACATGATGTCCCACAGGCCCAGTGAGTGGGTTGGTTTGCCCAGGGGGAGGAATGTGTTAAATGGCTTTCCCAAGAACAGGCCCAGGCTGTCAGGTGTCATGTGAGATCTCATGTTCAGTCTACCAGACTTTGGTTCAAATCCCGCCATGGCATACATTCAATGAATTAACAAAATCTGGAATGAGAGGCTGGTCTCAGCAACGGTGACCATGAAACTATCACCAATTTGTCATTTCAAAACCCATCTGGTTCATTCATGCCTTGTAGGGAAGGAAATCTGCCGTCCTTACCTGGTCTGGCCTACACGTAATTCCAGACCAACACTCAGGTATGGCAGTTAGGGATGGGCAACAGTGATGGCCATGTCAGTGATGCCTACCTCCTATGAAAGAAACATAGCCCCGTTTTGTACAGAGGGGAGCTCCGCTCGCTGGAACTCCCCGTTGTAGCGAGAAATCGGGATGCCAATTCTAAATGGTGTCCCTATCTCCGAGGCACCCAAAATGATCCCCGACCTCCCTCCCCCCCACCCCCCCAGCCTGAACGCAATACGGGTGGGTCTCCGGATTCCCCCGCACACCGTGCAACACCCACGCCGGGCACCCCTGGCATGATCGCGAGCATACAAAAATGCCAGCTTGGCACCTTGGCTGTCCTAAGCTGGCACCCAGGTGGGCGGGCTTCACATCACAATGTCTTAAGATTGCGTTAAATCTCACGGGGCATTGCGAGCTGGGCAGATCCCGGGAGCGGGGTCGTCCGGCTTTCAATGGCCACGCTACGCTGCAGCGAGCTGCTTTTCCAGGGCAGTGTGGCCATTGGATCGAGTTAGAATAAAAGTATGCTTTTATTAAAATACTGGATTTTTTTTAACAAACAAATTTATTGAGGTAGTTTTTTAGCATTGTAAACAGTTACAAACATCAACAGAAAGAAAGCAAAAAAGGCACAAATGTGCAAACATCCACGTATATTCAATACTTCAGTCGTAACATGCTGCACAAGCCCGCTCCTCTCCCACCGGTACTACCCGCCATTTTATCCCTCCTACTCTACTCTAACCCCCCCCCCCCCCCCCCCCCCCCCCCGCTGACACTCACTGTCCCGCAAAGAAGTCAATGAATGGCTGCCACCTTCGGGCGAACCCCTATACAGATCCCCTCAAGGCGAACGTAATTTTTTCCATACCCAGGAAACTTGACATGATCGTAAGCCACAACTCAGTCTTCGGGGGCTTTGAGTCCCTCCACGCCAATAATATTTGTCGCCGGGCTATCAGGGACGCAAAGGCCAACACATCGGCCTCTTTCTCCCCCTGGACCCCCGGGTCTTCCAAAACCCCAAAGATTGCCACCCCTGGACCCATCGCCACCCTTGTTTTTAGCACCCGGGACATGACGCCCGCAAAACCCTCCCAGAACCCCCTAAGCTTAGGGCATGCCCAAAACATGTGAAAGTGGTTCGCTGGTCCTCCCGCGCACCTAGCGCATTTGACCTCTACCCCAAAGAATTTGCTCATCCGAGCCACCGTCATGTGGGCCCGGTGAACGACCTTAAATTGAATCAGGCCGAGCCTGGCACATGTTGCAGTCGAATTTACCCTACTCAGGGCTTCTGCCCACAGCCCATCCTCCATTTCCCCGCCTAGCTCCTCCTCCAATTTGAGTTTCAGTTCATCCGTCAGGGACCCCTCCTCCTTCATGAGCACCTTATAAATATCAGAGACTCTACCTTCCCCTCCTACCCCCTAGAGACTATTCTGTCCTGGATCCCCAATGGCGGGAGGCGTGGGAAGGACGGGACCTGTCTACGGACAAAGTCCCGCAACTGTAGGTACCTAAAATCATTTCCCCTTACCAGACCAAATTTCTCCTCCAAGCTCCTCAAACTCGCAAAGCTCCCTTCCAGGAACATATCGCCCACCCTCTCCACCCCCGCCCGCCGCCATGCTCGAAACCCCCATCCATACTCCCGGGGGCAAACCGATGGTTGTCGCAGATTGGCGCCCAGACAGATGCCCCCACCTCCCCTACCTGCATCCTCCACTGGCCCCATATCCGCAGGGTCGCCACCACTACCGGGCTGGTGGAGTACCTGGACGGTGGCAGCGGTAGAGGAGCCGTGACCAGGGCTGCCAAGCTGGAGCCCCTGCACGAAGCCGCCTCCACCCGCTCCCAGAAAGACCCCGTACCCACCATCCACTTCCTTATCATAGCGATGTTGGCCGCCCAGTAATAATTAATCAGACTCGGCAAAGCCAGCCCTCCCTCACTGCGGTTCCTCTCAAGCATCGCCTTCTTCACCCGCGGGGATTATCCCGCCCAGACAAAGCTCATGATCATCCTGTTAACTCTTTTGAAGGACTGTGGGATAAAGATCGGGATGCACTGAAAAATAAACAGAAATCTAGGGAGGATTGTCATCTTTACAGTCTGCACCCTCCCTGCCAGCGACAGCGGGAGTGCATCCCATCTCCAAAACACTCCCTTCATTTGCTCCACCACCCTGGCCAAATTTAACTTGTGCAGCCTGCCCCAGTCTCGTGCCACCTGGATCCCCAGGTACCGGAAATTTTCCTCAACCAGCCTAAATGGTAGCCCTCTCAATCTGTTCTCCTGGCCCCTTGCCTGTACCACAAACATTTCACTCTTGGCCGTATTTAATTTGTATCCTGAGAACTGGCCGAACATCCTCAACATTTCTAGTATACTTCCCATCCCGGCCACTGGGTCCGACACGTACAGGAGCAGGTCGTCTGCATAAAGAGAGACCCTATGTTCTACCCCGCCCCTAACCATCCCCTTCCATCCCTTTGCGGCTCTCAGCGCAATCGCCAGCGGCTCTATGGCCAGCGCAAACAGCAGCGGGGAGAGCGGGCAGCCCTGTCTGGTCCCTCGGTACAGCCTAAAGTACTCCGACACTTCTCTGTTAGTCCTGACCCTGGCCTTTGGGGCCTGATATAATAATTTGATCCAATTCACCAATCCCTCCCCGAACCCAAACCGTCCGAGCACCTCCCATAGATAGCCCCACTCCACCCGGTCAAAGGCCTTCTCGGCGTCCATCGCCACCACTACCTCCACCTCCCTGCCCGCCAGGGGGCACCATTATCACATTAAGTAATCTGCTCAGGTTGGCCGACAGCTGCCTACCTTTCACGAACCCAGTTTGGTCCTCCCCAATCACCCCCGGTACGCAGTCCTCCATTCTAACCACCAGTACCTTTTCCAGGAGCTTGGCGTCAACATTAATCAGCGAGATTGGCCTGTAGGACCCGCACGCCTCTGGGTCTTTACCCCGCTTCAATATCAGTGATATAGTGGCTTGCGACATTGTCAGTGGCTGGGTCCCTCTGTCCCTTGCCTCATTGAAAACCCTTGCCAAGACCGGGCCCACCAGCTCAGAAAACCTCCTATAGAACTCTACTGGGTATCCATCCGGCCCCGGGGCTTTCCCCGACTGCATGGCCTTTAGGCCCCCCCAATACCTCCTCCACTCTAATCGGGGCCCCCGGCTCATCCACTCGCCCCCCCACCTACTGTTGGGAAGGTTAACCCGTCCAGAAACCTTTTCGTCTCCTCCGGTTCTTCTGGAGGCTCCGAAGTGTACAGCTTGCTATAGAAGTCCTGGAATACCTTATTCAATCCTGCTGGGTCCTCCACTCTACACCCCTCCCTATCCATTACTCTACTTATTTCCCTGGCTGCCTCCCTCTTCCTGAGTTGCTGCGCTAACAATCTGCTAGCCTTTTCCCTATGCTCGTACACCACGCCCCTCCCCTTCCTAAGCTGTTCCACGGCCCTACTTGTGGATAGCGCCCCCAGTTCCGCCTGTAGTCTCTGCCTCTCCCTGAGTAAAACCTCCCCCGGGGACTCCGCATGCTCTTCATCTATCCGACCCATTTCCCTGACCAATCTATCCATCTCTGCCCTGTCTGCCTTGGCTCTGTGGGCCCCAATTGAAATCAGCTCCCCCGCACTACTGCCTTTAGCGCCTCCCACAGGGTCGCCGCTGAGACCTCCCCCATGTCATTCACCTGAAGTAATTTTGCATACACCTCTGAAGCCTCTCACAGATCCCCTCCTCCGACAGCAGTCCCACGTCTAGCCCCCAATGCGCGCGTTGGTAGTTCGCCCTCCCCCCCCCGGATCTGCCAGTCTACCCAGTGCTGGGCATGGTCCGAGATAGTGATTGCCGAATATTCCGTGTTCTTTACCTCCCTGATACAATCCCTACTTAGAACAAAGAAGCCTATCCTAGAAAATACTTTATGGACGCGTGAGTAAAACTAGTAGCCCCTTCCTGTCGGCTGTCTGGCTCTCCAGGGGTCCACTGCCCCCATTTGCTCCATAAACCCTTTCCGCTCCCTTGCCATTGCTGGGAGTCTACCCGTTCTGGGACACGACCGATCCAAAGCCGGATCCAGGACCATGTTAAAGTCCCCCCCCCATTATTAGCCTCCGAGAGTCCAGATCCGGTATCTTCCCCAGCACTCTTTTAATAAAGTCCACGTCATCCCAGTTCGGGGCATATATATTCACCAGCACCACTCTTCTCCCCTCCAGTCTGCCCCGTACCATCAGGTATCTGCTCCCCCTGTCTGCGGCTATGCCCTCCACCTCAAATTGCACCCGCTTGTTGATCCTGATTGCCACCCTCCTGGACTTCGAGTCCAAGTCCGAGTGGAAGACCTGGCTAATCCAGCCCTTCCTTAGCCTGGTCTGGTCAGATACTTTCAGATGTCTCTCCTTCAACATAATTACGTCCGCCCTCAGAGCCCACAAGTGCGTGAACACCCGCGCCCTCTTAACCGGCCCATTCAGTCCCCTGACATTCCAGGTGATCAGCCTGGTTAGAGGGCACAACCCACCATCCCCCCACGCCGGTCAGCCATAGCCTTTCTCAGGCCGGCCCCCGGCCCGTGTGTCGCGCCATTCTTGGCTCGCCTCTTGGCTGCCTCCACCCTCAACCTCCTTCCCACTGCCTAATTCAAATCCCTCCCACGTCAGCAGAACAACACCCCCTCCCTCCCTAGCAACATCCCCTGATAACCCCACCCCTGCCATACACTGGCTGTATTCTCTCTCCCCCCCCCCCCCCCCCCCCCCCCCCCCCCCCACCTGACTCTCTTGACGAGCCAATCTGCTAGACCGGTGACTCATCACTCCGGCGCCCCCCGTCTCATTCCCATTGTTTCCCCGTCCTCCTCCCCACTCCCCGGCGCCCCATCCCCCTCTCCAACCCACTGGAGCAAACTCACTGGCACAGGAAGGCATGAACATCAATAAAACAAAACCCCCCAACCCACGTCCTTAACCCCCCTCGCTGACCGGCCACCCTTAGTTACCATACCGTCTCCAGTGACCTCCGCGAGCCCCACAAAAAGCAAAAATCCGCACGAAAAGGAAAAAACAGATAAAAGAGGAAGAAAACAAAAACAAAAGAAAAAAAAACAGTAACCAAAAACAAAGGGAAGAGTCCCAAATTTCCCACTTGGCGCCTTTAACGCAGCAAAACATTGAACAGCGGTCCAGGCACATACGGCGTCCCTTCATACGATAGTTCTTGGGCCCTAATTCACGCCCGTGGGACCTCTTTTCGGGACCAGCCCCTGATCCCTCGCAAAGTCCATCGCTTCTTCGGGCTCGGAGAAGTAGTGATGTTGGTCCTGATGGGTGACCCATAGACGGGCCGGGAACAGCAGACCAAATGTCACGTGCTTCTTGAACAGCACCTTCTTGACTTGTTTAAAGGCTGCTCGCCGCCAAGCCACCTCCTGGCTTAGGTCCTGGGATATGCGAAGAACACTGTAGTTCCACGTGCTGCTCCTGGCGCTCTTCGCCCACCGCAGCACCCGCTCCTTGTCCACGAACCTGTGGAACCTGATCACCATCGGGCGGGGGGGGGGGGGTCCGTCCGGCCGCCCCTGCCTCGCCTGCACTCTGTATGCCCCCTCCAGCTCCGGCGGTCGCAGAAAGGCTTCAGCCCCCATCAGCTGCATCAACAGGTCTGCCACAAACGCTGCGGCATCAGCTCCCTCAGCCCCCTCCGGGAGGCCGACGATCCTCAGATTGTTCCTGCGGGCTCTATTCTCCAACTCCTCCACTCTGTCCAGCAGTCTTCTTTTCCGCTCCTTCAGCCCGTCAACCTCTAGCGCAGCGACTGTCTGCGCCTCCGACTGCTCCTCTCCCAGCTCCTTAACTTTTACATCTTGAGCATCCAGCCTCTGATTCAGCTGATCCACTGCCTTCTGAAGTGGGTCCAAGTTGTCCCGCTTCAACAACTCAAAACTGGTTTTCATTACCTGGAGCATGTTATCCAGCGCCTGCTGGATTGCTGAGTCCGAGGTCCGTGTGTCCGCCATCTTAGGTCCCAGGTCAGCTTCCTCTGCTCCTTGCCTCTGTCCCTTTCTCTCTCTCTTCCTCTGCTTCCTGGACTCCCGCGGTTCCATGTACCGCAGCCCGCTCTTCAGCACTTTCACGGCCGCCTTCCTACCGCTCCGTGGTCCCGCTATCGCGGGGAATCAGCCCCTAAAGCCCCGCCGGAGTGAGAGCCCGCCGGAGTGAGAGCCCGCCGGAGTGAGAGCCCGCCGGAGTGAGAGCCCGCCGGAGTGAGAGCCCGCCGGAGTGAGAGCCCGCCGGAGTGAGAGCCCGCCGGAGTGAGAGCCCGCCGAATGTGCGGCCCACTCAAACATCGCCGCCACCGGAAGTCATTAAAATACTGGATTATTGAACTTTACATCAATGTAGTCTACATTAATATGGTCAGCACAGTGCTATTTCAAACTTGACTTTTTCGCTAAAAAGAGTTCTGTCAGCTGAAAACCAATTAAATGTTTCAGTTGAGTAGATAAGGAAAAGCTGTTCTCCTTCAAGTGGAAGGGCAGAGAGGCAGAGACCTGCGGCTGATACTCACGGGAGCGGAGGGAGGGTAAATACAGTCCGGGGAGCATGGCCTAGATAATTCACTTTTAGGAGGAGGAGTGGAGCACTGGTCCTGCGGGAGGTACTCATGGGAGCGGACAGAGGGTAAATACAATTCAGGGAGCGAGGCCTACATCATTCACCTTTCAGGGGAGGAGTGGAGCAGCAGTCCTGCAGGAGATATGGGAGCGGAGAGAGGGTAAGTAACACCCAGGGAGCAAGGCCTACAGGCTTACATAATTCACTTTTAAGAGGAGGGGTGGCGAGGCGGTCCTGCAGGAGTTACGGGAGGGGAGAGAGGGTAAATACAGCCTGGTGGGTGTGGCCTACATTACTAACCTTCAGCAGGAGGAACAAAGAGACGGTCCTGTGTAGCCACTCTCGGTGGAGGAGCACCCAAGAGTCTGGGATCGCACTGATTTTGAACACAATGTGAGCCGTGGTATCGCAGGAACATTATAAGGGCAAGCACTTCCGCACTCAGTGTCTGCGGCTTGAGGAGCTTCTGCTCAGAGTCATTGAGGTACAGTCGGAGCTGCAAATACCGGGTCAAATCAGGGGGGGGGCAAGATTTACCAGGGTGCTTTGCTTCCCCTGAGGATAGAATCTTTTGGATTGGAAAGTGGTCAGAGACAGGAGGATGTGACTGCAGCTGGGGCTGCAGGATGGATGAGACGACTGACAATGGCACCATGGTACAGGAAGCAATTCACGTGGGGGAGCACATAAGAAGACAGTGGTGTAGGTGACAGTACAGCGAAAGGGATTGACACAGTTCTATGTAACAAGTAGCATGAGTTCATAAAAACACAAGAACGCAAGAGCTAGGAGCGAGAGTGGGCAATTCAGTTCCTCGAACCCGCTCCATCATTCAATATGATCATGGCTGGTCTCCCCCCAGCCTCACCTCCACTTTCCTGTCCGTTCCCCATAACCCCTTCAACCCATCACTAATTCAAAATCTGTCAATCTGCTCCTTAAATTTACTCAATGCCCCAGTATCCACCTCACTCTGGGGTGGTGAGTTCCACAGATTCACAACCCTTTGAGAGAAGTAATTTTCCCTGATCTCTGTTTTAAATCTGCTGCCCCTTATCCTAAAATAATGACCTCTCGTTCTAGATTGCCCCACAAGAGGAAACATCCGCCCTACGTCTACTTTGTCAATATCGTCTTATTTACCTCAATTAGATCTCCTCTCATTCTTCTCAACTCGAGAGAGTATAGGCCTAAACTGCTCAATCTCTTTTCAAAAGACAGACCCCTCACCTCTGGAATCAATGGAGTAAACCTCCCCTGAACTGCCACCAATGTCACTACATCCCTCCTCAAATAAGGGGATCAAATCTGCACACAGTACTCCAGGTGCAGTCTCACCAATGCCTTTTTCAGTTATAGCAACACTTCCCTACTTTTGTATTCTATTCCTTTAGCTGTAAAGGCCAAATTTCCATTTGCCTTCCTTATTACCTGCTGTACCTGCGTACTAATTTTCTGCGATTCAAGCATGAGGACACCCAGATTTCTCCACACCGAACCACTCTGAAGTTTCCCTCCATTTAGATAATGAGCTGCCTTTCCATTGTTTCAACCAAAATGGATAACCTCACACTTGTCCACTTTAAACTCCATCTGCCAAATCTTGGCCCATTCACCTAACCTAGCTATATCCATTTGTAAATTTCTTATTTCCTCATTGCAACTTACTGTCCCACCTATTTTAGTATCACCTGCAAATTTGTCTACAGTACCTTCTATCCCTGTATCCAAGTCATTGATATATATTGTAAATGGGGCCCAGGGACCAAACCCTGTGGCACCTCACTCGTTACATCTTGCCAACCAGAAAAAGATCCATTTATCCTGACACTCTGCCTTCTGTTCATTAGTCAGCCTTCTATCCAAGCTAATAAATGACCCTTAATCTCATGCGATCTTGCCTTGTGTACCAACCTTTTGTGTGACACCTTATCAAATTCCTCTGGAAGTCTAGATATATTACATCTACAGGTTGTCCATTATCCACTTGGTTTGTTACATCTTCGAAAAACTCTAGCAAATTAGTCAAACATGATTTACCTTTCATAAAACTATGCTGACTCTGATGGATTGCGTTTTGACTTTCTAAATGTCCTGTTATTACATCCTTCATAATGGATTCTAACAATTTCCCAACGCCAGACGTTAAACTAACTGTTCTATGGTTTCTTGCTTACTGCCTCCCTCCCCTTTTGAACATGGGTGTTACATTAGCATTATTCTAATCTGCTGTAACCTTTCCTGCATCCATGGAATTTTGGAATATTATAACCAATGGATCCACTATCTCTGCCGCCACTTCCTTTAAGACCCGAGGATGTGGGCCATCAGTCCCGCCGGCTGTGTTGCCAGAGTTTGGGACATCTGCTTCGGCTGGACAGGAACTTGCAGTGGGAGGGGGAGAATCCTGTTGTCGTGGCCCATGTAGGTACATGCGATGTAGGTAGAACGAGTCACGAGGTTTGGCAGAGAGAGTTTGAGGATCTCGGCATTAAATTAAACAACAGAACATCCAAGGTTATTATCTGAGCCACATGCAGATTGGCATTGAGTACATAAAATTAGAGAGATAAATAGGTGGCTCAAAGGCTGCTGTGGGAGAAGTTTCGGCTCTTAGGGCATTGGTGTCAGTACTGGGGAAAGTGGTGACTATACCATTGGGACGGTCTATATCTGAACTGTACTGGGACCAGTGTTCTTGCAAACCACACAACTATGGACATGGAGTGGGCTTTAAACTAAAAACAGGGAGGACGGGATGGTTCTGGAATGGGGATATGTAGGCTTACAAAGCACAAGGATATGACAGCATTGCATTTAGTTAATGATACCCAGAGTCTGACAGGAAGGTACAGAGTGACAAACATAAAGAAAAGCAACAAATAAGGTCAAAGAGGGAAAAGATGATAGCAAGGCAAATGTATCTATTTATTTATATTTAAAATGAATATAATCCGATTCATTTTTTCCAATTAAGGGACAATTTAGAGTGGCCAATCCACCTAACCTGCACATCTTTGGGTTGTGGGGGCGAACCCCACGCAAACACGGGGAGAATGTGCAAATTCCACAGACAGTGACCCAGAGCTGGGATCGAACCTGGGACCTCGGCACCGTGAGGCAGCAGTGCTAACCACTGCGCCACCCGCTGCCCGTAACAAGGCAAAATGAATAGCTCTTTATTTAAATGTACATAGCATTCGGCACAAAATAAATAAATTAATGGCACAAATTGAGGTTAATGGGTATGATCTAGTAGCCATTACAGAGACGTGGTTACAAGGGGCGGAATCCCCGCACTTTCAGGGGCTAGACCGGCGCCAGCGGGGTTGGCGTCATGCCAACCGGTGCCAAAGGGCCTCCGCCATCCGGTGCAAGTTGGCAAATGCGCGGGAGGACCAGCATGTGCTGGCGTCGTCCCAGCGCATGCACAGGTGTTGTTTTCTCCGCGCCGGCCATGGCGGACTGTTACAGCGGCCGGCATGGAGGGAAACAGTGCCCCCACGGCACAGGCCTGCCCGCGGATCGGTGGGCCCTGATCGCGGGCAAGCCCACCGTGGGCCACCCCCCCCCCCCGCCCCAGGGCCAGATCCCCCTGCGCCCCCCCCGAGGACTCCGCAAGCTGCCCGCAGAGCCAGGTTCCGCCGGTGCGGACCTGGTGTAATATACGCCGGCGGGACTGGCCGAAAACGGGCGGCCACTCGGCCCATCATGGGCCGGAGAATCGCCAGGGGGCCGCTGCCAATGGCCCCCGAACAGCGCGGTGCGATTCCCACTCCCGCCGAAAAACCGGCACCGGAGAACCCGGAAGCCGGCGTTGGGACTGGGAAAGGAGTTTAGCAGGAAGAACGGTTGACCAGCAATGGCAGATGTTTCTAGAAATAGTGCATGACTCACAAGAAAGATATATCCCAGTAAGGAAGAAGGATTCAAGGATGGGGATAAATTAACCAAGGTCAACTATGGGAGTTAAGAACAGTGTTAAAATGAAATAAAAAACATAAAACGTCGCAAAGATAGTGGTAGGCCAGAGGATTGGCAATGTTTAAAAAACTAACAAAAGATGACCAAAAAAATAATAAAGAAGGAGAAGATAAACTATGGGTGCCAAGTGGCAAGTAATGTAAAAACAGACAACAAGTGCTTCTTTAAATATTGTGGTGAATGTAATATATATGTTAATTCACACTGTCTTTGTAAGCGCAGTAGCGCTATCCTATCACTAGGGGGAGTAGTGCTGGGAACACTCAGGAACGTGTACTGGGCTCCACCCTTGGCTCCGCCCACGACTCCTCCCCCTAGTGCAGCTGTATAAATACCCGTGTCCAGAGTCAGCCTGGGTCACTACGAGTTCATCGACAGGTAACAGGCTGGCTCTGAAGTAAGTTGATTAAAGCCTAGATTCACATCGTAAACACGTGTCTGGTGAATTGATGGTTCCATCAAATATATAAAAAGGAAGAGCAAAGACAGAGTCAACCTAGGCCCATTAGAGAATGAGACTGGGGAAATAACAATGCGGAACAAGGAAATTGCAGAAAAGTTAAACAAATACTTTGCACTAGTTTTCACCATGCAAGATACCAATAACATTGCAAAAATATTAAAGAAGCAAAGGGTTGGAGGTGGGGGCAGGCGGGAGGGAGGCAGGAAATAAATACCATAACTACCTCTAGAGAAAGGGTACTAATGGGGTTAAAGGCTAATAAGTCTCCTGGAATTGATGGGGCACATCACAGGATATTAAAGGAAGTAGCTACAGAGATAGTGGATGCACTGGTGTTATTCCTACAAGAATGCTTTAATTCTGGAAAAGTTCCAGAGGATTGGAAAACTGCCTATCTAACACCTTTATTCAGAAAGGAAGGGAAACAAAAAAACATAACAAAATATGCCAATTAGCTTAATTTCTGTCATTGGGAAAATGTTCGAACTGATTGCAATGGTGTAAAAGCAGAGCATTTAGAAATGCATGATAGAATCAAGTAGGGCTTCATGAAGGGAAATCATGCCTGACACATTGATTAGAATTCTTTGAGGAGGCAACGAGCAGGATAGATAATGGGGAATCAGTAGATGTAATATATTTGTATTACCAAAAGGCTGTCGATTAGGTACCGTACAGAGGGCTACTTAATAAGATAGGAGCCCATGGTGTTGGGGGCAGTCCATTCGCATGGATAGAGGATTGGCTAACTGAAAGAAGAGAAAGAGTTGGGATAAGAGGGGCATTTTCAGGATGGTAACCTGTAACTAGTGGAGTGCCCGGGTCCCTGGCGCTGTGAGGCAGCAGTGGTAACTGCTGTGCCACTGTGTCAGTAGGGCTTTACATCAACATGTGCTGGATTTCAGAATACTGCTTGCGCCATGATGGACCGCTACAACATCCACAGCCAGCTGGAGCACCTCCAGTCCAAGTACATCGGCACCGGGCACGCTGACACCACCAAGTGGGAGTGGCTGGTCAACCAGCACCGCGACTCGTACGCCTCCTACATGGGCCACTTCGACCTGCTCAACTACTTCGCTGTGGCCGAGAATGAGACCAAGGCCCGGGTCCGCTTCAACCTGATGGAGAAAATGGTGCAGCCCTGCGGATCCCCGCCAGACAAGCCCGAGGAGGCCTGAGGCGCTGGAGGAGGGAGCAGCGGAGCCTGGGGAGGGGGGGAGGGGGGGGGGGATTAAGGTATATGGGTGAGGGGTAGGGGTAGAGGGGTATATGGGTGAAAGATGGGGGTATATGGGTGAAGGATTGTGGTATGGGGTATATGGGTGAAGGATAGGGTTGAGGGGTATATGGGTGAAAGATGGGTGGGCAGCAGGGTAGCATGGTGGTTAGCATAAATGCTTCACAGCTCCAGGGTCCCAGGTTCGATTCCCGGCTGGGACATTGTCTGTGTGGAGTCTGCACGTCCTCCCCGTGTGTGCGTGGGTTTCCTCCGGGTGCTCCGGTTTCCTCCCACAGTCCAAAGATGTGCAGGTTAGGTGGATTGGCCATGCTAAATTGCCCGTAGTGTCCTAATAAAAGTAAGGTTAAGGGGAGGGTTGTTGGGTTATGGGTATAGGGTGGATACGTGGGTTTGAGTAGGGTGATCATGGCTCGGCACAACATTGAGGGCCGAAGGGCCTGTTCTGTGCTGTACTGTTCTATGTTCTATCGTTAGTTTACAGGTCATTGAAATGATACTGTACAAATCACCAGGATTCGACAATTTGTCTCTAGACACCTCATCGATTTGGATGAAAATAATTTTTCAGGATTTTAATGTAGACATTAATCAATCTAAAATAAATGGTCTCATTAACATAGTGGATATTGGGATATCAGGTGAGTGATTACAGTGGCTGCAGTGTAATATTCATACAGGTTATTCTCAAGGTTAAGGAGTGTTTAGACCCTACTGACTTGTCACATGTTTGATTCCCTCAGCTTTGAACAGAAGCGAGGAGTTTGCTTCACATCCGGGAACATGCCCACCAGAGGAGAAAGCCACGGGGAACCACAGCTGCAGATGGGACACTGACTGTTCAGGACTGCAGAAATGCTGCAGCGTGAGCCGGGAATCAGTGTGCACCTCACCTACCCCAGCAGGTACTGCACAATGCTGATAGATTCCACACTGTGTCTTAGATACGTTTGCCCCCTTGCTTCCACCCCCCCCCCCCCCACCACCCCACCTCCTCGTGACTGAGTGACTTACGGAAACGAGTGAACGATTGAATATAATTGGCAAAAGAACCATGTGCTGAGGAAGCTTAGAATGGTTACAGCACAGAACGTGGCCACTTGGCCCGTCGGGTCTCTGCTGGTTCTCAGTATGAAGCAAACTGATGGAAAGTGGACTGCATCACCTGAAAGGGTGATGGAAGCAGGTTCAACCATAACTTTCAAAAGGCAATTAAGGCTAGAGTTGGAGGGCTGTGGGGAGAGGGTAGGGCAGTGGAATTTATTGGCTAGTTCACACACAGAGCCAGCATGAGCACCGATAGTGTGAATGGCTAATGATTTTATGTTTGCACGAAGATTCCAGGGTTGAGTACTGGTGGAGATACCCCCGTGGTGAAGAACGCAACATGAATATTCACCCTGGATAAACTGAATAAAACCTTTGCCAAACACTTGTTTCATGAAAACCCTTTTAATTGCCGCAGAGATGATATCACACCAAGTGGAAATTATGCAATAACGTATTAAAAAATCATAGACAAGGGCAGCACGGTGGCACAGTGGTTAGCACTCCTGCCTCACGGCGCCGAGGTCCCAGGTTCGATCCCGGCTCTGGGTCACTGTCTGTGTGGAGTTTGCACATTCTCCCCGTGTTTGCGTGGGTTTCGCCCCCACAACCAAAAGATGTGCAGGGTAGGTGGATTGGCCACGCTAAATTGCCCCTTAATTGGAAAAAAGAATGAATTAGGTACTCTAATGGCTACTCTTAGGGCAGCACGGTAGCATTCTGGATAGCACAATCGCTTCACAGCTCCAGGGTCCCAGGTTCGATTCCGGCTTGAGTCACTGACTGTGCGGAGTCTGCACATCCTCCCCGTGTGTGCGTGGGTTTCCTCCGGGTGCTCCGGTTTCCTCCCACAGTCCAAAGATGTGCAGGTTAGGTGGATTGGCCATGATAAATTGCCCTTAGTGTCCAAAATTGCCCTCAGTGTTGGGTGGGGTGACTGGGTTATGGGGATAATGTGGTGGTGTGGGCTTGGGTAGGGTGCTCTTTCCAAGAGCCGGTGCAGACTCGATGGGCCGAATGGCCTCCTTCTGCACTGTAAATTCTATGTTCTATGTTGTTCTAAATTTATTTTAAAAAATCATAGACACTCATCTTGAATCAACTGTTCTGATTTGTATCGGGTGTATTTAATGTGTTCCCACAAAATATCTGCCTTCACTTTGTATCAGAAAGCAATCCAGTCAGTTCCACCAATTAATGATAAAGGTTTGCCTGCGGGCTAATTAACAGAGAAATCAGGTAGTGTCTCAGTGGAATCTGCCTCTAGTTTTAGTCGTTCAATTAGCAAGGAACCAGAGTGCTGTAAGCATGACGACGATGTGCACTGCTCCCCACTGGAAGAGACACGCTCTTTATTTAAATGTAATTAGCAAATATTTTAACGTTTGGCTCTGCAGGTTTCTCGAGGTAATGATGCAGTGTGCGGCCAACGTGCGATTCCATGCAGAATATGCTGTTCCACCGTCTTGCGGTAGACGAAGCTGCCTTCACTAAGTTGATCAGTTTTGACTTTCTTCGGTTACATTCAGGGGTGAAGGGGAGGGAATGTGCTGCAATCTCGCTCACCATCAACCAGAAGGGAATGCTAGATCTTTGAGCTGGGCCTATTTCGGGAGTCTGGGAGAGGGATTATAGCACCTCCACTCGAGGAGCTAAGATTAGCAGGTGTTAACTGTGAATTTCAATGCACTAGAGCCACCTGAGACTTGCAACAAACAGCGTGTATTTATACAGAGCTTTTAACACGGCATACCTGTTCATTCCAAAGATTTACCATCCATCTCACAATTCCTCAAAAAAATAGGTGTTCCAAATTAAGAGAGGTTTGATAGCGTGAACAGGGACAAGCTGTTTCCACTTCAGGTAACCCAAAGAAACAGATTGAAGGTAATTAATTAAATCACAGCGTGGTTACCATTTAATAATAATGATAATAATCACTTATTGTCACAAGTAGGCTTCAACGAAGTTACTGTGAAAAGCCCCTAGACGCCACATTCCGGTGCCTGTTCGGGGAGGCTGGCACGGGAATGGAACCCGCGCTGCTGGTCTTGTTCTGCATTACAAACCAGCTGTTTAGCCCACTGTGCTAAACCAGCCCCATTTGGCCCATTCTATCCATGCTGGCCCTCTGCAAGAGCCGCTCAGCTAGCCCGCTTCCTTGCCCCTTTCCCTGAAGCCCTGTGAATATTTTTCTTCTCTTTCGAAGAATTATCCGATTCTTTTCTCATTTTGATTTTCTTTGGGAACAGAACCGAAGGTGGGATTCGGCAAACTTTGTTTTCAGCTCAGCTGCCTGAAAAGGTGGTGGTAGCAGATTCGACAGGTGCTTTTCAAAGTGGAGCTGAATCCATACTTGAAAAGGAATAATGATTGGATTACAGGGAAGCAGCAAAGGGAGTGTGTCTAATTGGATAGCTCTTTCACAGAGCTGACACCAGTACGATGGGCCGGGTGGTCCCCTTTCTGTGTATGATTCTTACCCTTAACAACATTCATATTCATTGTGAGGTGAATTGAGTACAAGGGTAGGGAGGTTACGCTTTACTTATACATTGGGCGCGAGTGAGACCACATCTGGGGTGGGATTCTCCATGAACTGACGGGGTGGGCCACTCCGGCGCCGAGGTGTGGCGTGAACAACACCGGCGCCAGGCTGCCCCGAAGGTGCAGAATCCTCCGCTCCTTTAGGGGCTAGGCTAGCAGCGGAGTGGTTTGCACCGCCCCGGCCAGCGTGGAAGGGTCTTGGCGCCACGCCAACCGGCGCCGAAGGGCCTCCGCCGGCCGGTGCGAGTTGGCGCATGTGCGGGAGTGCCAGCGTGTGCTGGCGTCATCCCAGCGCATGCGCAGGCGGGGGTTCATCTCCGCGCCGGCCATCGCGGACTGTTACAACGGCGGCGGGCCAGGCCACCATGGGGGCACCCCCCAGGGCCACAACCCCCCCGCGCTCCCCTGAGGACCCCGGAGGCCGCCCTCAGAGCCAGGTCCCGCCGGTAAGTACCTGTCGTAACATACGCTGGCAGGACTGGCCGAAAACGGGAGGCCACTCGGCCCATCGCGGGCCGGAGATTCGCCAGGGGGGGAGGCTGCCAGTGGCCGCCGACCAGCGGGGCGCGATTCCCACCCCTGCCAAATCCCCGGCACCGGAGAATTCGGCAGCCAGCGGGGGCGGGATTCACGCCGCCCCCCCCCAGCAATTCTCTGACCCGATGGGGGGGGGTTGGTGAATCCCGCCCCTGGAGTATTGTGTACAGTATTGGTTTCCTTATTGAGGGAAAGATGTAAATGCGTTAGAAACAGTTCAGAGAAGGTTTACCAGATCAGTACCTGGATTGAGTGGGTTGTCTTATGAGGAAAGGTTAGAGAGGTTAGCTGGAGTGTAGAAGAATAAGAGGCAACTTGATTGAAACATTTAAGATCCTGAGGGGTATCGACAGTGTCGACATGGGGAGGATGTGTCCACTTGTGGGAGAACCTAGAACTAGGCATCACTGTTTAAAAATAAGGGTCGCTCATTTAACACAGACGAGGAAAGAGTTTTTTTCTCTTTGAGGGTCGTGAATCTTTGGAACTCTCTTCGTCCAAAGGAGCCTTTGAATATATTGAAGGCAGATAAAGACAGACTCTTGAGCAGCAAGGTGGGGGTGATAGGTTATTGGGGTAGGCAGGAATGTGGAGTCGAAGTTAAAATCAGATCAGCCATGAGGTTATCAAATGGTGGAGCAGGCTGGAAGGGCTGAGTGATCTACGCCCGCTAATATGTATGTTTATGCAGGTCCCGTACCCAGCAACAGTCAATAGACAGTGATCAGGACCTGAGCTGATTTCTCCTCGCGCTGCTCCTAAGCTGTTGTAGTCTTAGACACCATACTGCTGCTCAGGCTGAAATTAACTGCCCAAGGATTGAACCTGTTACTTTTCCAGTATATCCGAAAGTAGATGTTTCCGAAGAACGATTATGGAGCAGTATTGTTGGGGAAGGCAAGGGCTCAGTGAGATTATTTCCAGTTGGAGTTGAATTCTCGTAGTATTTGGATGGTTCACAGATATAAGGAGGTATATCTGTGAAATATACCTCCATACATAGCACAGTGGTTAGCACAGTTGCTTCACAGCTCCAGGTTCCCAAGTACGATTCCCAGCTTGGGTCGCTGTCTGTGCGGAGTCTGCAGGTTGGGACCATGCACTCACCCAGCGTGTCGTAACAGTTTCCTAACATCATTCTGTGTTAAAATTGTTTCCAAATTCAATAAAATCCAATCTATAATAAGACCATAAGACATAGGAGCAGAATTAGGCCACTTGGCCCATCGAGTCTGCTCCGCCATCCAATCATGGCTGATATTTTTCTCATCCCCATTCTCCTGCCTTCTCCCCAAAACCCCTGATCCCTTTATTAATCAAGAACCTATCTATGTCTGTCTTAAAGTCACTCAGTGATTTGGTCTCTATAGCCTTCTGCAGCAAAGAGTTCCACAGATTCACCACCGTCTGGCTGAAGAAATTCCTCCTCATCTCTGTTTTAAATGATCGTTCCTTTAGTCTGAGATTGTGTCCTCTGGTTCTAGTTTTTCCTACAAGTGGAAACATCCTCTCCACGTCCACTCTATCCAGACCTCACAGTATCCTGAAAGTTTCAATAAGATCTCCCCTCATCCTTCTGAACACCAACAAGTACAGACACAGAGTCCTCAACCGTTCCTCATACGACAAGTTCTTCATTCCAGGGATCATTCTTGTGAACCTCTGGACCCTTTCCAAGCCAGCACATCTTTCCTTAGATACGGGGCCCAAAGTAAGGAATCAGAACTGTGAGATTATTATGGTGTGGAACTATTTAACCTGCAACAGTTCCTTCTCACTGAACCACTCTATCTTGTAGGCTGCTGGGTTGATCTAACTGGCTGCTCAGCTGATCCAGTGTCAGGTTGTTCAGGGAACATCTCCAAGTGACACAATCAATTGGTCTGAAATGCCACTTACTGAAGTAAGGGAGCATCTATAAACCCTGACACAGTGGCCTGGAAATTATCCCGCATGTAGGAAGGTTTAGATGAAGTTACTATCCATAGAATCACTACAGTGCAGAAGGAGACCATTTGGCCCATCGAGTCTGCACTGACCCTCTGAAAGAACAACCTATCTAGGCCCTCTACCCTGAGATAACCCCACAACCCCACCCTTAACTAAGGGGCAATTTTATCATGGCCAATCCACCTCATCTGCACTTCTTTGGACTGTGGGAGGAAATCAGAGCAACCGGAGGAAACCCATGCAGACACGGGGAGAATGTACAAACTGCACACAGACAGTCACACAAGGCCGGAATCAAACCCGGAGTCCCTAGCTCTGTGAGACAGCAGTGCTAACCACTGTGCCACCGTGGCAGCCATTTGGCTGTTGCTTTAATGGAAACTCTAATAGTTGAAGTAAATGAATGGACATAGGCGGCTTAAGTGTCCGCCCACGAAGATTGAGGAGTGAGAGCTGGATTTGAGTGTTCATAGCAATGACCTTGAAAACAGGGAAATTAGGGAAAAATCATTCAGAAATTATTATCAGTATGGAAGCAGGGTTAAAAAAAAATTGGAATCGTGTTCATGAAAAGGATCCACCTCTTGCAGCTGGCATTCTTTACCAGATTACCGATTGGTGTTGGTGAGGATTGGCAAGATGTGATCACTAAGGGCATCGTGCCATTTTCTGCTTTGTCTTTTAACAGAGGGTGAAGGATACTTCCAGTTGCTGATTGAAGTGAAGCAGGAGGTTGAGCAGGCCGAGTTCGATCTGATGAATCACCTGAGATTCTTGCACTCAGCGGTATGTCAACCCTTTATCCATCGCTATTTTAACCGATTATTGATTAGCTTAATATTTAATAATTACTTATTCAAAATACATTTATTATGTTACTTCCTTGCTGTGGACGGCCATATGCAGTTGAAGGCAGAAATCCAAATATCGCTATCAGTTTGAGTGGATTAATGATGGGAACTGCCAATACAGGTTGAGGACCCTCTATCCAAACCGCTGGGAACTGATTGCGTTTTGGATTTCAGTCAACTCTGTTTTTGATGAATTGAAAGTGCCCAATTCTTCTTTTTCCAATTATGGGGCAATTAAGTGTGGCCAATCCACCTACACTGTACATCCTTTAGGGTAGTGGGGGTGAGACCCACCCAGACATGGAGAGAATGTGCAAACTCCACACAGACAGTGATCCGTGTCCACGGCGCCATGAGGCAGCAGTGCTAACTACTACGCTACCGTGTCGCCCACAAGCCTGTTTCTTGGATACCATGTATAAACTTACATTACAATCGTCTAAGCATCGGCCAGCTATAGTCTAAACAAAATAAAATGACAAGAAAAGTAAGATGTCCCACTGAATAATAAATAAAGAGTACCTGTAATGTATTTTTTTTGACAAGTTAACCACGAGAATTGGCAGGTAAATAGAGCAGGCAACAAACTAGACTTCCCACGCTGAAGGTCGATGATGTCCAAAAAAAAAGGTGCAGCTTTTGCAGATGTTCGGATGTTTCGACAAAGGATAGTTGGCCTGTAATTTTGTGGCCATTACTGCCACAAAATCTTTACTGCAATTTCTTTTAATAAATATAAATTTAGAGTACCCAATTTTTTTTCTCCCTGTTAAGGGGCAATTTATCTTGGCCAATCCACCTACCCTGCACATCTTTTTTGGGTTGTGGGGGTGAGACCCACGCCGACACGAGGAGAATGTGCAAACTCCACACGGACAGTGACCTGATGCCGGGATTGAACCCGGGTCCTCGACGCCATGAGGCAGTAGTGCTAACCACTGTGCCACCGTGCTGCCCTACCACAGCAAATTCTTGACCGCAAAATCTGGGCCATTTTGCACCATCTGAGCACCTGGAATTTCCAGCTTTCTGCTGTGGTCAGCCTGTGTTGTTTGCTGCAATGTATTGTGTGAGCACAGAGCTGTTGGTAGCATGTGCGGGAGTCCCACTCTAGAGAACTGAGCACAAAATGTAAGCGGGCATTTAAGTTCAGTGCTCTGGGAGAGTTGCACTTTTGGCAGTACCACCTTCCTGGTAAACTGTTAAACTGTGGTCCCACCTGCTCTCCAAGGGCACTATTTTGAAGCAGAGAAGTGGGTTCCTCCCCAGTGTTCAGACAAGCCTTTACCAAAACAGATGACCCAGATATGTATCTCAATACTGTCTGTGGGAGCTTACTTTGTGCATATTGACTGCACAAGTGGATAGCACTGTGGCTTCACAGCGCCTGGGTCCCAGGTTCGATTCCCCACTGGGTTTGTGCGGAGTCTGCACGTTCTCGCCGTGTCTGCGTGGGTTTCCTCCGGGTGCTCCGGTTTCCTCCCACAGTCCAAAGACGTGCAGGTTAGGTGAATTGGCATTAATAAATTGCCCTTCGTGACCAAAAAGATTAGGAGGGGTTCGTGGGTTACAGGGATAGGGTGGAAGTGAGGGCTTAAGTGGGTCGGTGCAGACTTGATGGGCCGAATGGCCTCCTTCTGCACTGTATGTTCTATGTTCTAAGTAGTGTTTACCAAATTTACCAACAGCGTCTGCACTTTGAGGTCCTGAGATTGTGAAGAACCATGATATAAATGGCAATTCTTAACTTATTTCTTTCTTTACTACTTATATGTCTCAGGGGATATTAAAAATCTTCCCCAACTACAGCAGCTGCTCATCCTGAGTTCCAAATGAAATATTTTTTCCCCCCAGTTTAAATGTTAAGGGCTTGTCATAATGCAATCGATTCGCTGACGAGCGATGACCATGATAAAGTTTGTCAATAAAGCCATGGATTATGGTCTGTGGCCGGAACTGTTCGATCGCCATTCGAGGTACTTGGCGGCCGGGAACATGCTGATCTCTAGTCATCTGTTCTTGGAAAAATTATCTATGACTCACCATTGCCACTTCTGCTTTCCCTCCAGGTGATTGGCACTTTGCACCCATTGAACATCTCGATGTATCACATCCACACCCAACAGGATGGAGGGCACAAAACTGTGTCAAATCTTTTACTGGGCACCAGACCTCCAACTACACTGGCGAACATATCGAAAGAGTTGCAAAAGGTTTTAATCAACATTGCTGAAGTTTGTCACTTGGAAACCAAAGGTACATTTTAACTTTAATATTTATTCAGATAAAACTTGAGACAAAATCATTAGCTGGAATTTTACTCTCTGTATGGGAGTGGGCTGGGAGGTGGGCCATGCCAATGTGGGTGGGGTAGATGGTGGGATAGATGAGTGCCCATTGTCTACGTGCCTCCGCTGGCGGGTATGTGGTGTCTGCTTTCCCCCGCCTTAAGGACAATTGAGATCCTTAAGTTTAAGTGTCCATTTCATGATTGGCTAACCCTGCTGGGTTGCTTGCCGGCTTCTTGAGGTGGTCCCTCATTGTCAGGCGGTCGACAGATCTGGCATCAGGAGGGAGGGGCTCCAACGAGAGAGTGGCATTCCTGCCCTTGCTGCTGTTCCATCTCTACCCCCAACCCCTCAGCCCCCCCCCCCGCCAGCCCTTGCCTCCATTAACTACTGGCCATCCTGTAACTGCTGCCACTAATGCCCTTCAGTGAAGGAAATCTGCCATCCTTACCTGGTCTGGTCTACATCTGATTCCAAATGCGCAACTATGTGGTTGACTCTTAAAAGGCCTCTGAGATGGCCGAGCAAACCATTCAGTATTCAATCATGACAAAGGAAACACAAAGGAATGAATCTGGGCGGACTGCCCTGCATCGACCAGGTACCGGAAACGGCAAACGCAGCCCGTCGACCCTGCAAAGTCCTCCTTACTAACATCTGGGGACTTGTGCCATAGTTGAGAGAGCTGTCTCACAGCCTGGTCAAGCAACAGCCTGAAATAGTCATACTTACAGAATAATACCTACAGAAAATGTCCCAGATACTACCATCATTATTCCTGGGTATGTCCTGTCTCACCGACAGGACAGACCCAGCAGAGATGGCGGCACAGTGGTATACAGTCAGGAGGGAGTTGCCCTGGGAGTTGACAGCATCGACTCTGGATCCCATGAAGTCTCATGGCACCATGGGCAAGGAAACGTCCTGCTGATTATCACATACTGGCCACCATCAGCTGATGAATCAGTACTCCTCCATGTTGAACACAACTTGGGGGAAGCACTGAGGTTGGAAAAGCCACACAATGTGCCCATCAATGCCCATCACCAAGTGTGGCTCGGTAGCACCGCCACAGACCGAGCTGGCCGGGTACTAAAGGGCAATAGCTGCTAGACTGGGACTGCAGCAGGTGGTGAGGGAACCTACAAGAGGGGAAAATCACACTAGATATCGTCAACCCCACCAAACTGCCTGCTGCAGATGCATCTGTCCATGACAGTATCGGTAATAATAATAATATTTATTGTCACAAGTAGGCTTACTTTAACAGTGCAATGAAGTTAGTGTGGAAAGACCACCGCACAGTCCTTGTGGAAATGAAGTCCCGTCTTCACATTGAGGATATCGTCCATCTTCTCAATAATAACAGTAATAATCACCTATTGTCACAAGTAGGCTTCAATGAAGTTGCTGTGAAAAGCCCCTCGTCACCACATTCCGGCGCCTGTTCGGGGAGGCTGGTACGGGAATTGAACCCGTACTGCTGGCATCGTTCTGCATCGTAAGCCAGCTATTTAGCCCACTGTGCTAAACCAGACCCTAATATAATCGCTTATTGTTACAAGTGGGCTTCAATGAAGTTACTGTGAAAAGCCCCTAGTCACCACATTCCGGCGCCTGTTCGGGGAGGCCGTAACGGGAATTGAACCCGCGCTGCTGGCATTGTTCTGCATTACAAGTCAGCTGTTTAGCCCACTGTGCTAAACCAGCCCCAGTCTTCTTGTGTGGCACTACCATCGTGCTAAATGGGATAGATTCAGAAAAGATCTAGCAATTTAAGACTGGGCATCCATGAGGTATTGTGAGCCATCAGCAGCAGCAGAATTGTATTCAGCCTCAATCTGTAACCTCATGGCCTGGCATATCCCCCACTCTACCATTACCACCAAGCCAGGGGATCCACCCTGGTTCAATGAAGAATGCAGTAGAGCATGCCAGGAGCAGAACCATGCATACCTAACAATGAGGTGTCAGCCTGGTGAAACTACAACACAGGACTACTTATGTGCCAAACAACATAAGCAGCATGTGAAAATCAGAGCTAAACAATCCTAAAACCAACGGATCAGATCTAAGCTCTGCAGTCCTGCCACGTCCTGCTATGAATGGTGGTGGAGAATTAAACAACTCACTGGAGGAGGAAGCTCCACAAATATTCCCATCCTCAATGATGGAGGAGCCCAGCGCATCTGTGCAAAAGACAAGTCTCAAGCAATCTCAATAATCTTCAGCCAGAAGTGCCGAGTGGATGATCCATCTCAGTCTCCTCCGGAGGCCCCCAGCATCACAGATGCCAGTGTTCACCCAACTCGATTCACCCCACGCAACATCAAAAAAGAGCTGAAGGTGCTGGATATTGCAAAGGCAATGGGCCCTGACACTATTCTGGCAATAGTATTGAAGACTTGTGCTCCAGAACTTGCCATGCCCCTAGCCAAACTGTTCCAGTACCGCTACAACACTGGCATCTACCCAGCAATGTGGAAAATATCCCAGGTGTGTCCTGAACACAAGAACAGGACAAATCCAACCTGACCAGTTCCTGCCCTTATCAGTCTACTCTCGTTGATCTGCAAAGTGTTAGAAGGGGCCATCAACAGCTTCAATCAAGTGCCACTTACTCAGTAATAACCTGCTCATAGACACTAAGTTTTGGTTCCGCCAGGGTCACTCAGCTCCTGACCTCATTACAGTCTTGGTTCAAACATGGACAAAAGGGCTGAATGCCAGAGGTGCGGGTGACTGCCCTTGACATGAAGGCTGCATTTGACTAAGTATGGCATCAAGGAGACCGAGCTAAACTGGAGTCAATGGGAATCAGGGGGGAAACTCTCTGCTGGTTGGAGTCATACCTGGTACAAAGGTTTTGGTGGTTGGAGGTCAGTCATCTCAACTCCAGAACATCACTGCCAGAGTATGACCTTCCTTCCATCATAAGGTCAGAAGTGGGGGTGTTCACGGATCATTGCACAATGTTCATCACCATTCATAACTCCTCAGAAAATGAGGCAGTTCATGGCCAAATGCAGCAAGACCTGGATAATATCCAGGCTTGGACTGAGAAGTGGAAACCTATATTCGCACCATACAAGGGCCAGGCAATGACCATTTCCTATAGGAGAGAATCTAACCATCGTTCCTTGACATTCAATAGCAGTACAATCGCTGAATCACGCACTATTAACATCCTGGGGGTTACCATTGATGAGAAACTGAACTGGACTAGCCATATTAATACTGTGGCGACCAGAGCAGGTCAAAGGCTAGGAATCCTGTGTCGTGTAACTCACCTTCTGACTCCTCAAAACCTGGCACAAGCCAGGAGAGAGATGGAATATTCACTACTTGCCTGGATGAGGGCAGCTCCAACAACACTCAAAAAGCATAACACTACCCTGGACAAAGCAGCCCACTTGATTGCTCCCCCTTCCACAAACATGCAATCCCTCCACCACTGACGAACAGGGGCTGTTTATCACTGGGCTAAATCGCTGGCTTTGAAAGCAGACCAAGGCAGGCCAGCAGCACGGTTCAATTCCCGTAACAGCCTCCCTGAACAGGCGCCAGAATGTGGCGACTAGGGGCTTTTCACAGTAACTTCATTTGAAGCCTACTTGTGACAATAAGCGATTTTCATTTCATTTCAGTGGCAGCTGTGTGTACCATCTACAAGATGCCCTGCAGTAACTCACCAAGGTTCCTTCGGCAGCACCTTCCAAGCCCACTGCCACTACCATCTAAAAGGGGCAGTAGATACCTGGAAACCCCACTAACTGAAATGTCCCTTCCAAGTCACTAACCATTCTGACTTGGAAACATATTGCCGCTCCTTCACTGTTGCTGGGCCAAAATCCTGGAATTTCCTCCATGACAGCACCGAGTGTGTACCTACACCTCAGAGCCTGCAACGGTTCAAGAGGCAAATGTAACTAGGGATGGGAAATAAATGATGACCTAGCAAGTGCGCCCACGTCCCAGGTTAATGTGTTAATGTGTTAATGTGTTAAATGAAGTAATTTTTTAAAAATGGGTGACCATTGGATCTTGAATGACAGGGTTGGGTGCTGATGGTTGAACTCACCATCCAGGCCATTTCGCTGAGGTAACAGAGGACCCCCAGCAAGTAAAGTATTGCATCCTTATCAAAGACAGAGGAAAAGAAGAAGGCTATTTGAACTCTTTACCTGCTCCGCCATTCAATTCGATCATGGCTGATACGCCACGCAACTCCATAATCAGCTTTGGTTCCTTCAATACTCCCACTAAACAAAAGCCTCTCCGTTTGGAAATTCCCTAACGACCCCCGTATCAAACCTTTCGGCAGAGAGTTCCGCAATTCCACAACTCTTGTCTGACAACCTGTTTCCTGTTAAGGAGTCGACATCTTCAGGTGAGGATGAACTGAAAGAAAAATGGCTGAGGAAACCCTTTTGTATAAACGGATGTTTTAAGATGTTAGGAAATAGCATTGCCCCAGTCACTTTACCCCGTTGTAATAAACATTGGGAGATTTGAACTGTTCTTTCTCAAATTTTGGTCTTACAGATGATTCTTTTTTTGCATCAGTTTACCATTCTCTTCTCTTGCAGACGTCAATGAATGTGAATATGCAGAGTTGAATTCCTGTTCTCTGAGAGCGATCTGTTCGAACACCGAAGGGTCTTACAACTGCTCTTGTCAGAATGGCTTCACAGACAGAGATCCTTCCAGGAGAGGCAGAGACTGCCGAGGTAATTGTCATTCAGCTAATGTTAGAGTCAAGACAGAGCATTATTTGTTTCTTGAATCAGGCTGCGTGTGTTGGGGGGGGATGGTACAATTCCCCATCTCAAATGTCCAGATGACTAGATTTTCAGTTTCCGATGGAGGTGCGATTGGTTCCGGGTGAGCAGCACTGCATCCTCCTGCCTCTGGAATGCGATGCAATAATCAGTGAGATAGAGGCTATCTGGAACCCACCAGATGTCCAGTTAACCAGTTGTTTAGCTAAGTTAAAGGGTTTTGTGGGCCGGTTTCTGATTTTCAGTCTGTCATAAGTCTGAGAAACACCATGAGGGTGAATGAGGGTGAACCTGGTGTGCACTTAGTGGGCAGTCATCAGGGATAATGGAAGCCCTGGTCTACTCAATGGACAATCACGCTCAGCTGCTCAACCAATGCCACAGAGTTATCGCTTGGTGTTGCTGAGAGGCTTGTATTTCTCACCATTGCGAGGAAGTAGTCCGAGAGAGGGGTTTCAGGCTGCTGGCAACAGCTGGGCAGCAGATGCTGGTACAGAAAACAACTGGCGAGCAAACAACTGGCAGCTCCGTGACTGGAGACGGGAGCATCTTACTCCTGTGAACCTGAGGCAACAGTGCTAACCATGTCGAAAGAGCTGATCCTCTGCCTGTATGCCCTGTGTTGGAGGCTTCACTCCCAGCTGGATCTCGGTGCTGATCCACTTGGCCTGTGGAGGGTCATGTGGTTGAGGAGGCTAGGCCAAGTTCTCAAGGTGAAAGACTGGTATCTAAACTATTGCCCTAGTCCGGTTCTTTGGACTGATATATTTGGTTCTTTCATGGCACTGCCTGTCATGCAGTGGGAGTGATTTGATTATCGTGAGCAGGAGTGGGAATACTGACTCAATAGAGGCCCTAAAGCCAGAGAAACACACTCATTCGTCAATAACAACAAAAGCTAGCAGGTATATTGCACCATTACAATAGTAAAGCACTCCAGGCACTTCACAGAAGTGGTACCGAGCAAAATGTTTCCCCAAGCCACATAGGGGCATTTTAGCTCCAGAATGGAGTCGGTTTTAAGTGGTGTCTTAAAAGAAGAAAGTGAAGCCAAGAGGCAGTGATATTCAGGGAGCGAGTTCTGAACTCAGGAACCAGATGGCCGGAGATGTGCAAGAGCTAGAAACTGGAGGAGTGCAGAGGTTTGGAAGGTTGTGGGGGCTGGAGAAGGTTACAGAAATGGGATGAGGGTGTAGTGAAATCCAGGGTGAGAGTGTTTAAATTGCAGTGTTGCCAGACCTGGAGCCAGTGAAGGTTACTGAGCCCCCAGGGGTAATGAGTGAACATGTACCGGTGTGGTTCAGGATATGGGTCGCTGATTTCTGGACGAGCTCATGCTTGTGAAGGGAGAAAGGTGCCTGGCCCATTCGGAGTCTGTCGGAATAATCAGGCCCAGAGTTAATCAAAGCAACAGCAGCAAGTGTACTGCTGCACGAGACTGGCAATGTTACAGACATGGACGTGGCATGGAAGTGGGGCGGCACGGTAGCACAGTGGTGAGCACTGTTGCTTCCCTGCGCCAGGGGACCCGGGTTGAAGTTAAAAACTCACCACTATTCTTAGAATTACCCCTATACCAAAAAGGGCCGACATTCTAAATGGTGAACAGGGATTCTCACTCCCTGACTCCGATGCAGGCTTAGGTGGGTGCTATTCAGGTCAAACTATATTTTAAATTATCCCCCGGTATAACCCATACCTCTACAGAAGAATTTTAGCTACTTACCACTTAGTAACATCAATCCTGGGTCCCGCGTTGCTAAGTAAACAAAGTAGACTTTGTAAAACCCATACCTTCGCAGAAGAATTTTAGCTACTTACCACTTAGTAGCATCAATCCTGGGTCCCGCGTTACTAAGTAAGCAAAGTAGACTTTGTAATAACCACCGTTTCAGGTTAAAACTTTAAAGTTATTTTATTATTATATTTTTTCTTTTAAAAAATGCAATCACTGTCTTTACAGAAAAGTAAAAAGATCTTGCTTCTGGATTCTCCTGGTTGGTTGAAGAGACCTTCAGGTCCACCTTGATATCACTCTTCTTTAGCTTTTGGTCTTCCTCAGATATATTCGCTGGTCTGCTCGGTTGCTATGCTCTATCTTTCCCATGTACCGAACTGTGAGAACTGGCTCTGAGCTGACTCTCAGCTGACTCTGCTGGCTGTCCCCTTTCTTAGCGTTTACATCCCCCTTCTAGCAGTTATTAAGTTTTTATAACTTTATTGTAAAGTAACTTTTATTTCACTTGGATTGTAAAAGGTACCTTTAATCTGAATTTTTCTAACACAACTAAGTATTAATTTTGAGCATGACCTCATCTCATAGATCTCTGATTAGATTGTATCCTTTGTGATGTTCAAAAATGCTTTGAATTCAAAGTGGTGTGACTTTTGATTCCTGTCATTATCAAATTATCAAATTGTGTCCCCAGCTCATAATTTTGACTTTGATTTGGGTCTAATTTGTGTTCTCGTAGAAAAAAAAATGAAAATCGCTTATTGTCACGAGTAGGCTTCAATGAAGTTACTGTGAAAAGCCCCTAGTCGCCACATTCCGGCGCCTGTTCGGGGAGGCTGTTACGGGAATTGAACCGTGCTGCTGGCCTGTCTTGGTCTGCTTTCAAAGCCAGCGATTTAGCCCAGTGTGCTAAACAGCCCCTGTAGACACGTGGTCTCCAGCTTTCTTTAATTTACCTGATGTCAGCAGAATTTCGCACCTATACATTTGTCACCTAATTCAACGGAACCTCATCCATTCTTTTCCATCTGCTTACTTAACTTCAATGAAGGTGTGAAATATTGCTTTTAGCTTTATACTAAAAATTCAATTGGTTGTGAGTCAAAAGACTTGCCTCACATTTAAACATTTGTCACCCAATTCAGCTGAATACCTTATCCATTCTTTTCCAGCTGCTTACTTAGATAGCCAACTTCAAGAAGGTGTGAAACATTGCTTTTATCTGTGTACTAAAATTCACTCAATTGTGACTTGGAAGACCTGCCTGTTTTGTTTGCTAAGCCTGTTTGACAAAGGCTATCTGCATTTCACAATCCTCTCCTGCAGCTGCAGTTAACCCTTTGTGGGATATTTCCCTACATTCTCTCATGTACTCTTAGATCAGATATTGCCAGACTTCCATGTTTCAAATGACATATCTTTCCATATTTTCAATTACAGGGTTCAATTCCCGGCTGGGGTCACTGTCTGTGCGAAGTCTGCATGTTTTCCCTGTGTCTGCGTGGGTTTCCTCCGGGAACTTCGGTTTCCTCCCAAAAGTCCCGAAATACGTGCTGTTAGGTGGATTGGACATTTTGAATTTTCCCTCAGTGTACCCGAACAGGCGCCGGAGTGTGGTGACTAGCGGATTTTCACAGTAACGTCACTGCAGTGTTTTTTTTTAATTTTAGAGTACCCAATTGTTTTTTCCAATTAAGGGGCAATTTAACATCGCCAATCCATCTATCCTGCACATCTTTGGCTTGTGGGGGTGAAACCCATGCAGACACAGGGAGAATGTGTAAACTCCACACGACAGTGACCCAGGGCTGGGATTTGAACCCGGGTCCTCAGCGCCACAGGCAGCAATGCTAACCACTGTGCCACTGTACGACCCCACTACAGCGTTAATGTAAGCCTACTTGTGACACTAATAAAGATTATTATTATGAAGTGGTCAAAAGTTTATCTTGGTCAAACAGCACTCAGCACAGGCCAGAAAGAAAGATTTGCATGTTTATAGCTTCTTCCATACCACTGGGATGTGTCACATCACTTTCCAACCCATAAAGTACTTTTGAAGTGTCGTCACTGCTGTAATGTAGGAAATGTGGCAGCCAATTTGGAAACAGTAAGTTCCCAGGAAGAGCAACGAGATGATGACCAGATAATCTGTTGCAGTGATGGTCAGTGGATAATCATATGCCCCGTCACCGGGGAACACTCTCCTGCTCTTTTTTAAAGCAGTGCCATGGGATTTTCTACATCCACCCGAGAGCTGACGAGGCTGTGGTTCGACATTTCTTTGACAGTGCCGCACTCCCTCAGCACTGGAGCCTAGATTTTGTGCTGTCGTCTCTGGAGTTGGCCTTGAATTCACATCCTTCCGAATCGAGCATGAGTGTGCTACAAATTGGATCGGGTCGAGAACAAGGGGTCACTGTTTAAAAATAAGTGGTCGCCCATTTAATGCGGCGATGAGGAGAAATTCCGTCCACGTGGTGCATGGAACTCACTTCCTCAAAAGGCAGTGGAAGCCGAATCTGAATATGTTTCAGGCAGAGCGAGATAGATTCTTTATTAACCAGGATGTAAAAGATTATTGAGGTCAGCAGGATAGTGGCGATGAGGTTAGAATCAGATCAGCCACAATCTTATTGAATGGCGGAGCAGTCTCGAAGGGCCGAGTGGCCTCCTCCTGCTGCTAGGTCACATGTTCATAGGTACGTACATATGGATTTTTCTTAATTTATTGAAAATTTGAAACTAAATATTTTTCAAAACAATCTGTTTTTTTTACAGAAGTGACTACCGCTCTTTTGATTCCTAATACAACATTGGGACAGTCGAACATAGCCCCATCACCAATCACCCATCGGGAAATGTCAAAACCAACTGAAAGGACCTTGTGCTGTATGTATCCTTTACCCCTTCCCCAGAGAATTACCCAGGGCTTCTGGATCACTAGCCCAGTGACAATACCACAATGCCACCGCCTCCCCAGAGTTATTCCAGTATCTGTTCCACTTTTTTTTGGGAAGGCTGAGTGTTTGAGATTTAAACAGAATCAGTAATTGAGCTTGCGCACTCACCAACCTGTGATTGTCCTGCTCACCTGCACAAATAGACTAAAATCTCGGTGAGTACACGAGGAGGAACGGCAGCCGGAGTTTCAGCCCAGGCTGTTGATTCTCCGGCAGCAGTAAGCATTCCTACACTCCGAGCTCGCCTTTTGATAAACTACTGACTTTGCAGATGGTCACAGAAAAGCCCCTGCCTTCCTCCAATTCTGGCTTCTTGTACATCCTGCCTGAAATTGCTACCCCTTTAGTGGCCATGCCTTTAACTGCCTAGTTCCCAAGCTCTGGAATTCCCTCTCCAAACCTTTCAGCCTCTCAAGCTCTCTCCTCCCTGAAGATGCTCCTTTTAACTAAGCTTAGGGCTATTGGTCCTAATACCTGTACAAGTGCCACGTGACAAACTTTGTCTGCTTCCGCTCCTGTAAAGTAACTCATAACGTTTTCCTACATTGAAGGCACTCGATCGATGCAAATTGTTGATGCTATGAAAAGTTAGAGAAACCACTTCCAGTCCAGTTACTGTCACTAGACTCTGTTATTTCTTCAATGAATTCACACAGTTGCTTGGTAGTGCAGAACTTGAGTATTGCTGAAAACAGAGACATGCCATCAAAGCTTTGCAACCTGCACTTATCAGGACAGATTTGCAAGAATTCCAAATCTCAAAGGGAACATCAATTTATACTGCATGAGAGGAGGGTGCTGATTGATTGGCAGGTGGACCCTATGGAAATGCCTCTACCAATCAGAGTCAACTTGGCAAACAACCAGCCCCCTCTTCCCTTGCAGGATAAATGGTTGTTCGCTTTGAGATTTGGTATTTTTGAAAATCTGACCTGATGAGTGAAACATGAAAAGCTTCGACAGCATGTCTCTTTTTTGAGCAGCACTCCATTGGATTCCATGTCGTGTCTGCTGTTTTTGTTGAGAAATCTGTGCTGACCTGTTCAGCTTAGCTCCTTTTGTTCCAAATGTTCAGTAATTGTATCGTGCAAGTTATTGACTCTTAACACCTTACACTATATAATGTCTTTATTTGTGACTGGTAATAGTCAATACTGTTACATTAGATGTTGAAAGTGAGCGAGCTGACAATGCACTCCTTCTCAACAGCTTCTTCTCCAGTTACAAACGTGGCCATTGCCAATGTCACCAGCGTCAGCTTCCAAGTCGTTTGGGCAACAGCTGCCGGCGAAGACCAAAAGGTTATTGTGCGGGTGCTGAAAGATGATGGTGTCGTGGATGAAATAGAGACGCAGGAAATGAAATGGACCATGACCGGATTGGAACCTGGGGTCCTCTACACAGTGGAAATCCACTGGCAATCCTGCGAAGCCAGACTTGCCAAAGAGCTAAAAGTGAAAACAGGTAATGGCTCGGCCCTTGGACATATCCCGGAGCTTACCTTCCAGAATAGCTTCCTCCTCTCTGATAACAGCAAAAGATTCTGATTAAATTTAGCCATTTCCCGGCCAGACCTTTTTTTCTCCAGTTCTCCCTTATCTTGGGAGCATTGATTCCTGTTTGTGTGAGGTTTCGGAGGTTAGATAGCTCTTTGTTACCTCACCCCAGTGGTTATTCTGCACTTGGGGGCCCACAAACCATTGACCATGGAGAGTATCTGATGTGGGCCGGTTCTTGCTCTAACCAGATGCCTCGCGCATGCATTTTCCAACCGGAGTCAATGTACAGCAAACCTGACTCAACTGCACATCGAAATCAATAATTTCCTGATCTATCGCAGCTGGAGGTCACCCTGCAGCGGCACGATCGCACAGTGGTTAGCACTGTTACTTCAGAGTGCCAGGGTCCCAGGTTCGATTCCTGGCTTGGGTCACTGTCTGTGCGGAGTCTGCACGTTCTCCCCAGTGTCAGCGTGGGTTTCCTCCGGGTGCTCCGGTTTCCTCCCACAAGTCCCGAAAGATGTGCTTGTTAGGTGAATTGGATATTCTGAACTCTCCCTCCGTGTACCCGAACAGGCGCCGGCGTGTGGCGACTAGGGGATTTTCACAATAACTTCATTGCAGTGTTAATGTAAGCTTGCTTATGACAATCATAAAACTATTATTATTATTATTAACTCTGCCAGCCTATGTTCAGCACCATGGAGCCATTAAGCAACAGGTTAACAGGGTGGCAGTAAACAGTACATGGTAACAGGGTAGAGGTTCCAGGACTTTCCCTGGATGGTAATGCACTTTTCCAATTATTCTTTGCAGCCGCATTATTATTGGACGGACGGGCGAAGATTCTGAATTATAACTTCACTGAAACCCTCGGCAACACCAGTAGCAGTGAATTTAAGCAGTTCACGAAGCTTTGGTACCAAGAGGTAAAGATACCTAACAAAAAGATCCTCCTCCTCAGGTACCTAGATGTTGGCGATCATGGATTTCTATTGGATTGGTCCATGATTATGTTTGGCAAAGTACTGCAGTGGTTTGCCATTGCCTTCTGCAGTATAGCTGACCAGAAAACTCCCATTCTTAGTGCCTGCCTTCAGGCGCATTGGAAGTATTTAAATAATCAGCCTGTTTGGCCACATTATGAACGCCTCTTGCGTGGCCATTAAGTCGTGACGGACTTGAACCTGGAGCTTCTGGCCCAGAGGTAGGGACGCTACCCACTGTACCACAAGACAGTCATAGGCAGCTTGGAAGAGGTAGAGGTGGCAAATTGCCTTCCTGAAGGATCCCTGCAGAAACATCGGGCTTTTACACATCTTCAGCAGATTTCTGATGCTATCCCTCAAATTATTGGACTTATTAGGTGAGATTCTCCGGCCTCCCAGCTGCCTGTTTCTTGGCAGCGGGAGGCAGCGCACCGCTCTCTGATGGCGGGAATCTCCGCTCCCACTGCTGCCAATGGGGATTCCCATTGAAGCCACCCCACGCTGCCAGGAAATCCGCGGGCATTGCCGGCGGGGTCAGCGAATCCTGCACCCAGAGAACGGTTGGAGAATTTGGTCCATTGAATTTCATTGCACAAGTAAAGGTGGTGGTAGACTTGAAAAGAGATGGCGAACAATTGGTTTATCCATAGACTGTCAGATCTGGCTGGGCCACATAAAACACAACCAGGTAGCAGCATGGTTGGGTGACCTGTATGACTTCCTGCTGTTAAAGGGGCTCAGCAGGGGAGTTTGAGAAAAGGTGGGGGATGCTTGTGACCGTGTTTGAGGAGCTGTTTGTCGCAGGGGGGTGGGGGGAGGGGGTGGGTGATCGGGAGGGGGGTGAAAAAGGAGAAAAATCTGTACAAACTGTATAGTTGATTGTTGGGAAGAATGTTTCCCGGGGTGTTTATTTGCTGAAACCTACTTTGATATAAGTTTGAATAAAGTGCATTTAAAAAAAAAATAAAATAAAACACAACCCGCTCATGTCCGCTAATACCGTTTCCTATTCCAGAATCCATGGTGGGTAATGAAAACCCTCGGCTCCTTTTCTCCCCAGCAAACTGTCTCCTCAAACCCCTCTCCCTGCCCCCTCCACCCACACCTCCAATAATAAGTGTGGGGGGGGGGGGGCATGGACTAAGATCGAGATCATCCAATCGACTGCCTCTGTTTTATCCTTCCCTTCCACTAGTCCATAGTGACAAATTTCCTTTAAGCTTGACCCTTTCCTATTTCTCATCCAAACGCTGGCACACAATGACATTCCTACTCCTCTGTACCTCTCCACATCACTCTTCCTTTAAGACACGTCTTAAACCTACCATTTTGACCACATGTTTGGGCATCTGGTGCAATATCTCTGCTATGGCTCAGTTTTGTATTGCACCCATGATGCACTTTGGGATGCTTTATTCCATTAGAAGATGCAATATAAATGTCAGCTATGGTTGCTGTTGTTGGTATCTGACTCAACCTTGGGGTTTACCATAAACACTGGGCTACACTCATCAGAATCTGGTGACTCAAATGAGAACTTAACACTGACGAGCATAAAATCAAACAGAATGAAGTAATGACTTTTTATCAGAGCTTATAACTCTTTTTATTTCAGCTTGAAAACTCCCTCCCACCAACAATCCATCAATTATATCAAAGTGGGAAAATTCTGGTCCGGATAAAATCTCTCAACCATGGGAGCATTGTGGTGAACTTTGACATTGTTATTGATCAAGGAATCAAACTGAGTATCTGGAATATATCCTCTGCACTGATTTCCTCTCTGTATAATAGCTCTGTCTTTGTGTATGATCAGAACAGCACCTCCATTTCAGGTAAGACATTTAGACCTGGCCCCTCATATTCGTAGAAGGTGTAAATGCTTTCTTAACTAAAATGAAAGCATTACTCTTATGGCAGCTTCACACTTTACTCTTTCTAAATACTTGAGCTCCTCCAAAGCTCTGCTGTCTGTGTCCGAACCTGGACCAAGCCCCATTTCCCCACCCACTGTGCTCCTTGGCTTCTGTTCTGGCAACTCCTTGATTTTAGAATTCTTATCCTTTCTTGCCAATCCTTTCACGGCCTTGTACCTCCCTATTTCAGTCACCTCCTCCAGTCCTACTATCCTCCAAGATCTTTGCACTCCTCCAATTCTGTGTGTGCGTGTCTCTGGATGTGTCTCTGTGTGTGTGTTTCTCTGGTTTTTTAGAACATACAATGCAGAAGGAGGCCATTTGGCCCATCGAGTCTGCACTGACCTACTTAAGCCCTCACTTCCACCCTATCCCCGTAATCCCCGTAATCCAATAACCCCTCCTAATCTTTTTGGTCACTAAGGGGAATTTATCATGGCCAATCCACCTAACCTGCACGTCTTTGGACTGTGGGAGGAAACCGGAGCATCCGGAGGAAACCCACGCAAACACGGGGAGAACGTGTAGACTCCGCATGGACAGTGACCCAGCGGGGAATCGAACCTGGGACCCTGGTGCTGTGAAGCCACAGTGCTAGCTAGCTACCGTGCTGCCCTTGTGTGCCTCTCTCTGTTTCTCTCTGTATCTCTCCTGTGTCTCTCTGTGTCTGTCCTATGTCTCTCGCTATGCCTCTCTGTATCTCTCCTGTGTCTCTCTCTGTTTCTGTCTCCACTCTAAGACACTCTATAAAACCTAGCTTTTTGAGCAAGTTCAAGTCACTTGTCCTTGTATCTCCTTTTCTGATTTGTGGTCAAATTTTGTTTGAAAATGTTCCTGTAGGCGCAGCACAGTGCCACAGTGGTTAGCACTGCTGGCTCACGGTGCCGAGGTCCCAGGTTCGATCCCGGCCCTGGGTCACTGTCCGTGTGGAGTTTGCACATTCTCCCCGCGTTTGCGTGGGTCGCGCCCCCACAACCCAAAGATGTGCAGGGTAGGTGAATTGGCCATGCTAACTGACCCCTTAATTGGAAAAAAATGAATTGGGTACTCTAAATTTATTAAAAACAAGAAAATGTTTCTGTGATGCATTTTGGGATGCGTGACTGTTTGCTGTATTTCCCGCTCCCGCGCTGAAA
Source organism: Scyliorhinus canicula (assembly GCF_902713615.1). Lineage (NCBI taxonomy): Eukaryota > Metazoa > Chordata > Chondrichthyes > Carcharhiniformes > Scyliorhinidae > Scyliorhinus > Scyliorhinus canicula. Next base: position 18,102,305 of record NC_052152.1, on the reverse strand, counting down.
CTGTAGCTGGGCAGGACCTCTGCTGCTGACTGTCCAGGCCGTTCCGAATCATTAAGGTGGGATCTGTTTAATATTTGGGACAGAGATCCTGTGTCTGTTGAGGCATTCCCGCTGCGTTGCCGGCAATAGAACCTGCTGTAGCTGGCTGCTTCCATGGGGGCAATGTAGGTCAGGCAACAAGCTGAAGAAGTGAGGCGAATATATAGTTGCAATTTCAGGCAAAAATACCGGGACCTGAAATTCTGAGGTAATAATATCCGAAGGGTTGAAGTAAATTTCAACCCTTGAAATGGGGCTACAGGGAAGAGTCCATCTCCACCCCACCTGGCAGGCAGGGAGAATCTCTGGGTCGGAGCTGAGAGAAATTTCTAGGGTAGACTGGAATATTGAGGCAGCCATTCTTCTGAATCGTTACAGCACACACTCTCTCTAAAGATCCAGCCTGGTGGTAATGTTTGGTTCCACAGGGGCATTGGCCAATCTGCGATACCCTTGAGCTTATGACCATTCTTCATTGTGGAATCTGATCAGTGGATGTCAGCATAGTGCTCAGTCAGAGCTGGCATTAAAGTTTGAATCCAGCTCCATTCAAACCCTGCACGTGCAGTCCACTGGACAGAGATCATGGGTTAGATTTTCAGTCTGCGGTCAGGGCCGAACGCTGCCATTGTGTATGGATTGACTGGCCATTAGTTTAAAACATTGCCCGACCTTCATTCCCAGTGTCGTCAGCCTGCAGACTCCACCCCGAGGAATGGGAATCTATCCCGGCGAGGCCAATTGCCACTCCAGTCCTGACCAGTTGTCACTGTATTGAATGGTGTGTGTTTGTGAGGCCGACTGCCACAGTGAGCGGCGTGTTTACCCACCGCGACATTGGAAGCCAGTCATGCTCAATTTGTCTAGGTGTTGGGGTTCTACTGCACACAATTGTTTCTGAATCTTTTTGTCCCTTTTAGATGTCAATGAGTGCACCTCACCAACCTACAACGACTGCTCCCCTCACGCAATGTGTAAAAACACCGAGGGGTCATACATCTGCATCTGTAGCGAACGCTACAGGGACGTGAGCCCAACCTGGCCCGGCAGGTCCTGTGAAGGTGAGGCGAGAATCGCGGGAACAATTAGTAGTTAATTTAAGCAAAGTATCAGATACAGACAAAGATCCCAGAATCGTAGGCGTTGTCGTGAAGTTTGCACAAAATGATCTCAGCAGTCTCGGGTACAGCATGATGGTTGATTCTTCCGGGTTAGCGCTGTTGCTTCACAGCGCCAGGGACCTGGTTTCGATTCCCGGCTTGGCTCACTGTCTGTGCGGAGTCTGCACGTTCTCCCCGTGTCGGTGTGGGTTTCCTCCGGGCGCTCCGGTTTCCTCCCACAAAAGTCCCGAAAGACGTGCTTGTTCGGTGAATTGGACATTCTGAATTCTCCCTCCATGTACCCGAACAGGCGTCGGAGTGCGGCGACTAGGGGATTTTCACGGCTTCAAATCCCACCACAGCAACTGGTGGAATTTAAATTCAGTTTGAAAATCCAGAATATAAAGCCAGTGGATGATAAACATGAATCTATCATCAATTGTTGTAAGAACCCATCTGGTTCACTGGGTCCTTTAGGGAGGGAAATCTGCCAGCTCTGACCTGGTCTGGCCTCCCTGTGACTCCAGACCCACAGCGACGTAACTGACTCTTACCCGCCCTCTGATCGAGCAAACCATTCGTTCCAAGGGTGAGGAGGGGTGAACAACTAATGCCCACATCCCATGATAAAATAAAGAAACAAACTGGCTGAACCTGAAAACTGGGGAGGCCTCAATGAACTCACCTCACAAAACTAATCCTAACTTTCCGATTGAGAACATGATGTATTCTCCGCCATGTATAAGCGAGGTTTTCAGAGTTGACAAGCCGGGCTTGGCGGAGGCCATCGTGTGGGAAACCTGGAGGCTGGGCCCACCTAACCGTGGGCGGGGCCCTGGGCCATTCTCCCAGCAGCAATTGATTGAATTTAAGATTTTCACGTGGGTGAGCCCTCATACTGGCATGGAATTTCATAGAAATTTCATAGAATTTACAGTGCAGAAGGAGGCCATTTGGCCCATCGAGTCTGCACCGGCTCTTGGAAAGAGCACCCTACCCAAGGTTAACACCTCCCCCTATCCCAATAACCCAGTAACCCCACCCAACACTAAGGGCAATTTTGGACACTAAGGGCAATTTATCATGGCCAATCCACCTAACCTGCACATCTTTGGACTGTGGGAGGAAACTGGAGCACCCGGAGGAAACCCACGCACACACAGGGAGGATGTGCAGACTCCACACAGACAGTGACCCAACGGGGAATCGAACCTGGGACCCTGGAGCTGTGAAGCCATTGTGCTATCCACAATGCTACCGTGCTGCCCACTAATAGGCCTCCTTGTGAAACTGGAGGGGCATCACAGGCTCAGTTGCTCTCCAACATGACTTCGCAAGTTGTCTCAAACTGTCACCATTGGCGATTCAAGAAGAAGGGCCACAACCATCTTCCCATGGCAACCAGGCATGGGCGATAAGTGCCAGTCTCGCCAGTGGTGCCTATCTTCCAAAAGCAAAGTTTGGAAATTGGGTGTAAAAGTACCTAACTATCTTTTGACAGAAGCCACGACAACAGTGCTAACTCCCACAACCACCCAAGGACAATCTTCTACTATCTTTGCCTCTGCGATGATTACCTATGTGAGCGGGCCTGGATTCCCAGCTGCCCGTCAACATTCAAAAGTGTCTCACTGTGGTACGTGATCTTCAATTGTTTCTACTGCAGATTTGGTTTCATTGTTATTGTCGATTCAGATGGTCTTTATGAATTGATAGCTCTTGGACAGGACAATTGCATCATATTTGATTGTCTTGTAGGAGAGTGTTCATCACTTTCAACACAATACACACAGGTACATAGATACACACACAGGTACATTGATACATACATATATAGACAAACATACACATATAAACACACACACACATATATAGTTATACCCACACACACACACATAAATACACACACACACACATATAAATACACACACGTATATAGATACATACATATATAGATATACACATATATAGATAAACACACATAAATACATATACACACACACACATATATAGATACACACAAAAATAAATATACACACATATATAGATATGCTTACATATATAGATAAACAGACATATATAGACACGCGCACATATATATAGTACACACAAATATATAAATATATAAACATATATATAGATACACACACATGTATAGATACACACAAATATATAAATATATACACATATATAGATACACACACATATATTGATACACACAAATATATAAACACACACATATAGGAATACACACACAGGTACATAAATACACACACATATATAGGCACACACACATATAGATACACATACATGCATACACACACACATATAAACACATACACATATATAATTATACACACACATATAAATACACACACACATTGATGAAAAATGACACAGGTGATTTGCTGGTATTATGAGAAAAATTATATTTTAATCTTCTAGTCCATCATTTTAGACACTACTTCCTTAGGCATCACAGCTAAATGTAGGCAGATAATAATCGCCTATTGTCACAAGTAGGCTTCAATGACGTTACTGTGAAAAGCCCCTAGTCACCACCTTCCGGCGCCTGTTCGGGGAGGCCGGTATGGGAATTGAACCGCACTGCTGGCCTCGTTCTGCATTACAAGCCAGCTGTTTAGCCCACTGTGCTAAACCAACCCTGTGCAAGTTCCTTGAAGATGATTGGCGCATGTGGACACTTCTTTCCTCACAGATAAAAAAAGCAAAAACCATTTAAATCAAAACGGAGAAATTTCTCCACCGGTACAAAATTGACACGGGGGCGTTCAGGGAATGGAATTTAACTCCCGGCTGGAAATTTGGGAAGGTGGGGCAGGGGTTAGGAAAACTGAAACAGTTCGACAGCCATTCTGCCCACCTGACTGCAGGCACCCTCAGCTGATCAGAAAGGCCAAGCATCATTGACAACCCACCATCCAGCTGCGCGACCCGAAACGGGACAGAAAGGAGCAGCTGGCGTGGCTTCAGGCTCGTCAAAATTGCGTGACCCAGAGGCCACGCTCCCCACCGAGGGTGTTAGGCGTGGTGGGAGGATGGGGGATGGGGTGGGGTGTAATGGGGTAGGTGGGAATGGGAAGGGACACCAGGGGAGTAGAGGCTCAGACCTTTCCTGAGGAGATGGATCACTCCTATTCCTCCTGCCACTGCTAAGGAGAGTTGCACACTTGCCTTAGCACCTTTCCCTGCCTCATTAGGTTATTCTGAGAGAGGCACCCTTTGCTATAATCCCACTCAGTAGGCTGCTGAAATGTCATCTGGCTCTTATTGACGACAAAGGACACCATAAACATACCTTCAGTGGTATGCCAACCTGTGCCCGCTTATAGGAGAGGGCCAAGTGTTGGTGCCGCCTTTAGGGAGTTATGGGCCTCCTTGCAGGGATGACCATTTACCTGGGCCATGCAGCCTGACCATTTTTCCCAAATCTCACCTTTTCAACAGCTCCGTCACCAGTTACCAACCTGACTGTCTTCAAGTTCACCAGCACCAGTGTTAAAGTAACATGGACCACTGAGATCAACCAGGAACAAATCTTTATCGTGCAATTGTTGAAGAATGGTAGCATTGTGAATGAAACGGAGACTGTAGAACTGGAATGGACCGTGTCAGATTTGGAGCCCGAGACCGAGTACACTGTGAGCATCATCTCCCGAGCCTGTGACGATGAGAGCGCTGCAGCAGAGCTCCGCGTAAAAACAGGTAACGGTACAAGGAAATATTTCTCATGACCTTTATGTACATCCTAGTGAATATAAAGCACTAGTACTCATGGATTGGGCAGTCGGACAGGAGGTGGCATGGTGGTATTGTCACTGGACTGGTAATCCAATGTTCTGGGAACCTGGGTTCGAATCCTCCCAGGGCAGATGGTAAAATTTGAATTCAATTAAAATCTGGAATTAAAAATCTGATGATGACCGGGTGGTCCCGGTGGATTGGAAATTAGCAAACGTGACGCCACTGTTTAAAAAAGGAGGTAGGCAGAAAGCAGGAAATTATAGGCCAGTGAGCTTAACTTCGGTAGTAGGGAAGATGCTGGAATCTATCAAGGAAGAAATTGCGAGGCATCTGGATAGAAATTGTCCCATTGGGCAGACGCAGCATGGGTTCGTAAAGGGCAGGTTTAGTGGAATTTTTTGAGGACATTACCAGTGCAGTAGATAACGGGGAGCCGATGGATGTGGTATATCTGGATTTCCAGAAAGCCTTTGACAAGGTGCCACACAAAAGGTTGCTGCATAAGATAAAGATGCATGGCATTAAGGGTAAAGTAGTAGCATGGATAGAGGATTGGTTAATTAATAGAAAGCAAAGAGTTGGGATAAATGGGTGTTTCTCTGGTTGGCAATCAGTAGCTAGTGGTGTCCCTCAGGGATCCGTGTTGGGCCCACAATTGTTCACAATTTACATAGATGATTTGGAGTTGGGGACCAAGGGCAATGTATCCAAGTTTGCAGATGACATTAAGATGAGTGGTAAAGCGAAAAGTGCAGAGGATACTGGAAGTCTGCAGAGGTATTTGGATAGGTTAAGTGAATGGGCTCGGGTCTGGCAGATGGAATACAATGTTGACAAATATGAAGTTATCCATTTTGGTAGGATTAAAAGCAAACGGGATTATTATTTAAACGATAAAATATTAAAGCATGCCGCTGTGCAGAGAGACTTGGGTGTGCTAGTGCATGAGTCACAGAAGGTTGGTTTACAAGTGCAACAGGTGATTAAGAAGGCAAATGGAATTTTGTCCTTCATTGCTAGAGGGATGGAGTTTAAGACTAGGGAGGTTATGTTGCAATTGTATAAGGTGTTAGTGAGGCCACACCTGGAGTATTGTGTTCAGTTTTGGTCTCCTTACTTGAGAAAGGACGTACTGGCGCTGGAGGGTGTGCAGAGGAGATTCACTAGGTTAATCCCAGAGCTGAAGGGGTTGGATTATGAGGAGAGGTTGAGTAGACTGGGACTGTACTCGTTGGAATTTAGAAGGATGGGGGGGATCTTATAGAAACATTTAAAATTATGAAGGGAATAGATAGGATAGATGCGGACAGGTTGTTTCCACTGGTGGGTGACAGCAGAACTAGGGGACATAGCCTCAAAATAAGGGGAAGTAGATTTAGGACTGAGTTTAGGAGGAACTTCTTCACCCAAAGGGTTGTGAATCTATGGAATTCCTTGCCCAGTGAAGCAGTTGAGGCTCCTTCATTACATGTTTTTAAGGTAAAGATAGATAGTTTTTTGAAGAATAAAGGGATTAAGGGTTATGGTGATCGGGCCGGAAAGTGGAGCTGAGTCCACAAAAGATCAGCCATGATCTAATTGAACGGCGGAGCAGGCTCGAGGGGCCAGATGACCTACTCCTGCTCCTAGTTCTTATGTTCTTATGTTCTTATTGTCGATTGTCATAAAAACCCGTCTGGTTCACTAATGTCCTTGAGGGAAAGAAATCTGTCGCCTTGACCTGGCCTGGCTTACATGTGACTCCAGATCCACAGCAATGTGGTTGACTCTTAAATGTCTTCTGAAGTAGCCTAATAAGCCACTCAGTTCAAGGGCAATTAGGGTTGGGCTACTGAGGAGGCTGTGGCGTAGTGGTATTGTCACTGGACTAATAATCCAGAGACCCAGAGTCATGCTTTGTGAGTCCAGGTTCGAATCTCCCCATGGTAAATGACGAAATTTTAATTCATTAAAAAAAAAATCTGGAATTAAATGTTGTAAGGTGACCATGAAACCATTCTCGATTGTCATGAAAAAAAATCCCAACTGGCTCCTGGAGGGAAGGAAATCTGTAGTCCTTACCTGGTCTGGCCTCCAGATTCACAAATGCCCTCAGGGATACTTTCAATGTAGACGAGCAAAGTTTACCATCGGCTTTGTTATGGTGGAAGATTTCATCGGTGGAGATATTGACAGAATGGGCAAGATTGTGGCAGATGCAAGCAAGCAAGTGTGAGGTTATTCACTTTGGACCAAAAAAAGATAGAGCAGAGTACTTTCTAAATGGAAAGAGGTTAGGTACAATGGATGTCCAAAGAGACTTGGGGCTTCAGACGCATGGATCCTTAAAATACCAAGAACAAGTGCAGAAAAGGTTAATGGAATGCCAGCCTTTCTATCGGGAGGATTGGACTATCAGGGGTTATGCTGCAGCCAAACACAACCCTGGTTAGACCCCACTTGGTGTACTGTGAGCAGTTCTGGGCAATAGGAAGGATATATTGGCCCTGGTGGGAGTGCAACATAGGTTTACAAAACTGATACCTGGAATACAGGGCTAAGTAATAATAATAATCTTTATTAGTGTTACAAGTAGGCTTAAATTAGCACTGCAATGAAGGTACTGTGAAAATCCCCTAGATGCCACACTCTGGCACCTGTTCGGGTACACAGAGGGAGAATTCAGAATGTCCGATTCACCTAACAAGCACGTCTTTCGGGACTGTGGCAGGAAACGGGAGCATCCGGAGGAAACCCACGCAGATACAGGGAGAACGTGCAGACTCCGCACAGACAGTGATCCAAGCCGGGAATCGAGCCCAGGTCCCTGGCGCTGTGAAGCAACAGTGCTAACCACTGTGTTACCAGGCCACCCTAACGAGGAGAGATTGCACAAATTAGGCCTGGTTTCACTAGAATTTAGAACGTAAAGGGGTGATCTGATTGAAGATATTAACAGGGAAAGAAAGGGTAGATAAAGATAAACTATTTCCACTGTTTGGAGATTCTAAAACTAGGAGGCATAGTCTGGGGCCAAACCGTTCAGGAGAGATGTTAGGAAGCACGTCTTCACTAAAGAGTGTCGATGGTAGCCATGATGTGGAGATGCTGGCATTGGACTGGGGTGCGCACAGTAAGAAGTCTTACAACACCAGGTTAAAGTCCAACATGTTTGTTTCAAACACTAGCTTTCGAAGCACTGCTCCTTCCTCAGGTGAATGAAGAGGTATGTTCCAGAAACATATATATAGACAAATTCAAAGATGCCAGACAATGCTTAGAATGCAAATCTTTACAGATCCTAGGTTAAAGAGGTGTGAATTGCCACAAGCCAGGACAGTTGGTAGGATTTTACAAGCCCAGGCCAGATGGTGGGGGATGAATGTAATGCGTTATGAATCCCAGGTCCCGGTTGAGGTCGCACTCAACGCGCGACAATCACCAGACAGGAATGTTCCCTTCCAGTCGGGGAACACTTCAGTAGTCAAGGACATTCAGCCTCTGATCTTCGGGTAAGCGTTCTCCAAGGCGGCCTTCAGGACGCGCGACAACGCAGAATCGCCGAGCAGAAACTTATAGCCAAGTTCCACACACATGAGTGCTGCCTCAACCAAAAGCCAAAACCCCAAAAGTTTTAGTCTTGAATATATTCAAAGGGCGGCATTCTCCGGCCGCACCAGCCCAGCGACTGGAGAAACCCACCCAAGGTGAATGGACTTTTTCTTTGTCCACGTCTCGCCTGTGGCAACCCTATAGCGGGCGGGACAGAAGAATCTAGCCCAATAGCTGAGTAATCACACTTCCCTGAATTCCAAAGTTTCACAACCCTTTGAGTGAAGGGATTTCTCCTCATCCTAGTCCTAATTGGCTGTTCCCTCACCTGAAGACTGTGATCCTCAGTTCTAGATTCCCAGTCCAGGGGAGGTATCCTCCCAGCATCAACCTTTCAAGCCCCTTTATAATTCGATGGGTGAGATTTAACGGAAACATTTTGAAGTGTGATTTTGGGTTTGTTTGGTGAGGTGTTTCTCAATGGCCGCTCTTGTGAGATCGCAGCCCATATCTAACAGCACTTAGTGCAGTAAATGAGCCCCAACGAGCTTCTCTCCAGTACTGCCAGACTCGCCGCCTGATTTGCCAGATCTGTGCCTCAGCGACTCACCGTTAACAAGGGAGAGCAGCTTTTAAACGCTTCCTCACCACTCATTCTAGCCAAAACACAATCATGGCAAAAGCATTTCTTCAATGGTGTCATCAGGTGGCATATTTGGATCGATGTCACGCACCAGGTCCCGCAGATCTTCTTGCTTCAAACCGGATTACTTTCTGGTTTCATATGGACCCAGGTATCTGAGAAAAAATTGTCCTTCTTTTCTGCAGCAAACCTGCAGCTGTGAAGTGTTTTCACAACTAACAAGGCCAATCCTTATTAGCAATAGCCTTCAACTGTATGCTCGAGGATGCTCACAGTCAAAGGGAGTTAAAGTGACCTTCAGCAAAGAACGAAGAACAGGGCTCTGTCCTGGAAGTGTTTGGTGGGACAGACAGGTAGCAGCTGTAGTTGCCCCTGTTATGGGTATCCACAATATTTAAAGATGGCTTGAAGGCCTCATAGCCCAGGGGCGATCCCTGACCTGGAATGTTTCAGACCCCCAACCAAGCCCAACTACCCTGAAGGGTTCCCCCCTTGATGCCCCGAGCACTGGGGCAGCAACTCCAGTGCCATTTAACTGAATGCCTCAAAGTGGAAATGGCTGCTCACCTCCTCATTTCCCCTCAGCAGGCATTGCGTCAGCTTCAGGTTTTTAAAAAGGAGTACTAAACGACGTCCAGGTGATTTCTCGTAGGGGAGCCGGTTAATTCCCGAAAGGTCGTTACATCCGACTTCAGTCTCACTAATGAGACGTAAATTAATGCATATTGGGTTAATGATATGCTCGCTACATTTGGGCATGATCCGGACCTCGCCATCGGGAGTGGGCCGGTTAGATAGGGAACAAATCTCACCCAGAACTGCGCCGAAAACAACGCGGTGATTAAATCGCACACCATATGATTCAATGAGATCGCCTCTTGTTGTTCTAAACTTTAGAGAATATAGACCTAGGACACGATCTAACTAAAAAAAAAGAGTCTGTTCTGGGCGGGATTTGCAGAGTCGATCCCAGCGCTTGTCACATCTGGAGTGACCCCACTATCTATCGGTACTCTGTATTTTTTGTGTCCTCCCAGGGAATGCCCTGGGGTTGCCACGTGCAGCGTCATTCCCTTCACTGAGGAGCTCCGACGAGCAGAGCTCCTCCTGGTGTCCCGATCTCTTGAACTCCCAACGCAGATTCTGGACCCCCCCCAATGCCCCAATTCACCTATAAGGGGGTCATTGAGCCCCCCCCCCATCTCATGTGGGCAAGGCACCCCCGACCAGATCCCGACATGGGCAAAATGCCAGCCTGTCACCTTGGCACACTGGCAGTGCCCGGCTGGCACCCAGGTGGTTCTGTCAGGGTGCCAGAGTGGCACAGCCTGGTTGCTTGGCTGGGTACCCGAGTGGTACCAGCAGTGCCAGGGTGCCACCCCACCTAGGGGGCCTCCGATCCCCCTTCAGGTACTGTTCTACCTGGTCCCCATTTGTGGGGCCCAGCACTGAACCCCAGCTGGGATTTCCACGGCAAGGCCGGTACATACTGGGTGGCCGTTCAATCTGGCAGCAATATGACTAAGTGGGTTCTTGAACTCACTTAGCTGTGCAAGACTGGGTCCTGCCCATTCTGGTTAGATCTCGGGAGGCGTAACGACTGCAATCCTGGGTGAGACCTGTCCCAAGACCCGCCGACTGCGTCCCACTCCGAGTCTATTCAATCCTCATATCCCAGGAATCAGATCTGTGAACCCTCATTGCACTCCTAAAGCATGTATTATTTAGTAATGAAACTAAAACTGAATACAGTACTCCAGTAGTGGCCTTACCAAAGTCCTAGTTAATTGTCATAAAGCCTATTTACTCATACGCCAATCCCTTTGTAATTAAGACTTTCATACCACTTGCTTTCCTAATTGCTTGCTGTCGTTGCAGGTTTGCATTCTTTGACTTGTGTTCAAGGATATCCAGGCCCCCCTGAATACCAACACATCACAGTCTCTCACCAGTTGAAAAAAGAATCTGCTTTTCCATTTTTCCTATTGAAGTTCATACCTTCATACTTCACTCCATGATATTCATTAACCATGACTTGCCCACTCATTTCGCCTGTATACACCCCTTTGCAGCTTCTTTGTATCCTCCTCACAGCTTACTTTCTCACCTAACTCTGTACCATATATTAGACCTGCTCCTAACAACTAAGTCAACGCTGAGGCAAAATTAAGCACTGATTCTTGAGGTTCATTATTACAACTTGTCAACCTGAAAATGACCCTACTCTCTGCTTTCTGTCTATTAATCAATCCTCAATCCGTGCTAATACCCTCAATTCCTTGAGCCCTAATCTTATGTGGTACATTATTGATTGTATTGTATTCACTGTTACCCCTTGCGTACTCTGGAAGTTACAACCTCAAAACAGATTTGTCAAAAAAGATTTCCCTTTCATAAATCTGTGTTGACACGGTCCAGTTCTATGACCTTCTAAGTGCCGTTACCAAGTCCTTTTTATGGATTGTAGCATTTGCCTTCCTATTGATGTTAGGCTAAGGTGCCTATAGTTCCTGTGTTCTTTCTTCCTCCTCTTTTGAATAGCGGCATTATATTTGTTACCTTTCAATCCACTGGGATTGCTCTAGAATCTAGGGAATTCTGGAAGATCAAAACCAGTGCTAACCACTGTAACCACCTCTTTTAAAACACTTTTCCAGGCGGTTTCTCCATGCTCTGTTTTCTGTGATCTTTGTAGTCTTATACTTTTTTTGGACACCAACTCTTCAAAGCATTAGTAAAGGTTCAATATATGCATAATAGTTTCATAAAATCGGATTTACAATGTAAGGGTGTTCTTAATCACCGTAAATAAGTTGCATGCATTTGCATGGTGTTTTTAGTGCATGGAGACGTAGCATCTCTAAAGCTGTGGCTACTTGCCAGCCTTGTTACCAGTTAATTACAGCTGCTTGTTATCTTTTAATAGACACCATCCATTCTGGACCAGCTGCTACACTTAATTCAATTCAGTCCAGCACCAGATATATCTCAACAATGGCCATCTACCTGAACAGTTCTAGGTTTGCACCTGGCTTCCCTTATGCAGAAATACTTCCATGCTGTATGTAATAGTCATTTTATCTTCAGTCTTACCGGTAATATACTCAGTATTCACATAACAAAAGGGGCCTCCAAGCCTTGCTCCATTATGGGTTGCATTTCCTCAAACTTTTCCCAATGTCCCACTGTGACGTCAACGGAAGGTGCACGGAAGCTCCAAAGAAAGCCATTTACACAATCTTCCCAGATTTTCCACGCGCCTTCCGCTGAAGTTGCAGCGGACGATTGGGAGAAACACGAGAGAAATCCAACCCCATGATCCCGCAGAAAAGAAATGGAGCCAGCCTATGTGGGTCTCTGACAGCATTGAGCTGCATGTCTGCTACAATCTATCAATCTCGGTAAAACTCTTGTGTGACTGTGCATGCTGTAAAGTTGTAGAATACTCTTCGCCAATTGGGTGGGAGAATCAGAGACCACTTGCATCCCAGGACCTCATTGAATCAGATCTCTGAGACAACTCTCTCTTCAACCTGCCAATGCGACCAACCGGAATCCAGCATCATTTCATCAGGGAACATTCAAACGCCTGGGAAATACCTCCTTGCAATGGTACTTCTGATTGGTTCGATCTTAAAAATGACTCATCGCGTTCTTCCATAAATTCGAGTATATATTTGATTATCATTTTAAGTTAGTGAACTTTGAAACTTTAGTCCAGATCATAACCAGTCACCACATAAAAACGTTCTCCTCATATATTCTCCATGATTCTTTTATCTGTTATTGGAAATCTCTGAGCATCCTGCCAGAGAAAACGTTTTATCCCTGTTGACTCTTTCAAAACTCTTCATGTACCTATTTGTTTTAGAAATGAATGATTATTAATGCAACTGAAATGAACAATCCTGGGGGTATGAATACATGACTGCAGAATATTACTCTGAGTGCCCCGCTCAGATACCTCAGAAATGGTTTGTGCTGGCTAATTTAAAAAAGGAAAAAACTTGTGTTTCCAGCAGCTCCTGCCCCGGTTATTAACTTGACTGTTTCCAACGTGACCACCACCAGCTTCCACCTAACGTGGACAACAGACACTTATGAAGAGCAGCTCTTTATTGCTCAGGTGGTGAAGGACGAAGTGGTGGTGAACGAAACCGAGACCATGGAACTGGAGTGGACAGTGTCGGATTTGGAGCCTGACACTGTGTATACCGTGAGTGTGTTCTCCAGAGCCTGTGAAGACGAGAGCCCTTCAGCTGAGCTGAGTGTAAAAACAGGTAACAGCACAGGTCTGGGAATCATTCATAGTGGCGGGCAGATCACTCCGTTTAACTGTGGCCAATTATGCGTGAAAGAACCCAAAGCTGTCTTTCCTGACAGTCAACATTTTTCACTTGACTTAACTATTGAAATCGAATTAATTTTTTAACTCTTCGTTTCAAACCGATTATTCTTATGGCAATGCTCCTCTTAGATTGAGTTCTTTGGCTGAACAACTTTTTTGTATGTTTGATCCCTATGACTTTGTTAGGAAGGTTCTAGAAGGTTGCCATTGAGTTCCCGCCCTCTAACACTTAACCTTCACACACCTGGACTTTTGAGGTTATGTCTCATTGAAGATATAATTTGGGAAGAATCATAGAAGCACAGAAGGCCCTTTTCTTTGAAAGAGTTATCCAATTAGTTCCGCTCGTCCCTTTCCTTTGGGAATGCTCACTTTACAGATACAGCACAAGGAGAAAGGGAATGGAGGCCATAGGGGTCAGGCTTCTGGATCCATTACTCAACATTGGCAGGTAGTAGGCCCTTTAAGGAAATATCTTCAAAAAAGGTTTCCTCCAGTATTTTTGGAAGAATTGTAATTGACTTTGCTCGGAGTAGCCAACAGGGGAAAACCTTCAGGAACCCATTGACAATGCTACCACAGTGCAACCACCCGGGGATTCTTTAAATTCACTAATCTGCCGGTCTGGGCCTCTGACTTTGAAACAAACATTGACGTGTTGGGGATAAAAACGGTCTGACTGATGAGTATGAGGGCAAGGTTAATCTGATGGGAGCCACTTGGAATCATCTGAATTATTTTTTGTTGGGCAAAGGAAGATGAGTGAATGGATTTCGTGCCCATCCTTTGAAATCTGGGAACACAGCGAAGCAGATTCTCGGGTTTGAAGTTTGAGCATAAAATCCACGAGTCGGATTTTCCGGTCCAGCAGTCAGGTTTTCCTGGGTGACGTGCCCTCGCTGGCAGTGGGATTTTCCATTCCCGCCACCTACCAATGGGATTTCCCATTGTGGCCACCCCGCGCTGTCGGGAAGCCAGTGGGTGTGGGTGGACTGCCAGCGGAACGGAGAATCCAGCCGGTGGAGAATCCAGCCCCACATTTTAAAAATGGAATTGTTTGCGGTTACTGAGTCAGGTAGCGCCTGCGAAAGGTGCTGGAATGTTTATTGGAAGTGTAACAGGAGCTTATAAGTGAAGACCAAAATGATCAAATACTCCATTAGGGCGGCAGGGTGGCACAGTGGTTAGCACTGCTGCCTCACAGCTCCAGGCTCCCGGGTTCAATTCCAGCCTCGGGTGACTGTCTACGTGGAGTTTGCACTTTCTCCCCGTACCTGCGTGGGTTTCCTCCGGGTGCTCCGGTTTCCAAACAGTCCAAAGATGGGCAGGTTAGGTGGACTGGCCATGATAAATTCCCCCTTAGCATCCAAACGGTTAGGTAGGGTTACTGGGTTACTAGGATGGGGTGGCGGCCTGGGCTTAAGTAGGGTGCTCTTTCCAAGGGGCAGTCTCGATGGGCCGAATGGCCTCCTTCTGCACTGTAAGTTCTATGATTCTATGAAATTCTGTGATTCGGCAGATTGACTTTTCTGCCAGTGGCAGTCTAGAGGAAACGGGATGGGGGATGTTGCAAGGTTATTGTTCCCAAAGGTGAGAACATCAAGTGGTCAGGTGAAAATGAATCTAAGTTGAATGGAACTTGATTAACTTTAAGAATCATAATTTTTTATCACTGGCCTAAAACCTTTGGAGTGGTCTGTGTAATCTTTGTTAATGAGTCAAATTTCCATTATCATTATTATTTTTTATATATGTCGGCCAGAGGGCTTGATGACAGGTCTCCTTTGCGGGACATTCATGTCAACATTGTAACCCATTGTAACCCACAATACATTTGCCTGTTTATTGTTGACAGAAACCATGATGGACGCTCTCAGTTATACACCCAGCCCCAGACAGTCAAGTACGGGGGTCGTCTCCACAATGACCATCTACCCGAACACTTCTGGATTCCCGATAGGCTTTGCCTATGCGGACGTGCCTCCATGCTGTATGTGACGATTGTAAACGTTTTGTCAATATTTCAACATTTGTCTTGTTGGTAGATAGTTTAGTCATCTTTGACCGGGAAGGTTAATGGGGGGGCCGGAATTTCACAATGGAATACTGGCCGAAATGTTCTGTCCTCTCTCCCGGCTGGGATTTTCCGGTGCCGTTGAAAGTGAACGGAGTTTTGGTGAAGATCCTTTCGATGGACTGTTGGAGAATAAACGTGATAGAAATGCAGCTTGAAGAGTAGAGCAAATGGGTCATAATGGATAAAGAACCTGTTTTACATCCAACTCTTATGTTCAGTACAATCAGGTTGCCAACTTGCTATCACCCTTTCTGTACTACAGCTCAAGCTGTTTTTTTTCGTCCCTCACGCTTCCAGAGAAATGGTTTAAAATGTTTTGAAACATTTCAATTTATGCTAACAATTGACAAGGCTGCTTTTGAGAAGGTGAAGTAATTTTTCTATTGAGGGCATTAACTAGACACAATTTGCATTTTAAAGAATTCTCAAGAAGCACTGAATTAACAGCACGCTGCGTGCAATTTGAGCTGGACTGTTTTTGTCAGCAGATATTATGGAATTATCCTGTGTCAAACATTAGCCAGTCATGCATGTACTGCAGTTGCAAGCTCCAGCCACTCGGTAGTGCTGTGATAAAAGTTTCCAACCACCATTTTATGTTTCCACCTTTCAAGTCTTTTATTGGCCAATTTTGACTCCGTTTTTGTTGATTTATTTGACCCATCAATCCTTTCTCACCTGGACCGTTTGCTCATTTTTCTGGGCACTGAATTAGTGTTGTGGTTGGCTCCAGACAGAGCCTGTCGTCTCGCAGCCCGCCCCACCCAAAAGCACCCTCGTTATCAGTAGTTGAACATTGAACCTATTGCCCTGTGTGATGAATGGTTACAGTATTACTGTACCCTTATCATCATGTAAGGTGATGTCCCCTTTAAGACCGGGCTTGGAACCCTGGGGGACTCCGCCTCCGGCTCCGCCCACCAGGGAGCCGTATATAAGGGGCCGCTCTGTAGACGGCACCAGTAAGCACCTGTCTCAGCATCAGGCTACTTCTTAGCTTATTAAAGCCTTCTTTACTGTTCTACTCTCTAGCGTCGTTATTGAGGGTACTACAATCTGGGTCTCATGTTCCTCCATGACCCTGACCAACCTCATGACCTTCATCCTTTCCTACCTCCCCCCACTCTCCAGCCCCCAATATCGGACCCCATACTTACTTCCATTTCCCCTTTGGAACTTGCCACTGAGTGATCCCTCTTTGCATAAATTAAATTGAACGGTTTACAAGCACTTAGTGATCGTATTATACATACATTTAAAGGTTTAATTCTGTAATAAAGTGTCTGAGCAAAATAAGGACTTTTTAACCATATTAATCATTAACAAATTTTTCTCAACTGAAATTTCACTTGAGTCCAGGAGGCACATTAGAGTTTTTTGACGAGTAGTATTTATTTCTACTTGTGACCCCCATTGCCAACTCGATCACTGGAATCTCCTCCAGCCCCACACTCTGTGATACATCTGCGCTCCTCTAATTTTGGCTTCTTGAGAATCCCCAATTTTAATTATCTCCATAATTAGGGTCCCCTTTTGGGCACGTTTGGCGGGGTGTTTCCAGAACGACCCTGCTATTGAACGGGGCTCTGCTTCTTTCTCGGTTCTTGGCAATGACGTTCCACTGAGGCCGCACTTAGACCCATTTCTTGTACGAACGGGCTCAGCTTGTCAGTGCAGGAAGAGACCTGGGCGCCATTTCGCAATCTCTGGACCCCCCCACCGCAGCCTCTGGACCCTCCCAACGCCCCAACTTAACAACTAGGGTGTCCTCGGGTCTCCTGTACCCATCTCACATGGGTAGGGCATCCCCCGGCTCGATCCTCGGCACGGCCAATGTGCCACACCCAGGCAGTGCCCCAGCCAGTCCGGCTGTGCCATCTGGGCACACTGGATGTCAGAGGGTGGCACTGCCAGGGTAGTGCTGTCAGGGTGCCAGGCTAGCAGTGCCACGGTGCTCAGATGGCATTGGGGGTGCCAATATACCACCCTGCCCAGAGACCAATCACCGGGGACCCCCAATTGTCTGGGAGAACCCCCCCCCCCCCTAATGGCTGTTATGCCTGATACATGTTTGTGGAAATCAGTGCTGAACGGCATCTCGGGATGGTCACCGAGAACGTTTACTTGAATATGCAAATATGGATCACGCCCAGTGGGTGTAAGATCCAGATCGCGACGTCCCCCGAGATCCCGTTAGACCTCCAGAGATGTAACGGACATTGTAAATCCTGCAAGAAGCCTCTCGCAAGATTTAACGGGCTCGCCGCGTCCCGAGTCTGGTGCAATGGCGCCGGTAGTTCATGCCCTTGGAAATAGGAGCAGGAGTAGCTCATTTGGCCCTTGAGCCTGCTCTGCCATTCCAATACGATCATGGCTGATCCTCCATCTTCATGACATACTCCCGCACATACGCAATTTCACATTCTGTTGGAAAATGCCAGATGTGAAGCGGCTTGCGACATTTTCCTACATTAAGGGTGCTGCATAAATACAGATGTTGACAGGCATATCATGTACTTTCTTGTAATGACTGACCTTTATCTTTTCAGCAACTCCTTCGCCCATTATAAACTTGACAGTTTTCAATATTACTACCAAGAGCTTTCACATTAGTTGGACCACAGATAACTACGAGGAGCAGATGTTTATTGTCCAGCTGTTGCAGAATGACAGTGTTGTGAAAGAGGCAGAAACATTGGAGCTGGCATTGACGGTGTCAGGATTGGAGCCTGGGACTGAGTACACCGTGAGCGTTGCCTCAAGGTCCTGTGATCAAGAAGGCACAGCCGCAGAGCTGAACGTTAAAACAGGTAACAGTTCTGATTGGCATGACCTAGCCCTACCTTGGTGTTAGTTGCCACAAAATCAGCAGACTCCCTCCCGCAACATCCTCAGGGCAGTTCACAAGTGAAATTGAAAAGTTTTAACTCGGGGAGCGTTCTTCTGAATTTGAAGCTGAGGTGGGCGAGAATGATTGTCATACTGGGAAATGGTTGATCTTGAGTCCTTGGTCCTGACGTTTGGAGGGACAACACAAGAAAATCTTCCTTTTCCTCACCAACTCCTCAGCAAATTCACAAGAGAATTTAGGAGCCGAAAGGCTGAGGTATCTGACTAGGTGTTCTTGCACAATGCATTTATAGGGTTGGGTGGGGAACTATCAACTTTAGTAGCTGATTGGCCTGGTTTTCCATTAAGTCAGCCGACAGATCGTAAGATCATAAGAGATAGGAGTAGAAGGAGGCCATTCGGCCCCTCAGGCCTGCTCTTCATTCAATAAGCTCATGCTGGTCTGATTATGACCCCCAACTCCACTTCTTTGCTCATAACCCTTGTACGTTAAATAGGAAGAAAGCCAGCAAGGTGTATCTTGGGGTGGCGACTTGCTGTTGTCTCTCAAGTAGATGGACCTTCCACCTCTTCCTGTCTTATGCTCCTGCTGGAGTTGTAAGTCCCACTCAATTATGTTGAAATTAAAAAAAGAGTGTGGAGGTTTTGTGACGGACTGGTAGCATCCCTACCTCTGAGCTCTGGGTTCGAGACCCACCCCAGGATTTGATGGCCAAGAAACGTGCGTTCACAACGCAGTCAAACAGGATGAGTGTGTAAACCTGCAAATCCTTCCATCACACCAATGGTTGGCGGGGAGAGCGGGAGAGACTCCTGGTCAGCCATGCTTGATGTGGAATGGCGCCCCTCAAGCTATGAGCCTTTGGCGACAGACTAGTGACCTGTTTCGGGAATTGCTCACAATGGAGATGGATGAAAGTCTACCCTTGTGCACCACAAAGTGTGGGAAGACAGTGAGAAACGAAAAGGTAGTTGTCGCCTAAGATTAAACAAAATCTGAAGAAAGCAAGCCACAGGGATCAATATACAACAGGTACAGCATAGAATAGTCGTCAACACAAGAATGGGAAAAAATAAAATGGGATGAATCAGGAACAAAATCCCGAACATATTCCCTTCACGGACATAGGACCCATCTGCAGCAAAACAAGATACAGGCAACAGGATAGGCCCACATCATGCCCATAGTTTCAAAACAGAATGACAGAAGGAACAAAGACAATATCCTGAGAACCCCAGCAATAAACGGGAATCTGACTAACACTCACTGCGCAAATTAAACTCTCCTCCAGGCCCAGCCTGAACAAATCTCCATAAAATAAGAAGCGTCCCGACAACAAGGGGAGCAACAGGATGTCAACTGAAGTACAGAACCCGGTGCAATAAAATCTATAACCCAGCTGGTCCTCCTCAACCACACCCAGCCTCGGGCACTTCCCCACTGAACAGCACGGAACAGCAACATCTCTCACCCAGCTGGAAGAGGGAAAACCAAACCCTCAAGGAAAAGAAACACCCAAATTGGCCGAGGATCTATCACCAACTCTATAAAGGATTAACCGAGCCCTCCTCGGTGTGCGCCGGGATTCATTTCCGACGAACAGTGCCCTCAAATAACACACAGTCTGCCTGGGCCTGAAAAAGGAAAGGAAAGTACGCTGAGCAAAAACCCCTCAAAAATTAGCTCTCACTGGAGGGGCCTTCCTTCAACATAATGAGGACAGAACTAATCTGACCAACTCTAACCCCCCACCCCTTCCCCGCTCCATCTGTTCATCCTCCTCCTCTCCCCAGGATGTGTTAGGTTAAAGATAATTTGCACAAATCATGAATTCAACATTCAGCATAGCATGAAACAAACTTATTAAATCAGGATAATCAGCGGTGCAGGACATAACACCCATATTATTCGCTTCCCTCGAAGCAAATAAATTGACATCAACAGACAACAACGTAATTATCAGGGAGCGAAGTTCAGGATAACAACTGAGATGTGAGGCAGTTATCAGGTTCAAAGCTTCTCTACTGGAGCACGCAGAAAGCCCAAATCAAGGACAAAGCACTCTTCAGGATCCTCCAAGGGGTCCAACGATCGAAGCACAAAACCTCATTGCTTCCACCATGCAGTCTCACCCGGGCGGCCAACAACCCAGGCTCGAAGGCCAACCCAACCCCAGGCTCGGAGACAGGATTAAACGTGCTCCCTCAATCCACCAAGGACAGTGCTCTGTTACAAGAACCTCCTCGGTGCGCCTCCAACAACTTCATAAAAATGTATCTCAACTCTTGAAATTGGGCTTTGATGACCTGCACTGCAGAGCCGAGACACTCGGACCTATCAACATCATTGCCAGCAGCCACATCCATTGGAACGCTGTCAAGGCAGGAAGCTTTGCCAAAAAAGCAGCTGCGCCACTAAGGAGCAGGTCCCACCCCAGGTCCTCCCAGCCGCCACGAATCAACGTGGATTTAGCATTTTGTCTTGACTCAATAGTACTGTAAGATTGGACCAATAAATCTCGGGACATAGTTTTTACTACGTACGCCAAGAAAAGACAAAAGAAATGTGCAAACGGAAAGAATAATGGGTTAAAAGACGAGCAGAGAGGGAACTTGCAAAAACGCAGCAGTTCCTGTGCTCACAACATGTACCCCCACCTTTGCTGCATTACTGGGATGGCACAATGGCTCAGTGGGTTAGCCCTGCTGCCTATGGCGCTGAGGACCTGGGTTTGATCCCGCCCCCGGGTCACTGCCCGTGAGGAGTTTGCACATTCTCCCCGTGTTTGTGTGGGTTTCATTCCCACAACCCAAAGATGTGCAGGGTAGGTGGATTGGCCACGCTAAATTGCCCCTTAATTGGAAAAAATGAATTGGGTAACCTAAATTTTAAAAATAATCAACACGACACTGTCTATATTAAAGCGGGAATTGGAGCAATTTGATATAAGCACATTAAACCTTGATAAGAGAATGTGGCTGAGAGTATTTTCTACCCTACCCATATCTGCCCATAGCTAATAATAATAAAACTACCTCTTTCAGCAGAAACCAGAGACACGAGGGAAAAACGATCTGCCATGGACTTTATATCTTCGATGACTATCTACCTCAAGAGACCTGGATTCTCAGAGAACGTCCCACATTTTGATGTCGCTCCATGCAGTATGTATATTTATTGTCCCTTCTCAACATTCAGTCTCTGTTACGTGACGTTGTACTTTTAGATTCTTGGCTGAGTGTCCAGTTATGAAGGCCTTTGCATGACAGTGAGGTTGTTGATCATCTATGTGACATAAGATCATGATTGGGGAGAGGGTGTGAAAGCTGGACAATTCACTGAGAAAAGCAGATGCCCATTTGGGAGTAAATAATTATTTATCTGGCAGAATTTAATTTGGTGGTAGGGGCCATTTAATTGGACAGCGTTCCCACCGCCTCCCATCTCTGCTCCGATTAAGCCCGTGACAGACAGGCTCATTATCGGCCGAGCTTCCCTGCTGCAATGAGGCCCTTAAATGGACAATTGACGCTCACCTATTCGCCCAGTGCTGAGTGGGGTACTCACCATGTGGGGAGCCTGAAAGGAAAACTGTTTGGGGTTGCTTGCAGGCTGTGGTGAATGTATTATACTAATAATCCACCAGTGTATTTGTATCTGTGCTGTTGCACTTGGATTTGTATCTGTGCTGTGCTGTTGCCTTTGTGGGCTTCTCCTATGGGCCATTGTATGGCACTATCCATAGGGGAACATGTTGGGGCATGTATGGGCTCCACCCATGGCTCCTCCCCTTGAAGGGAGGTATAAAGAGCAGTCGACCTGTCGGCAGTTCTCTGTATTGGTTCAGTCGCAGGCAGGCACTGTTCTAAGTTGATTAAAGCCACGGTTTACTTCTACTCATGTCTCGAGTGAATTGATGGCCGCATCGCTATGTGGGTGTGTGCCGTGTCCTAGAGAACTCAGTGCCTGCTCAAATGATCAGCCATCGAAACATCGGGGGTGAGGGGGGGGGGGGGGGGTGGGGTGCACTGTGCTGAAACCACCCTCCCCACTCTTGCTGCTTGGCACCCTCGACGCCCCACTCCAACAGACCTCCCGCCATCACTCACCTGTGCCCTCTTTGCTTGACGATCCTGGGCTGCAAGTGGGTGCATTATCAATAGCAGCCACCGCCTTCCCAGTGGCACTGAAGAGCAATGAAGAGCTGCCTACCTCTGCTTGACTGGTAGATCTCATCAACCGAGGAATCCGCCCCCTCCATGTTGCAGGCTGGAGGGATGTCAATGAGGAAGGAAAATGCACCATGGTTACTATCACAGGAGACTATCATTCCCCATGTCATTATGGCCAACCTTCCCTCTGACATAAACCTGAACTCATTCGGAACTCTGCAGCTTGTGCTTCATTCACCCTGTACTCGTAAATGGCGCCCTGTTCAGCAGCACCTTGATTGTTAAATCAACCTTGGAATACTTACTCCCCATGGCCTTGCCCTCCCTGGGCTGAATTAAGCTCCCGTTGGTGGTTTCAGTGGTGGGTGGGGGGGTGGGGGGGAATTCAGCAGGAGGCCAGTAAATCGGTTTTACATCAGTGTGCCGTTCCAGTGGGAATTTCCGCTGATGTCCGCCATGGCATATCGGGAAAACCTTTCGGAGGCTGGCCTGAAACTCATTTGCCTCTTGCTGACGGGGTGCAGATGTAGGCCCAACCACCCACGCCCGATTCTCCGTGTCGCCAATGGGTAACAGCGCCGGTGCAAAACATGTAGAAAAAATGTGGCGTTCAGATGTCGGGATTCACAGGCAGGCAATGAAGGTTTGAAATGAAGGCAAGAGGGATTAGAAGAGAAGGAGACTCTTCAAGGAGGAGGTAGTAGAGGAGCAAAAGGGGAGACCGATACATGACATGATTCTCAGGGCCCGCACACTGCCAACATTTACGCCCAATAAATTGATGTCCAAATTCATTCACAGCAAAGAGGATAAACAAATAGTAGAACTCGCAGATAGGTTTGCCATAATATACAGAGTAGAGAAAGGCTTGCATTTCTCCAGCGCTATTCACCAACACCTCCCAAAGAGCTTCATAAAATAGAAAGTACTTTTGAAGTTTATGGGTAGGTTTTCCAATCCTGCTTGCCTTGGCAATCGTGGTGGGACGGACCGACAGTTTGATGGGTAATTGAAAGGACTGTTGACCTCGGGCGTGAATTTCTGGTTCTGGGGCGGGTACGACTGGAAAATCCTGCTCGCGTTAACTGTTGTCAAAGGAAATAAGGCAGCCAATGTACACATAGTAAGACCCCACAAACAGCAATGTGATAATGACCAATTGGTCAGTTTTAGGAACAGTGGATAATGGACTGCAGAAGAAGAGGCTTTGGTTTCACGTCTTGTCCAAATTGATGGCACCCCTGACAGTGCAGCACTCCCTCAGTCCTGCCTAGATCTGGTACTGGGGTCTCTGAAATGGGATGTAAACTCACAAACATTTGACTCAGAACCATAGACTACAATCTGTACAGTGTGTGGTGAATGAGATTCACACGGTATTATAAGTTACCAATGTCACTCTGTTCCCAGTATATATATGTACTGATATTGTAAGTGCAGTTGCACTACCTGACCACCAGGGGAGTAGCTCTGGGAGTACTCGAGAGTTTGTACTGGGCACCCCCCTTGGCTCTGCCCAGAACTCCTCCCCCTGGAGCTGCTGTATAAAGATCCGTGCCACAGAGTCAGCCAGCCAGTTCACCGAAAGTTCAACGGCTAAAAGGCTGGCTCTGTTGTAAGTATATTAAAACCGCAATTCCAATCCTACAAGCACGTGTCCGTAGAATTGATGGTTCCATCACAGTGCAGAAAGAGATTATGCGAGGCATCGAGCCTGCACCGACCCTCTGAAAGACCACCCCACTTAGGCCCACTCACCTGCCCTATCCACCGCGCCCCTTAACCCCACATAACTTGCACATCTTCAGACACTAAGGGGCAATTTAGCATGGCCAATCCACTTAACCTGCGCATCTTTGGACTTGTGGGAGGAAACTGGAGGAAACGCACTCAGACACGGGGAGAACGTACAAACTCTACACAGACAGCCACCCAAGGTTGGAATTGAACCTGGATCCCTAGCGCTGTGATACAGCAACGTTAACCACTGTGCCACCGTGTTGCAAGAGAAACAAGAGAGTGCTACCAACTGAACCTCAGCCGATATTTATGTAGGGCTTAAAAATGCCCGGTTATAACCATGTACTAAAACTCAATGTAAAACTAGTGTATGAAACAAGGTACTCGCAGAATTGATTGGTTGTGACTCTTCTCTGGAGTTTCATTTCTCTTTTTATAATGGCTCAATGAATTACCTTTTGGAGCTCATTTCTTGTAAAGTGTCTCTTTCATTGCAAGTCTATTTTAAATGGGTCAGTGACCACTTTCAAATAAAAGAACAAAGAGAACAAAGAAAATTACAGCACAGGAACAGGCCCTTCGGCCCTCCCAGCCTGCGCCGATCCAGATCCCTATCAAAACATGTCCCCTATTTTCCAAGGTCTACTTCCCTCTGTTCCCCGCCCGTTCATATATCTGTCCAGATGCATCTTAAATGATGCTATCGTGCCCGCCTCTACCACCTCCGCTGGCAAAGCATTCCAGGCACCCACCACCCACTGCGTAAAAAACTTTCTACGCACATCTCCCTTAAACTTTCCCCCTCTCACCTTGAAAATTTCCCCCTCTCACCTTGAATGGTGCACAAGTCTTAGCCAATGGGCCTCCAGAGGAGATTAGGTCGCAAAGTCGCTCAAATTAGAAAGAAAACTCTTCTACAAATGATGGTTATCACTGTAGCACCAGTGTTGCCATTAAGGACATGATGTGGAGATGCCGGCGTTGGACTGGGGTGAGCACAGTAAGAAGTCTTACAACACCAGGTTAAAGTCCAACATGTTTGTTTCAAACACTAGCTTTCGGAGCACTGCTCACCTGAGGAAGGAGCAGTGCTCCGAAAACTAGTGTTTGAAACAAAAATGTTGGACTTTAACCTGGTGTTATAAGACGTCTTACTGTGCCATTAAGGACAATAACCATGGAAATACATCAACTGCCAAGTTCAGCAAAAGTGGCATTACTGTTTGATGTGGAAACATTTCACCCATCCGCCAGCATCACTGGGTCAATATCTCGGAAATCATTACCTCGTAACATTATGAGGGCAACATCTCCGAAAGCACAGCAATGGTTCAAGGTGGCACTGTGGTTAGCACTGCTGCCTTGCAGCACCAGGGACCCAGGTTCGATTTCGGACTTGGGTGACTGTGTGGAGACTGCAGGTTCTCTCCGTGTCGAGGTGGGTTTCCTCGGGACGCTCTGGTCCCCCCTCCCTCCTGCACAGTCCAGTGATGTGCAGGTCAGATGGATTGACCATGGGGGTGACAGGGATAGAGTGAGGAAATGGGCCGAGGTAGAGTGTCCTTTTGAAGTGTCGGTACAGAGTCAATGGGCTGAAGGGCCTCCTTCTCCACTCTCGGGACTATATGGATTCCACGGAGAGGCCATTGTCCTTTCCTCAGAGTTAACAGGGATGTAAAGTAAGCATAGCCTTGTCAGCCGTCAGCTTGAGAACAAATTGTTTAAAAGATAGCTCCCCTCATATTCAGGGTTTTGATCACCATGTTGTCATATGATGTGATGATCACTCATTGGTTCCTTAACTTCCCAACAGCTCCATCTTCAGTTTCCAACCTGGCTATTTCCTGTGTCACCAGCCATGGTTTTCGAGTAACTTGGACAACAGATACGAGCGAAGTGCAGACCTTTGTGGTGAAAGTGCTAAAGAATGAATATATTGTGAATGAAACAGAGACCCAGGAAATGGAGTGGACTGCAAGTGAACTGGAGCCCGGGACAGAGTACACTGTGAGCATCATGTGGAGAGTCTGTGAGCAAGACAGCGTTGCCACGCAGCTGACTGTAAAGACAGGTAATATCCCAGAGTTAGTGATTCTCGTCTAAAAGCATCCTTTGGGTATCGATCATGCTAGAGTTGAAGAACTAACCACCTTCCCGATTTTACAGCTCCTCTTCCAAAGGCTGAGACGGAGATGGCCGTATCTAATGCCGGGGATCAAAGGGACAACATTGCCTTGGATCAGTCTTTACCCACCTCTGTCCAACCCTTCACATTGTCTTCTGCACAAATGTCTTCTTCAGCTTGTGGTGAGCAAAGCTACCTTCTTTCAAACAACGTGCGCCACCTTTTACGTTTCAGTCACTTTAGCAAAACTGCAGACAGACCAAAGAAATGCTTGTCATTTTTAAAATGCCAACAGCAAAGAAACATGCTACCCATTTGTGTCCCTCAGTTCCTCCGTCGATCAGGAGCCTCATTGCCTTCAACGTCACCAGCAACAGTCTGAGTGTCGTTTGGGAAGCTGATGCCACAATCGGTCGGGAGTTTGTCGTGCAACTCCTGAAGGACAACAACGTGCTGCTTGATGCACGGAGCAAGGAACTGAGCTGGACCGTGTGGGACCTGGAGGCCGGAGTGTTGTACACTGTCAGAGTCGCCTCTCAGCTCTGTGGGAAAGAAGGCAAAGCGAGAGTGCAAGAAGTCAAAACAGGTAGAAAAAGCTGCCCTTGCGGCTATCTGTGTTTCTGTTCTTCTCTGTTATAATTCCTCAAGGCAGATATCTTGGGGCCTTGCCATAGGACGAACCTTGCATTAGATAAAAAATTGTGTGTGGGTGAGGCCACAAACGTTGGCTAGATTTTCTTTCTGTCTAACAAAATCCATCCCAACAGCTGCCAATTCTAATCCTGATGCATCTTCTAAATCTATGGCCGCTCTTCACCTTGTCCAACCTGTCACCAAACCTCCAGATATCCTCGAAGGATACCTCCAAAAAATATTATTGAACTCTTTTGTGCTGAACGCTTCTTTGTCCCATGGCAGATGTAAAATGACCTCGAGTGTCCTGTTTTTATTATTTCTTGGGATGTGAGCATCACTGGCAAGGCGAACATTTGTTGCCCAGCCCGAATTGTCCCTGAATCGATGATTTTCTAGGCCCATCTCCAAGGGTAGTTAAGAGTCAATCCTCAAAAGGGAAAGTGGCCTATAGTCATCTGTGGCGACTGTATTTATTTCACACTATTGGTCAATTTGAGAATTACATTTGGGGGATACATAAACCAGTGTCTGAGCAGCAGAGGGTGTGTGGGAGATGTTGTTCTCTGTTGATTCCGATGTCCTTTTTAGTAGTTTGCAAAACCCCAACGGCTGTCCAGTGACCCCTACTATTTCTGCACTTGTTTCCGGAGAATGATCTCTGTTTGTTGTCCTCCACCTCCCCACCCACTATTTTCCTCTGCATTTCTAGAACCAAATTGTGTGGGGATGTGACACTCCTCAGTGTATTGCAGATTTGGAGTAGAAACACATGGACTAGAACTCAGCTTCTCCTTCATCGAAACACGTGGCATTAATGCTCTGGCAAATGTTGAATGGCCGCCAGTTTTCCAGAACCCCCGTCCCCGTCCCCGTCCCCTCTGCTCATTCATACTTGGGCTCTAATGTAATCTCTGGTCACACTCTTTTGGTGCAAACGTAGCTTTGTTTTGGTTTCGAGTTCAGCTCCATGTCAGACCAAATCATAACCGACTGTGATCCATCAAACTAAAGTGGACCCCAGCAGAATCTAACCAAACCTCAGAACCTTGCAGACACAATCACCTCGAGGGCTAATATTGAGAGTACTAACTGACCTTTCACCCCACCCCACAGCTGCACACATCGTGGGAGGCAGAACAAGGATAACAAACGTAAAGTTCAATGAAGGGTTCAAAAACAGCAGTAGTGACAAATTCAAGAACTTTACATCTCAATTTATTGCACAGGTATGTACACGTTTCACTGCAAGTCTCACCTGTTTATATTGGATTTGCTTCTTTTGGTTCCATAATTCATTCCCTCAAAGGGGCTGGGTGGGGGGGGGGTATGGATTACATCAGAGTTTTGATTTACAAATTCTTTCTGTTTTAAATATAATTCGAGGTGCCGCATAGAATTGGAGTTAAAGCCAGTCCAAACTAATGGGAACAAGGGCAGCCAGGTCTAGTTTGAAACCACCCAGCAGGTGGCTGTGCTGAGCTGGGAGATTTAGAAAATGTCAACTTGTGCTTTTCTGAGGTTGGATTTGAGGCACCTTTTTCTACAGGTGTAGCAGGGTCACCTGCGTCCGCATAGGGTCCCTGTCTTTTTGCGAGGTGCCCCACTCCCATTCAAGGGTCCCATGCTCGGGGTTCCGAATAGATCCAGTGGTAGGGCGTACGAGCTAGAACTTTCATGGAGACTGGCTGCTGACAGGCGGGGAGGATCCTTCAGGCAAAGGACATGTAACTCCTTAAAAAACATGTGAAGAAGGTAACGGGAAACCCTCAAGTGTTCCTTTCCCCGGTAATTGTGTGTACTGAAATT
This sequence comes from Scyliorhinus canicula, assembly GCF_902713615.1. Classification (NCBI taxonomy): domain Eukaryota; kingdom Metazoa; phylum Chordata; class Chondrichthyes; order Carcharhiniformes; family Scyliorhinidae; genus Scyliorhinus; species Scyliorhinus canicula. Next base: position 18,073,472 of record NC_052152.1, on the reverse strand, counting down.
GTAAATGGATATTACCCCTGAGCAGCTGAGGAGGAAAAGCTTGGGGCAAGGAGAAGTGAGCAGAGGACCATTCCTTCGGTGAATCACTCTCATTTCTACAGAATGATTTCCTGCTGTGTCTGACCCAGGATAGCCTGATGCTCATGTTAAGTTGGAAATTGGAAAATGTTCTATTCCCCATTGTCCAGCTTCCTGCATTTTGAGGAGCACGGAAATAACCAGTACACTTTTTATTTTACGGTTCCAGATCTTGAAATCTCTGCCAGGACCCACGATGGAACTTTTAAATTCCGGGAAAGTCAAGGTTGTGATTAAATCTCTTTGGGAAGGGAGTGTGAACGTAGAATTCCAATTGATCTTTGATGAAGAAATAGCAGCGAATGTGTCCGAGATCATCGTGGACCTTGTGACATCATTAAAGAGCAGCTCTATTTTTAACTTTGATCCTGACAGCACAGACATCTCAGGTAATGGGGATGGGTGGGAAAGTAACACTTGCAGTGGGACAACCCTCTCTTATCTCACATAAGTATGCAGCCAGAACAGTTGCACCCCTCCCTGACGTCAACTGCACATTCAGCCATTATAACCTTCCTTGGACAGGAGGGGTAATGTGCCTCATCCAGACATTTCAGTCCTCCTTGTCATGCTCACAGAATCGCAGAATTGGTAGAGTGCAGAAGGAGGCCATTTGGCCCATCGTGTCTCCTTACGAACCCCGTGGCTTTGTGCCATTCTCCTGCCTTCTCCCTGTACACCTGCTGCCGATTTCTCTCATTTAGCTGCACCTTTAGGTGTGCGGTTGGAATGTTGATGGTAAAATTTGACTTTCCACCCGAAATGTCATTAAGGCACTGAGAGTTTACATTTTTCTAGTGCCTCTCATAACCTCAGGATGATCCAAAGTGATTTACAGTCAGTGAGATGCTTTTGAAGTTTAGTCACTGATTAGGCAATGTATTGACCAATTTGTACACTGCAAGGCCCCACAAACAGCTGCATAATAAATGATTCAGCAATGACCGGCGATATTGGCCGCGGAATCAATATCGCCCCAGGTCATCGCAGAGAAATGTCTGACAAATGTGACTTCAGCATGTTTGTTTTAACCAATCTTACAATGGGTTTGAAATACTGATTTGAATTGTTGAACAAAGGCAGATGTTAAGTGTATGGCAGCAAGAAGAGCAGAGGACTTAGCCTGGCAATCTGCCCAACATTCCTCTCATTGTGCACGACCACAATGACGGATTCGTTGCCAGTGTGCGCACTGCCAGCATGGAAGGGATTAAGAATTGGTTTACGGAAGAAACAATGTACTTGAAAAGCAATTCACTGACTTGAGATTTTGCGACGTGATAATGAGGCAATATGAGAAAATATGTTTTTATATCTGGGGTTATGATCTAGAATGCAGTGCCTGAAATGGTGATGCAAGAAGGTTTGATAGTCACATTCATCAGAGGATTGCGTACATTCTGGAACGAATTACGGTGTGATGGCGTCAGAGCAACAATGTGGGATTGATTGTGCAGCTCCACCAATGGGCAGACAGAGGCATGATGGGCAGAATGGTCGCATTCTGTGCTATATCATTGGACCGTGAGGAACTGTGTCAATGCAGATTTTTTTTTAATTCAAAAAAGTCTGAATTCATAAGTAGCAGTAAAGAAGTCGCAACCTCAGATTTTCAGCTTCTGTGCATTTCTATGTCATTAGTGGAATAAGGGGTGAAGGTTGATGAGAAATGGGGTGGGCGAGAACTGAGGGGGTGGGTGCATAATTTGCCAGTACAAAATAAAAGTTAAAAAAAATAACCTTTAGTCTCACAAGAAGACTTACATTAACACGGCAATGAAGTTACTGTGAAAATCCCCTAGTCGCCACGCTCCGGCGCCTGTTCGGGTACACAGAGGGAGAATTCAGAATGTCCAAATTACCTAACAGGCACGTCTTTTGGGACTTGAGGAAATCGGAGCACCCGGAGGAAACCCACGCAGACACGGGGAGAATGTGCAGACTCTGCACCGACAGTGACCCAAGTTGGGAATCGAACCTAGGACCCTGGCTCTGTGAAGCACCGGTGATGACCACTGTGCTACCATGCCGCCCTATCCAGTATGCCAGTATGCTGGCTTGCCAACAAACATCCCGCAGTAACTCCTATGGCAGTAGGATATTTTTCTACAATTAAGTAGTGTTAAAAAAAGCGCAATGCTGTCGAAGCTTTTCATCTTGCACTCATCAGGACAGATGCAAGGGTGCAACATTTCGGACGGAGCAACAATTTATAACACATCAGGAAAGGGTTCTGATTGGTTGACACTTAATCAAGGCGAATACTCCAGGAAACAACTGTCCCTCACATTTTTGTTCAATTCAGAAAAGGCGCACGACCTGGCCATGTTATTTTTGCTTGCAGAGGACAGGTCTCTGCATTTGAATATATGTAACTTTTGGCAAACCTAAGCAAGCCACATTGAGAGCCCGACTGATCATCTCAAATTGGGTGTTGGTGTCATATAATGTTAGTGTTATTATTGACATAGGAGCACTAATGGTGAAAATAGCCCTGGAAATGCTGGATAAACTCAGCAGGTCTGGCAGCATCTGTGGAGAGAGAAACACAGCCATTCGACCTTCACTCTGTTTCTCTCTCCACAGATGATGCCAGACATGCTGAGTTTATCCAGCAAAATACAGCGGATGCAAAAATCTGAAATAAAAACAGAAAATGCAGACTAAACTCAGCAGATTTGGCAGCATCTGTGGAGAGAGAAACACAGCCACTGGACCTTCACTCTGTTTCTCTCTCCACAGATGTAGCCAGATCTGCTGAGTTTAGTCTGCATTTTCTGTTTTTATTTCAGATTTCCAGCATCCGCTGTCTTTTGCTTTTATTTAAGCACTAATGGCGAATCCCGGTCGGCCACCCGAACCACTAACTCTTGATTTTCCCTTTGTCTCTTTATTTTGCAGATTACAATGAATGTGCCTCGCTTGATGACAATGATTGCTCACTCAAGGCGAAGTGTATCAACACAGCGGGTTCCTACACCTGTAGCTGCCTGGACAGTTTTGTGGATGTTAACCCAGTTCGACCTGGCAGAAATTGCAGAGGTAAAACCTGGCTTCCATAATAACTATTACTAAAGAATTATTTTTAAGGGCTGATCATTTTCATTTGCTCACTGTCTTCAGATCAAAAGGCCAGAAGTAGGGATGTTCGCTGATGATCTCCTGATTTTTAACACTGTTTGGGACTCCTCAAACAATGAAGCAGTCCATGTCCATATGTTGCAAAACCCGGGCAATATCCAGGCTTGGGTTAACAAGCGGCAATTAACATTTGTGCTACAAAAGTGCCAGGCGATCACCATCTCCAACGAGAGAGAATCTAACCACCTCCCCTTGACATTCAGTAGCATTACTATTGCTGCATATCCCATTGTCAACATTCTGAGGGTTACCATTGACCAGACACTGAACTGGACGAGCCATATAAATACTGTGGCTACCAGTGCAGGTCAGAGACTAGGAATCCTGCGGTGAGTAACTCACCTCCCGACTCCCCTAAAGCCTGTCCATCATCTGCATTTAGATTTAAATTTATTATCATGTGTACCGAGGTATAGTGAAGAGTATTGTTCTGTGTACAATCCAGGCAGATCGCTGCATACATGTAGGACATTGGACATACAATAAATACACAATGTACAATTAACTAAATAAAAGAAAATTACTGCGGATGTGGAATCTGAAACCAAAGAGAAAATGCTGGAAAATCTCAGCAGGTCTGGCAGCAACTGTAGGGAGAGAAAAGAGCTAACGTTTCAAGTCCAGATGACCCTTTGATCAAGCTGGGTCATCTGGACTCGAAACGTTAGCTCTTTTCTCTCCCTCCAGATGCTGCCAGACTTGCTGAGATTTCCCAGCATTTTCTCTTTGGTAAATACATTAACATCAGGTGAAGCAGATGGAGTATAGTGCTACAACAGCAGAGAATGTGTAGAGAGATCAGCTCAGTCCATGAGAGGGTCATTCAGGAGTCTGACAACAGAAGGGAAGAAACTGTCTTTAAATCTTTTGGTGTGCGTTCTCAGACTTTTGTATCTCTGTCCGATGGACGAGGTTGGAAGAGAGAATGCAAGCCAGGGGTTTCATGGAATACTCTTGCCTGGATGAGTGCAGCTCCAACAACTACCGTGCTGTGGGCAGCACGGTAGCATGGGTGGGCAGCACAGTAGCATGGTGGTTAGCATAAATGCTTCACAGTTCCAGGGTCCCAGGTTCGGTTCCTGGCTGGGTCACTGTCTGTGCGGAGTCTGCACGTCCTCCCCGTGTGTGCGTGGGTTTCCTCCGGGTGCTCCGGTTTCCTCCCACAGTCCAAAGATGTGCGGGTTAGGTGGATTGGCCATGATAAATTGCCCGTAGTGTCCTAAAAAAAAGTAAGGTTAAGGGGGGGTTGGGTTAAGGGTATAGGGTGGATACGTGGGTTTGAGTAGGGTGATCATTGCTCGGCACAACATCGAGGGCCGAAGGGCCTGTTCTGTGCTATACAGTTTTATGTTCTATGTTCTAACACTGCAGAAGCTCAACACCATCCAGAACAAAGCAGCCTGCTAGATTGGTACCCCTTCCATAAACATTCACTCCCTCCACCACTGATGCACAGTGGCAGCCGTGTGTACCATCTGCATGATGCACTGCAGGAATCCACCAAGGCTCCTTAGGCAGCAGCTTCCAAACCCATGACCGCTACCATCTAGAATGGCAAGGGCAGCAGACACATGGGAACGCCACCACCTGGAAGTTCCCAACAAATTACTCACCATCCTGACTTGGAAATGCATCATTGTTCCTTCACTGTCATTGGGCCAAAATTCCAGAACTCCCTCCCTAACAGCACGCTGGCTGGACTGCAGCGTTTCACGAAAGCAGCTCATCCACCACCGTTTGAATGTCAGTTAGGGATGGACAACAGATTGTGGCCGAGCCAGTGACGCTCACATCCCGTAAATGAATCAAAAAAAGATAGGAATCTTGGAGCTGGCTGTTCTTCTGGCCATTTCAGGAAATAGGGCAGTTTCACAAATTTGGTGTCGCAAAAATATGAAGAAAGACTTGATAGACTGAGGCCATTTTGAACAGTGAAACATAAGCCGGGATTCTCCTTTCCGCGGACTAAGTCCCCACGCTGGCGGGAAAACCGGCGCCAACGACTCCGACATCAACGGGCCCCCAAAGTGAGGAATTCTCGCCTGTCTTGGGGGCTAGGTGGACGCCGGAGGGGTTTGCATTGCTCCAGCGTTGAAGGGACTGCGCGAGTTCGCGCATGTGCCAAAGGGCCGGCATGATCTCGCGCATGCACGGAACCGCCGGTGTGTTTTGGCGCATGCGCGGTGGGGTTCTCTTGTCCGCGCCGGCCATGGCAGAGCCCTACAGGGGCCGGTGCAGAAGATAGGAGTGCCCCCACGGCACAGGCCCACCCGCAAATCGATGGGCCCCGATCGCTGGCCAGGCTACCGTGCCCCCCCCCCCTCGGGTCGGATCCTCTGGCGCCCCCCCCAGGACCGCCCCAGCCGACTTACCTGCCAGGTCCCGCCGTGTGGGACCATATGTCACCCATGTAGCCGGTGGGACTGGCCAAAAACGGACGGCCACTCGGCCCATCGGGGCACGGAGAATTGCCGAGGGGTGGCCACTGCCAATGGCCCCCGACCGGCGTGGCATGAACCCCACCCCCGCCCAAAAAACGGCGCCGGAGAATACGGCGTCCGGGCGGCGGGGTGGGATTCACGCCGCCCCCACCGGGGATCCTCCGACCTGGCGGGGGTTGGAGAAACCCGCCCATAAGGGATGATTTGAGAATCCCGCCCATTAGGGATGATTTAACAGCGACATTTGAAAATGTGGAAGAATAAGATACATACAATCCATTTCCAATGATTGAGAGTTTAGAACAAGAATGCATAACAATAAGATTAAACAGAGGAATTTGATGATAAAGATCAGGAGCTTATTTATATACAGATAATTTAAAATGCCGTATCAAAGTTTAGTGATCAAAACAGTAGCCTTTGAGTAGATGCTCAATTAGTGGTTGACGGAAAGTAGGAATAAAAGGTGATAGGAGCAGGGTGGGCAGCTATGGATTTGGATGTGGTTTTGTTTATTGTCAGGTGTACTGAGGTACAGTGAAAAGTATCGTTCTGAGTATATTCCAAGGGCAATGTATTTCAGCTATTCCTTGTTGACCTACAATTTCCATTGCAGAGCCAATGGTGGCCAACCCAACAACTGTGGGAGCAGCTTCCCAATCGATCATGATAAGCTGTAAACTTCATGAGATCTCAGTCATAATGGAACGATCATTCCTGGAAGGGAAGAAGATACCAGCGTCCTCGCTCTACCTGGGGAACTCTCAGTGCAACAGAAGCATTGGTAATTTGACACATGTTGTCCTCAAAGTTGGGTGGACTGAGTGTGGAACTCAAATATCAAATGTAAGTCCCACAGATATTTACCTATTAAAAAATCTTTGTCATTCTTTTATTTAAGTGCTGTTTGAAGTTTGACTTCTAGAGTAAACAACAATCAGTCTTAAATATTCAAGTGGGGTGTCATCGCAATTGACTATGCCTTTTTCAATCCACCAAAGCTTGTGATAACCCAATACACCTGCTGTTTCAATAATAAACTCTGCTCCCTCCACAGTTGCCAACCTTTAGCGAGGGCTACTCCCATACATGGGAAATGTCCACTTGGGCAAGTTCTTGGAAAGCATTGTTGTCCCGGGGTTTGCCTCAGTCGACACTGCTGCCAGTAGGAAAGAACAATAAAAGTTTCAAAACAGGTTGTTGCTGGCTTGACGCATCCGGTAAATTGAACAATGATTTCCTGTTATTATTCTGGCCCTAGGGGCGGTATGGTGGTGTAGCGGTTAGCACTGCTGCCTCACACCGCTGAGGACCAGGGTTCGATCTCGGCCCCGGGTCACTGTCCGTGTGGAGTTTGCACATTCTCCCCGTGTTGGCGTAGGTCTCACCGCCACAACCCAAAGATTTACAGACTAGGTGAATTGGCCACACAAAATTGCCCCTTAATTGGAAGAAAAAGAATTGGGTATGCTAAAAGTTTTTTTAAAAAATCCTGCCCCCCCCCCCCCCCCCCCCCCCCCCAGAACTGAGAGGCCTTGCCAGTACCCTCCTCCAACCCTCCGAGATCTCTGCATTTCTCCAATTCTTTCCTCTTGGTTGATTTTATATCTTTCGCTCTAGACGTAAGTGTCTTCAGCAGCAGCTGTGCCGTAGCTTTGGAAATTTCTCGCTACTGCTTTCTGCCTCTCGACTTCCTTCTCCTTCTTTCAGACACTCATCGAAACCTCCCTCTTTGGATACGGTTGTGGTCACCTCCTAATGTGGGCTTGGGAATGTTTTACTCTGTTAAAAGTTCCAAATCAATGCAAGTGACTGTTGTATACATTATGTGGAGATGCCGGCGTTGGACTGGGGTGAGCACAGTAGGAAGTCTTACAACAGCACGATAGCATTGTGGATAGCACAATGGCTTCACAGCTCCAGGGTCCCAGGTTCGATTCCGGCTTGGGTCACTGTCTGTGCGGAGTCTGCACATCCTCCCCGTGTGTGCGTGGGTTTCCTCCGGGTGCTCCAGTTTCCTCCCACAGTCCAAAGATGTGCGTGTTAGGTGGATTGGCCATGATAAATTGCCCTTAGTGTCCAAAATTGCCCTTAGTGTTGGGTGGGGTTACTGGGTTATTGGGATAGGGTGAAGGTGTTGACCTTGGGTAGGGTGCTCTTTCCAAGAGCCGGTGCAGACTCGATGGGCCGAATGGCCTTCTGCACTGTAAATTCTATAATTCTATGAACACCACGTTAAAGTCCAACAGGTTTGTTTCAAACACGAGCTTTCGGAGCACTGCTCCTTCCTCCGGTGAATGGAGAGGTATGTTCCAGAAACATATCCAGAAATTGTCTATATAAATGTTTCTGGAACATATCTCTCCATTCACCTGAGGAAGGAGCAGTGCTCCGAAAGCTCGTGTTTGAAACAAACCTGTTGGACTTTAACCTGGTGTTGTAAGACTACTTACTGTTGTATACATTGACAGCGGCTTGACTCCGATGTTTATTCATTCCAGAATGCAACGCACACAGTTGTGAAAACAACGCTTCGTAACATCCCTTCCTCCAGCGACGCCTCTGCTGGTGCGGACCTCGAGGTTCCCGTAAATTGTACATTTGACAACAGCCTCTTGCTCACCGCTGGCTACACACCGAACAGGTGAGGTGCTTTGTTTCAGTGTGGTTCGAGGGACTCCGAGCTCACCTAACCCTGTCTATCTGTCTCTGTGTCGCGAGACTGACATAGTACCAGACACCAAAGTCTAATATCTCACCTTTTATATTCATCCCGAATCATTTGGTTATCTTTGGGAAGTTAAGGATAATATATACATGGGGCACATCATTTAAATTCAGTGATTGATACAGATAGGCCAATGGAAGAACTTCAAAGTATTCTAGTTTTATGAAGCTACCAGATAAATTACAGGGAATTAGCAGCATAGCAACAGGTCATTCAACCTGAACTGGTTTGTGTTTCAGCTCAATATAAACCTCCTTTCATCTTACCTGATTTCATCCTTTCTACATAAAGCGCTGGCCTTTCCTCAAGCATAGATTCACAGCAACAGGACAGTCTGCATGGGACTTACATCTACTATCTTAATGTTGCCTGAAAAATTCTAACAGGACTAGACAGGGTAGATGCAGGAAGGATGTTCCCGATGGTGGATGTATCCAGAACCAGGGGTCACAGTCTGAGGATTCGGGCTGGGCCATTTAGGACTGAGATGAGGACACATTTCTTCACCCAAAGTGTGGTGAGGCCTGTGGAATTCATTACCGCAGGAAGTAGCTGAGGCTAAGACATTGAATATATTCAAGAGCCAGCTAGAAATGGCACTTGAGGCGAATGGGATGAAAGGCTATGAGGATTAGGCTATTGAGTTGGGCGATCAGTCATGATCGTGATGAATGACGGAGCAGGCTCGAAGGGCTGAAGGGCCTCCTATCTTCTATGTTTCTATGTCTCCATCACCCCAAACCATCGTCTTCGGCCATGGCTCATTGGTTCTGCTGGGTGAGATCCCTATCAGCTGGACCACCCTGCCACTACTGGCAAGGCAATAAAGTGAGGCCTGTCAATGATAAGCAATTCAGAGCAGAAGAACGGGGGCAGTTCCCTTTGCTGGAGCCCGGAAGGGACCTTTGATGGGTTTTTGGCTACTGCCTCGAATCTCCCTGTGGTTGCCAAGAAGCGAGGCTGCCATTTCAGCTGCCTCCCTAGATTTGAGATTTGTGTGAGGTAGGGCAGATGGTGGTGAAAGGAGGGTAAGTGGAAAGGAAAGGTGGGGAGGGAGGCATTGCCAGTGCTCTGAATGGACACAGGGAACCCCCAAAGGAGGTACCACCCTTTCCCATCTTTTAGCTCAAGTTGTTCAAAGTTGCATGGCAGACACCTTCTATCCTCCTTCCTGTGCCTAACTGAGTATGAGCTCCTTACGTGGATTGTAACTGGTCACTTAAGGGTCTTGGTGGTCCTAAGGGCGGGGGGGGGGGGGGGGGGGGGACGTGGCCGGGTATCTTAATCGGCCTGTGCAATATGAGCGGGGGGTTGGCGACTCGCTTTATTTTACATGAGCTCCCCTGCCTTCCGATACACTGGCACAGGGGCTGTAAAGCTCCCCCCCCCCATAATTTTAAACACCTCAGTCAGAGCACCTGTAGACAATCTTCCTGAATCAGGCCCAAGTATACCTTTTACTAATTTCAACCAATGCCCCCTTGTCCCACTAACTGTTTATTGTCTATTCTTGCCTCTCCAAAATGCGAACATTAACCTATTTAAATATTTCAGCACACGCGCTGTTGAACTTCAGGTTCTAAGCCAACTATTTTATTTCAAAGGATGAATCGAGTCAGCCTGGAAGGAATAGGAAACTATGTGGCCAGTATTGAGACAATCAGCAGAAGCCGTGCGCTATTGGAAGACCCCGGTTTAACTCCTGAAGACGAAGTGTCCATTCAAGTCTCAATTGATACATCAGATAGCAGAGCCAAGCTGATCCTTGCAGAGTGCTGGGCAACGCCAAGCAGCAATTCAACCAGCAATGCTTCGCACACTATAATCAAAACCGGGTAAGCGATGGATAACCAAGGCTGCATGAAGAATGATGAATTAACGTCTTCCCCATGAAAATGGTGCTTTCCCCTTATACCCTCACCTTCGGTTTGATTTGCTGGTGTATGAAGATCTAATTATTTTGTTGAGTGTTTTTCCTAATGTTGCGGAGGGGAACATCAAAGCTGAGCCACATCCCACAGGCCTCATCCTCAAGTGGCTGCACAAATGCGCTGCTCAGCTGGAGGTACAGGGAGGAGATGCGGGAACTCTATTTCATTTCTCTCTAACCTAGCCTATACTGCCACTGTGGCAATCAACTGAGCAGAGACCAGCGTTTCTCCTTGTGACTTTCCTGGTCTATACGACTGAGCTCTACAATGGTCAGCGAGCGCTAAAGATCCCGCTGCCCCCTTATACCATAGCAGAACTGAAATCTTTGGATGAATAAATGAGGTTAATAATAAAACAGGCGTTGATGAAGTGAGTGGGAGTAATCCATCACGAGGAAATGGTCCATTGTCAACAACCCTTGGTTAATAAATGCTAACAGCTTCTGTTTATCTTTTTTAGATGCCCAGTTACAGAGTCACAGACAAGGATATCTGAAAACGGAAACTCCGCAAGGGTCAATTTTACTGTGAAAGTGTTTTTGTTTGGTAACATGCCTGTTATCTACATACATTGTCAGACTCAAATCTGCTTGGAAGTCAACAGGGCCTCCTGCCAACCGGTAGGTCCAGTAACTTGACTTTGAAACATAAGCGCAAAATATCTTCTGTCTTCTTGGGCCACCTCATTGTCCTTGCAAGCCATGAATGTCTAAGGAGATTGATAGTAGCAGAAGGATGAGATGAAACCCCAGTTTTCCCCACCTCCAAATTAGGTTCTAAACAAATTGTTTAAATTTGTTGCTGCGTTTCAGAGGTGAACTGGAGCTTTGCAGACTGAGTTTGGTTCATCTGAGCTTGCTGCATCATTGTCATTTCTAACACTTCTGATCTCAAATGAATCGAGGTCGCGATTCCTCCAAATAAACAAAGTGTTGCTGCCAATGGAAAAATCCCAGTGTTTCCTCCTAGCGCTGGCAGCTGATAAGGTGCTATTCAAAGGCACCTTAGCAACGGGATGGGGATTGGTTGGCAGCTCTCCCCATCTGTAGACTAGAAAATCATTAAAGTGTCTTTCAGCATGTCAAATTTCAGTTATAAAGTCTTCCCACTGTAACCTTGAACCCCTTTGATGTCTCCCGCCAGCATGTCAATTTTAAAGATAAGTCAGAATAAGGTGAAAGTCTTCTGTTTAATGTGTTGGAAACATTTGAAGTGCTTTTTTCACAGTCAATTTCATTCCCCTCTACTTTTTCAGGCCCCTGGGCATGCTTAGAAGCCTACAAGATTTGAACTGTATTGTTTACATTCCATTTTACAGTCCATTACCCTTTACAGGTGCAGTCAATTTCAAAGGAGGGATGAGCATTGTTTGTTTTTATAGCTCTGTGTGGTCCGCTAACTCTGAAGTGCTTCCTCGGGAAAGACCAGGGGCGCGATTCTCCCACACAGGGAGAAATCGTAAGGCTGGCGTCAAATCCGGGCGGGTTTGACGCCAGCCCCCCCCTCCCCGACCGGGAACCGATTCTGGTCCCCGGTCGGGGCTAGCATGCCGCCGCCGTAAACTCCGGCATCGCGGGCTTAACGAATTTCGTTAAGCCCGCTTGCCAGAGTTTGCGCCGGCTGACGCGTCATATGACGTCAGCCGCGTATGCACGGATTGGAAGACTCCAACCCGCGCATGCGCGGATGACGTCATCGCGTATTTGCGCGAAACCCACGCATGCGCGGGCCGGGATGCCCCTCAGCCGCCCCGCGAAGTGATACAGCGGGGCGGCGGAAGGACAAAGAGTGCGCGGGTATCGGACCCGCTGCCCGCGATCGGTGGGCACCGATCGCGGGCCCATGGCACCCTTGGCACGGCCGTGGTACTGCCATGCCAATCGGTGCCATGGTTTTACAAATCGGCACTTTACAGCCGTTTTTACGAACGGCCAGACCAGGTGTGTTTGCCGTTCGTAAAAACAGCCGTAAAGGGCTTGGAACTCGGCCCATCGGCCAGCTGAGAATCGCTGAAAACGGCGGCAGCGATTCGTATCGGGAGTCGGGCGTGGGGGGGGGGGGGGGGGGGGGAATAGCGGGAGGGCATCGGACTAGCGTGGCCGTAAAATTTTACGACCCCCGCTATTCTCCGCACCGTCGTGAGTGCGGAGAATTGCGCCCCAGGTGCGGGGGCAGCGGTTAGACAGATCACCTGGTCCTTCTGGTCTACAGGACAAAGAGTTAAAGAGACAAACTCTTTAAAAAAAACTGTAGTTTTTTTTAAACCATATGGCATGGAACACATATCTAGACATGTGTCTGAATGTGTTGTTGGGGGAATATTGACCCAGTGATGATGAGGGAACAACGGAATGCCCAAGTTCATTTGCTGTGTGACTTAGAGGAGAGTGTTGGTGCATCTGCTGCCCTTGTCCTTCTAGGTCAGGCTTGGTGAAGTCCTGGCCTGCGAGGCATTTCTAAATAGTGTAGGTCACAGTTCAACTTCAAACCCCCTGGAAAGAATTTCATGAAATGGTCAGAGCCAACTCAGCCAATCACAGGCTGGCTTTGTGTCTGTGTGGTTTTGCTCGGCAATGTTTCTTTCCTTGAAACCTCAACATCTTTTTTTAAATTCCTTTTTTGTTGTTGTGGCAAACCTTGTCTTTCCAAAATTTGCTCATTGGCCCCTTGAGCGAGGAAAGTATACGATTGCATCCTCCGAGCAGAAAGGTTGGGCAAGCCTTTACTAGGTGGTGGAAATTGTGGGTTTGGCAGGTGCTGTCAAAGATGCCTTGATGTTATACTGCAGTGTGCTCAGTCTACATCAGGTTTACAATGGTTGGGAGATTTATAGGCAAGAAGCTACTTTATGTACTCTGGCACCTGAAACGTATTTACACTGAGAGGGAGTGGGAATGTGACTTCCACTCTCGCAATTTATGTGGGAAGGATCAAACAGGGCAGCTGGCGTGTTACATTAAACCTAGGCCACCACCATCCCTCAAACCTATTCATATAGTATCCAACCGATCTCCAATCTAACATATCCTGTGTATCTTCACCGCGTCCTGCACTATTTCGTCTTAGGGCCCATTCTGCTATCTTGTTACTGGTGAATGGGATGGGTCGCACAGGGATGTCCTCCCCCGAGCATCTGGGAATTTGTGTACAAACCCAACAACTGGATTTATTTACCATCTGCGTACGAGTGAGACATATATATTCAGGTGTTAGTATGCAGTTCACCTCCGACATGATGCTGGATTAATATGACAATACATAAAAACAGCAGCGCCATCATTCTCTCCAGATCAGCGTTTCGCTAGTACTCTCAAAGTTCCGTATGATGTCGTTTACACCGAGTTGCGTGGATCCAATCTGGCTTTTCTTTTACTTGAATGGCTGTTCGGGTTGTTAGCAGCACTTGGTAGGGTCCTTTCCACCTAGGAGAAAAAGAATCTTTGTTTAATGCTTTCACACAAACCTAATCTCCAGGTTTAAAGTATTTCCCTCTTTTGGTTGCATTTGAGCCTATCACACCTTTTCATGTATTTTTACAGCAGTTTCACCCATGGCTTGGGCATATTTTAGTGATGCCTCATCTGTCCATATTAATGCTACTGCCGCTGGAGTCATTGGAGGTTGTCATGGGGCGTCCCATTAATATCTCAAACGGGGTTAAGCCTGCGTTGCGATTTTTCTGATTTCTCAAGGCATACATTACTATAGGTATGGCATCTGGCCACAGCAGACCATTGTGTTGACACACTTTTGTAACTGCAGTTTTGATTATTCCTTTCGCCCTTTCCACCATTCCTGAGGATTGTGGCTGATATGGGGCGAAATTCTCCGACCCCCAGCAGGGTCGGAGAATCGCCTGAGGCCGCCGAAAATCCGGCTCCCGCCGTGGCAGAGATTCTCCGCCACCCGGGAAGTTGTGGCGGCGGGAATCACGCCACTCCAATCAGCGAGGCCCTGCGGCGATTCTCCGGCCCACGATGGGCCGAAGTCCCGCCGCTGGGAGGCCTCTCCCGCCGCCGAGGTTTGAACCACCTCTTGTGGCGGCGGGATCGGCGGCGCGAGCGGGCCCCCGGGGCCCTGGGGGGGGGGGGGGGGGGGGCGGGGGGGCGATCGGACCCCAGGGGGTGCCCCCACGGTGGCCAGGCCCGCGATCGGGGCCCCCAGCTCAGACTCCGGGCCAGTGCCCTGGGTGCACTCTTTCTCTTTCGCGGCCGCCACGCGGAAAAACCCCTACCGACCATGAAAACATGTTCACTATCACCAGCATGTATTTGAATCCTTTAGCCATCGCCATGTGTGCAAAATCTATCTGAAAAATCTCAAAAGGCATTTCGGGCTGTGGTAGATGATCAAAGACAGCGGATGTTTTACCCCGATTATTCCTCTGACAAATCATACATGTGCGGGCTACTTTTACAAGTGTTACCGTAATACCTGGAGCAGGCTATTGTTGACATATGGCATGATGTCATATCTCCTTTGCCCACAGGAGCCTGCCCATAGGCAAGGCGACACAGTGGCAAGAACAGACATCTGGGGCATACTGCGCGGGTATCTGGGTGGATCCAGATTTGATGTTTGTCTTGATAGCAACCCGCTTTTAGCCAAGATCGATGCTCCTGTAGGGAGGCTTGCTCCTGGGCCTGTTTTAACTTTGGTTCTGTTGTGGTGGACGGAAGTTCAACTGCAGCCACTTGCAAGTTGTTTGAGAGCCACTTTTCTCTCTATTTTATCAGCAAATCTATTGCCGCATGAGACTTTATCATCTGTAGGAGTGCGCGCTTCGCACTTTAAAATTGGCTATCTTGCTGGGCAGCTGAACAGCACCTAGTAAATTTAAAACCAATTTAGCATGTTTAATAGGTTGACCGGAGGAAGTTATGAATCCCCTATTTTTCAATAATTGGTCAACAGCGTGTACTACCCCAAAAGCGTATCGAGAATCAGTATAAAGATTGACTGTTTTACTTTTTGCTAGAATACATGCTTTAGTAAGGGCAAACAACTCGACCTCTTGAGCAGACACTCTCAAAGGCAGAGCAAAAGCTTCCACTAC
Source organism: Scyliorhinus canicula (assembly GCF_902713615.1). Classification (NCBI taxonomy): domain Eukaryota; kingdom Metazoa; phylum Chordata; class Chondrichthyes; order Carcharhiniformes; family Scyliorhinidae; genus Scyliorhinus; species Scyliorhinus canicula. The sequence continues at coordinate 18,058,097 of NC_052152.1, read as the reverse complement.
CTTGAATGGAGTTACTATTGCACAGCTGACCAGGAAGGTCATATCATTTGGTTGGTTTGCTGACCCATCGGTGAAAAAGATGATGTCTGGATTTTCGAGTGGGTGATTCAATAACTCAGGTTTAGGGGTTGTGGTGGCTTCAACCAATTGTAAACAGTCATGATCAAACAGATGTTCTGCTTCTGAGGGCGCGGGCATGAGTGTAGCAGGGTTGATAGCTGGTGCTCGCTTGTCGGTAAAGTTGGTTTTAGTTTGTCCATTGAGACTCGATGCCCTCTCTCTGCCAGATGTGATAATAATAGGAGGGTATCTAGCCCTCCCTCTGAGGCTATCAATAAATCGTCAGCATATTGAGGGAATGTTGAGCCTGCAGACAACTGGTACTCGTCCAAGTCACTTAATACCGTTGACTCCGATATGTAAAGGCAAATAGATATTGACTTTCCGGGTGCAATGGTATGGAAAGAAAGGCTGAGCATAAGCCTCTGTGACAGAGAAGGTATCCGTTGTTGGTGGTATAGAAGACAAAATGACATTGGTGTCCGGCATCAATGGAGCAATAGGGATAACAATTTTATTGTTGGCTCTGAGATCTTGCACAAACCACCACTCTTTGGGTCTTCCTACTTTTGGAATGGGGAGTATAGGGTATTACAGGGTTCTCTTCAGCAGCCCTTGCTGTAATAGTGCATTGATCACTCCTTCTATCCCTTTTTTTTCTCCCGGCGCCAACCTGTATTGTTTTAAGCAGGGCAGGGTAACATTCTTCTGTAACTGCACCCTATGCTCTGCGGTAGAATGTACTTTTCCAGCATGATTTTTATGTTGGGCCCATAGATGTGCCGGTACCTGGGCCAGGATTGAAGGGAGTAAATGGTGGTTCGTTCAGGGTGGTTGTTGTCTTTAAAATGTAGCGGGCCATTGCTCCTCTTTCCAGGTCACTCTGCCCTCCTGTTTGCCATAAAATTCTATCGGGCAATTTTCTCCCTCTATTTCAATATAAATCTCATGTATTACTTTTTTGTCTTTGGCTTCTTTGATCAGTTCTCCTATTTACTTTGCCTTAGCGGATGCCTTACGGCCAATGTTAAATGGGGTTCTGAAATTAAACCCATCCTAAAAAGGTCACCCTGATTATGGGTCAACTGCACTAATAGTCCTAATCCCACAACACCGAAAAATAAAAAGGGAGCGACATGCAATGAGGTCTGCTTTCCTAAGTGATATTGCGCATGTAAATTGTATGTGTGCGCATCCTCACGCGCATACCAAGCCATGCAATGGGTCACTATATTCTCTCAGCTGGACTCTATCAGGTGTTTTAGTAGCTGTGCCCTAGGGTCATTAACCTTTTGTAAAACTTCCTGCAGTTTTTTAAACAGTGTTACTGTAAGGGTTAACGTTCAGCTGCCAGGAATACGACACAGGCACAGAGTGATTGGGTGCAGATTCTGAAGTTATTAAATTTAGCAGCTGGTGAGCTGGTATTTGAGGCAGCTCCATAAACATTCCCGCATTCGTGCAATGAAGTACCACTCCTAATTTGCAGAGTGTCTGTCTGCCTAATAGAGGAAGGGGCGCAGTTTTTGAAATAATCATAGTATCAACCAGGGAGATATTGTCAATTTCCATGTTAGTCGGACGTGATACTGGATGGGAATACCGGCTCCTCCCACAGTGACAATAGAGGATTCAGTGGGGGTTATTTCCACGTAGGGGGGCACAGACGACATAGTGGCACCGGTATCGGCCAGAAGGTCCACATAATGATCTCCTATTTTAACCGTTGTCATGGGTTCTTCTCTCATTGAGCTGCACAATCTGATCATAGTCGCTTGTACCACCTTTTCTCCGTGACACCCTATTGGGTTTTGAGTAGGGTTGGGGTCAGAGTATGTAAAAGAAGGCGGGGAGGAAGCTTGTCGCCAGATGGGGTACATCCTTCCTGGGGGTTAAAGTGACAATCAGGAGTCCAATGTCCTTTTGCCCCACATCTTCTACATTGATCTTGGGATCTATCTCTCCTCTGCCATTATCCTCTGACTCTACCTCCTCCATTGTAACCTCCTCTCCCTCTGCTTGCCTGCTGACCGTGACCCTGCCCTCTCTTTCCTTGGTAGAACTGCCTGTGACTTTAGGCTTTTGATCTCTGGGGGTCGTGGACAGTCCTTCTCGGTCCATGTCTACCAAGGAAGTAACTACTTCTGTCCATGGCAGTGAGATTAATGTCCAGGTGAGATTAATGAATTTGTAACATTGCGCCTGCTCTGGCAGCATAGAATTCAACAATGTCTGAACAGCTAAGGATCCATTTTCGTCCAACGAAACACCAGCATGTTCTTCCCAACAGTTCTTAAATAGGCCACAAATTTGGGCATTCTCTCACCCTTTTTCTGCAAACACAGAGTCACTTCACCTATGTCACTATGCTCCTTGGACCCCTGCATGGTAGGCTCTTTCCCTCTATTTACTAACTAGTGTTCGAGGGACTCATTTCCTTCATTTAAATGATCATCACTGGGAGCCCAGTCCCCATTTACGCTGGGTGGGACTGCGATCCCATCCTTCAAAGTTGGCCAAGATGCACCATAAGAGTATTTTAGAAGCTTAGAAGCAGCAAAACATCCCCTGGGAGGGGGCTATAAATACCACACATTTAAGTCAATTTCCAATTATTGATTTTATAGGTATTAGCTATTCTTAGAGATGTATATTTTTCTTTGCCAATTCAGAATAGATCAACTGTCCGCTGAAATGGTTAATTTTCCTACAGAACCTAAGGAGGCGGAGAGTGGGAGGAGAACTTAGAATGATGTCATTTGCGTCACTTATATTGTTCAATTACTTTTATTCCGCATGAATTTCTTTGTTTTAAACTGATTGCAATTTCCGATGTTTCGTGGTTTAGAGAAATCTTACAAGTTTTCTTTTTAGCTCAAAGGTTGACACAAATCACTTTCAGCTCAGACGCGCTGGTGGCTCTCCCACATTTAGTTGCGAGAGCCCTATCTAGAGAGTCCTTTCGGGGTTCATGTCCTGTTAAATTAGAGATCCTGCCAACTACGCCAATTTTGTCGTGGAAATAACAAAGTCAGGTACTTTGAGTTTCGCTTCGGGTCATTTATTTTGGACACGAATCGTGGAGGGGTTGTTGTGGTCCGAAGGCCACTCCAAAATCCCCTGTATTACAGTATTAAGAGCACATATTGATATCATATAGTAAACAATTCTTGAAGACAAAAAGCAAGCTTCCGCGGGCCATGATTACAGAACAAACTTTGGTACGTTTTCTGTCTCTCGCTAAAACAAATTCAAAAGCAACTTGTCAGCAGGATAAATGCTGCAGCTGTGATATTTGTTTACATTATTCGACCTTCCAAACTTTTGTACAGAAATCAGTAAAATATGGCTAAATATCCCATCATGCTTTGGCAAGTGCCTATTTTTATAAAATATAGCCAAGCAATGATATATTAATGAATTACCTTAAGCGGGCAACTAATCCGCACATTAAATTCCCTTCTACAAACTTCTTGGGAGTGAAGGTAATCTGTACGAATAATTAATAGATAACATCGGCCCACACCCTGGTGAATGACATTCCCTGAAAGTGCAGACCACTATAGGAACTGGATGAATCAGAGAATAGATTAGAATCCCTACAGTGCAGAAGGAGGCCATTCAGCCCATCGAGTCTGCACCAACTCTCAGAAAGAGCACCTCACTTTGGCCCAATGTCCCGTTCTATCCCCTCAGCCCCATCTAACCTTTGGATGCTTAGGGCCAATTTAGCGTGGCCAATCCATCTAACCTGCACATCTTTGGACAGTGGGAGGAAGCCCACGCAGACACAGGGAAAAAGTGCAAACTCCACATGGACGGTGAACCGAGGTGGGGATTGAGCCCTGGGTTCCTGCCGCTGTGAGGCAGCAGTGCTAACACTGTTCCATCGTGCTGGGACAATGAGTTAGAACATGGCTTTAACCCTTTCCTGCAGTTCAGTACTGTTTCAGGCCCAAGGTACAAAACTGGCCCGAATTTGACATGCGTAGTCTTGGAAATAGTTATAAATAGTTGGGCTGGATTGCTGGGCTGTCATCTGGAATGCACCTATCAATGGAACAAGCAAAATGTGGCCAACAAAGAAACGTCTGAGGGAACATTGTTTCCCCAGCAACCTGTGCGTACTTCACCCAACAGAGCTCGATGCTGGCATTAAAATGCCTGGAGCAGAGAGTGTGCTTGTTAACATGAAGCATTTTAACAACACATATTAGAACAAATTTGAAATCCAGCTCCACCCGTTCCTTTGTGTTATTTTGAAACCTCAGTAACAGTCATCACAGCCTGGAGCCATGCTGTTCCAGACTCATTCTGGCGTTTCAAATCTTCATCTAAAAATTCTGTACTCCACTAATTCTTGTGACGTGGAGATGCCGGCTTTGGACTGGGGTGAGCACAGTAAGAAGTCTTACAACGCCAGGTTAAAGTCCAACAGGTTTGTTTCAAACACTAGCTTTCGGAGCACTGCTCCTTCCCCAGGTGGACATTCATACGGTGCCCACTAATTGTTGGAATAGAATTGAAAAGTAGGGAAGTTATGCTAAACCCCCATACTGCACCTCAGTTGGACCACACTTCAATTACTGCAGTCAGTTCCGGTCTCCACATTATAAAAAGGATGCAGAGGCACTGGAGTGTGTGCGGAGAAGATTTACAAGTATGATAGCAGAAACGAATGGCTATAAGTATCAGAAAAGAATTGAGAGGCCGGACCTTCTCTCTTCACCAAAGAAGGCCGAGGGGGTGACCTAATAGAGGTCTTTAAAATCATGAAAGGTTTTGACAAAGTGGATACTGAGAGAATGTTCCTCTCGCGAAGAAGAACATAATTGCAGGCCATCAGACGAAGATGGTCACCAAGAAATCCAAGTGGAATTTCAGGAGCAGCTTCTTTACCCAAAGAGTGGTGGGAATGTGGAACTCACCACCACAGGGGGTGTGCGAACCGAATGGGGAAGCTGGACACACGTATGATGGAGAAGCAAATAAGAGGGTTACCAAGGTTGATTTAGCTGAGGAAAAAGGGGAGGAGGCCCAAGTGGAGCTAAACCAGCATGGGCTGGTGGGGCTGAATGGCCTTCATCTTTACATCCCTTGTAAACCTATCTAACTCAATGAGGTAAAAATTGCTGATCATTTGGGATCTTGATGAAAAACAGTCTATTTCCTGAAAGAATGAGTGTGAAAGATTTGTTACAGACTCAGAAGCAAGGCAAACCTAAAGGCCTTTATTTTCCTCACAATCTGTCTATAAGCAGAGGGGTTTTAATTTTTGGAATTGACTCTGCCGGGTTTTCCGAAACCCATGGATTGTGCAGCCAATTTTCAAAGCAACTGGCAGCAAACTCTCTTTAGGGTTAAATCACAAATATAGTTTATTCATTCATTGAAATCAGGGGAATAGTCGCAACCACACACACACACGCGCACACAGTAATAGGATAGGAAAGAGTAGTTTTTACAACAATGATTAACTTAAAAAGAAAGTTAAAATCACAGATGTGGCTAGCCATTCACAGAAGTGCCAGAGTTCAGAAAGTCAGAGTACTGTGCGGGTTCCTTCATGGTGGAACTGCAGTACCGGTGGAGTTGCAGAATTCCTTTAAAGTTGATGGTGACACAGCCAGATGAGGCTGCTACACAGGGACCTCATTCAGCAGGCAATGGCTGGAATCGTTCAGGAAAACAAACTGCAAGTAGGCTTGGACTTGATGCAGGCTGTAGGGTTCGCAGGCTGAAGGATAAAAAGCAGACAATTGCGAGTCTCAAAATATAAGATTAAAAATGTCCGCAGGCCAGAAGCTTGTGACATTGTCCATTAGGAAGTCAGTGTGGGCTAATGAAATGAAAGGAAATGAAAATAGCTTATTGTCACAAGTAGGCTTCAATGAAGTTACTGTGAAAAGCCCCTAGTCGCCACATTCTGGCGCCTGTTCGGGGAGGCTGGTATGGGAATTGACCCCGCGCTGCTGGCCTTGTTCTGCTTTACAAGCCAGTTGTTTAGCCCACTGTGCTAAACCAGCCCCTTTAACGTGCGGTTTCTAGGCCTCTGGCCAAAATCCATTGTTTACTTCAGGAGGTAGATGGTGTTTATTCGCATCATTGCAGGTATAATGAGTTTTGATGGCTTCCCCGTTATAGGACCAGGCTAGGGAGCATCATCATCCGCTAGTCCCTAATTTCATTGATTCTCATGTGTCCTCACAGTCAGAGGAGTGAGATTCCACGGGGTTGAGGGTTGAGCTTTTGTCCTGTAACTACCGTTGAAAAGTGGATTTTATGCCAATGCTGCCATGAGAGCTCAAAACTCCTACTAGTGTCAACTTGCCAGTACCATCCGAAGGGACCATCAGCCACTGACCTGACCCTTAGCCAGGGGCAATGCCTGACGTCAGTGGCATCAGCAAGATTGTGCACTGAAATCTTCCAGCTGCTGCGGGGCGAGGGTTGCATTGCTGGTGGCTGTGAAGATCATGAGCAAGGTTGTCGTTCACTGTTGCTTCGGGGAGGCCATGGGCGATCTCCTCAAAGAGAGCTGAAACATTTCAATCTCTTGCCAGAGAGCAGCAGGCAGAATGAGCACCTGGGTCAGTGAGAACTATAGTTTTCTCCAAATTGCCGAGTGCCCATTGCTGTGCAGGCAACACCCGAAAACTCAGCTGTGCAGCTCAGTCGCAAAGGATCCCAGCTGGTGAGTGAGCATTAGTGACGAAACATGCAGATCAATACTCATTTCTTTCAATTCTTTTAAACGGAATGTGGGCTTCACTGGCCAATCCAGCATTTATTACCCATCTCTAATTGTCCTTGAGAAGGTGGTGGTAATCTGCCTTCTTGAACCGCGGCTGTCCATGTGGTGTAAGTACACCCGCAGTGCTGTTAGAGAGTCATTCCTAGGCTTTTGACAGTGAAGGAATGGCGATATAGTTCCACGTCAAGATGGTGTGTGACTTGGAGGGGAACTTGCTGGTGTTGATGATCCATACATCTGCTATGCTTTTCCTTCCGGATGGTAGAGGTCTCGGGTTTGGAAGATGCCGTTGAGTGAGGTGCGACGGTGTATCTGATACATGGTGCAGACTGCTGCTCACTGTGCATTGGTGGAGATGCTCTGGAGATGCCCAGCAGGGGTCTGTAGAGAATGCATCAAGATTTGTGGTGGTTTATCATGGCCGAACCTCACACAGCCATTGGCAGCACCTATATGGTGAGGGGCTGAGAAGCAAGAGAAGGAAGAGGAAGATGAAGCGAGGACACAACTTAGCCACTTTCTGGGCAGACTGCTCACGCACAACTCATCCAATTGCGATTTCAGTCCTGCACCATGCCCTCTCTTTGTTACTGAGCAGATTCTCATCTGCTTTGTGCAAGCTGTGAGACATGACTGAGAGGCTTGTAGCAGGGCTCAGTGTCTGAGGGGAAATCTATGAATTTGAAGTAGTGTCCCAGCTAAGGAGAGCTCCAAGGATGCAACTGTTATAGTTGCGGCACAGCTGTCATCCCCACCCTCCACAGCGCAGATACACACACCTCAGTGGGAAATATTAATGGTCAGGCCCCTGGGCACAATCTGGTGAGCACCACACCGCTGATGATGAACATCAGGGGGAGACAGGAACCCCCAAGGCGAGACAGCAGTCGGTAGTCTAGAACATAAGACCATAAGACCATAAGACATAGGAGTGGAAGTAAGGCCATTCGGCCCATCGAGTCCACTCCGCCATTCAATCATGGCTGATGGGCATTTCAACTCCACCTACCAGCATTCTCCCCGTAGCCCTTAATTCCTCGCGACATCAAGAATTTATCTATCTCTGCCTTGAAGCCATTTAGCGTCCCGGCCTCCACTGCACTCCGCGGCAATGAATTCCACAGGCCCACCACTCTCTGGCTGAAGAAATGTCTCCGCATTTCTGTTCTGAATTTACCCCCTCTAATTCTAAGGCTGTGCCCACGGGTCCTCGTCTCCTCGCCTAACGGAAACAGTTTCTTTGCGTCCACCCTTTCTAAGCCATGTATTATCTTGTAAGTTTCTATTAGATCTCCCCTTAACCTTCTAAACTCCAATGAATACAATCCCAGGATCCTCAGCCGTTCATCATATGTTAGACCCGCCATTCCAGGGATCATCCGTGTGAATCTCCGCTGGACACGCTCCATTGCCAGTATGTCCTTCCTGAGATGTGGGGCCCAAAACTGGACACAGTACTCCAAATGGGGCCTAACCAGAGCCTTCTAAAGGCTCAGTAGCACATCGCTGCTTTTATATTCCAACCCTCTTGAGATAAATGACAACATTGCATTCGCTTTCTTAATCACAGATTCAACCTGCATGTTTACCTTTAGGGAATCCTCGACTAGCACTCCCAGATCCCTTTGTACTTTGGCATTATGAATTTTCTCACCGTTTAGAAAGTAGTCTATGCTTGGATTTTTTTTTCCAAAGTGCAAGACCTCACATTTTCTCACGTTGAATTGCATCAGCCATTTCCTGCACCACTCTCCCAAACTGTCTAGATCCTTCTGCAGCCTCCTCACTTCCTCAGCACTACCTGCCTGACCACCTAACTTCGTATCATCGGCAAACTTCGCTAGAATGCCCCCAGTCCCTTCATCCAGATCATTAATATATATGGTGAACAGCTGCGGCCCCAACACTGAACCCTGTGGGACACCGCTGGTCACCGGCTGCCATTCCGAAAAAGAATCTTTTATCCCAACTCTCTGCCTTCTGTCAGACAGCCAATCCTCAACCCATGCCAGTAGCTCACCTCGAACACCATGGGCCCTCACCTTACTCAGCAGCCTCCTGTGTGGCACCTTATCAAAGGCCTTTTGGAAATCCAGATAGACCACGTCCACTGGGTTTCCCTGGTCTAACCTACTTGTCACCTCCTCAAAGAATTCTAACAGGTTCGTCAGGCACGACCTCCCCTTACTAAATCCATGTTGACTTGTTCTAATCCGACCCTGCTCTTCCAAGAATTTAGAAATCTCATCCTTAACGATCGATTCTAGAATTTTACCAACAACCGAGGTTAGGCTAATTGGCCTATAATTTTCCATCTTTTGTCTTGATCCTTTCTTGAACAAGGGGGTTACAACAGCGCTCTTCCAATCGTCCGGGACTTTCCCTGACTCCAGTGATTTTTGAAAGATCTCAACCAACGCTTCCGCTATTTCTTCAGCCACCTCTCTCAGAACTCTAGGGTGTAGCCCATCGGGGCCAGGAGATTTGTCAATTTTAAGACCTTTTCGCTTTTTTAGCACCATCTCTTTTGTAATGGAAACCATACTCAACTCAGCCCCCTGACCCTCTATAATTTTTGGAATATTACTCATGTCTTCCACTGTGAAGACAGACGCAAAGTACTTATTAAGTTCTCCAGCCATTTCCTCGTCTCCCATCACTAGCCTTCCGGAATCAGTTTGAATTGGCCCAATATCTACTTTGGCCTGTCGTTTGTTTCTTATGTATTGAAAGAAACTTTTACTATCATTTCTTATATTAATGGCTAGCCTGCCTTCATATTTGATCCATATCAAATTCATATAGAACAGTACAGCACAGAACAGGCCCTTCGGCCCTCGATGTTGTGCTGAGCCATGATCACCCTACTCAAACCCACGTATCCACCCTATACCCATAACCCAACAACCCCCCCCCCCCCCCTAACCTTACTTTTCAGGACACTACGGGCAATTTATCATGGCCAATCCACCTAACCCGCACATCTTTGGACTGTGGGAGGAAACCGGAGCACCCGGAGGAAACCCACGCACACACGGGGAGGACGTGCAGACTCCGCACAGACAGTGACCCAGCCGGGAATCGAACCTGGGACCCTGGAGCTGTGAAGCATTTATGCTAACCACCATGCTACCGTGCTGCCCCCTCGTCAGCGTCACTCCAGCAGATCCACAGCTGATTGGAGGAGTCCCAGAGGCTACGGGCGCAGGAGATGGCGTTGGCAATGCGTAGCACCGAGGCCAACACTGCTAGGGTGGCGACCGCAGTGGAGAACCTGGTGCACAATGTCGGCACCATTAGTGAAGGTGTCCAAGCTGTCACGCAGTTTATGATGGCCATGGCTGAGGGTCTCGGCAGAATGTCCGACTCTCTGGGGGCTGTCACCCAGTGCCAGGCCGACCTTGACATTGACCTTGATGAGGTTATGTGGACCATGGGGAACCGCCAGGGCCGGCAGAACCAGATGATGCAGGGGTAGCTAGGGCTCGAACCAGCTGCCCCTCCATCCCAAGGCGAATCCAGGGCCCTATGGGCACCGACCAAGCGGGAGAGGGCGCTGAATACCAACCTGGACCCGTCCCATGCAATGACAATGATGGCCACCAGGTCCCCCGGGTTCCACCCCCCCCTGATGGGGCCACGTCCCGCAGCCAGCACATGGGACAGGGCAGCATGACAGAGGCTGGTTTATCTCACTGGGCTAAATCACTGGCTTTTAAAGCAGACCAAGCAGGCCAGCTGCACGGTTCGATTCCCGTACCAGTCTCCCCGGACATGCGCCGGAATGTGGCGACTAGGGGCTTTTCACAGTAACTTCATTGAAGCCGGCTCGTGACAATAAGCGATTTTCACTTTCACTTTCATGTGCCGCCGACAAGTGAGCCGGGGCCCTCCGGCCTGATGCCCCTCTGCTGCCCCCCAGAGCGCCCCTCCCCCACCCTCCCATGGCGGCCCATCCTGTGGAGGGTCCCCCACCCCCAGCCGAGGGTCCCCCACCCCCCCCATCAAGCGCTTGGGTGGCAATCCCACTGCCCCCGTGCTCTTTGCCTGTGAGCAAAGATGGTTTCTCACTTCGGCTCCCCACAGAAGCCCTTTGTCATTTTAATATAATTTTCAAAAGGAGTGTTAATCGTCGCCAGTGTGCTGGGGAGGCCGCTGAATGACGGGAGGCCATTGGATATGGAGTGGCTCACGTTAATTGCATGGAGATAGGGCTTAAGTGGTGATAATTGGTTTCCCGCCACGCTACAGCGAGATCTTGATTTCACTGACAGGAGTTGGCCAGTTGCATCGCAAGCTGTTTGGCGCCTGGCTCGGTTCTTGTTTTCTGCCTTTCCCGCCATTCACTGGCCTCGTTCCTCTTGAATGGGAGCGTAACTAGGCTGGAGAACAGCACCCATAATGCTAACCCATAATGTAACTAGGCTGGAGAACAGCACCCATAATGCTAACTTGCAGGGAGCACAATGTTGGCATGCGGCCACAACTTGGAGAATGGCAGCTTGCATGAAGGCTAGGGACCGGCAAGGGTGCATCAGTGGTGGTGGTGGTGGCGGCGGTGGCTTGATTCCCCTGGTGTGGTTGTGGGGGTGGGTGAGGTTAATAGGAACAGTCAGGCAAGGTAAGAAAATAGGGAGATTTGAAGTGCGGTGTAGAAGAGAGGGCCTGCTGAGTATACATGTTCAGATATATCCCCACAGAGTTGCGAGTACAACATAAACATTCAATAGTGAACAAAAAAACACAACATTGTTTCTCCCACTAAAAAGTAAATGTCCACAACCAGCTCTCCTGTAACCATCTATGTGTGTCAATCATGAGGCACACCAGTACGTAATAATAATCTTTATTGTCACAAGTAGGCTTACACTGCAATTAAGTTGCTGTGAAAAGCCCCTAGTCGCCATATTCCGGCGCCTGTTCAGGTACACAAAGGGAGAATTCAGAACGTCCAAATTACCTAACAGTACGTGTTTTGAGACTTGTGGGAGGAAATCAGAGCATCCGGAGGAAACCCACGCAGACACAAGGAGAATGTGCAGACTCCACACAGACAGTGACCCAAGCCTGGAATTGAACCTGGGACCCTGGCGCTGTGAAGCCACAGTACTAACCACTGTGCTCCCATGCTGCCTCTGACTAGCTCTCTGACTAAGATCATCTCAGCAAATAATGATGATACACACATGAATAATGTGAAAGCCAATAGAATGTGATACATTTACCAATGAAGTTTAAATTTGAAATTCATCTATGCCACCTATGGGATCTCAATAAGTCTCAGGGTAATGGCCATGGAGTTGGCCAGGAGAGTTGTGACTGTAATGAAGACTCTCCCTAGTTGTCCAGGAGGCTCTTGTATATCTGCCCATATCTGCTGTACTGTCGATTGACAGTGGGTTTCACCACTTGAAAACTTGCCCCCTGTTGCGTGATCACATGTGTCTCCCATGCATGCCATTGGCACCTTTGATCTTATAATTGGAAACTCACGCGATCCAGCAAAAAGACAAGCGAGCAGAAGAGTTACTCTCTCCCTGTTCCATCATCTGGAATGGAATGACATCCTTCAAATTCCACCCAGAGTTAATGTTACAGATCACTGACCTCTCATCAATCTACTCACATAACCAAACTTTTAGTTACCTGTCTTAATATCTCCAGATGTGACTCAGTATCAGATACCGTTTGCTAACTCTTCTGTGAAGATCTTTGGGATGTTTCATTGTGTTACTTGTTGCCCAAAGGCAACTTGCATCACTTTCAGTGAAACTGCACGATGTCTAAAATCATAGAATCTTTACTGTGCAGAAAGGAGGCCATTCAGCCCATCGAGTCTGCATCGACCTTCCGAAAGAGCATTCTCCCCCTGTCCACTCCCCAGGTTCACCCTGCCCTATCCCCATAAACCCATAACCTAACCTGCTCATCCCTGGACACTAAGGAGAAATTTAGCATGGCCAATCTACCTAACCTGCACACCCTTGGGCTGTGGGAGGAAAGCGCAGCACCCAGAGAAAGCCCACGCAGACACAGGGAGAAACTCCACATAAACACCAAGGTCGGAAATGAACTAGGGTCCCTGGCGCTGTGAGGGAAAAGGGAAAATAATTGCCTAGTCATTTATTTTTGTAATCCACGATGTTGCAGTAATATAGAAACAGAAAATGCTGGATGAACTAAGCAGGTTTGGCAGTATCTGTGGAGAGAGAAACTGAGTTACTGTTTCGAGCCAGTATGTCTCTTCAAAAATCATGTTGCAATGATCCCTTGGCAATATCCTCGCTACTTTTCCCTGGATTTTGTGGCCATCCTGGGACATGAAAGTGGATTGGGATTGCAACCATGTAGAATGATTCTTATTATTTCATGTTTTCCTTTTGAAACAGTCTTGCAGTGACTCACATACGGGCGAGAGTGCTGAAGTCGTTGCAGAAAGAACAGTATCGCTTGGACCTCTGTATCGCAGCTACAATAATGGTAGGTAGTATTTTAGCTTTCTGACTGAGTGTGGTGCTGCACTGTCTAAAACAAATATTTTCGGCATGCGGTGAATGATGCATCAAAACTTGCTGAGGTTGGAGACTGAATTGAAACAATTTGTGTAACGCATTTAATACAGGTGAAATGCCAAATTAGGAATACATTTACGCTTGAATTAGATAAGAATCTTTGCTCTTCTTGAGAAACAATGTGTTGGGTCATTGCCAATGTCTCCTCCCAGCCTTTCTCTTTTGCATCATCTGTGACCTGGGTGAATTATCAGATCTGGCATCAAGTGTTATTCCTGCAGTCATCAAACAGTGATATGTTTGGACGGAAACCAGGCTTCTTCGAAACCCTGAGTGCCCAAAGCATAAAATCCTTCAGCACTCCGACACCCACTTCCCACAGGGCTGGTTTAGCACAGTGGGCTAAACAGCTGGCTTGTGAAATGAAAATGAAATGAAAATCGCTTACTGTCACGAGTAGGCTTCAATGAAGTTACGGTGAAAAGCCCCTAGTCGCCACATTCCGGTGCCTGTTCGGGTAAGGCTGGTACGGGAATTGAACCGTGCTGCTGGCCTGCCTTGGTCTGCTTTTAAAAGCCAGCGATTTAGCCCAGTGTGCTAATGCAAAACAAGGCAGCAGCGCGGGTTCAATTCCCGTACCGGCCTCCCCGAATAGGTGCCGGAATGTGGCGGCTCAGGGCTTCTCACAGTAACTTCATTGAAACTGGGCAGCACGGCGGTGCAGTGGTTAGCACTGCTGTCTCACGGCGCCGAGGTCCCAAGTTCGATCCCGGCTCTGGGTCACTGTCCGTGTGGAGTTTGCACATTCTCCCCGTGTTTGCGTGGGTTTCACTCCCACAACCCAAAGATGTGCAGGGTAGGTGGATTGGCCACGTTAAATTGCCCCTTAATTGGAAAAAGAATTGGACACTCTAAAATTTAAAAAAAAACGTAACTGATGCTTACTTGTGACAATAAGCGATTATTATTATGTGCACACGCACATGCTGATTTGCTCACTTCCTAGTCCAGAGATGCCGCGATCAACTCAACAGCCCAACTGAAGCCATGGCTAAAGGAAGAAAGGCTTGCATTTTTTTTTTTATTAGTTCATGGGACATGGGTGTTGCAGCCTGTGCCAGCATTTATTCGCCATCCCAAATTGCCCTTGAGCGGGGCAGTCAGGAGTCAACCACATTGCTGTGTGTCTGGAGTCACATGTAGGCCAGACCTGGTAAGGATGGCAGATTTCCTTCCCTAAAGGATGATAGTGAACCAGATGGGTTTTTACGACAATCGACAATGGTTTCATGGTCATCATCAGACTTTTAATTTCAGATTTTTAAAAATTGAATTCAAATTTCACCATCTGCAGTGGTGGGATTTGAACCTGGGCCCCCAGTGCATTACTTTGGGTCTCTGGTTTATGAGTCCAGTGATAATACTATCATGCCACCGCCTCCCCTTAATTTTTAACGACCTCAGGATGTTCCAAAGTACTCTTACATTGATTTTGTACATTTGTCATGGGGGTAACATGAATTGTATAATATAAGGTCAATTCAGAGAACAGACAAGATTTGGACCTTTGGCCTTTAGATTTAGATGGCCTCTTTGTGCACTGGATAATGCCTTTACTCCTCGAGTGCAAAGGGAGGAGAATATGACTAGTAACCAGATCAGATGACCACATTCTGCAATCACATGCTGATATACTGGTCATTAATATTTGCACTATTATACCTAGCCAGGACATTTATCATGCATTTTAGTTAAATAGACTTTGAAACAAAAACGAGACTTGTGGGGACCATTCCCAGCCACATTACGCTGACACAAATCCTGCTATGCCGGGTGAATTCTGGAAGAGGCCTGAATTGGGATTTGTGCCCGGTGCCAAACAGTTTCCGATGTTCCAGGCCCTCCCAGCAGACGTGAACCTGCTTCCCATTCATTGAAATGGATTTAAATATTCAAAGTCGGCTCAACACCGGATCTTTTAGGCATGTGCCATGCTCCGAACCTCCAGCGTGACATGGCACCGGCGGGAGACAAAACGTGGCGTGATGACCATGCCGGGAGGGGGTGCTCAGAGACCATCGTAACCCCCATGTGGCCGGGGACATGGCAGATCAGTGCCCTGGCATTGCCAACCTGGCACTGCCAGATTGACACCGCCTGGGGGAAGGGCCTGAGGGGGAAGGGCCTGTGCAGAGATCCATTTGGAGGGGCCCCGATGTCAGCGATCCTTTGGAGGGGGGGAGAGAAGGGGGCGGGGGAGGGGTTTGATGTCAGCGATCCTTGGGAGTGGGGGGTGGAGGGAACTGATGTCAGTGATCATTAATGGGGGGAGATGCGATGCTCGATGCGGGGGGTGGGAGGGGGGGGGGGGGGGGGGGGGGAGGGGAGCCTATCACTTCACATTGAGATTGGCCAGACTTCTGAGGAGCCAGTCCTGCAGGCGTCTTTAGGTCCCGCCCCTCTCAATGCCAGTGCAAATCGCGAACCCCTCCAAAAAAAATAAAAAGTGGGTGTGGATTGCGATTGGCACCGTGTTTCCCGCGAGAGGTGACACTTAGGGCGAAATTCTCCGCACTCACGACGGTGCGGAGAATAGCGGGGGTCGTAACTTTTTACGGCCACGCTAGTCTGACGCCCTCCCGCTATTCTCCACCCCCCCACGCCCGACTCCCGACACGAATCGCTGCCGCCGTTTTTTTACGGCCAGCAGCGATTCTCAGCTGGCCGATGGGCCGAAGTCCAAGCCCTTTACGGCTGTTTTTACGAACGGCAAACACACCTGCTCTGGCCGTTCGTAAAAACGGCCGTAAAGTCCCGATTTTGAAAACCATGGCACCGATTGGCACGGCAGTACCACGGCCGTGCCAAGGGTGCCATGGGCCCGCGATCGGTGGGCACCGATCGCGGGCAGCGGGTCCGATTCCCGCGCACTCTTTGTCCTTCCGCCGCCCCGCTGTATCACTTCACGGGGCGGCTGAGGGGCATCCCGGCCCGCGCATGCGCGGGTTTCGCGTAAATGCGCGATGACGTCATCCGCGCATGCGTGGGTTGGAGTCCTCCAATCTGCGCATGCGCGGCTGACGTCATGTGACGCGTCAGCCGGCGCAAACTCTGGCAAGCCGGCTTAACGAATTTCGTTAAGCCCGCGATGCCGGAGTTCACGGCCGCGGCATACTAGCCCCGACCGGGGACCAGAATCGGTTCCCGGTCGGGGAGGGGGAGGCTGGCGTCAAACCCGCCCGGATTTGACGCCATCCTTACGATTTCTCCCTGTCTGGGAGAATCGATCATTTTTTGGGAGAATTGTGCCCATCAATGTTGCCATTAAACTACTAGAATGCGGTAAAATGTTCACTATTGCCCTTTAGGGACGGAAATCTGCCGTCCTTAAACCGTCTGGCCTACATGTGACTCCAGAACCACAGCAAAGTGGTTGACTCTTTGGCAGATTGCTCAATCTAGAATGGCCTATCGAGCCGCTCAGCTCAAAATCCTGGAACACCTCCACATATCAGCACTGCCAAAGCACCTTCACCACAAGAGTTAGGAACTTGGCGCACCAGCTGCTCAAAGCCAGTTTGGACCAGACAGTACATACTGATCTTCCCAGCACTAGTCAAAGTGTCTCTGTTGTTAATGGGTGTTTCTTTTGAAGTCATTTTGAGCCCAGCCCAGGTCAGAAGGTTCTTATCTGCTAACACATTACCTTATCCATCATCCGACTCTTCATCAGAAGTTGCCTGATTGCAGTCAGCAAGATAACCCAGACAGCAATTCCAAATGGGGCTTAACGCACTGCAAATAGTTTGCAACAGGCCTTGCAACATCTCACAGTGAAGATATTATCGGCACCCATTCCTGCCCTGCCCTTTAAATAATGCAAATAACCTTCCTGTCAGCCTCATGTAAACAGTTCAGTCTAATTCCTTATATTGGGAAGCTGAACAAGAAACGGCAGTGATTAAAGATGCGGCCCTGCCAGGGAATTGT
Organism: Scyliorhinus canicula; assembly: GCF_902713615.1. Taxonomy (NCBI): domain Eukaryota; kingdom Metazoa; phylum Chordata; class Chondrichthyes; order Carcharhiniformes; family Scyliorhinidae; genus Scyliorhinus; species Scyliorhinus canicula. The sequence goes on along the minus strand of NC_052152.1, from coordinate 18,040,781 downwards.
TCAGAAGGTTGGTCGCTAGCAGCTTGTGGTTCGAGGGTCTCACTGTGGATGGTTAAGGAGCTCTTTTCTCCACTGTTAAGAAGAGAGAATATATGTCGGGTGAAGGTAATGGCAGAAGTGGAACCAACAGTGTTCTTGACCGATGGCAGTATCAAATACTCTTTGAGTAAAGTATGATTTTGCACTTTTACAGATCTTGTGAAGTCCTTACAATGTCCCAGTGGTTGTCATCACAGCCAATAAAATACCTTTTATGCTCTCTGTTGCTTTCAAAGAATCATTGAATGACATGACACAGAATGTGGCCATTCGGCCCATTGTACCTGGGTCATTATTTGAAAGCCCTTCAAATTTTTTTTCAGATACATCTCCATGTTTCCTTTTACGAATTATTATTATTAAATGTGTTACCAGGCAGTGCATTCCAGATCATCACAATCGTCTATGGAAAATAAATTCTCCTCAGCTCTCCTAAATCTGAGTCCTTATTGACACTCCAGTCATTGGAAGCAAGGTTTTAAGAAAACAGAGAGCCAAATTGAGTGGTGAGATTATTGACCAGTTAATCTTTATAATGTTGAGGAAATGTTAGCCAGGACACAATGGCAACACACCAGTGCCAAGATCATCTATGGTTCAAGCACTTAGTGACCCACGCCAGTGTTGGTTAAGAATGGAGAGGTGGTCAGCAAGAACAGAGAGGTTTTGACTCTCACTGCATTCTACCACCTCCACCTCAGCACAACCCAGGACAAGGGAGAAAAGGCCATCCGGCAGCTAAGGAACAACATGACCCCATTTCCCTTATCTGGAAGGAGGCGAATATGCCAGGAGAGCAGGGGAGTCCGACTGCAGTAACTACAGAGGAATTTACCTGCTCTCGGCCACAAAGGTCATCACAAGACTTCTCATTAACCATCTTCTCAATGTGGCTGAAGAGCTCCTCCCAGAGTCCCAGTGTGGATTCCACCCACTGAGGGTCACAATGGACATGATCTTCACTGCACAGAGACAACAGCACCAACCCTGGTACATGGCCTTCTTTGACCCCACAACAACCTTCGACACTGCCTGGTGACGGATTATGGAGCACCCGCCCCTGTTTTGCCCCCAAATGCTTGTCACCATCCTCTGCCTGCTCCACAACGGCATCCAAGCCGCCATCCTAACCAGTGGATCCATCACAGACCCAATTCATGTTCGGAGTGGGGTCAAGCAAGGCTGTGTCATGACACCAATGCTCATCTCGATCTCTCTTGGTGCAATGCTCCATCTCCCTCTCAGAAAGCTGGAGCGGAGCCGAACTATAGAATAAACGGGAATCTGTTCAACCTCCATCGCCTGCAGGTCAGGTCCAAGGCCAGATTCCATCCTCTGTCATTGAGCTACTGTAGACAGACTATGCTTGCATCTGCACACACTCTGAGGCTGAGCTCTAAGGCATCGTCAACACCTTTACCGAGTCACTCGGTGCCAGAGGAGGTAGTGGAAGCAGATACGATAGTGACTTTTAAGGGACGTCTCGACAAATACACGAATAGGATGGGAATAGAGGGATATGGTTCCCGGAAGGGTAGGGGTTATAGTTCAGACAAGCAGCATGGTCAGTGCAGGTTGGAGGGCCGAAGGGCCTCTTCCAGTGCAGTAATTTTATTTGTTCTTTGTTCTTTGTTTCTGCTATGTCCTAAACTCTACCACCTCTCCAGCTCTTTCCCTTTCTTCAGGGTCTTCATTAAGAATCATCGCATTATCCAGGGTTTAAACATCCCTCATAAATTCTGCTCCGACTTGGTGATCTGAGCATTGGGAGAATGTTGTGTGTAATAGTGAATATGTTGAGTATGTCCAGTAGGAACTGAATCCCTATTATCCAACCTCATTCCAGATTGGGAATCCTGCCGCCAATTCTGACATTGGCTCCACCAACCTTAGCGAATTGATGCCCTTCATAAGTGAAAGACCAAAGTCTAACCAGGTTCACAATAAAACCACAACAATTAGACTTCCTTACCCCTTCCCACCCAATATCACATTGCAGGATCCATTTCCTCTTCATCCCTGTGTCCACTTTCAAAATTGGTTGACTCTCAGCGGAACTGGAAGATCCTGGCTGGATGTGGAGCGGGAAATTCCCATTACTCATTCTTTCTAACCCTTTGTCTTTCTGCGACAGTTGTGTAACTGTAAGTACTAACGACATCATTAAGCTGTTGACGCTTTTATCTCCTAACAGATGGTGGACTCATTGTTGAACTGGATGAGAACCCCTCAGCAATAAAGGCTGTGGTGGGACTCGGAATCCTCCTTTGCCTGACACTTGTCGTGACATCTGCAGTTGTCTTGACCATCTACACCAGGTGGGGCCGGAGCTTCATCGCCCAGTCGAATGGCCAGAACTACCAGGCTTTCGACAACTACTGATGACACAGAGGTAGCACCGAGGATTGGGCACTGCCCGTGCCTTGGCAGCAGAATTGCAGTGACTCATTTGTTTACCAATACCTTTAGTAGGGAACCCAAGTACACTTGTTTTGCCATTTTGCAAAAGGATTTCTGAATGATTTCACCTGTCTCTTCTGACTTGGTTCTGTGGATTGGGGCACCACCCCTACCTTTTGACAGCTCTGTATTCTGATCTTCTGTGCAACCCTGGTTTGTCCTCATCCCATCATTGGTGGCCAAGCCATTGGCTGTCGAGTTCCTAAGCTGTATAATTCTATCCTCGAACTTCCCCGCCTCTCTATCTCCCTCCCTCATTCTCTCTCCTTTCTCGTTTAAGACCCTTTTTTAAAACCTACCTCTTTTATCAAGCTTGTGGTCACCTGTCTTAACAACTTGCTACATGGCTCAGGGCCAAATTCTGTTTTATAATGCTCCTGTTGAGCACCATGGGATGTTTTACGACAGTAAAAATATTATATTGATGCAAGCTGTTGTTCTTGGACCTACCTTCTAATGGCCCTGGTGGTTGAAGTCACAGGTCAAAAGGAATGAATTAACCCTGAAGACGTCAACAAATATTCCTGGTCATTTGATATCCTCTTAAAAGATTGTGCGGTGGCAGTATCAAAAGAAAGGGAAGGGGAATTGAAACCAAGCATATTTACTAATTTTTCAGAAGTCACAAACTTCACCACAATCTTAGCGGACCGGAGGACCCTTTGAGAGCTGACTGGTGATGATTTGACATGAGGGTCATCGCACCTCAGACGAGGGGCAAGATTGGGAAGGCGGGGACTTCAGGAATAACCTCAGCCGGTGCGGGAATAGAACCCGCGCCGTTGGCATCGTTCCACATCACAAACCAGCCACCCAGCCAAATGAGCTAAACCAAGCATTAAAAACGGTGCCTGGTACACAAGAATTCCTCCGCCCACTTACTGAGGCAAGGGTAGTCTGAACGGATCGCGTCATCCCACGCCTTCCTTAAAGTCACAGATAACTTAACTACGTTGTTAATTGGATTGAAACGCCAACCATATGTTAGTTTAGTTGATGAGGAGTGGTGTCACAAAATAGATATCCTATGGCATGGGAATATTTATTGTTTTTATTCCATTTTGTGTGCACTATGGGTGCTCATTCACCAAACCCAAGAACGCACTTCTCCTATTTCAAACATCCGCTGCGCAGGTCGGCAAATCGTGTTGATGGACTGGGCTTCTCCAACCTGCTCTACTGTTCAATAAGATCATGGCTGATCTATGTATAAACTATGGGAACCTATGTGTCCTTAAATCTCTGGAATTTGAAATCACATAGACAAAGTAGTTGGTGAATCCTCTTTTTGTCACAAAACTTATGAAGTGCCTCCAATCAAAATGTAAAGAAAAGATGAAGGCACAACAGAAATCTATTTACTCAACAAAGTAGCTGCGGCAAATTCCCCTGATACAATCAGGATTATTTCTTAAGCAAAATGCAATAGAGAAATTAAACTAATGTTAAACTAATGCTCTGGCCGACCCAGTAAGTGGGGTAGATGGTCATTTGTAAATGATGTGTGTACGTTCACTGACGGCAGTCTCCATGTCCCAGATTCCCCAGCCAGGGGAAACATCCTCTGTGTCTACACTGCCAACCCCCCCCTCTCCCCCCCCCCCCCCCCCCCACCCACAAACAGAATCCTGTATGTTTCAAAGAGCTCACCTCTCATTCTGCTAAACTCCGGAGAGTGTAGACCAAATTTACTCCGTGTCATCATAGTACATCCCAGGGACCAATCTCGTGAACGTTTGCTGTGCTACCTCCAATGTCAGTATATCCTTCCTTTAATATGGAGATCTTTAATACGGGCGGCACAATAGCACGATGGTTAGCACTGTGGCTTCACAGCACCAGGGACCCGGGTTCGATTCCCGGCTTGGGTCACTGTCTGTGCAGAGTCTGCACGTTCTCCCCGTGTCTGTGTGGGTTTCCTCCGGGTGCTCCGGTTTCCTCCCACAGTCCAAAGATGTGCGGATTAGGTGGATTGACCACGCTAAATTGCCCCGTTGTGTCCAAAAGTTAGGTGGGGTTGCAGGGTTACGGGGATAGGGTGGAGGTGTGGGCTTAGGTAGGGTGTCTTTCAGGGGTCAGTGAAGATTTGATAGGCCGAATGGCCTCCTTCTGCACTGTAAATACTATGATACAAAACTGCGCAGTACTCCAGGTGTGCTTTCCTCAATTTCCTGTACAATTGGACCAAGATTTCCTTATGCCTGTATGGCAATTCTTTGCAATAAATGCCAACATGCTATTTGTCTTCCTAATTACTTGCTATACCTGCATGCTAAATTTCGGTGTTCAATAATCAGGCATAGCCAAGTCCCTCTGAAATCAATATTTACAAGTTTCACACTTTAAAAAATAAATTCTGCTTTTCTAGTCTTACTACCAACGTGAATAACCTCACAATTCCCCACATTGGACTCTATCTGCTACTTCTGTGCCCCCTTGATCTGTCTCTATTTGCAGCTTCTTTCGGTCCTCTTCACAGCTCATCCCAGCTAGTTTTCTTTTTTTTTTTTTTTTTTTTATAAATTTAGATTATCCAATTATTTTTTCCAATTAAGGGGGCAATTTAGCTTGGCCAATCCACCTACTCTGCACATTTTTGGGTTGTGGGGGCGAAACCCACGCAGACACGGGGAGAATGTGCAAACTCCACACGGACAGTGACCCAGAGCCGGGATCGAACCTGGGACCTCAGCGCCGTGAGGCGGTTATGCTAACCACTAGGCCACCGTGCTGCCCCCCCCAGCTAGTTTTCTGTCGTCATCAAACGGCGTTACTCTCTGTCTCTCATCTAAGCCATTAATATAGATTGTATATAGCTGAGGCCTCAGCACTGATCTCTGTGGCATGCTGCTCGTCACAGCCTGCCCCCTGTATCTATACCCTTTGCCCCCTGTCCATTAACCAATCCTCTATCCTTGCTAATATAGTACCCCAACTCCATGAGCTCTTCCCGTGTACATCAACATTTTATGTGGCACCTTATCAAATACCTTTATGAAATTGAAGTATATCAAATCTATCAGCTCCCGTTTATCTAAGCGACCAGTTACATTCTCAAAAACTTCAATCAATTTGTCAAACATTTTCCTTTTGCAAAACTGTTTGATTTTGTCTGGTAAATCTATGGGCAGAATTTTATGGTTCCCTTCTGGTGGGTTTGTAGACAGCAGACCTGTGAAAGTCCCCAGCTAGACTGCTCTCCCCGTTGCCCTCTCTCCCGCCCTCCGACTTGTCCCTAGTTTTAGATGGGGCGGGAAAACTAAAGGTCTACCCTCTGCCCAATTGAGCACCTGCAGCATTAAATAATGAAAATGAAAATCACTTATTGTCACTAGTAGGCTTCAATGAAGTTACTGTGAAAAGCCCCTAGTCGCCACATTCCGGCGCCTGTCCGGGGAGGCTGGATCGGGAATCGAACCGTGCTGCTGGCTTGCTTGGTCTGCTTTAAAAGCCGGCGATTTAGCTCAGTGAGCTAAACCAGCCCCTCAGGTCCTTCACTCTTCTTAGCCCCTTGGTTGCAAATACTTACTTGGTAGCACAGGAATTGAGGGAACAATTTTCCTTGGAACGGCTCCAAGTCTCGACATGGGTGTGAACTAATTTCTAGGCCTTTGTTCCCTTCCTTCTGTTCCGATGTAGGATTTCTTTCTGGTGCCAAATCAGTCTGAATGGATTAGCACAAATCATTTCTTATATTTTAGGCTGGGGTTGGGGACCTGTGAGATTCCATGAGGGGAAATCCAGGGGTCCATCTGTAGGTCCATCCACAGCAAAGCACAGCTTTCAGAATATGTATTCAATATTTTTTCTCTCTGTGTGTATTGTCATACTAGCATAATTCTTTTGCTGCTACATGCTAATTAAAAAATATTTTCTGCACTTGACGGTACTGTGTTCTTTATGTAAATAATAGTTTTGTCAGAAACAAGATCAGCAGCTTATCAAGCACCTTGTCAACATTGACAAGGTTCCTAGGAATGTGTCAAAGGTTGAAAGGGGTCACTGGGAGGTCTTTTGCAGGATTGGAGGATTGCTGGAATGGTGAGTATTCATTGCCCATCTCTGAGTGCTCGTCAGAAGGTGGTGGTGAGCTGCAGTCTTCGCTAGGATGGTGTGTGACTTGGAGGAGAACTTCCAGGTTGTGGTGTTCCCAGGCACCTGCTACCTTTCCTCCTATGTGGGAGAGGTCATGGGTTTGGAAGGTGCTGTTGAAGCACCTTTGGTGAGTTGTTGCTGAGAACCGTGTGGATCGTAGACACAGCTGCCACAGTGCACATGTGGTGGAGGGAGCAAAAGTCAAGGTGGATGGTGTGCCAGAAATGTTGGCTGCTGTGCCTTGAATTTGGTCGAATTTCTCGAGTGTTGTTGGAGCCGCACTCAAAGAACAAAGAACAAAGAAAAGTACAGCGCAGGAACAGGCCCTTCGGCCCTCCAAGCCTGTGCCGATCAGATGCCCTAACTGAAAACAAAACCTCCTGCCCTTACTGGGTCCATAATCCCTCTATTTCCTCCCTATTCATGTATCCATCCAGATGCCTCTTAAATGTGCCTGCTTCCCCAATATTCTCTGGCAGCGCATTCCAGGCGCACACTACTCTCTGTTTAAAAGCTTACCTCGCACATCTCCCTCAAACATTCCCCCTCACACCTTGAACCTGTGCCTCCTTGTAAGTGACATTTCCACCCTTGGAAAAAGACTTTGACATCCACCCTGTCTATTCCTCTCATAATTGTGCAGACCTCTATCAGGTCTCCTCTCAGCCTCTGTCTTTCCAGTGAAAACAATCCTTGTTTATTCAACCTTTCCTCATAGCCAATACCCTCAAGACCAGGCAACATCCTGTTGATCACTCTTTGCACTCTCTCCAAAGCACCCATGTCCTTCTGATAATGTGGTGACCAGAACTGCACGTGATACTCCAAATTGGATTTGTTTATTGTCAAATGTACCGAGTATTTTTCTGCAAGCAGCTCAACAGATCATTAGGTACATGGAAAGAAAAAGGAATAAAAGAAAATACATAATAGGGCAACACAAGGTGTACAATATAACTACATAACACCGGTATCGGGTGAAGCATACAGGGGTATAGTATTAATGAGGTCAGTCCATACGAGGGTCGTTTAGAAGTCTGGTAACAGTGGGGAAGAAGCTGTTTTTGAGTCTGTTATTGCGTATTCTCAGACTTCTGTATCTCTTGCCCGATGGAAGAAGTTGGAAAAGTGAGTAAGCCGGGTGAAAAATGAAAATCGCTTATTGTCACGAGTAGGCTTCAATGAAGTTACTGTGAAAAGCCCCTAGTCCCACATTCCGGCGCCTGTCCGGGGAGGCTGGTACGGGAATCGAACCGTGCTGCTGGCCTGCTTGGTCTGCTTTAAAAGCCAGCGATTTAGCCTGTGGGCTAAACCAGCCCCTGTGAGCTAAACCAGCCCCTGGTTGGGAGGGGTCTTTGATTATGCTGCCCGCTTTCCCCGGCAGCGGGAGGTGTAGATGGAGTCAATGGATGGGAGGCAGGTTTGTGCGATGGACTGGGCTGTGTTCACGACTCTCTGAAGTTTCTTGCGGTCCTGGACCGAGCAGTTGCCATACCAGGCTGTGATGCAGCCAGAAAGGATGCTTTCTGTGGTGCATCTGTAAAAGCTGGTAAGAGTTAATGTGGAAATGCCGAATTATTTTAGTTTCCTGAAGACGTATAGGCGCTGTTGCGCTGTCTTGGTGGTAGCATCGACGTGGGTGGACCAGGACAGATTTTTGAAGATGTGCACCCCTGGGAATTTTCTGCCTAACCAAGGTTTTATAAAGCTGCAACATGATTTCCCAGCTCATGTACTCAATACCACGATGTCTCAACGCCATTCATCCAGACAAGTGGAGAGTATTGCATCACACACCTGACTTGGGACTTGTAGATAGTGGGGAGTGTTTATGGAGTTGGGAGGTGAGTTATTCACCACAGAATTCCTGGTCTCTGACCTGGTCAATGGTAACAGCCAGAATGTTCATGGTGGGTGTTCAATGATGGTTATGCCATTGATTGTCATAGTAGGTGGTTAGGTTTTCTTTTTCTTGGAGATGGTCATTGTCTAGCACCTTTGTGGCGCAAATGTTACTTTACTGTCAGTCCATGCCTGAATAGTGTCCATGACTTGTTTCGAATGGTGCTGAACGTTGTGCGACGATCAGCGAACATCCCCACTTCTGGGCTTATGTTTGAAGGGAGGTCATTGATGGAACAGCTGAAAATGGTTGGGGGCGAGGACATCCTCTGGGAAATCCTGCAATGATGTCCTAGGTCTGAAATGGTGATATCCAAAAGTCACAACCATCTTCCTTTGTGCCAGGTGTGACTCCAACCAGTAGATAATTTATGCTTAATTCTCCTTTTTAAAAGGGGAGGCGGTGGCGTAGTGGTATTGTCACTGGACGAGTCATCCAGAGACGCAGAATTGACCCACGTTCAAATCCCGCCACTGCCGATGGTGAAATTTGAATTCAGTACAAATCTGTAATTAAAAGTCCAATGGTGACCATGAAGCCATTGTCAATTGTCGTAAAAACCCATCTGGTTCACTAATGTCGCTCAGGAAAGGAAATCTGCCGTCCTCACCTGGTCTGGCCTATATGTGACTCCCGACCCACAGCAATGTGGTTGACTCTTAAATGCCCCCTCAAGGGCAATTAGGGATAGGCAATAAATGCTGGCACAGCCTGGGTTCACCCACGTTCCATGAACGAATCAAAAAACAATTATAAGGGTCAGAATGTAAAAAAGCAGCACTGTTGTTGAGCAATCATAACATTCTCATGACAATCCTTTTATGTGAACATACCTTGGTTGCGCAATCGTATCGTTCAAGTACGACCACACCTCGAAAAGAAAAGGTCAATTAAGGAACTATTTTTAACCAGCTACCTTATTCCTAAATTTAACAGCTTCTGCAGCAGCACTGCAAGGGAGGAAAAGAAAACTCATAAACTAGAATAGTCAATAAACCATTTTTTTGTGTGCATTTATGAAGAAGGCGAGTGCTGGAGACACATTGTGATTCACCCACCCGGGTCCGGCACCGCAGCCAGCAAGATTGGGGAATTTCGTGCCCAGCAAAACTCGACTCACTGCCATGGGTCCGGGGAATCCCACCGGCAGGAACAGATGAAGAATTCAGGCCAGTATGAACGCCAATTCCACCCCCCCCCCCCCAGGATGAGCTGGAGGAGGGTCAGACTGGGGTTGAATTGTGCACTCCATGCACTCTGACCCCCAAACGCTGCACAAACACACACACCAGATGCCATTTTTGTGCTAACTCTTTTTGCTGGCATTTTTGTACTGGCCCGAGGGGCGGCCCGGTGACACAGTGGTCAGCACTGCTGCCTCACAGCTCCAGGGTCCCGGGTTCAATTCCGGCCTCGGGCGACTGTCTGTGTGGAGTTTGCACTTTCTCCCCGTGTCTGCGTGGGTTTCCTCCCACGGTCCAAAGATGTGCAGGTTAGCTGGATTGGCCATGATAAATTGCCTTAGTATCCACAAGGTTCGGTGGGGTTACTAGGTTACGGGAATGGGGTGAAGGTGTGGGCTTAAGTAGGGTGCTCTTTCCAAAGGGCCGGTGTAGACTCAATGGGCCGAATGGCCTCCTTCTGCACTGCAGTTATTCTAAGATTCTATGAAATATAAGCCAGCATGCTGAAATCTCCCATGATGAATGCAGTGGAACACTTATTAACATATATAATCGACTGTGCGTTCACATATTGGAGCTTTGCTGCAAATGGGCGTGATTCTCCGTCCCGACAGACCCGTTCTCTGGCCTGGTGCGCTCCGCCAGCAGCGGGATGCTCCATCTGGCAACCGTCCACCAGGGGGCGGAATTCTCCGTTTCCCGATGCCAATTTTGTAATGGGTGATCGGGCGGAGAAACCATTTTTAAGACTGAATGGGGGGCGGCGCCTGTTTTACACAGGTTGCAAATGCGCTACCCGCTCCAAAGCGGTGTAATCGCGGTGCTCGCCGCACGCTGTTGCCCGATCACGCGGGGGACGTGTGGTCTCAGCGGTTGGGTTGGCTGCGGACTGTGTCCAGCATTGCCACAGTCGGGCTGGAGCTGTTCTGCTGGTGTGTGGGGGGGGGGCTTCGGCGAGGGTTGGGGGACTGGCGGGGGGTGGCCAGGGGGGCACTCTCTAACAGGTCGGATCTGTGCAGGGCTGGCGCCATGTTATACGGCGCCACCTTGCAGGTCATCGTCGTGCGCATGGGCCCGGCAATTCTCCAGCTATCTATTTTGTGGAGGCTGGGCGTGTTACTTGACGCGGTTGCTAGCATCACCGGCCAGGCGATCAGTGCTGCGGTGGCGCTAATTTGTCCCACGTTAAACGCCACGGATCCTCCGGATATAGCCTGAAGATGGGAGAATCCAGCCCGGGGTTTCCCATTGTCGGCAACCCTACGCCGTCGGGAAACCCGCGGGTGCGCTGCCGGCGAAGCGGAGGATCCCACCAGCCGAGAATCCTGTCCATGAGCTACCAGTTCTCAAAGTAACTGGCATCATAGCTGCCTCAGCCTGCTTTGGTTCTAAAAGACCTTTGCTTCAACTGAGGAGACATCAGGTAGGCAGTGATGTGGAGACTCAGGACTGATTTTTCCAACTCTTGCTGCCGGTGGGATCTTCCAGTTCTGCCGGAGATGGAGGGTCCCCCGGGTGACTCAGCTGCCGAGCAATGCTGGTCACGGTAGACATGGGCGGCAGCCAATCATGAGCTGCCTCTGCTGTCGGGAAAGAAGCTGAGTGCGGGGGTGGGAGGGGGGGGGGGGGGGGGGGGGGGGGAGAAACCGCGTCCTGACTTATAAAACCCATTTTTATAACTATAGTTTTCACTTCACCTGTGTCTAATTATTTATTTGTGTGTGTGTTTGTGTGAGGGAATGTGTTAGGCGAACCATTCAAACAGCGGAGCAAGCGTGTGATAATAAATAACCTCTTACTTTTAAAAAATCGTCAAAATGCTGCTGGAATTTATTTTTAACTAGAAAGAGTCACTCTGAGGCCAAGAAACTAAACGCACCACAAACAGCTTGATTATGGAAGGGCCCACAATGAATCGTATCTGTAACGCTGGACTGGCATTCAGTGAAGCAGAGAGTGAGTTCCACATAGTTGTTGCTGCTATCTTTCCAATCAGGGGCAAAATTCTCCAACCCCACGCAGGGTCAGAGAATCGCCCGGGGGCGCCGATATTCCCGCTCCCGCCATGTTAAAAATTCTCCCACCCGCCATAAAACGGCGTTCTTCAAATCCCGCCGCCCGCCTCGGAGAACGGCTGGCGCCGGCGGGATGCCATTGTTTTTTTAGGCTTAATTATTCTCCGGCCCAGATGGGCCGAAGTCCCGCCGACGTGGCCACGGGTCACGTTGGCGAAAATCAAAGTTGGTTTATAACGGCGTCAACCATTGATGATGGTTGACGCCGTTCAGTTACCTACATCGAGTGCCGGCGGGGGGGGGGGGGGTTGTGAAGAGAAAGTGAAAACACTTACATCGCGTGCCGGGGGGTAGGGGTGGGGGGTAGAGGTAGGGGGTAGAGGTAGGGGGGGAGGGGTAGAGGTAGGGGGGTAGGGGTAGAGGTAGGGGGGTAGAGATGGGGGGGTAGGGTAGGGGTAGGGGGGGTTGTTGGGGGCGGGGGGGTGTTGGGAAGAGAGAGAGTGAAATCACTTACCTCACGTGCCGGGGGGTCGGGATAGGGGGGGGTGGTCGGGGGTGGAGGGTGGGGGTGGGGGTAGGGGTGGGCAGTGGGGGGGGGGGGGGGGGGGGGGGGAACTCAAGGGTCTGCAAGATGGCATAATTAAGTTCAAACATTTGGAGTAATAAATAATGAGGATCACCAAGAGTGCAGCAAAAATTTCTCTCTCTCTCAGATAGGCACGCAGCACAATATACTCGCCATTTAAAAAAAAACAAGGCATTCACATCTATTCCAGCCGTGTTGGTTGCGGACTCTGCCACCCCTACCCCCTACCCCCTACCCCCCCCCCCCCCCTACCCCCCCCACCCCCTCCCCCCCCCCCCATCACCCCCCTATCCCCCCACCACCCCCCTACCCCCCTACCACCCCCCCACCCCCCAAACCCTCCCCTTACCCCCCTACCCCCCCACCCCCAACCCCCCCAAACCCCCCCTTACCCCCCAAACCCCCCTACCCCCCCAAACTCCCCCCCACCCCCCCAAACCCCCCCACCCCCCCCAAACTCCCCCAAACCCCCACCCCTCCCCAAACCCCCCCTCCAAACCCCCCCGTAACCCCCCAAAACCCCCCCCCCCAAACCCCCCCCCCCCACCAACACCGGGCGGCGTTGATTATGTCGCCCGACATCAACCGACGCGCCACTTCCGCAGCGGGTGAAACTAACGCGTACAGCGTCACTCCGCTGCTGGCCCTTTCGGGACGGGAGATTTCGGGCTGATAAGCGGGCCCCGACGCCCGAGTCACCAGCGCCGTTTTTGCCCGCTGGTCTAGGGCGTCACGGTGGACTTCGGTGAATTTCGCCCCAGATGTTAACTGCACCCCCAGTCAACCAGCTCCACCCAGCTCCACTTACTATGGTTGGAAACTTGGCCAAATTCTTTCAGAGTTTGGAAGATTGAGAGCTGGTCTCATTGAAACATTCAAGCTTCTGAGGTGGCCTGACAGGGTAGACGCTGAAGGAGGCGATTCTCCGCCCATGCTGGACGTGAACCAGATTGGAATATATGCAGAGCAATTCAAATATGTCGGGACAGCTTGAAGCCCTCGTTCCTCCACTGCCGCTGACAGGCCAATCCCGCCGACGTCGTTTCAACCACCTCTGGTGGCGGCGCGTTTGGCATTGCGAGCGGGCCCCCGAGGTCCTGGGTGGGTGGCACGGGGCAATCGGACCCCAGGGGGGTGCCCCCACGGTGGCCTGGCCTGCGATCAGGGTCCACGGATCGGCCGGCGGGCCAGTGCCATGGGGGCACTCTTTTTCTTCCGCCGCCGCCACGGCCCCCACCTTGGCGGAGGTGGAAGAAAACTCCCCTACCGCGCATGCGCCGGTGGTGACGTCAGTGAACCGGCGAAGGACTTTTGGCCAGCCCCGACGCTGGGTGGGCGGGCGTCAAAGGTCGTTGGCGCCAGTTTTGGCACCAGTCGGCATGGCGCCAACCACTCCGGAGCGGGCCTAGCCCCCAAAGGTGCGGAGAATTCTGCACCTTTAGGGAGGCCCGACGCCGGAGTGGTTGGCGCCACTCCACTACGCTGGGACCTCCCGCCCCGCCGGGTAGGGGAGAATCCCGGCCCAGATGTGAGGACATTGCTGCCCCCCACCCCCCGGTGGTCGGGGAGATGACAGGGCAGTACCATACCATGGTCCCTTTGCACTGCCGGGATGCCAGGGGGCAGTTCCAGGTTGGCAATACCAAGGAGCAAGGCCTGAAAGGGAGCTGGGTCTGAAAGGGGGAGGTGGCATGATGGGTGGCATGAAGGAGGGGTGTGTGTACGGAGTACGGAGACAAATTAGCCAGGTGTTGCTCACCTGGGGAGAGGGGCTGGTACTGGTGACGGATGGAGGAGCCTGTAGGGAGACCCATTGGGATGACCCCGATGGAAGAAAATCCGGGGGTGGGGAGAGGGAGGAAGGGGAACTTAAGACCCAATGCTGGTAACATTGGTGGGGGGTTGGGGGCGGGATGGGGGGGGGGGAAGGAGCACCATTACTGTCACTTTGAAGTGGAGATGCCGGCATTGGACTGGGGTGAGCACAGTAAGAAGTCTTACAACACCAGGTTAAAGTCCAACAGGTTTGTTTCAAATCACTAGCTTTCGGAGCGCAGCTCCTTCCTCAGGTGCCATTCAGTGCTCCGAAAGCTAGTGTTTGAAACAAACCTGTCACTTTGAAGTGAGAGCGCTCCAACCTCTGTATAGCTGGGTTTGCTGCCCTGTTTAGGCCCCTCCCCTCTCAGTGACGGTGCAAATCCTCCCCCCTCCAATAAAATTCCTAATTGGAATTTTCTACCCAGAGGGTTGTGGATGCTCCGTGGTTAAATACATTGAAGACTGCGATGGACCGTGTTTTGGCCTTTCAAGGGATATGGGCAATAGGCAGGAAAGTAGAGTTGAACCCAAGATCTGCCACAATTACATTGAATGCAGGAGCAAACGCAACAGGCCATATGGTCTCTTCATGCTTCTATTTGCTGTGTCCTTGTGTTGTTTCATTGGTGGAAAGAAACGATCCAGTGATATTATTTGAAGAAGGACAGGAGAGGTGCTCTGGTCAACATTTATCACTAAATCAATATGCTGAAAATAGATTACCTGGTCATAAATCTATTGGCATTTGAGCAATTATGAGCCTCACGGTAGCATGGTGGTTAGCATCAATGCTTCACAGCTCCAGGGTCCCAGGTTCGATTCCCGGCTGGGTCACTGTCTGTGTGGAGTCTGCACGTCCTCCCCGTGTGTGCGTGGGTTTCCTCCGGGTGCTCCGGTTTCCTCCCACAGTCCAAAGATGTGCGGGTTAGGTGGATTGGCCATGCTAAATTGCCCGTAGTGTAAGGTTAAATGGGGGATTGTTGGGTTACGGGTATACGGGTTACGTGGGTTTAAGTAGGGTGATCATTGCTCGGCACAACATCGAGGGCCGAAGGGCCTGTTCTGTGCTGTACTGTTCTATGTTCTATGTTCTATGAATGAAAGGTATTAAAGGTGTGTCATACATAAATTATATTCGGGCGGCACATGGCACACTGCCTATGGTGCCGAGGACCCGGGTTCGAATCCCGGCCCTGGGTCACTATCTGTGTGGAGTTCGCACATTCTCCCCGTGTCTGCGAGGGGTTCACCCCCATAACCCAAAGATGTGCAGACTCATTGGACTGGCCACGCTTAATTGGAAAAAATAATAATTGGGTATTCTGAATTTATAAAAAAGAAAGAAAATCTATATATTAATTATATTTGGCGAACTTGGTTGCGTTTTTTTAAGGACGAAATGGAGAGGGTTGATGATAATTTGATTGATGTTGTGAATATGCACTTTCTAAATTGTTTGATAAAGCACCACATAATGTGTTTGTGAATAAAATTCGAGCCAATTGGATTAAAAGAACACTAACACCATGGTTACCAAAGTAATATCCATGCCACACAGGTGCCAGGCAATCACAACCTCAAACAAGAGAGAATGTACCAACCTCTCCATGAAATCAGTGCTGTTATTTTGCTGAATACAAACTAATCAACATCCTGGGAGCAACCATTGACCAGAATATTAACTGGATCTGGCATACAAGGCTGGATTCTTTGGCCATGCCCGCTGCAAGGTCGCCACAGAAGGGACGCGGCCCATGTAAAGGTCCATTGACCTCGGGCAGGAATTTCCGATTCCTGGCCGGCGTGGCCGAAGAATCCCACCCACAAATACTGTAGCTGCAAGCGTAGGTTAAAAGTTGGTATTCTGCTGTAAGAATGCTTCCAAAAGGCAACAAGATGTGGGAGCAGAAGTAGCCCTATCGCGTCTGCTCTGCAATTCAACGGGATCATGACTGCTCTGATGCGATCATCCTCAACTACACTTTCCCGCCTTATCCCCATAACCCTTGATTCCCTCACTGATTAAAAATCTGCCTATCTCAGTCTTGAACACACTTAACGAACAACCCTCTCCAGCGTTCTATGCTAAAATGTTCCACAGATTCACTACTCTCTGAGAGATTAAATCCCTCCTTATCTCTGTCTTAAATGAGTGACCCCCTTCTCTGAGATTGTGCCCTCTGGTCCTAGATTCTCCCACAAGGGGAAACATCCTCTCAGCATCAGTCCTATCAAGCCCCCTGAGAACCCTAGCCTCATCACCATGTACAAGGCCCAAGTCAGGAGTGCAATGGAATACTCTCCACTTGTCTGGATGAGTGCAGCTCCAACAACACTCAAGAAGCTCAACACCATCCAGGATAAAACTGCCCATTTGATTGGCACCCCATCCACCATCTTAAACATTCACTCCTTCCTCCGCTGAGCACAGGGGTGAAACATCCACAACATGCACCAAAGCTGTTCCTAAACCTACAAACCCTCTTGCCAGAAGGACATGGACAGTGGGCATATGGGAAGGGCACCAACTGATATTTCTCCTCCCCGTCGCACACCATCCTGGCTTGGAACCTATATCACTCTTTCTTCACCCTGGAACTCTCCACCTAACAGCACTGTGCATATACCTACACCACATGGACTGTAGGCGCCTTGTTGCTGTACAATGGGTGAAAGTATTATCACGAGGCAATGGGTTCAAACACCTCAGCGAAGTGAAATGTAGCAAGCGGCTGATTTTTTTCCCCTTGCAATTAAAGGTTGGTTCATATTCAGTGCCAACAACAGCTGTGAGGGAATGGCTAACCCTAGAGTTATAAGAATTAAAAACAAAGGGTCACCTTGACTCGAAACGTTACTCTTTTCTCTCCCTGCAGATGCTGCCAGACCTGCTGAGATTTTCCAGCATTTTCTCTTTTGTTTTCAGAAATAAAAACAGACTGTATACTTCCTGAAAATAGGGCAATACATTCTAAACTTTCGTTTCCGTGCAGTTCTGTGCTAGGCAGCTGGCCTCAACCATAGCCATCTCCTATTGGCAGCCAAGCAACTTTAAAACCCTTCTCCTCTGAGCAAAAATAATGAAAAACTGGTAGTTACATCATTACTTTCACAGTCACATGTCACCCCAACGTGTTTTTCAGGCAATTAAATACATTGGGACGTGTAATCATTGTTCCCACATTCCAGCAGAGACCACATTTCAAAAAAATATTTTCTTGGCTGTAAAATACCTTCGGCATCCTGGAGTTGTGACATGTAGCACCCCCACCACCCAGGCACTGACCATCTCCAAAAGAGAAGCGGGCGTGACTGACGACGGAAGCGCAAACTATCATGAGAGTCCCAAATTGCATTTGGAACTGGTGGGGTTTCCTGTTGCGATAATCTACACAGCCCCCCCCCCACTCCGCCTCGCCAACAACATAATGGGAACCCCAACGTTCAATGTCGGCAAGCCCATTACACTAAATGTACATGTAATTATCAGGCCTTTGCACCAGCTAATTCCCCCCCTGTTACATAATCCATTCACGCTGCCATGGAGACACATAGACCCAAACTATCAGGTCTCCCATGGCATGCAGGGATGAAACTCACAAGAGGAGTTCAGGTGAATGGATCACTTGGGAGGGGTAGGGGGAGAGGGTCTTGACCGAACACTTCCCCCTGGCACTGTCCGCGAGGTGGGCAGTACATGGTCAGCGCCGGGAGCAGTGCCAGGAGGTGTTGCATGGGGAGGGTTTTGCATGGGTATTGTTCCATGGGAGAGTGGCATTAATGCTTGGGGAGGTGTCCTGTTTGGGTGGTGGGATGTTTTGTGGTGAGGGTTTGGTGCGGTGGGAGTGTTGCATGGGGGCATGTTCCGTGGAGGAGTTTTGAATGGGGGGTGAGCGATGGTGTGTGGGGTTGGGGCTGCTTTGGGGACTTCCATTTTTAATATTTTGTCATGGGGCATCTTTTAAAATGACGCCCATGGCTTAAAACCACCTTCAACCCCACCAGCACCAGAACCCTCCTCCCCCCCCCACCCCGCCCCATCCTCCACTGCCCATCCCAGCACTCCCACTCTATCAATGATGTGGAGATGCCGGCACTGGACTGGGCTGGGCACAGAAAGAAGTCTCACAACACCTGAAGTCACTTCACCTGATGAAGGAGCTATGCTCCGAAAGCTAGTGATTTCAAATAAACCTGTTGAATTTTAACCTGGTTATGAGAGACTTCTTACTGTGGCCTCTCTGTCAAGGTTCTGTGGTGAATGTAACTTGGTAATTCACACTGTATCTTTGTAAGCGCAGTAGCGTTATCCGACCACTAGGGGGAGTAGTTCTGGTAATGCTCAGGAGTTTGTACGGGGCTCTACCCTTGGCTCCGCCCACGACTCCTCCCCCTTGTGCTGCTGTATAAATACCCTTGTCCAGAGTCAGCCTGCAGTTCACCGAGAGTTCATCAACGGTAACAGGCTGGCTCTGTAGTAAGTAGATTAAAACCACTGTTCATATCTGAAAGCACGTGTCTGGTGAATTGATGGTTCCATCAATTTAATCTACTTAAGAACAGTCAAGATCGATCATGGAATCAGCCCTCAAGCCTGGACGACTGGAACTTGACCCACAGGATGCAGAGGCAAAAGAAATCTTCTCCCACTGGCAGAAGCGAGCACAGCCGAAACGACAGAGGAATAGAAGTTAAGTCAACTGCACGCGAGGGTGAGCCACAGAATCTCTACGCAACTAAACTCGGCTGGTTCATATACTGCAGCACTAGCGATACTCAATAAGATATATGTAAGGCCTAGTAACAAAGTTTACGCATGCCATGTGTTCACGACTCGCCGCCTGCGGCTGACAGAATCACTCGCCGATTTTTTAAGGGAACTCAATAATTTATCAAATGACTGTAACTATCAAGCAGTTACCGCGGCTGAACACAGAGAAATTGCTGTACGCGATGTTTTTGTGGCGGGCCTCAGGACTAATTATGTGCACCAACGACTGCTGGAAAAGGGGGCCCAAGACTTAGAAACAACTGTGGAAGCTGCTACCACGATGGAGGTCTCCTTCCGCAGCCTCAACTCGTTCCCCGCGGACCCCGCGACCCAATCATGGGCCCCCGACCAGCGACTCCCCCAGGCCTGTGCCACGCGGCCGCCCAGCCACTATGCTGCTCCAGCCAGCCACTGTGCTGCTCCAGCCTGCCATTATGCTGCTCCAGCCTGCCATTTCTGCACTCATTAAGACCTGGGAAAAATTCCGCATGGTTGTCGACTATAGTCAGACCATAAATAGATTTACGCTCCTTGACGCGTATCCCCTCCCCAGGATTGCAGACATGGTAAATCAGATCGCCCAGTACCGGCTCTTTTCCACGGTGGATCTGAAGTCTGCATACGACCAGCTCCCAATCAGCCCGGAGGACCGCCACTTCACGGCGTTTGAGGCCGATGGCCGCCTCTTCCATTTCCTCCGGGTCCCTTTTGGCGTCACCAATGGGGTCTCGGTGTTCCAACGAGCAATGGACCGAATGGTGGACCAGTACGGGCTGCGGGTCACGTTTCCGTACTTGGACAATGTCACCATCTGCGGCTATGACCAGCAGGACCACGACGCCAACCTCCACCATTTTCTCCAGACGGCACAGAAACTGAATCTCACGTATAACAAGGAGAAATGCGTTTTCCGCACAACCAGACTAGCCAACCTCGGCTATGTCGTGGAAAACGGAGTCCTGGGCCCAGACCTGGACCGTATGCGCCCCCTCTTAGAACTCCCCCTCCCCCATTGCCCCAAGGCCCTCAAACGGTGCTTGGGCTTCTTCTACTACTATGCCCAGTGGGTCCCTCAATATGCAGACAAAGCCCGCCCACTCTTTAAGGCCACACGATTTCCCCTGTCAGCTGAGGCACGCCAGGCCTTCGACTGCATCAAGGAGGACATCGCCAAAGCGGCCATGCGGGCGGTGGATGAATCCACTCCATTCCAGGTAGAGAGCGACGCCTCAGAGGTAGCTCTTGCAGCCACACTAAATCAGGCAGGGAGACCAGTCGCATTTTTCTCCCGTACCCTCTCCGCTTCAGAACTCCGACACTCCTCAGTCGAGAAAGAAGCACAAGCCATTGTGGAGGCTCTTTGTTACTAGAGGCACTACCTCGCAGGTAGGAGGTTCACTCTCATCACCGACCAACGATCGGTTGCCTTCATGCTTGACAACTCGCAAAGGGGCAAAATTAAAAACGACAAAATTCTGAGGTGGAGGATCGAACTCTCCACCTACAATTATGATATTAAGTATCGACCCGGGAAGCTCAACGAGCCTCCGGATGCCCTATCCCGCGGGACATGCGCCAGCGCGCAGATTGACCAACTGAAAGTCATCCACAATGACCTCTGCCATCTGGGGGTCACCCGGCTCGCCCACTACATCAGAGCCTGAAACCTTCCTTTCTCCAACGAGGAGGTAAAAGCAGTCACCAGGGACTGCCTGATATGTGCGGAGTGCAAACCACACTTCTATAGACCAGACAGGGCCCATCTGGTCAAGGCTTCTAGGCCCTTTGAACGCCTCGCGATTGATTTCAAAGGGCCACTCCCCTCAACTAACAAGAATGTTTACTTTCTAAACGTCGTAGTTGAGTTCTCCCGTTTCCCATTTGCTATCCTGTGCCCCGACATGACCTCCCACACAGTCATTAGGGCCCTGCATAGCATCTTCACCCTGTTTGGTTTCCCCAGCTACGTACACAGCGGCCGGGGTTCGTCCTTCATGAGCGACGAGCTGCGTCAGTACCTACTCGACAAGGGCATTGCCTCGAGCAGGACTACCAGCTACAACCCCAGGGGGAACGGGCAGGTGGAGAGGGAGAATGTGACGGTCTGGAAGACCGTCCTGCTGACCCTCCGGTCTAGAAAGCTCCAAGTCTCCCAGTGGTAGGATGTCCTCCCAGACGCGCTCCACGCTATTAGGTCCCTTTTGTGCACAGCGACCAATCAGACCCCTCACGAGAGGCTCTTCATTTTTTCCAGGGGCACTACCACGGGGGTCTCACTTCCGGCATGGCTGAGGACACCGGGCACCGTACTCCTGAGGAAACATGTCAGGGCACACAAAACCGACCCCCTTGTTGAGAAGGTGCGCCTGCTCCACTCCAATCCCCAGTACGCATTCGTCGAGTTCCCTGACGACCGTCAGGACACAGTATCCCTCCGGGATCTGGCACCCGCCGGATCCAGCGCCCCCTCTACCCCCACAGAAGGACCTCTCACCCTACACCCCATGCCGCTGCTCCCTTGCGCTCCCGAGCCCACGAGCTCACTCCACCAGTTCCGCGCACCCGCGCCGGCCAGCCCCCAGCGCCTCCAGTCCCCGGTCGAACCAGGAGAGTATGAAGCTCGGATACAACCCTCCCTGGAGTCCGCCATCGTACCCCAGCACACAACACCCATCCAGCCACCGCAAGAGGCTGCAACCCCGGTGCTCCGCAGATCACAGCGGACAGTTCGACCACCAGACAGACTGACTTTGTAGACCACCAACCCCGCCGGACTTGATTTTTTTTTCAGGGGGTGAATGTGGTGAATGTAACTTGGTAATTCACACTGTATCTTTGTAAGCGCAGTAGCGTTATCTGACCACTAGGGGGAGTAGCTCCGGTAATGCTCAGGAGTTTGTATAGGACTCCACCCTTGGCTCCGCCCACGACTCCTCCCCCTTGTGCTGCTGTATAAATACCCTTAGAACATAGAACATTACAGCGCAGTACAGGCCCTTCGGCCCACGATGTTGCGCCGTCCTGTGAAACCCCTCTAAAGTCCCTCTACACTATTCCCTTATCGTCCATATGCCTATCCAATGACCATTTGAATGCGTTTAGTGTTGGCGAGTCCACTACTGTTGCAGGCAGGGCATTCCACGCCCTTACTACTCTCTGAGTAAAGAACCTACCTCTGACATCTGTCCTATATCTATCTCCCCTCAATTTAAAGCTATGTCCCCTCGTGCTGGACATCACCATCCAAGGAAAAAGGCTCTCACTGTCCACCCTATCTAATCCTCTGATCATCTTGTATGCCTCAATTAAGTCACCTCTTAACCTTCTTCTCTCTAACGAAAACAGCCTCAAGTCCTTCAGCCTTTCCTCATATGATCTTCCCTCCATACTAGGCAACATTCTTGTAAATCTCCTCTGTACCCTTTCCAATGCTTCCACATCCTTCCTGTAATGTGGCGACCAGAACTGCACACAATACTCCAAATGCGGCCGCACCAGAGTTTTGTACAACTGCAACATGACCTCATGGCTCAGAAACTCAATTCCTCTACCAATAAAAGCTAACACACCGTACGCCTTCTTAACAATCCTCTCAACCTGGCTGTCCAGAGTCAGCCTGCAGTTCACCGAGAGTTCATCAACGGGTAACAGGCTGGCTCTGTAGTAAGTAGGTTAAAACCACTATTCATATCTGAAAGCACGTGTCTGGTGAATTGATGGTTCCATCAGGTTCATATGCCGACAACACGTGGACTCCAGCAGTTAAGAAGCTGGGTCGCAATCACATTTCCGTGGCAATTCGGGATGTGTCGTAAATAAGACCATAAGACCATAAGAGCAGAATTAGGCCACTTGGCCCATCGAGTCTGCTCCGCCATTCAATCATGGCTGATACCGTGGGCCTCACGGTAGCAGGGGCCTCACGGTAGCATGGTGGTTAGCATCAATGCTTCACAGCTCCAGGGTCCCAGGTTCGATTCCCGGCTGGGTCACTGTCTGTGTGGAGTCTGCACGTCCTCCCCCTGTGTGTGTGGGTTTCCTCCGGGTGCTCCGGTTTCCTCCCACAGTCCAAAAATGTGCGGGTTAGGTGGATTGGCCATGCTAAATTGCCCGTAGTGTAAGGTTAATGGGGGGATTGTTGGGTTACGGGTATACGGGTTACGTGGGTTTAAGTGGGGTGATCATTGCTCGGCACAACATCGAGGGCCGAAGGGCCTGTTCTGTGCTGTACTGTTCTATGTTCTATATTTTCTCATCCCCATTCTCCTGCCTTCTCCCCATAACCCCTGATCCCCATATGTGGGCCTTGCCCGTGACACCGACACCCAATGAACAAATCATAGAATGTAAACAACCCTTTCCCTTCCTTCGTTTCTCTTTCTGCCTCTCTGTTCATTTCTCCGGCTTACCTTTCAGTTTCTCTTCAGTTATTTGCAGAATGCTGCAGTCAGCCATTCAGAAAGGAAAATCAAAGGTGCTGATTCATATTTACACTGGCTTGTGGAATGTGACTTTGTCACTTTCAGATTTGCTCGGTTATTTTGTCAGAATGGGAAGCGAGAGCAACTGCCTGTTACTGTACCGCTTACCTGATCACAGATCAGGATTCCTGATGGCAAAGTGGCCGTGTGCCTTTTGTGAAATGTAACAGCTTCCATTTGGTTTTCAAAAACTAACTTCAAGGCTGTGGGCGTAGCTGGCTGGGCTTTGCTGGCCCACCTCAGAGGGGCACTTAAGAGTGTGATGGAGATCACACTGTCCGCAGAATTCGGTTTATAATAAGGACATGTGTAAGCAGCAGAAATGAATACACCGCAGAAATTAATACATCAAGGGTGCCATTCTCCGAGCACCGCGGCGGGCCGGAGAATCTCCGCAACCGCGCCACGCCTCCCCGACGCCGGCGCGCGATTCTCCAAGGTGCGGAGAATCGGCGCCATTTCCATCGGGGCGTTTGGCGCAGCGCCGGTTGCGGGCCGCTGTCCGCGGACGGGCCGCCGATTCTCCGGCCCGGATGGGCCGACGGAAATGGCAGTGTCTCGCTGGCTCCATTCACCCCTGGTCGCTGCCGGTGGGAATTCTGCGCGAAAGGTCGGGGGGGACGGCCTGTGGGGCGGGGAAAAGTGCTCCTTTACCGGGGGTGGGGGGCCTCCGATTGGGGTCTGACCCGTGATCGGGCCCACCGGTCGGCGGGCCGGCCTCTCCCCCCCGGGCCTACTTTGTTTCGCTTCCTGCCCCGGAACCCTCGCGCCATGTTGCGCGGTACCGGAGCGTTCCGCGAGTGTACCACGCATGCGTGGGTTGGCGCTTCACCACTGCGCATGCGTGGGTTGGTGCCGCCCTCAGTCACCCCTGCACCACCCCCTATGGGGCCAGAATCGGTTGTCCCCGCGTCCGTTTCGCGCCACTGTGAAACGCGACGGTGTTCAGGACGACGCAAGCACTTAGTCTCCATTTTGGACAATCTCGTCCCAAGTGTCTTAATTCAAAAGTGGAATAAAACCACTTCAGCAGAAATAGAACATAGAACAGTACAGCACAGAACAGGCCCTTCGGCCCTCAATGTTGTGCCGAGCCATGATCACCCTACTCAAACCCACATATCCACCCTATACCCGTAACCCAACAACGCCGGGAGGGGCCGCTGTCAATGACCCCCGACCGCCGTGGCGCATACCCTGCCCCCGCCCGAAAACCGGCGCCGGGGAATATGGCAGCCGGCGTTGGAGCGGCGAGGCGGGATGAACGCCGGTGGGGGGTCGGAGAATCCCACCCGTAAACTTTGATACTCAAGATAACGCCATTTGGAATAGTGGCTACCTGGACATATACATATTTCAGAATCTTGACACATTAAAAATAGACAAAAGTAGAAATGTGACTCGAACAACTGTTATGGGCCAGGGTTTAGAGAACCCCAAAGTGTATCATGGAGTACACCTTACCCACAACTTTGAATAGATTGTGGTATGGGGAGCACACGGCCCACTCTACAGGTGTGGTACAGCAGAAATGGAAAAGTATTTTTTCAAAGTAAATAATGTTTATTCTATGAACTCAAGTTAACCTTTTTAAAACATACAGTGAACATCTTAGCAACCATCAATTCAAATACAACCACCAAAGAATACAACACTAAGTAATCCTTAATAACTTCCCGAACAACATTCAGAAGACAAAAGACACACCTTTTAACAGAAGCACATCAAGTTTACATTCACTGCTGGGAACATTTATAATTCTGAATTCACCAAATGATCAAGGAATAGTATTTTCATGGCAGAGAGATCAACAGTACACCTGTTTTGTCTGGCTTCAGCTCCAACACTGAAAACGAAACTAAAACACACCCTGCAGCAAACAACCTAAAACAAAAGTAAAAAGCTGACAGACAGCCCAGCTCTACCCACACTCTGACATCACTGATAAACACCCATATCTTAAAGGTACATTTCTTAAACACGCATTTCTTAAAGGTACTCTCACATGACACAATCCCTGACTGACCACCATATATCTTAGTCACCTGACATTCAAGCATACACTAAGATCATTAAATCACATTATTGTTGATAAACCACAATCCTGGCCATTTGGCTATAGGAAATTTCCCAGTGGGGGAAATACGACACAGGGAAAGCCATACACTAAATAGGAAGAATTATGTATAAAAGACAGACAGATTCACAGAATTGGTACTCACTCTCTCTCCTGCTAAGAGTGTGTCAAAGTTCTGTTCCTCAACCTACTTCGTCAAACAAAGACCATCGTTGTCTATTAAACTTCTCAGAAATGTATTAAGAATTTGTATGAGATACCTTAGGATTTTCCATATTTCTGTGTGTACCAATTGAGAGTATCTTATGATAAAATACTATTAGAAATTAAACTGTAGAGTCTGACTCTCAATACGTTTTTGATCCTGGACACTCATTTAGGAAGTCTTAAATGACAAGGATCCACGACCGACAGAGGTAGGGGGTTTAGTCATGAGTGACGTATCCGAACATCGCCCATCAGGAAGTAACTGAAATCCTGTTTAACTGTTTGAGACACAGAAAAGCAGCCTCCCCTCGTGAGAGCTATTCCGAGTCGAAACAGAGAAACAGATTTCCCTCTTTTGGTGGCTTAGTCTGATGTAGGCTTGTAAGATGGTTCATAGAATTACATAGAATTTACAGTGCAGAAGGAGGCCATTCGGCCCATCGAGTCTGCACCGGCTCTTGGAAAGAGCACCCTACCCAAGGTCAACACCTCCACCCTATCCCCATAACTCAGTAACCCCACCCAACACTAAGGGCAATTTTGGACACTAAGGGCAATTTATCATGGTCAATCCTCCTAACCCGCACATCTTTCGACTGTGGGAGGAAACCGGAGCACCCGGAGGAAACCCACGCACACACGGGGAGGATGTGCAGACTCCGCACAGACAGTGACCCAAGCCGGAATCGAACCTGGGACCCTGGAGCTGTGAAGCGATTGTGCTATCCACAATGCTACTGTGCTGCCCTGTTCCTTCAGATCTGGGCTACCTAAACTGCTCACAAGAGTCAAGCACGTTGTTGCCTGGGGTCACATGTAGGCCAGACCAGCTAAGGGCGGCAGATTTCCTTCCCTAAAGGACATTGGTGAACTCGATGAGTTTTTGGGACAATTGATGATGTTTCACAGCAACTGTCACCCTGATGACAACCCGTTTCCACTTCCAGATTTTATTCATTGGGTTTACATTTTGCGAGCTATCTGATCATTAGCCTGGGGCACTGAATTACTAAAACAAATGCAAATTATTCTGGACGTTGGAGGCCGGAGTTAAAAACAGAAATTGCTGTAAAAGTTCAACGGGCAGGATGCTCCGTTGGCTGACGGCGAAATCGGGAAACACGATTAGGCGGAGATTAGTTTCCGACGCCGAAATTGCAGCGGGCGCCAATTTGTCGCCAATTCGGAATTCTCCTTCACCTCGACAGCGGCGTCAATGTGGTCTGGGACGCAAGTACAGTAAACACTGTTTGCATATCATTAGCAGTCCGGACCCGGTATTCTCTGGGACCTCCGCGATTCTCCGCCTCTGATGGCCGAGTTCCCAACGGCGCGGTTCACTTGTGCTTTGAAAAATCGTGAAAATCAAGGGAGAGAGAGGAGATAGGACACAGAGAGGTGCGATCGTGGGCTGCCAGGCCAGACACTGACTGGGGTGGCGGGGGCCCTGCCAGGGCTGGGCGGAAGGGGAGTGACGGGGAATGGGCTGAGTGGCTGGGGTGACCACCCCTGGGACTGGGGCATTGTCCAGGCATTTGAAGTGTTGGCTAGTGTAGACTTGAGAGATGAACAGACACTTCCAACACTGATAAAGAACAAAGAACAAAGAACAAAGAAAATCACAGCACAGGAACAGGCCCTTCGGCCCTCCCAGCCTGCGCCGATCCAGATCCTTTATCTAAACCTGTCGCCTATTCTCCAAGGATCTACTTCCCTCTGTTCCCCGCCCATTCATATATCTGTCTAGATGCATCTTAAATGATGCTATCGTGCCCGCCTCTACCACCTCCGCTGGCAAAGCGTACCAGGCACCCACCATCCTCTGCATAAAAAACTTTTCACGCACATCTCCCTTAAACTTTCCCCCTCTCACCTTGAAATCGTGACCCCTTGTAACTGACAACCCCACTCTTGGAAAAAGCTTGTTGCTATCCACCCTGTCCATACCTCTCATAATTTTGTAGACCTCAGTCAGGTCCCCCCTCAACCTCCGACTTTCCAACAAAAACAATCCTAATCTACTCAACCTTTCTTCATCGCTAGCACCCTCCATACCAGGCAACATCCTGGTGAACCTCCTCTGCACCCTCTCTAAAGCATCCACATCCTTCTGGTAATGTGGCGACCAGAACTGCACGCAGTATTCCAAATGTGGCCTAACCAAAGTCCGACACAACTGCGGCATTAGGTTCAACTCAATTTTATTAACTACTTCTAACTAACTAACACACTATGACTGTGGGTCTAAATGATGCTAACTTAAACTAGAGACCTAAGCCTTATCCGAACCAGTTGATTCTCTCAGCACGTGTTGTGAGTCTGTGCTGGGCTGGATGAGTTCTTGTTACTCTCAGAGGCAGCACCCAGAATGAGCGGGAACCGTGGTGCCCTCTGCCTTTATAGTGTGTGTATTCTAACTGGTGATTGGCTGCGGTGTTTGTACATGTTGATTGGTCCATGTGTGTGTCCATCAGTGTGTGTCTGCACCATGATATACTGGTGTATATTATGACATCCCTCCTTTATAAAAAAATGATGTAGGCATGTGATAATAAATAGTGTGCGTGTGTGGAGAATGTACCTAGCTACGTTTGAGGTGCGAAGACATGTACAAAGCAATATACAGGAAACAAGATTATTTACAGAGGAAGGTGCCTGGTGCAGATGTCTACCATGAACTGGAACAACCAATGAATTTACAAATCACTGGATAATGAATGCAACAATAAACGATATAGGAAAAAGAACATTTCAGAGAGTCCACATGTGTACAGAGTTCATACGTTCAGTCTCTGAGGTGGGCGACGAACTCTGGTTGACCGCCTCAAGGGTGGGGCAATGGCTGGCGGCTCAGGAGCCGGGAGGGCTGCAGCACCGTCAGGGGCAGGCAGAGCGACCGGAAGCGCCACACAGTCCATGGCGGGATCAATAGGAGAGCTGGTCGGAAGATCCCGTGACGACCCTGGAACCAGGCGAAGAACACGCCTGTTGCGGCGCCGAATGGGTCCACCCGGTAAGCGGACCAGGAGGCAGCGGGGGGCCACCTGTCTTAGAACGACAGCAGGTGCAGACCAGCCACCGTCCGGGAGGTGGATGTGAACCTTGTCGCGTGGATGGATGTCGGGAAGGTCAGCAGTCGGTGAGTTGTAGGAAGTTTTCTGCTGCAGTTGAAACATGAGCATACGGTGGAGCACGGGGACAGGGTCTCCCGTGGTTGGGCGGGCTGGAACCGTTGGCAGGTAGAGCAATTGAGCACCACATTGGCGATGTCATTATTGATGCCCAGCCAGTAGACGGCTTCTCTGGCCATGTGGCGGCATTTCTCAATTCCTAAATGGCCTTCATGGAGTTGCTCCAACACTAGGTGGCGCATGCTTTGTGGGACGACGATGCGATCCAATTTCAAGAGCAACCCGTCGACAACCGGCAGGTCATCGCGGACATTGTAAAATTGCGGGCATTGGCCCTTGAGCCACCTGTCTGACATCAGGCTCATCACCTGCTGCAGAAGTGGATCAGCTGCTGTCTCGCGGTGAATTTGCATAGGTCGTGCATCCGAAGCTGGCAGATTGGAGGCTGCAAGCTGAACTTGAGCATCTATTCGTCAAATGAAGCCGTCATGATCACACGGAGTTGTGATCGACCTTGAGAGAGCATCGGCAATGGCAAGGTCCTTGCCAGGGGAATAGATCAGTTGAAAGTCGTACTTGCGCAGCTTAAGTAGGATACGCTGGAGGCAAGGCGTCATGTCATTTAAGTCCTTTTTGATAATATTTACAAGGGGACGGTGGTCGGTTTCAACCGTGAACTGCGGAAGTGAACCAGTTGATTCTCTCAGCATGTGTTGTGAGTCAGTGCTGGCCTGAATAAGTTCCTGTTACACTCAGAGGCAGCACCCAGAATGAGCGGGAACCATGGTGCCCTCTGCCTTTATAGTGTGTGTATTCTAACTGGTGATTGGCTGCGGTGTTTGTACATGTTAATTGGTCCGTGTGTGTGGCCATCAGTGTGTGTCTGCACCATGATATACTGGTGTATATTATGACAGCATTGATTGCCATTGTTGCGGCCTGCAAAACAGCCACATTGTTGCGCATCCCAGTGACCACCCACTTGGGCCCCTGATTCTGCAGAGCGACACCAGCTGTATGGGTGCCACCACCCACCCACCCCCGCACCCCACTCTCTGCTGTACCCGCCCACCCGGCTGCCACCTGCTGGGGGAGACCAGGAGGCCCACCCAGGGCAACACCCACTGTAGCTCCTAAGGGGGCTCCGGGCGGAGGCTGCGAGCAGGGAAACAGTGCAACATAACTGCCAGATGATAACATACCTGGCACTGGGGGGAGGGGGGGGGGGGGGGGGGGGGGAGGGGGGGGAGGCAACCACTCCCAATGGCCATCAAAGTGATGGTTTCCCTGAGCTTTTATGTGATGGGATCCTTCCCTGCGGCAAGTGGGGATGTCCGCGATCTCAGATCTTGGTGCACAGGTGCACCCGGGCTGTCATGGAGGCCCTTCATGCCCAGTTGGCTGAATACATCCACTTCAATGTGGACCGAGCCCACCAGGATGCTCGGGCAGTGGGATTCGTTGCCATCAATGGGATGCCCCTGGTCCAGGGAGTGATCGACAAGATGCATGTCCCCCGATAAGAACCTTCGGATAACAGGCCTCTCTACACCAACCAAAAGAGTTTCCACTCGGTGAACGTGTAGCTGATATGTGACTATCAGCTGCGCATCATACATGTTTGTGCCCGATTCCTGGCAGTGTGCACGACGCCTTCATACTGGCACACTTGCTGCTTCCTGACATGTTCGAGACATCTCTCCCCCTGGATGGGGGACTGGCTCCTGGATGCCAGGGGTTGTCTGCTGTGGTTGTGGCTGATGACGCCTATCTGGAGGTCACAGACTGACGGCGAGACCCGCTACAACGACGCCAATGCCGCAACGAGGAGTGCGATTGAGCGGTGCTTCGCTCTCCTGAAGATGCGGTTCAAGCGCCTGACTGCTGAGCCCTCCAGTATGATGCTAAGAGGGCCGCCTGCAACATGCAGCGCTGGCCCTAGGGTTGCTGGCGCCCCGGGCAAGCTGAACTTCGGCGCCCTTGGGGGGGGCGGGGGGCGGGGGGGCGGGGCCGGGGGGGGGGCCGAGGGGGGGCGGACCCGCGGTGGGGGCGGACCCCATGGGGGGCGGGGGGCGGACCCGAGGGGGGGCGGACCCGAGGGGGGGCGGACCCGAGGGGGGGGCGGACCCGATGGGGGGCGGGGGGGCGGACCCGATGGCGGGCGGGGGGGGCGGACCCGAGGGGGGGCGGACCCGAGGGGGGGGGGCGGACCGAGGGGGGGGACCGAGGGGGGGGGGGGAGCGGACCGAGAGGGGGAGCGGACCGAGCGGGGGGGGGCGGACCGAGCCGGGGGGCAGCCCTGGGGAGGGCGGCCACCGCGCATGCGCTGGTTGGCACCGGCCCAACTGCGCATGCGCGGGACCCGAGTCTTTGGCGCCCCCTCGCACATGGCGCCCCGGGCGACTGCCCGAGTTGCCGGTGCCTTGAGCCGGCCCTGGCAACATGGCGGCAGGATGTGTCCTCCACAACATCGCACAGCGGAGGGGTTATATATCGGAGGAGGAACACCAGGCTCGTCCGACGAGGAAGATGTGGGGGGGAGGGCGAGGATGGGCAGAACATGGGGCCCAGGCAGGCGCGGGAGGCTGCATGACGTGTGCGCCAGGGCCAATGTGCACAGGACCCTCTGATCGCCATCAGGGTCACCAAGTCAGGGGGGTGGACTGGCTAGGGTAACCACGGGCACCACATCCCACCCCCATACCCTGACCCCACCATACCACCCCCCCCCCCCCCCCCCCCCCGCTCTCGGCCCACCCCATCACCAGCAAACCCCTCCGTGATACATACCCGCCGCACGACCGGGTGGGGGCCCTGGGTTGACAGTAACACCAGGTCTGGTCCATGGGATGGATGATGATGACAACACGCTCTGTGATGAGCTCTCGTGCTCCGCATCGTTTGACAACGTCTGACTCCTGCTCATGGTAGCCACCCACAACGCCTACCAACCCCCCGCCACCAGCGTCCATCCATTCCCCCCCCCCCCCCCACCCCCCCCCCCCCCCGCCCCCCCCTCTCTGGCCAGCCCAGACCAGCTCACCTCTCACACCCATCTGACAAAGCACCGAGACAAGGTTGTAACAGTGTGAACAGGTGTTTAATATGTCAACATATATCCAGATTTGTGCCCTAGTCCCTATAACTAAACTGCCCTGTGCCAACTTAACTAATGCCTAACTTTCTGGCCTTATGGGTGCTATACTACGTCTGGGTGGGTCCCGGTACAGCAGGAGTGGAGGCGACCTACTGTGATTCCCGCACTGCGACCTGGGTCCCTTTGGCGGCCGTCTTTTGGGGCGACCGGGCCTGGATGGGTCCGGCCGCTGCTGAGGTGTCCCAGGTGGCATGGTGCAGCTCTGTTCTGCCCACATCCCACCAGATGCACCAGTGGGGGGGGGGGGAGCCCGGGATGTTGCGGTGTTCCAGCACCTGCCCTGCGCGAGTTACTGGCACGGGCCCTATCATTTCCTCCTCCTCACGAGGTGTGCCCGATGGCTCCCGGGGGCTACTCTGGTGGGATCCCAGGGGCTAGTTGCGATTTTGGGGTCACCGAGGGGCATGTTTGAGGTTAGTTTGGACCCCGGGGTTCCGCGAGTATGGATATACCTTTTGGCATTTCCGCAGTACTCGGCCACCTATCCTTTGGCCTCTCAAAGTAGATTCAACAGACGTTGCAATGCCGCAATTTAGGAAGCTTGCGGTGTTCGACGAAGGTACTGACAACTGGTTGCTGGATATTGAAAGCATGTACTATTTGCCAGGGATAAATGGCAGACCGTTCTCCCGTTTTAAAAAAAATAATTTTTATTCAAAATTTTTCACATATTTTCAACAACAAACAAACCCTGCCCTTACAAAAATAAGAGAAACAACAAAAAACGCATAAATAAAGAGATTATAGCTATATCATACATTCCCCCAGACTACATGCCCCCCATTAAACAATAAAGAACAATAAATACAATAGTAAACACAAAGTACCCCCCCCCCCCCCAGCCCCCCTGGGTTGCTGCTGCTGACCATCTCCTAACGCTCTGCTCGAAAGTCTAGGAACGGTTGCCACCGCCTGAAGAACCCTTACACGGATCCTCTTAAGGCAAATTTGACCCTCTCTCTAAATTAATAAACCCAGCCATGTCGCTGATCCAGGCTTCCACACTCGGGGGCCTCGCATCCTCCACTGCAACAGAATCCTCCGCCATGCTACCAGTGACACAACGGCCAGAATACCGGCCTCTTTCGCCTCCTGCACTCCCGGCTCGTCCGATACCCCAAATATTGCAAGCCCCCAGCTCGGCTTAACCTGGGTGTTCACGACCTTCGACACCGTCCTCGCAACGCCCTACCAGAACTCATCCAGCGCTGGGCTCGCCCAGAACATGTGGGCGTGGTTTGCCGAGCTCCCCAAACACCTCACACACCTGTCCTCTACCCCAAGAAACCAACTCAGCCTCGCCCCAGTCATGTGCACCCTGTGCAGAACCTTAAATTGTATCAGGCGATACAGCTCCTACCCAGGGCGTCCGCCCACGTACCCTCGTCTATCTCCTCCCCAAGCTCCTCCTCCCATTTACCTTTTAGCTCCTCCACCGAGGCCTCCTCCTCCTCCTGCATCTCCTGGTAAATCGCCGAGACCTTGCCCTCGCCAACCCACGCCCCCGAGAGCGCCCTATCCTGGATCCTGCATGCTGGCAACAGCGGGAATGCCCTCGCCTGCCATCTTACGAACGCCCTTACCTGCATGTACCTGAAGGCATTTCCAGGGGGGAGCCCCAAATTTTTCCTCCAACGCCCCAAGTCTCGCGAACGTCTCGTCTATAAACAGGTCCCCCACCCTTCTAAGACCTGCTCTGTGCCAGCTCAGGAACCTCCCCATCCATTCTCCCCGGAACAAACTGATGGTTCTCTCGGATCGGGGACCACACTGAAGCCTCTACCTCCCCCCTGTGGCGTCTCCGTTGCCCCCAAATTTTGAGGGAAGTTGCCACCACTGGACTCGTGGTGTAACTTGTCAGCGCGAGTGGCAGCGGTGCCGTCACCAGCGCTCTCAGGCACGTGCCCACACAGGACGCCATCTCCAACCTCTTCCACGCCGCCCCCTCCCCCTCTATTACCCACTTGCGTATCATCGCCACGTTGGCAGCCCAGTAGTACCCGCATAGATTAGGCAACGCCAGCCCTCCTCTGTCCCTGCTTTGCTCCGGAAACACCCTTCTCACCCTCGGGTTCTTCTTCGCCCATACAAACCCCATAATGCTCCTGCTGACCCGCTGTAAAAAGGCCTTGGGGATCAGGATGGGGAGGCACTGGAATATAAAAAGGAACCTCGGGAGCACCGTCATCTTCACCGACTGCACCCTACCCGCCAGGGTGAGCGGCAGCATATCCCACCTTTTAAACTCCTCCTCCATTTGCTCCACCAGCCTCGGCAAGTTGAGCTTGTGTAGGGCCCCCCAGCTCCTGGCCACCTGGATCCCCAGGTACCAAAAACTCCTTTCCGGCCTTTTCAGTGGAAGCTCATCTATCCCCCTTCCCTGGCCCCCTGGGTGTATCACGAACAGCTCGCTCTTCTCCATGTTGGGCTTATACCCGGAGAAGTCCCCAAACTCCCTGAGGATCCTCATCACCTCCGGCATCCCCCCCACCGGGTCCGCCACATACAATAACAGATCGTCGGCATACAGCGATACCCGGTGTTCCTCCCCCCCCCCCCCCCCCCCCCCCCCCCGCACCAACCCCCTCCAATTCCTGGACTCCCTCAAAGCCATCGCCAAAGGCTCAATTACCAACGCAAATAGCAGAGGGGATAGGGGGTACCCCTGCCTCGTCCCCCGGTGCAGCCGAAAGTATTCCGACCTCCTCCGATTCGTGGCCACACTCGCCACTGGGGCTTCGTATAGTAACCTAACCCAACTGACGAACCCCTCCCCGAACCTCCTCAATACCTCCCAGAGGTACCCCCACTCCACCCTATCAATACCTCCCCCCCTCCCCCCCCTCACCTCATTGAAAGTCCTCACTAGTAGTGGGCCCAGCAGGTCCATATACTTCCTGTAAAATTCTACCGGGAACCCATCTGGCCCCGGTGCCTTCCCCGCCTGCATACTCCCCAGTCCCTTAGCCAGTTCCTCCAGCCCTACCGGTGCCCCAAGCCCCGCCACCTGCCCCTCCTCTACCCTCGGGGACCTCAGTCGGTCCAGAAACCGGCGCTCCGACCTATACAGCCCCTCATAAAAGTCTCTAAATACCCCATTTTTTCCCACCGCACTGCACTCCGCACTGTGTTCCCCCCTTTATCTCTAAATCCCCCGATCTCCCTTGCTGCCTCCCGTTTCCGAAGCTGGTGCGCCAGTATCTGGCTAGCCTTCTCCCCGTGTTCATACACCGCCCCTTGCACCTTCCTCCACTGTACCTCCGCCTTCTTGGTAGTCAACAGGTCGAACTCGGCCTGGAGGCTTCGTCGCTCCTTGAGTAGTCCCTCCTCGGGAACCTCTGCATACCTCCTATCTACCCTTACCATCCCCCCCACCAACCTCTCCCTCTCTCCTCTCCTTCCCTCCTTGTGGGCCCTAATGGAGATTAGCTCGCCCCTGACCACCGCCTTCAGCGCCTCCCAGACCTGCCCTACCTGCACCTCCCCATTATCGTTGACCTCTAGGTATCTTTCTATGCACCCCCGGATTCGCCCGCTCGCCTCTTCATCCACCAACAACCTGACCTCCAGGCGCCACAGCGGGCGCTGGTCCCTCTCCTCCCCAAGCTCGAGGTCCATTCAGTGTGGGGCATGGTCAGAGATGGCTATGGCCGAGTACTCCGTGTCCTCCACCCTCGGAATCAGCGCCCTGCTCATCCGGGAGTAGGCTCTATGGACGTGGGAAAAGAATGAGAATTCCCTGCCCCCCGGCCTAACAAACCTCCATGGGTGCACTCCTCCCATCTGATCCATTAACCCCCTCAGCACCTTGGCCGCCGCCGGCCTCCTACCCATCCTGGACCTAGAGCGGTCCAATGCTGGATCCAATAATGTATTGAAATCCCCCCACATCATCAAGCTCCCTGCCTCCAGGTCCGGGATCCGGCCCAACATGCGCCACATAAATACGGCATCGTCGGAAGGCCCCCGTGCCCATCAGTGTGTTGAGCATCGTGACCACGTATGCTCTGACATCTGACCCCTCCACCCCCTCCGGGAGACCCAGGATCCGCAAGTTCTTCCTCCTCGACCGATTCTCCATGTCCTCAAACTTCGCCTGCCATTTCTTATGCAGCGCCTCGTGCGCCTCTACCTTCACCGCCAGGCCCAAGATCTCGTCCTCGTTCTCCGAGGCCTTTTGCCGCTCCTCCCGGATCGCCGCCCCTTGGGCCTTCTGGATCTCGAGCAGCTTGTCAATCGAAGCCTTCATCGGCTCCAACAGTTCTGCCTTCAGCTCCGTGACGCAGCGCTGGAGAAACTCCTGCTGCTCCTGCGACCACTGCGCCCACGCTGCCTGGTCTCCACCCGCCGCCATCTTAGTTTTCCTCCCTCACACTTTTGGCCGCTCCAAATCTACTTTCTTCACCGCTCCACTCCTGGTCCAATCTACACAGTGCCGGGGAAATATTGCTGTCACCTTCTCACTCTGGGAATCGTCGAACAAATGCAGTTGGGAGCCCTAAAAAGAGCACAAAAGTCCGTTTCTGGCGGGAGCTGTCGAACGTGCGACTTAGCTCCGCATAGCCGCAACCAGAGGTTCGACCGTTCTCCTAACGGCCTGTGGCACGCCCATCTTCAGCATGATGAAAAACTTGATGTACCTCGGCACCCTGACTTCGAAGGTCGTCCACGGACCTGGTCTCCTTGGTAGGCGAACACTTCAACCCCAGACCATCCGTCATTATCCAGCGCAACTGTTTTAATACGGCTGAGCGAACCCCAGGGGGTGCCCATATCGGAAGCTTTGGCAGGCCTCCAGAAGCTCCCAGAGTTTTTGTGATTATGGGGCCGACCTTTCAGAGGTATTATGGGACAGACTTGTCTGCGATATCGGTAGTGTGAGGTCACAATGGAAACAACGCGCTGAGTCCCAACTCGACCTTATAGGGCCGTAGAAATAGCCCTACTGTGGGAAAGCATAGAGTAGGGCATACAAGAGTTGCTAGAGGTGGCGGTGTTCAGTCAGTCTTCTCTCGGAGACCAGCACCCTCTCGACTGGGCGATCCCAGTGCCAACTGAGACTGGGACTGTTCATCCAGAACTCGGGAAGTGGACGGGACCCCTCCCCCAATCCTGATGAGACAGATCCCAGTTATTGCGGCGTGGCTGCAGAGAGTGATGTCCGCGTGACTGCCC
The DNA here is from genome assembly GCF_902713615.1 of Scyliorhinus canicula. NCBI lineage: Eukaryota > Metazoa > Chordata > Chondrichthyes > Carcharhiniformes > Scyliorhinidae > Scyliorhinus > Scyliorhinus canicula. The sequence continues at coordinate 18,003,682 of NC_052152.1, read as the reverse complement.
GTCCGTCCATCGCTCCGCCAGGCCTGCCTGGCCACTCTCCCGGATCGCGCACTTCCTTCATGGAGGAGCCTGAGGATGATTGCCAGCAGCTGAGCTGCGTTTCCTCAGCCACGGCTGTGCCCATTAGGATCTCAGTCCATATCAACGGTCATCTGATCCAGATGGAACTGGACATCGGTGCCACCACCTTGATAAGGGCACTTTTGACAGAATTTGGACAGGGGCTCAGCCTCTATCATTGCAGAACACTGAGGGCCAGTTGACCACCTACACCAGGGAGCCGCTGGCAATCGCTGAAATACGATGGTCCCAGTTGTCTACGGGCAGCAGTCCATTTGCCTAACCCTGGTTGTGGTTCGGGGCAATAGCCTCAGTTTGCTTGGCCGAGATTGGTTGCAGCTTCTCTGCCTCAATTGGCAGCAGATTTTCCGGATGCTTTCCGGAGGCCCATATGCCTCGCTGGCAAAGTACCCTGTGATTTTCAAAGCCGGACTGGGAACTTCCATGGGGCCTCAGCAAGGATTTACGTGAATTCTGATGCACAGCCAAGGTATTTCCGTGCTCGCCCAGTTCTGTACGCTCTTCAGCCCAAGGTTCGACCTCCTCAAAGGCTTTGGCATTATCCGCCCTGTGACTTCCACGGATTGGACAGTGCGGTTGTCCCTGTCTTGAAGCCCTATTGCACCGTGCGTCTTTGTGGGGAAGATAGGATGGCCTTCAAGCAAGACTGTTACCCCAAGCCGAGGATCAAGGACCTTTACGCAAAGTTCAGTGGGAGACACTGATTCACCAAGCTGGACATGCCTCCAGTTGGTGCCAGATCCAGAATCATTGAAGTACGTGATGGTGAACACTCACCGGGGGGGAGGGGTTTACAAATACACCAGGTTACCGTTCGGGGTCTTGTTGGCCTGTGCCATTTTCTTATGTGTGATAGAGAGCATAGTGTGGAACCCACCGCGTGTGGCAGTTGATTGAAACGGCGCGTTGGGCACCAGGAAGTTGGACGAGGAACACCTGGATAACCTCAACGAGGCGCTCCGTCATTTTGAGGCCTCTGGTGTTTGCCTCCGTAGGGAGAAGTGCATTTTCAATGCCCGAGAGGTGACTTACTTTTGCTACCACATGGACCGGGATGGCATCACCCTGTCAAAGATAAGATTCATCAATCCGGCACGCCCCCGTTCCTGAGGGGGCGACGGAACACTAATAATTTCTCCGACTCATTAACTATTACGGCAATTTTAACCCAGGCTTGATGCTGATGTTGGCCCAATTGCACAAGCTCCTCAAGAAGGGCCAGGCATGTACGCGGGGTCCGCCTCATGACGGTGTTCGTGAAGGTGAAGAAGCATCTCTCTTCTTCCCGGCTGCTCAGCCATCTTGATCCCACGAGGCCGCTTGTGGTCGCCTTTGGCATCAGGGCGGTTTTGACCCACCTGTTGGACACCGAGAAGGAGCGCCCGATTGGCCTTGCCTCTCGGATACTCGCTGCAGCAGAGGGTAACTATGCTCAAATTGAGAAGGAAAGCTTGGTTGTAATGTTTGCCATCATGAAATTTCATCAGTACGCCTACGGAAACCTGTTCACGGTGCTCACCGATCCCAAGCCGTTGTTGGGATTGTTAAAGGTGACAGGGTCATTCCCCCATCGGGTCGGCGGGGCCCTCATTCTGGCAGCTTGCAAAAACATGCTGGAGCACTGTCCTGGGATGTAGATTGCACACGGGGATGCCTTCAGTAGGTTCCTGCTCACGGTGAGATCGCCGACGCCCACTAGTCTCGACTAAATTATTGCCACCATGAATTTCGTTGCCTCACGGCAGCCCGGTTAAGGGCATGGACCCAGACCAATCCTCTATTACCCAGGGGTTTGCCACTATATTTCCCTTAGATTCTAGAATTGCACACTTCCCTGCGAGCTGAAGGTCTTTATGTCCATGATTGCGGAATTCAGCATTAAAGGAGGGGTCCTCCTGTGAGGGACGCGCATGGTGGTTCCGCAAAAGGGGCAAGGCCCTATTCTGGCGGACTGACACAATGGGCATCCCGGGGTGTCGAAGATGAAGATCTTTGCCCGCAGTTACATATGGTGGCCAGGCATGGACATGGAGTTCGAGTGGCTCAGTCAGCACTGTGGGATATGCCAGGAGCAGCAGATGATCCCGCCCAACGTTGCCGATCCACCCCTGGGAGTGGCTGGGTCACCCACGAGCACGGTTCCACGTCGACTTTGCACGGCCTTTTCAGGGGTGGATGTTTCTGCTCCTCATTGACTGCCACTGGAAGTGGCTGGATGTTCATCGCTTGAGAAACTTCAGCTGCCATTCTGTACTCCCGGCATTCCGGAACTCTTGGCTTCAGACAATGGGACATCTTTCACCAGCGCGGAATTTGGGACATTCATTCGGACAAAGGAGTTTGCCACGTCCGCACCGTGCCACATCACCCCGCGTCCAACAATTTGACCGAGCGAGCGGTCCAAACATTTAAACGTGGGATGTGCAAACAGCCGACGGGGTCCATCAACACACGTTTGCTGCATCCTTTCTTCAGTTATCGCACCACGCCTCATGCTATCACCGACGTGGCACCGACAGAGCTGCTTATGGATCATCAACTCTGGATTCATCTCAGCCTCGTGCTACCCGATATCGGCGGGAAGGTCCGCCGTGGACAGGATTGGGTAGAGCAAGGCCCTGGCGGATGTGGGCCACCTTTGCACCGGCGGAAACTTTGGCGATGGGGCAACTGAGCATCCGTATTGAGCGACACTCTTGTGGAGGACCGAGCACAGCCCTTGGACCTGCCACCACCACTACCGTCACCGCCCCCCCATCCCAGAATTCCAATGAGGTTTTTGCCGCCAAGATGGCCAATGCTGATGACACAGACTCCGAGATGGAGATTCCACCACCGGATGATGCCAGGCACGGTGGTCCGGGCGAGCAGCCACTGAAGGTGGTGCCACCGAGGCGCTCAACCCCAAAGTGTTATTCCCCTGACCGTTACACGCTGCCTGACCCCACCCCGAAGACGCCCAAGAAGGCAGCCTCGAGTTACAACGTACAGAAGTCCTCCGCAGTACCCTTTTTCGGTAGACTCATGTTCGGACCTAGGTGGGGAGGAGTGTTATAACCAATACAAAAGCCAGGGGTCTGAGCCAATTAGCCACCCAGTGACTCACGTGGAATACCAGCTACCCAGCTGCGGGGGCGGAACTCCCTCTTTAACAGGGAATAATCCTGGGCAAATAAACCCCAGCCTGGCTGTGGACCGATCGCAGAAGCTCCCCGGAGAGTGGTGGTGTCTCGTGTTTCCCTCTCCCTTCAATAAACCTTTATATCCTTTACGTTCCCGTGTGGTCGCTTCTGTGAATCCAACTGTCTTCTTCGAGCAGAGGAAGTTAGATTCATAGAATTTACAGGGCAGAAAGAGGCCAATCGGCCCATCGAGTCTGTGCCGACCCTTAGAAAGAGCACCCTACTTAAGACCACATCTCCACCTTATCCCCGTAACCCAGTTGCCCCACCTAACCTTTTTTGGACACTAAGGGCAATTTAGCATGGTTAATCCACCGAACCTGCAGACCTTCCGAGACTTGTGGGAGGAAAAACGGAGCACCCGGAGGAAATCCATGCAGACACTGGGAGAAAGTGCTGACTCCGCACAGACAGTGACCCAGCCGGGAATCGAACCTGTGACCCTGGAGCTGTGCAGCAACAGTGCTAACCACTGTGCTACTGTCATGTGAGAGTACCTTTAATAAATGGAAGTTTAAGAAATGTACCTTTAAGAAATGGGTGTTTATCAATGATGTCAGAGCTAGCCTGTCTGTCAGCTTTTTACTTTCGTTTTTGAGCAGGCTGCAGTATGTGTTTTAGCTTCGTTTTCAGTATTGGAGCTGAAGCCAGACAGAGCAGGTGTACTGCTGATCTCTCTGCCATCAAAAGACTATCCCTTGATCATTTGGTGAATTCAGAATTATAAATGTTTTCAGTAGTGACTTTAACTTGATGTGCTTCTGATAAAGGTTTTGTTTTTAAGTCGTATGGATGTTAAAAAGGAAAGCTTAAAGGTTTACTTAGTGTTGTATTTTTTGGGGGTTGTATTTGAATTGATGGTTGCTAAGATATTCACTGTATGTTTTAAAAAGGTTAACTTGAGTTCATAGAATAAACATTGTTTTGCTTTAAAAAAATACTTTCCCATTTCTGCTGTACCACACCTGTAGTGTGCTCCCCATACAACAATCTATTAAAAGTTGTGAGTCAGGTGAACTCCATGATACACCTTGGGGTTCTCTAAACCCTGGCCCATAACAGTCGTGACAAAAGCATAAATTATTTTGATTGAGTGTATTTGGAGTAACTCTTCACAGTGGCAGGAGGATTAGTAACTGAAGTAACAGGTTTCAAGGTAATTAGCAAATGGCCCAGAGGAGACATGAGGCAATATTGCTTTTCACACAGTGAGTTGTAATGATCTGGAATGTACTGCCTGAAAGGATGTGGAACTAGTTTCAATGACATTTAAACGGGCATTGGGTAAATATTTTCAGAGGAACGTGTTTAAAGGACAATGGGGAAAGAGGAGGGACTTGGCATTTTTGAATCGCTCTGCGAAAGAGCTGGCACAGTTACCAAGGGCAGAATGATCCTGATCTACAAATGCGTCTGCTTACGATGTTTGTGGAATTGTGCTCTGCAAATTCGCTGATATTTATCCCTATGTTAAAACAGCAACATTGGCTGTGATGTTTGTGTCCATCTTTGTAGCGAGAGGTTTTAGTTAAATCTACTCTTTTTAGACAAGATTTAAAAAAAAAAATTTAGAGTACCCAATTCATTTTTTCCAAAGGAGAGGAAATTTATAGAACATACAGTGCAAAGGAGGTCATTTGGCCCATCGTGTCTGCACCAACCCACTTAAGCCCTCACTTCCACCCTACCCCTGTAACCCAATAAACCCTCCTAAACGTTTTTGGACATGAAGAGCAATTTTAGCATGTCCAGTCCACTTAACCTGCATGTCTTTGGACTGTGGGAGGAAACCGGAGCTCCCGGAGGAAACCAATGCAGACACGGGGTAAACGTACAGACTCTGCACAGACAGTGACCCAGCGGGGAATCGAACCTGGGACACTGGTGCTGTGAAGCCACAGAGCTAGCCACTTGTGCTACCGTGCTGCCCATTTAGCATGGCCAATCTACGTACCCAGCACATCGTTTGGGTTGTGGGGGCGAAACCCACGCAGACACGGGGAGAATGTGCAAACTCCACACGGACAGTGACCCAGAGCCGGGATCGAACCTGGGACCTCGGCGCCTTGAGGCCGCAGTGATAAATGAAATGAAATGAAAATCGCTTATTGTCACGAGTAGGCTTCAAATGAAGTTACTGTGAAAAGCCCCTAGTCACCACATTCCGGCGCCTGTTCGGGGAGGCTGTTACGGGAATCGAACCGTGCTGCTGGCTTGCCCTGGTCTGCTTTCAAAGCCAGCGATTAGCCCTGTGAGCTAAACAGCTAAACAGATAACCACTGTGCAGCCGTACTGCCACTTTAGATGAGGTGTTTGCTGAGGTGAGTGTAAACGGTATAGAAAAGATAAATCAGACACATTATTCCACAGCTCAGCCATGACAATAATGAAAGCACAGTGATGCACGATCAATCACTACTGAAACGAGATTGTAGTCCAATTGAAGGCTTTAATGAACAAGTAATTACCCCAGCAGCTCCGGTACAGAATGACTGCTGTGGGTGAAACACAGACTCTTATGCTCCATCTGCTGGGCGGAACCAGCAGGCAGGTTCTACCACTCATACTACAGTGTATGGTACATCCCACCTAGGTACCGCGATACCCCTAATATAGCCTACCACACACAGGACCAGAACTGGAAAGTTTTTTTATTTTTAAGACTGTGCAGAAAGATTGGTTTGCCCCAAGAGTGATTGCATGAGAAATAGGGGCGAGATTCTCTGATAATGGGGCTATATCCTCACGCCGGCGAAAATACTCTCGCAAATCACTCTGGAATTACCTGGAGTCTGCACCCCGGTGAATGATCCCCCCCCCCCCCCCAACCAGGATGGCTGCGGACTGAGTCAGCAGCCGCCACGCCAAGTGCCCGCCGGGTAGAAGCATGAGCGAACCACACCGGCAGGAACTCGGACAGCTGCACTGGGATAAACATTGCGGGGACCTTTTTCAATAGCCCCCGACCGGTGCCACGTCGACCATGCGCACCCATTTGGCGACAATTATTTGGGGAACCAGAGTACTGCAGGAGCGGGGTCGGACCCGATCTCGGGTTTGACGCCCATTCTCCGCCGCTGCGCTGAGTGCAATTTCGGTGCAGAGGCCCGGAGAATCTCGTGCCAGGGTTTGTTTATTTTTACAAACAAATTTTTATTATGACAAAAGTAACAACCATATTTAAACTTTTAAACTTCAAACCAAACAAGAACAGCTCACATGTATCTCTTAACTCTGACACCTGGGGCTGGATTCTCCCCACCCCGACGGCAAAATTGCATTCGGCGATGGGGCGAAGTGTCCCGATTCCTGAACGAAATTGGGACCGGCGCCAGCTCCAATTCTCCGAGCCGATTATCCACTGCCTCAGGAGATTGCCTGAGGCCCGTCCGCTATTCTCCGTCCCTGACCGGCCGAATTCCTGACAGTATGGACCACTCATGGTCCCACTGTCCATGATATCCACGTGGCCGTTGCGGACTCAGTGATTTCCCATTAAACAGCACGTAAAATGAACATACAGCTCTAAACTCCACTTACTCAGGCAGGCAAAAATGATACTTGCATCACCAAATATTTTCCTGCTGATATTGAGGCTCTTTCAGATATTGTCTAAAAGATTGTCTCTGTGGCAGTTTTTCCCTTGCTAGGTCTCCAATTCTTTCTCCTCCCATCTGTTCAAACAGGATTCTTTTATTTCTCGGAACTCTGTCCAGGCCCTCAGAGATGGTTCTGTCCAGTCATGTCCAGACTCGAACTCATCATCGCTATCTGCACTTTTGATTATCCATTCGCCTTTACACAAATGTGTAGGCTGGTTTAGCACACTGGGCTAAGTAGCTAAATAGCAGACCAAGGCAGGCCAGCAGCACGGTTCAATTCCCGTACCAACCTTCCTGAACAGTCGCTGGAATGTGGCGACTAGGGGCTTTTCACAGTAACTTGATTGAAGCCTACTCGTGACAATAAGCGATTTTCATTTCTTTCATTTCATTTCATTTCAAATGTATAGGCCCATTCTCTGAATATGCAACAAACCACAATTTACAGAAAAAAGAGGCCATCAGACTCCGTAATGGGCTAATGGCTGGTCAGACAAGAGTGTCCCGGAGGACAATGGATCTTGAATGAATCACCCCTGCTGAACAGGGGTATCCTATTTATTCCCATTAATGGCTTTCTGTCTGGATGGGACAATGTAACTCAGGCCAGATATGGGTGCACCTCTGACTCAGTGCTACCAATTATACCCTCAGGCTGTTAACCGCTAAATTGGCCACGACAAATTCGATCCAATTTCCAACATTTCCCAGCCATCACACTCAAACAGAAAGGTGACATGGTAAGGGCCCGGGGGGAGGGGGGGGGGGGGGGGGGGGGAGATTTATTGTGAGGTTCTTTCTAAACCTGGAAAGGTGAGGCTCGGTTGATCTTTTGATTGCTTAACGGTGTGAATTATGATGAATGGGCAGCACGGTAGCACAGTGGTTAGCATTATGGCTTCACAGCACCAGAGTCCCAGATTCGATTCCCGACTTGGGTCACTGTCTGTGCGGAGGCTGCACGTTCTCCCCGTGTCTGCGTGGGTTTCCTCCGGGTGCTCCGGTTTCCTCCAACAAGTCCCGCAAGACGTGTTTGTTAGGTGAATTGGACATTCTGAATTCTCCCTCAGTGTACCTGAACAGGCGCCGGAATGTGGTGACTAGGGGCTTTTCACAGTCATTTCATTGCAGTGTTAATGTAAGCCTACTTGTGACAATAAAGATTATTATTGAATGTGGGGTACAAATACAGTCCCTTGCAGTCTATGTTGGTTTTCATTTGAATACCGTGTACTCAACTTCCTCCCATATCCCCTTCTTCAACCACATATTCTTCAATTGACATGATGCAGGATTTGGGGTTTTGGGTCACGTACCCGAAGCGGTCAAATGGGGGCCCTGATCTTGCGATGTGTGGGAAACAATCTGTCGGCAGGGACTTCCCTTCACATTGCCCAATGTGGCCAGATGGTGAGCTCACTTACTGATTAAGGTCGGCAGGCTGGTTCGCAAAGCTGGAAGGTCAGCAGGAGCCCCTCCCGCCTCGAAGGAGCAGCAGCCTGCAGTGTGTGGCAAAAGACAGAGAGGGGGAGAGAGAGGGATAGGCAACCTCCACTGTCATGGAAAATGGTTGTGGGGGTTAGGCGCAAGAAATAATCAAACGTCTAATAGAAGAGGCTCAAATCTAAAGCGGAGAAAGTTTAACTAGAGCCATACAAAGCCCTGTTCAGACCACATCTGGAGTATTATGTACAGTCGTGAGTGCACCAATTTCTACCTGTCTTCGACAAGCACATTAATCTCTTCCCTCAAGGAACATGTTTTACAGTCTTATATTTTCTGATACATTTGCAGAGTACCCAATTAATTTTTTACAATTTATTAAATCTACTAATCTTTATTGTCACAAGTAGGCTTACACTGCAATGAAGTTACTGTGAAAATCCCCATGTCGCCAAATTCCAGCGCCTGTTTGGGTACACAGAGGGAGAATTCAGAATATCCAAATGACCTAACAGCACGTCTTTCGGGACTGGTGGGAAGAAAGCGGAGCACCCGGAGGAAACCCAGGCTGACACGGGGAGAACGCGCAGACTCCTCATAGACAGGGACCCAGCAGGGAATCGAACCTGGGACCCTGGCGCTGTGAAGCCACAGTGCTAGCCACAGTACTACCATGCTGCCCGTTAAGGGGAAATTTAGTGTGTCCAATCCACCGACCCTGCGCATCTTTGTGTTGTGGGGGCGAAACCCACACAAATACGGGGAGAATGAGCAAACTCCACACGGATAGTGACCCAGAGCCGGGATCGAACCTGGGTCCTCGGCGCCGTGAGGCAGCAGTGCTAACCACTGCTCCACCGTGCTGCCCTTACATTTGCAGAGATTGGATTGGATTGGATTTGTTTATTGTCACGTGTACCGAGGTACAGTGAAAAGTATTTTTCTGCAAGCAGCTCAACAGATCATTCAATACATGGGAAGAAAAGGGAATTGAACAGAATTCAAGAAAATACATGAGAATACATAATAGGGCAACACAATATATACAATGTACTACATAAGCATTGGCATCGGATGAAGCATACAGGGTGAGTGTTAATGAGGACAGTCCATAAAAGGGTTATTTAGGAGTCTGGTGACAGTGGGGAAGAAGCTGTTTTTGAGTCTGTTCGTCCGTGTTCTCAGACTTCTGAATCTCCTGCCCGATGGAAGAAGTTGGAAAAGTGAGTAAGCCGGGTGGGAGGGATCCTTGATTATGCTGCCTGCTTTCCCCCGGCAGCGGGAGGTGTAGATGGAATCAATGGATGGGAGGCAGGTTCGTGTGATGGACTGGGCGGTATTCACGACTCTCTGAAGTTCCTTGCGGTCCCGGGCCGAGCAGTTGCCATACCAGGCTGTGATGCAGCCCGATAGGATGCTCTCTATAGTGCATCTGTAAAAGTTGGTAAGGGTTAATGTGGACATGCCAAATTTCCTTAGTTTCCTGAGGAAGTAAAGGCGCTGTTGTGCTTTCTTGGTGATAGCGTCGACATGAGTGGACCAGGATAGATTTTTGGTGATGTGCACACCTAGGAATTTGAAACTGCTCACCATCTCTACCTCGGCTCCGTTGATGCTGACAGGGGTGTGTACAGTACTATGCTTCCTGAAGTCGATGACCAGCTCTTTAGTTTTGCTGGCATTAAGGGAGAGATTGTTGTCGTTGCACCACTCCACTAGGTTCTCTATCTCCCTCCTGTATTCAGACTCGTCGTTATTTGAGATCCGGCCCACTATGGTCGTATCGTCAGCAAACTTGTAGATGGAGTTGGAACCAAGTTTTGCCATGCAGTCGTGTGTGTACAGGGAGTAGAGTAGGGGGCTAAGTACGCAGCCTTGCGGGGCACCGGTGTTGAGGACTATTGTGGAGGAGGTGTTGGTGTTCATTCTTACTGACTGTGGTCTGTTGGTCAGAAAGTCAAGGATCCAGTTGCAGAGTGGAGAGCCAAGTCCTAGGTTTTGGAGCTTTGATATGAGCTTGGCTGGGATTATGGTGTTGAAGGCGGAGCTGTAGTCAATAAATAGGAGTCTGATGTAGGAGTCCTTGTTTTCGAGATGCTCTAGGGATGAGTGTAGGGCCAGGGAAATGGCGTCTGATGTAGACCGGTTGCGACGGTATGCGAATTGAAGTGGGTCAAGGCGTTCCGGGAGTATGGAGGTGATGCGCTTCATGATCAGCCTCTCGAAGCACTTCATTACAACTGACGTCAGGGCCACCGGGCGGTAGTCATTGAGGCATGTTGCCTGGTTCTTCTTTGGTACCGGTATGATGGTGGTCTTCTTGAAGCAGGTGGGGACCTCGGAGTGGAGTAGGGATAGGTTAAAGATTTCTGTGAAAACTTCTGCCAGCTGGTCTGCGCAGGTTCTGAGTGCACGACCAGGGATCCCGTCCGGGCCCATCGCCTTCCGTGGGTTCACTTTCAGGAAGGCCGATCTGACTTCGGAAACTGTGATGGTGGGTACGGGTGAATTATGGGTTGCTGGGGCACTCGATAGCGGGTTGTTGGTTACCTGCTCAAACCGAGCATAGAATGCATTAAGTTCATCAGGGAGGGGTGCGCTGCTGCCAGAGATACTGCTCGGCTTCACTTTGTAGCCCATTATGTTGCTTAGTCCTTGCCACAACCGCCGAGAGTCTGTCTGTGACTCTAGCTTAGTTTGATATTCTCTCTTGGCATCTCGGATGGCTTTGCGGAGGTCGTACCTGGATTTCTTGTATAGGACAGGGTCGTCTGCCTTGAACGCCTCAGATCTGTCCTTCAGTAGGGAGTCAATCTCGCGGTTGAGCCATGGTTTCCGGTTGGGGAACGTACGTACTGCTTTCTTTGGCACGCAGTCGTCCACACATTTGCTGATGAAGTCTGTGACGGTGGTGACATACTCATTTAAGTTAGTCGCTGAGTTCTTAAATATGGACCAGTCCACTGTCTCCAAGCAGTCACGTAAGAGCTCTTCTGTCTCCTCAGACCAGCACTGCACAACCTTCTTAGCTGGATTCTCCCGCTTGAGTTTCTGCTTGTAAGCCGGGAGAAGGAGCACAGTCTTATGGTCTGATTTCCCAAAGTGCGGTCGGGGGATGGAACGGTAGGCGCCCTTGATTTTTGAGTAGCAGTGGTCAAGAGTGTTGTCGCCCCGGGTGGTACAGGAGATGTGCTGGTGGAATTTTGGCAGTACATTCTTGAGGTTGGCTTTGTTGAAGTCTCCGGCCACAATGAACAGGGCCTCCGGGTGTTCTGTTTCATAGTTGTTTATGACTGTGTACAGTTCATCCAGCGCCTTCCTCACTTCTGCCTGTGGTGGGATGTAGACCCCTGTGGTAATGGCTGAAGTGAACTCACGTGGAAGATAGTATGGGCGGCACTTTACGGTCAAGTATTCCAAGTCTGGGGAGCAGTAGGTCGCCAGGGTCACCACATCCAAGCACCAGGAGGAGTTGATGACGAGGCAAACCCCTCCACCCTTTGCTTTGCCTGAAGATGCCGTGCGGTCCGCCCGGTGAATAGAGAAGCCTTCAGGTTGTATGGCACAGTCCGGTGGGGCGGGGGTGAGCCATGTCTCTGTGAAACAGAGCACACAGCAGTCTCTTACTTCCCTCTGAGAGGTAAGTCTGGCGTTAAGTTCATCCAGCTTGTTTTCAATCGCTTGGACGTTTGCCAGGAGTATGCTGGGGAGAGGGGTCTTGAAACCGCGTTCCTTCAGTCCAACCTGCAGACCGCTGCGTTTCCCTCGCTTTCTCGGTCGGCGGCTGGATGATCCTGGGATCCGATGGGAGACGTCAGCCTTTGTGGAAGGTAGGTGGTTGCGTCTGGCAGGGTCCAGGGCGCTGGCGGGGTCCAGGGCGCTAGCGAGGTCCAGGGCGCTGTTTACATTTCCGGGGTCGCGTCTGGCAGGGCCCCGGGCGCTGGTTGAGGTAGAGGGGTTGCTGGGGGGGGTGAGTTTGCGATCCAGATGGGTCCCGGCGTTCTGCGGGCGCGGGAATACCTTGCAGCGTGTTCGGGTCCTCGCGCACGGTCTCCGTTGTTTTGGGGGTCCTGGGTCGTGGGCAGGGGCTTCCTGGGGCAGATTGGGCTAGGTCCCATGGTCTGTTCCCTTCCTGGGCGCCCCTGGGGTCGGATCTTGAAGTCGGCACGGTGGGGCCTCCATGTGGATTTTTCTTTCTTCCATCACCAGGTAGGTCGGGTTGCTGGGCGGGCCTCTCTGGGTCGGGTCGCTGGGCGGGTCTCTCGGGGTCGCGTTGAGCTGTGTCTTGCCGTCGGGGGTCGGGTCGGGAGCTCCGGGGACAAGGCCGGGCGATCCGGGGGCTTGAGTCGGTTGTTAGGCCGGGTTTGGAGCTCCGAAGCCCGGGTCGGCTCCAAATCGAGGTCAGGGCTTCACTTCCGGTTTGGGCCCGATCTTCTTCCAGGTCATGGAGGTCAGGTCGGGTCGGGTCACAAGGTCTCCAAGGGACTCGGAGGATCTTCAAGCCTGCAAGAGAAGATAAAAGACAGAGATTAGTAATAATGTTAGCTTTAGAATTAATTTTTAAAAGGTTAGAACGAGTATAAATAAAGTTAAAAGTGGATCTGTTGGGGAGAGCCTGCAGAGAGTCGCCTCGCTCTGGCGCCATCATCTGGATATCACATTCTTTCCTTCGTCTCTCCAAAAAACATCTTTCTTTATTTCATCTTATTCCCTCCTATTTTCACCTCCAATCCAAATTCCGTCGATTTTTAAAAAAAATATTATTTTCCTTTTTCACATTTTCTCCCAAATTTACACCCAACCAGAAACAGTAATCAGTAACGAATGTAATCTCAATCCCCATATCAATAACAATAATCCCATCCTCCCACCAAACCCCAAACATTAACCCACATGTTAACATAAACAAATGAACAAAAAAGAATCAGGAATCACCCACAGTCACCATTAGCACATAGAGTCCCCCTCCCCCAACCCTCCAACCCCCCCCCCCCCGAAAGTTCGATGTGATCCAATTCTCTAAAGTACATAATGAATAACGCCCATGAATTGTAGAACCCCTCCATCCTTCCCCTCAGTTCAAATTTGACCTTTTCAAACGTTAAGAATTCCAGTAGATCCGCCTGCCACGCCAGAAGACAGGGTGGAGAGGTAGATCCCCACCCTACCAGGATCCACCTTCGGACGATCAACGAGGCGAAGGCTGCGGCATCTGCCTCCGCGCCCGTTTCCAGCCCCGGCTGGTCCAACACTCCGAATATGGCCTCCCGAGGGCACGGGTCCAGTTTCACGTGCATCACTTTAGAGATTACCCTAAAAACCTCCTTCCAGTAATCCTCCAGCTTTGATCGGGACCAAAACATATGAACGTGGTTTGCGGGGCCTCCCACGCAACATTCACGCACATCTTCTACCCCCTCAAAGAGCCGGCTCAACCTCACCCTTGTAAGGTGCGCTCTATACACCACCTTCAGCTGTGTCAGCCCCAACCTTGCAAAATTCCGTCTATTTCTAACCTGTTTGTTTATCTACAGATGCTAAGCCTCCAAGTCCTTTCTATAAAACGGTGCATATTTGCTGTGCAATTTTGCAATCTCCTTTTTAAAAGTGTCTCGGCAACATGGTCACTAATTTCAATATGATCCTCAGATTTATTTCAACTGCCTATTCGATTACTCACAATTAGATCTTTGCAATGTCCCTGCCTTGATGAATTCAATCCTTCTCCCACTTTTCGTTATCTTTTTGCCAATTAATTTGCTCTCTGTCGCAATCAATAAGTATGTAATTAAAACTTCTGAGTGACTAGATTGTGTTTTAACCCTATTGCAAAGTCTCAGGCGAGTGACCACATGGAAGCGATGACTGATTTACGTATTTACACCTCCTGCTCTCCAAAGTGTCTCCCACATTTGGGCTGGTGCACTTATGTTCAGAGGCCCCTGGTTTAAGGGGTGGCTCCGCACCCCCCTCACCTCGGTAGATCGTACACAGGTGAGGCCACAGGCAGTCTGAGATTACAGATTCTCGGGGTCTCCTGTTGGGTCATAACTCGCACTCATCTTCCTAATTTGTCAACAGATTTCCTCTTCCATGTTGTGCCACAGCTCATGGGCCTGTTGCGTATGTCCACTAATCCAATAATCTCATTTTAACCTTTGATTTTCAACAATGCAGTTTCTGTTGGAACCTCTTTGTTGGCCAACGTTTGCCCTGGGCACTGGGTGCAGCACAGGATTTCTTTGTTCAAAACATCTTATTGAAAGCTTCTGGCCACAAACATTTGTTGTGCAGACTCCAATTTATTTGATGTTTTGCGTGTTGTTTCGAGTCGAAAAGTAGCTTGGCCCAGCGCATTACTGGTGTTGTCTGCTGCCGTCACAATTCTGGCCAGGGTTTTAGTGCTGGAGCTGGGAGCAGGTATCGCCAATATGCAGCGTTGATGGATTCAGATGTCTGTCAGAGTGTCTAATGCTGATTTCTGCTATTTTCAGTTCTGCTATTTTCAAACTGAACCACATGAGCCCAACTAATGGTCCCTTGTAAACTTGCACAACAGAACATGCATTAAGCAGTAGGAAGGGTAACAGTCCAACGCCATCCACAACCCACGGCGGCACAGTGGTTAGCACTGCTGCCTCACAGCGCCAGGGGCTTGGGTTCGATTCCGGCCTTGGGTGACTGTGGAGTTTGCACGTTCTCTCTGTGTACGCCTACGTTTCCTCCGGGTGCTCGGAGTGTCGGTTTGGTGGGTTTGCAGGGGATAGGGTGGCGGAGTGGGCCTGGGATGCTCTTTAAGAGGGTCGGTGCAGAGTCGATGGGCCGAATGGCCTCCTTCTGCACTGTATGGATTCTATGATTCTATGAAGCACTAGTTAAAGGCAATATCAACTATTTCAGGTTAGGTGCCGATAGAGTTCGGTGGGCAATTGTGTTTGGAGTGGCGTGACAGTGTTGATGGCCTTCTGTCTAGTAGGGTTTCTACTCAGGCCACATACTACCTGATACGAGTGCAATTGTTTCCATTTCCTTTGGCCTGCTGCATGATTTGGAGCATGGTACCGATGAGGGCGAGCTGTTTTAAGAGGGATGAGGAGGGAGGAGAGGGGCTCTCAAAAGAATAATATATGCATCCAGAGTCCTCAGGAAAGGAATCTCCTCCCTCAGCCTCAGTGGGGGACTGCAAGTCAGACATCCCTGCTTCACCAAGGAGGACATGTTCATTGAAATCTGAACTGCAATCTCGGAGAAGCTGAGGATTGCAATGCCAGTGGCTGTGAGGGTGATCCTGAACATGAGCTTTTATGCATTAAATATCTGCAATATCTCTGATATCCGCAATATCCCGCAGGTTGCCATTCCACATGAGGGAAATAACCGAAGCTCTCAGTTTCAAGGGAGCTAACTATATTTCATTGCCACTTGCCTGTGAGAAGCAGGAAGGGTAAGTATTCAATGTTGCCAGAATTGTTGCCTTCCTCAGGGTACTGTTGACTGCCCAATTTGCGGACGTCGCATATGAGCTCTGAGATGTATTGCAACCAGGAGGAGTTTCACTCCCTCATTGGCCAGCTAATGTGTGACCATACTCAGTGTACCATATAGGCCAGGGGTTCTCAACCTTTTTTAACCCATGGACCCCTTTTCCTCTTAATTTTTTTTTGTGGACCCCCATAGCCATTCCACAGAAAAAAAAGCTTCTTATATGCGTGGTAAACTAATCCGAAAGTCCATCTACCTTACCGTGAGGGTTGGAAACGGATTAGCGGTATTTTCGTACGTTGCCAAACTTATTCTAATATGAAAAGTAATGAAAAAAACTTTTTACTGACTAAATTGAATTAAATTACTCTAAAAATAACCAATTCACATCAAATATACACAGTTTCTAGTGATTACTGTGTTAAATAATTCATTAAAATTGCCAAGGAGAAACGTGGCATAAGCGTCAGGTCAACCGTGGGTATTTAATAAGCTGCTTCTGTCATTAAAGGTCCTCCGGGCTGTTCCTAGGGAACAATAGCCCGGGCAATCTTCAACAACAACTGTCATTAAAGCACAATAAACCCATTTGTCATCAACCGGTATGGATTTTTTTTTTCTCAGAATACAGTACCACAAAAATAAACACAGCAAATGCACCTTTTTGGTTCTGAGCCCCTTCAGCCCTCAAGGTAAATTAGATAGATTATAATCTCTCTTTGACCTTTGTCAGTGCGAGAGAGAGAGAGAGAGAGAGAAAGGTGAATATTCATCATGAAAACAAACATTTTTTTCTTCTACTTGATTCTCAGTAATAACAATTGTTCTGAAGTAGAATTGCTCTATGGACCACTAAAATATCACCGTGGACCCCCAATTCGGTATTTGTTTTGTGTGGACCCCCAGTAATGTTACATGGACCCCCAGGGTCCATGTGGACCCCGGTTGAGAACCACTGATATAGGCTAATGCAAGGCCTGGCAGCAATCATCATGTCTTGGTTCTGTGGCAATCTGCTGTGCCATCTGCATTTCAGTCACCATGACCAACCCAAGGGTGACTACTGGGTGACGAGGGCTGCTCACTCCACTCCATAACCTTCACAAACATGCGACAAATGGATGCAATGGGCGGCACAGTAGCACAGTGGGTAGCAATGCTGCTTCACAGCGCCAGGGACCCGGGTTCGATTCCCGGCTTGGGTCACTGTCTGTGCAGAGCCTGTACATTCTCCTGGTGTCTGTGTGGGTTTCCTCCGGGCGCTCCGGTTTTCTCCCACAAGTCCCGAAACACATGCTGTTAGGTGTGAAGGGGGGGATTCAGCGTTCATACCTCTTAAAACTGAATAGTTAGCATGCCACTAGAGTAGTTTTACATAAGTTATTTTATTAAGGATTGAGATGAATTATAGGACTGAGTAATCATCATTAACCATTTTTAGGACACAGCAGTAATAAGTAATCAAATGGGATTCAGGATAGCTAACTTGACCAAAAGGACATTACTTCTGACATCTTGTCTTTGTGAAACAATTCAGGGTGCTGGTTCTGTTGTTCTGCTTCTCACAGCCAGGACAGGCTGCTGGGATTGTACAGAGCTGTCAGGATGAGGATCAATCATGCGCTGCTTGCGATTCTATTAGGTGAAGTTTAAACACTGCTTGAAATTCTATTGGATAAGTTTAAAAGTAGCAGCTTCACGGATTGGATCGCATCCAACTGGGATTGGCTATGGATTTTTGAACGTTGTATAAGTACTGTGTGTTCTGGTCTTTGTTCGGTAGAACAGGTCTTGGCAGATATCCAGTCTGTTCTCCGTGTACACGTAACAAGGTTGATTAAATAAGCCATCTTGTCCAGGTTGTCGTGTTTGTTCCTCTCTGTACTGAGCTGAGCCACGGGGAATAACCCCACGTGGAAGTTGACTCAATACACAGGTCTTGAAACCGCTCCTACATCAAGGTGAATTGGACATTCTGAATTCTCCCTTAAAGGAATGTCCCTTTAGTCTTGGATTGTGTTCTCTGCTTCTAGTTTTTCCTACAAGTGAAAACATCCTCTCCACGTCCAGTTTATCTAGGCCTCGCAGTAAACCTACACACACTCCCTCGACCACCGACAAACAGTGGCAGCCGTATGTGTGAGTAACAAGCTGCACTGCAGGAACCATCCCAGGCTCCTTGGGCAGCACCTTTCAAACCCACCTTTCAAACCCAGTACCATCTGGGAGGACAAGGTGAGCAATAAGTGAGGACACGACAAGCTGGAGGTTCCCCTCCAAGTCACTCTCCATCCTGACTTGGAAATATATCGGCGTTCCTTCACTGTTGTTGGGTCAGAATCCTGGAACTTCACCACCCCCCCCCCCCCCCCCCCCCCACTAACTCTAACAGCATAGTGGATGTACCTGCACCACATGGACAGCAGCTCACCAAACCTTCTCGAGGGCAATTAGGGATGGGCAATAGATGTTGCCAAAGCCAGCAGCATCCACATCCAATAAATTAATTTAAAAGAAGCAGAACCAAGATTGTAAACTGGATCTTGCACAGTTCACTAAAGGCACACACCCATTTTGCCATTATAGAATTTAGTTTCCATTTCACTCATAAGATAAGCGCTACTCACTAACAATGACAATTTGTGAATTTGTTCTTTCTTTTCACAAGCGTTTCTGACAGAATACTAAATGACAAAGCAAATGTAGATGTGACAAAGTAAACATTCCACAAATGATTGAAAATATGAATCAACGCCCTTAGCTTTTCCTTTGAATGACCTACTGAAACATTCCGCAGGATTGCACCGAAACTGGAGGGTCACCAACATCCTGGGTGGGAGGTTTGCTAGAGCTCTTCAGGAGGGTTTAAACTAGTTTGGCAGGAGGATGGGAATCAGAGCTATGGATCAGAGGATAGGCTAGCTGTTGAATAGGCAGAAATAGTATGCAGCGAGTCTGTGAGGAAGGATAGACAGTTGATGGGGTAAAGTTGCACCCAGTGGAATGGGTTAAGTGTGTCTGTTTCAATGCAAGGAGTGTCAGGAATAAGGGAGATGAACTTAGAGCATGGATCAGTACTTGGAACTACGACGTTGTGGCCATTATGGAAACATGGATTTCACAGGGGCAGGAATGGTTGTCAGATGCTCCGGGGTTTAGATGTTTTAAGAAGACTAAGGAGGGAGATAAAAGAGGAGGGGGAGTGGCACTGTTAATTAGAGAGTGCATCACAGCTGCAGAAAAGGAGCTGGTCGAGGAGGGTCTGTCTACTGAGTCAGTATGGGTGGAAGTCAGAAACAAGAAAGGAGCATTCACTTTATTGGGAGTTTTCTATAGACTCCCCCAATAGCAGCAGAAAGATGGAGGAACAGATTGGGCGGCAGATCTTCGAAAGATGCAGAGGTAACAGAGTTGTTGTCATGGGTGACTTCAAATTCCCTAATATTGACTGGAACCTCCTTACTGCACATGGTTTCTACAAACAGAAACGCTTCAGTCAAGAAATCGCGAGTGAAAAGTACAGATCAAAAAGAAGAAATAACTTGAATTTTTCACAAAGCCAAATCGCTGAAATCTAGTACAGATCGAAAGGAAAAGGTAACTTACAACTTTCAGAAAGAAAAAACGCTGAAATCTGCGATAAGATGGCGTCCGACCACATTTTACAGTCTCGGGCAGACAAAGAACTAAAATCTGCGTCTGCGCATGCACAGGAAACAGAAGCCGCGCATGCGCAATTACAATAACCCGTTTATCGTTCTGCGCATGCGCCAGCCGTGCATGCGCAGTTTAAAAAAGTTTGTGTTGCTGGTCATTATGCGCATGCGCAAGCCGCGCATGTGCAGTCTCAAAACGTTTTGGTCGCGGATCGTTATGCGCATGCCCAACCTGCGCATGCGCAGTGGACACAAAACCGCACAGTAAAGGAAGGCCGATATGCGCATGCGCAATTGATTCCTACGCATGACGTCACAAGCGTCATGACGTCTGAGCATCCGGACCCCGCCTACTTAAAAGGGAAATGCCCGATAATTGAAAACCAGATACTTAAAGCGGTAAAACCAAACTTTCTTGCCTCAGAAGACAAAAAAACGCCTGAACTTAAACCAGCAGTTGAAAACAAGTGCACAACACCCTGGAAAAAGCAGTCTGCACCATCCAAAGTAAAGAGAACAAAAAGAAATTCGAAACAAAAAAAGATGATTTGGTTTTCGAAGATTACTACTCAGACATGGCTGAGTTATTCGGATATGCTGATCACAGCATCAGCGACACGGTCGCAAAGCTCAACACAAATCTACTCGTGGTAGATGAATCCAACCAAGATGATTTGGTTTTCGAAGAATATTACTCAGACATGGCTGAGTTATTCGGATATGCTGATCACAGCATCAGCGACACGGTCGCAAAGCTCAACACGAATCTACTCGTGGTAGATGAATCCAACACCATGGTGCCATGGCAGATCGTCGATACATTGGATGACAGCATTACCCAAGATGAAGACGACGCCACATAGAGAGCACAGAAAGACTCCAGAGAGAGAGCGATGACAGGCTCCACAGTGAGAGTGATGAAAGACTCCAAAAGGGAAGCAAGCAAACACTCCCTGGTGAACACCATGCATGAACAAGACCATGAAAGTCAACCCACCGTATCTGAGCAACTGCAAGCAGACTATGAAAGTCTATCAAGCTCACATAAACAAGAAGAAGACAATGTACATCTACCCACTGCATGCGAAAACAGTGACAAGGTGATCACACTCGACATACAGGAGGTACAGGATCACAGCGAGACTGATAGTTCTCAGCTTGTTTGTACAGAAGCACAGAGTAGGGCCACCCAAGAGTCCAGTGAGACCACGCCAATAGAAACCATGCAGATTTTGACTCCAGAAGAGGAGCACCAAGAGTCCAGTGAGACCACATCAACAGAAACCATGAAGATTTTGACTCCGGAAGAGGAGCACCAAGAGTCCAGAGCGACCGCGTCAATTGAAATCGCGAAGAATTTGACTCCAGAAGAGGAGCACCAAGAAAGCAAAGACGATGAATCAAATCCACCACAAATGACTGATGTCACCAGCATCGATGCAATATCAGATCATTCTCACCATTCTCGAGACGAAACGTTTAACAGATTCCACAAAGGACACTCGCACCAATAACTGTGACAATGACTCAAATTATCCACACGGGACACTCATTGAGCATAACAAGAAAGACAAAAGCCACAAGAAGCACAGCAGAAACGAGAACAACAACAGCAAGAACAAAAGCAACATGAAGCGCGATAAGAACAAAAATCGCAAGAAGCACTGCGGAAACAAGAACAACAACAGCACCAACAAAAACTACAAGCACAACGACAAAAACTACAAGAAGAACAACAAAACCAACAAGAAGCATAACAAAGATAGCGACAACAACAAAGACAGAAACGACAAAAACAGCAACAAGAACGGCAACGAAAACAATAAAGACAGGAACGACAGAAACAACAGCAATGAAACGACTTGTACAATATGGTACAACTCTGCACATGAAGGACAATGCCACAGCACACTGCAAAACAACGACAAGACTACAAACATGCCATGGGATGACAACGAATCGCACAAACTCACATCTGCTCCAGAACAAGCAAGCATACCAGCTTTCAAGGCAGATGAAATACTAAATCGATACCACAAGCACAGAAAAAAGTCCATGTCAGTCAACATCAGTGGTTCGACCATGCAAAAACCATGGAATGACGTATTGGTTACTTAAAATAACAAGGAACACCAACAACATTCACAACGGAGTTGCAATATCAATATCACCACGTCAACAACAACAAAAGAAAAAACTCAGTTAACAAATTCATAAAGTTTGGACTCATAAATGTTTTTATTAAGATTGGACTCATAAATATAAATTGGCTTTGTAAAATATGCAATAGCACCATCACTTGTAAAGATTCACATGTCATAAGTAACTGTTTTGTACAATTTTCTTTAACAATATACAGAAAATATGTAAAGAAAAAAGGGGGATGTGGTGATTGTAGATCTGAGTAGATGTAATACAACTGAGCAAGCACTAGAGGGAGCACGAGAAAGCTATATATACACAGGGAC
Organism: Scyliorhinus canicula; assembly: GCF_902713615.1. Classification (NCBI taxonomy): domain Eukaryota; kingdom Metazoa; phylum Chordata; class Chondrichthyes; order Carcharhiniformes; family Scyliorhinidae; genus Scyliorhinus; species Scyliorhinus canicula. The sequence goes on along the minus strand of NC_052152.1, from coordinate 17,981,768 downwards.
AGGAAGTGACGACATACTTCACGGAAGGCAGAACTCGTAGCAGGACACAGACACAGGCAGGCAGCATTTGAGGTAGCCATAAGTTAAGCTCTGAAGAGAGAACAAATTCACAATAAAGCATCTTCTCCAACTTTGAGACTATGAGCTTTATTAAGACACGAGGAACAACACAGTTTGGATGGATTTTGTCAGGTGTGTCCAGGCAGGAATTCTGACCCAATATGTAGTTAGGCCGACTAGGAGCAGGTGTTATGGGCCAGGGTTTAGAGAACCCCAAAGTGTATCATGGAGTTAAGAGGCAGGTTCCTTACACAGAGAGTGGTGGGTGCATGGAATGCACTGCCAGCAGAGGTGGTGGAGTCATTCATGAGGGACATTTAAGCGACTCTTAGACATATAAATTGAAGGGGTGTAGGTTAGGTTGATCTTAGATAAATGGTCAGCACAACATTGTAGGCAGAAGGGCCTGTACTGTGCTGCACTGTTCTATGTCCTATGGAACTAAGCAAGAATTGAGAGGTAAAACGGAGAAATGGATGGATAGACAGAAATACGAATAAGGGAAAGGAGGTTTTCATATTTTACTTTGTTCACTGGACATGAGTAAGGTCAACATTTGCTGCACATCGCTAAGTGTCCCGGAAGCGGGGAAGACCAGAGGGAGTCCACCAGAACTGCGGCCCCTCACCATGCCCAAGCAGAGGGCATTGGATGTGGTCGGTGGCTCAGAGGAAAGGGAGGTCACCGAGGTGGAATTCGGTGTCGGGCGAGGAAGTCAGACCCCGCTTAGTTGCGGATCCCTATGACACATGCGTGGACATCGCCCGCCCGCGCCCTCCTCACCCCCCTCACCCCTCATCCCCCCTACTGTACTTCCCCCCCAACCCACACCCCCCTCACTCCTCTCACCCCCCTCACCCCCCTCACGCCCCTTACCCCTCACCTCTTCACCCCCCCCCTCATCCCTGCCCGCCCCCCCGGCTCGCTGTTTACCCATCCATGTCGCCTTGTGTCTTATAGGACCTGCTGGAGATGGGGCGGGTCCATCCCTGAATGCCAGACCAGTGCCCCCACGAGTAGGTAACCATCACCTCAGTTGGGCACATTAGTGAAGAGGCTCCTGGGACACTATCTGGTGCGCACCACACATCGCATCGGGTACAGCAGGTGGAGGTAGGTGCAGCCAAGGCTCGGACGGTTGGAGGGCAAGCCGGCCCCAGGAACCAACTAGATGTGTCCCGGGCTCCTGGAACATCCAGTCCAGCCACAGTGCAGATGCAGCCAGGGGCCCAGGGACCACAAGAGGGAATGACGGTGGGCATCCAGCACCTGCGGGCATGGGTGGAGGAGTCCACCCGCGTGCAGGAGCAGGGGATGGTGCCGGTCATGCGTGCCACCCAGGTCGATACCGCACGGGTGGCGTCTGCGGTGGAGGCATTGGGGGCGACGGTTTCGGCTATGGAACACCATGTCCAAGGCCTGAGGCAATCTGTGCAGGCGGTGGCCGAGGACCAGAACAGGGCCGCCCTCTCACAGGCAACCATGTGCCAGAGCCACCTGGACATTGCAGCGATGCACCACAGCGTGGCCCAGTCACAGAGGGAGGTGGCCGAGAGTAAGAGGGAGATAACCCAGAGCCAGAGGGAGGTGGCCCAGTCACTGGCTGATGTGGCACAGACACACAGGGTGGTGGCACAGTCACAGGGTGATGTGGTGCAGTCCCAGATGGAGTTGGTCCACCCACTGTGCCCCATGGCCCCAGACCCTGGTCATGACCAGAGAGGCCTTCCAGGACTGGCAGTGCTAGGTGGTGGTGGGGCCTCAGGGGATGGCTCGCACCCTCGCCCAATGGAGTAGCCCGGGAGTCATCAGGAACCCCGAGGGAGGAGGAGGTGTTGGAGCTTGTGCCGGTGACTCCCGCAGGGGATGTACCGGATCACCGTAGCATCTCGGACTTCCCCTCCTTCCTGTCCCTGGTGCATCAGGTGGGCAGAACAGGGCAGCACCACCCACCTGGGACATCAGAGCAGTGACCGGGCCCATGCAGGCTGAGGCCCCGTCAGACGGGCGGCAACCCTAGGGTTAGGGTTAGGGTTAGAGTTAGGGTTAGGGTTAGGGTTAGGGTTAGGATTAGGGTTAGGATTAGGGTTAGGATTAGGGTTAGGGTTCGGGTTAGGCCCTTGTCGCAGGGCAGGAGACACAGCAGGCCCCCTCCATTCCTGCTGTACCGTCTGGGGAACCACCTAGGCATAGTGTTAGGGCCCTTAATGCCAGAAGGTTAGACACCAGTTAAATTGGCATGGGTGCAGGGCACAGCTTAGTAATAGAGCCTACGGCACAGATTGTATATATATTTCCACACAACAAAGACCTGTTAAAACCTGCCTCGGCGTTCTGTCTGATGGGTGAGGGGATGGGCTGGTCCGGGCAGGCCAGGGGAGATGGGGATGGGACGGGACTGGGGGCGTGGAGGGGGGGGGGGCGGAACGAGTGCAGGCAGGCTTCGTGGGTGGACCACACCCCCCCCCTCCATGCCCCGATGGACCCCAGCACCCCAACCTCGCGGATTCGACGGGACCGTGTGATTGATGGACTGGCCAGCTCGCATGCAGGGATCACCCAGGTGCTACTGTGGGCATGAGTCAGACATTGTCATAGGATCTGGAGCACCAGAGCTCATCGCAGAGCGGGTTGTCAGCACCCTTCATCCCATGGACCAGACCCACTGTTACTGCCAACCCAGGGCCTCCAGCGCGCAGTGTGGTAGGTATGTATAACGAAGAGGGTGTGCAAGTGGGCGGTTTGGCCGTGTGGGAAGTGAGGCGGTAAGGGTACTGGATGTGGCGTCCGTGCCCTGAGCCAGACGCCCCCCCCCCCCCTCCCCCCCACCCACTCCCTCCCTCCTAGTCGGTGAAGCTGGAGGCGATTAGAGCGTCCCGTGCGTGGTAAGCCCGGTGAAAACGCCTCCCCTGCCTGCCCAGGCCCCATGTCCTGCTCATCGTCCCCCTCCCCCGCATTCTCCTTGTCCGACATGGCCTGCCTTCCGCCTTATCCTCCTCCTCCAGCACGTTGCTCCTCTGCTGTGCGATGTTGTGGAGGATGCAGCAGGCCACCACGATGTGGGCGACCCTCTCAGCATAATACCAGAGGGCCCCTCTAGGGCAGTCCTGGCACCGGTCTGAAGCACCGCTTGATCACACTCCTGGTCGCTGTATGGACGTCGTTGTAGCGGGTGTCCATGTCGGTCTGTGGTCTCCGGATAGGTGTCATCAGCCACGGCTGCAGCGGGTAACGGATTGCCCCTTGAATGTGTCAGGAATCACCGAGTGTGGCAGGATGACGGAATCGTGCACACATCCCGGGTATTGGGCGCAGAGGTGTACGATGCGCAGTTAATGGGCACAGACCAGCTGGATGTTCATTGAGTGGTACCCCTTTTGGTTAGTGTAGAGTAGCCTGTTATCCGCAGGTGCCTGTAGGACAACATGCACCCATCTATTGCCCCTGGCGATGGCAACGAACCCTGCTGCCCGGGCATCCTGGTGGGCTCGGTCCACATGGAAATGGAAGCAAAGATCCGCCTGGGCATACAGGGCCTCCGTGATGGCACAGATGCACCTGTGTGCTGAGGTCAGTGAGATCCTGGACAGGTCCCCACTCGGCAACTGGAAGGACCTGATCATGTAGAAGTTCAGGCCGACCATCACCTTGACGGTCACCGGAGCGGGTGCCCTCCCCCATACCCCGCGGTGCCAGATGTGCTATCATCTGGCAGATGTGTGGCACTGTCTCTCTGCTCATCCGGAGTCTCCGACGGCATGCCCTGTCCGGCAGGTCCTCGAATGACTGGCATTACCGGTACATACGAGGCCTCATGCAGCGCCTCGTTGGCACCTCCGTCTCCTCGGCCTGTTGGGCGGCTGGCCCTCCAGCCTGTGTGGCCGCCATCTGCCCTTCTGCAGCCCGTTCCCCTGCAGCCCGTTCCCCTGCAGCCCGTTCCCCTGCAGCCCGTTCCTCTGTTGGCCGTTCCGCTGCTCTCCGCTCTGCTGCTGCAGCTTCCCCCTCCTCTTCGAGTGGCACTCACTCACCCGGCCGCAGGGCATCTCGCAGAGTTGTGACCATTGCCACGGCGGCCACCATTGCTGGTTGAACACCAAACGCAGGGGGTCTGCAGGGGGTGGAAGGCCAACATGTTGGCATGGTGCATCCTCCTGTGCCCAGCCACGTTCCATGGGCTACACGGTGGCCCTGGTTGGCACTGCCCCACCCCCCACACGCTTGCCCCGTCGGTATCCGGCACCGTCACCGTCCACGGTCCTGGTGCCCATCCCTACTGCCAGGGGTACCGTTAGCTGGAACTGCCGCACTGGGGGCTGCTGTGGATGTGGCCCTGGGTGGTCTGCCGGTGGGTGGCGGCTGATAGGGTGGATTTTTGGGGCCAGGGAGGGGTGTGCTGCGGCGGGGGTGTGGTGCGGGGTGGGCGTACCCATACAGCCGGTGTCACTGTGTAGAACAAGGGGCCGAGGTGGGTGGTCAGTGGGTGTGTGGCAGGATGGTTGTTCTAATGACGTTCGGTGCCTGGGCAGCGCCCAGTCCAGCTGCTCAGCCTGTCCACCCTCCCCTAGCCCAGGCAGGGGTCCCCTCACCGCAGCCAGCACGGCCAGTATCCGAGCCGGCAGCCTGCAGTCACTCCAGTCCGTGTCCTACCTCCTCTCTCTCGCTCAGCAGCCACGACACCAGGTTGACGACATTAAACCACAAGTGAACCACGCCGTCAGGATCTTGGCCCATCAGAGGCGCTGAATCTTGGAGCCCCTGAAAATAGGGTGTCAGGCCCGCCAATCATATGTCGACTGTACTTTAACCCCGCGCGACGAGCGACGCATTTACACCATTTTCGGGGTGCCGGAGCGTCCCGATTTGGCATCAAACCGGCCCCTAGCGTGTTTTGGCGACTGAAGCTTTTCTCCGCCCAATCACATTTCACGATTTCGGCGTGGGCAGGTGGAGAATCCAGTCCTCAGTGTTGATGCCAACAGAGAATCCATGGACTTTCATGACAGAAAAATTGACGCCACACCTGCACCGGTTCTATTGCTATTAATGCGCCAACACCAGTGCCGCCTGGAACACAATCGATTCAAATGAAAAACGGTGCGGGATTTGCCGGGTCCGTGATTGACACTCAGGAGGCTGATAAGCTGCAGCCGCATATAGACACTCCCCTCTCCTCACGCACCATCCCAGCCAACAAGATGACAATTAGTACAGCGGCACCAAGGTTCGCTGACATAGAGCCCGAGACTCTCTTGGGCGCCGTGGTAGACAGGTGGCAGCCACCACCGTTCGCCGTGCCTGGGCGCAGGTGGCAGAGACAGTCAACATTGTGGCTAAGTCGTCCGGACCAGCCAGGTGTCCGCAGAAAACTGCACAACCTCCTCAGGGCGACCAGGGTGAGTAGGCAACAGTGTGCCCCGGCACTATGCCCGCCCACCCCACACCCGTATCCCACTGGCGAGGAAGTGAGACCCCGCTAAGTTGCAGTTCCCCATGACACGTGTGTCTACACCCCTCCCAAACCACCTTTAACCCCACACCACCCTCACCCCCGCACAATCCTCGGCCCCTGCCTCATCCTCACCCTACACCACGCCCACACCCACCACCCCCGGCCCACGGTCTAATCATGCGTCTTGTCTTGTGTCTTGGGCAGCACGGTAGCACAAGTAATAGCACTGTGGCTTCACAGCGCCAGGTTCCCAGGTTCGATTCCCTGCTGGGTCTCTGTCTGTACAGAGTCTGCACGTTCTCCCCATGTCTCCGTGGGTTTCCTCCGGGTGCTCCGGTTTCCTCCCACGTTCCAAAGATGTGCAGGTTAGGTGGATTGGCCATGATAAATTGCCCTTAGTGTCCAAAAAGATTAGGAGGGGTTATTGGGTTACGGGGATAGGGTGAAAGCGAGGGCTTAAGTGGGTTGGTGCAGACTTGATGGGCTGAATGGCATCCTTCTGCACTGTATGTTCTGTGTTCAATGTCTTGCAGGACCTGCTGGAGCTGGGGCGGGTCCAGCTGGCACCCTCTGCCCCCAACCAGTGCCTCAGCCAGAGCCCTCCCACCGTGGTCCGAGAAATGACATTGAAAGCAGTTCCGCGGTGGAGGAATTGGGGGTGACAATTTTGGCTATGCATCAGCATGTCCAAGGCCTGGGGCATTCTGTGCAGGACGCTGGCCGAGGCCCAGGACAGGGTTGGCGTCTCACACACAGCCAAGTCCCAGAGCCACCTGGAAATCGCAGCGGCACTTCTGAGCGTGGCCCAGTCACAGCAGACAATGGCTGGGAACGTCGCTGGCATTGCCCAGGTGCTGTCCGACATGGCATAGACACAGAGGAAGGTAGCCCAGTCCCAGAGGGCGATGGCCCAGTTACTGTGCTCCATGGCCACGAGAGTGTAGACCCTGGTCGAGACCAGAGTGGGCCTCCAGGACTAACAGCGCCAGGTGGCAGAGGGGCCTCAGTGGATAGCCCGGGGGGCCATCGGACATCCCATTGATCACCCCCTGGACACGGGGCATCCTGCCGATGGTGGTGAACCCCGGTGCCTTGTTAGCCTGGTGGGTTCAGTCCACATCGAAGTTGGTGCATTGATCCGCATGGGCATACAGGGCCTCTGTGATGGCATGGATACACTTGTGCACCAATGTCTGTGAGATCCCGGACAGGTCTCACTCGATGCCCGGAAGGACCCCGTCACATAGATGTTCAGGGCGACCGTCACCTTGATGGCCACCGGGAGCAGGTGTCCTCCCCCATACCCCCGCGGTGCCAGTGTGCCGTCATCTGGCAGATCTTTGCACTGTCCCCCTGCTCAGCCAGAGTCTTCATCAGCATGCCCGGCCTGACAGGTCCTCGAAGAACAGGCAGTGCCGGTACCTCCTCCTCCTCGGCTGTTGGGCAGCCAGCTCTCGAACCTGGGCGAATGCCACCTGTATCTCTGCTGCCCGCTCCGCTGCTGCCCGTTCTGCAGCTGCAATCTCCTCCTCCTCGAGCAGCTCCCACTCGTAGTCGCAGGGCATCCGCCAGGGCTGTGGCGACCAGCAGGAAGGCCACCATTGCTGGTTGGATCTCAATATCCATTGTCTGCAAGGGGTGAAAGGTCGACATGTTAACATGGTGCGCACCCCCGTGCCCAACCAGGTCCACCAGACTACACAGTGGTCCATCTGGGACTTCGGGACCTGCCCCCGCATTTCCCTACCCCCAATCCCCTCACCCCTGGCCCAGCACTGTGGGGGCCTCTGGCCCTGGTGCCCATCCCTGATGCCAGGGGTACTGTTGGTCAGCACTGCCCTTGCCAGGGGAACCAATGGCATCAGGGACGGATGATAGGGTGGAGGCGTGGGCTTAAGTAGGGTGCTGAGTGTTGTTTCCAAAGGCTGGTGCAGACTTAGAACATAGAACATAGAACATACAGCAGAAGGACGCCATTCGGCCCTTCGAGTCTGCACCGAACCACTTAAGCCCTCACTTCCACTCTGTTCCCGTAACCCAATAACCCCTCCTAACCTTTTTGGACACCAAGGGCAATTTATCACGGCCAATCTACCTAACCAACATGTCTTTGGACTGTGAGAGGAAACTGGAGCACCCGGAGGAAACCCCCGCAGACACGGGGAGAACGTGCAGACTCCACACAGACAGTGACCCAGTGGGGAATCGAACCTGGGAACCTGGCGCTGTGAAGCCACAGTGCTATCCACTTGTGCTACCGTGCTGCACATGGGCCATGGGCCAAATGGCCTCTTTCTGCACTGTAAATTCTATGATTCTAAAGTGCTTTAAGGGCTTCTGGAGGTCGGGGAAAGTGCTATATAAATTCAAGTTCTCTATGTCTTCTTTGATGACTTTGAACGCCATGGACACCCTGCTCAGTGAAACCTAATGGACAGGAAGCAGCCTCCCGCTCTGCAGGTCCCCTGAAGCCCCTTGTGTCTAGTTCCCTACCAATACCTTCTTGCTGAATGCCAGCCTGAGTGCCAACCAATCACCCTGCGCTGAAAACTGACAATGTATCTCTGGGCAGACCGCAGAGGCCCAGTAGTTAAAATGATCTCGGCCTCAAAATGCAGCATCTCCACTGTCCCCATGTGTAATTGATCTGCACCCAGCGAGTTAAAGTGACCTCCTTTCGCAGTCGATAAATAAATTATGGATCCAGAGTTACATGTCGCATAGGTGAGTAAATATTATTTGATTCTTCTGATAATATGGGCGGCATGTTAGCACAGTGGTTGGCACAGTGGTTCACAGCTCCAGGGTCCCAGGTTCGATTCCCGGCTTGGGTCACTGTCCGTGCGGTGTCTGCACGTTCTCCCCGTGTCTGCGTGGGTTTCCTCCGGGCGCTCCGGTTTCCTCCCACAAGTCCCGAAAGACGTGCTTGTTAGGTGAATTGGACATTCTGAATTCTCCCTCTGTGTACCCGAACAGGCGCTGGAGTGTGGCGACTAGGGGCTTTTCACAGTAACTTCACTGAAGTGTTAATGTCAGCCGACTTAATAATAGAGATTATTAATAGAACTGGATAGCAACAGAAGAATGTTCAGAATGAAAAAAAGCTAGTCGGCCGAATTGGTGACTGCCTCCAGGATCCACATATAATTATCATTTCATAAATGAGCCCTCCCATCAACTTTTAATTATTTTCTGAGTCACAAGTTTATTTTTCTTTCTTTCACTGAAGAAGAAACATTCAGCAGTCTTGTTATTGCACCGGTGCCCCGCAATTCTCTTTCGCAACAATCGTCAGTCTAGAGCAATGTTCTAGATATCTACAACACAGAATCGATGATCAAAAACAGCCACGTAACTATTTTAATCCCATTTTTAAAAATGTTTTTATTGGCATTTTCAATTTTACACAGCGGACCTTTTGTGCCCGATATTTACAATTTATACAGTTTCTTATGTACATACATCTTTCTTGATATCTCTTCTCCCCCCCTCTCTGTCCTCTCTTTGGTATCCCCCTCTTCCGCCCTGGGTGTGCTATCGCTGAGCTCCTGTTCTCCATATTATTTCTTTTGCCCTTCCCTTTTTTCCCGCCTTCTGTGGTTTTTGGTGCAAGCCTTGTGGGTTCGGGGGTGGGGGGGCTTCCTGCCCTCTCTCCTCCCCCTTCCCCCCTCCATGCTTCTCCCTATGGTTCCCCTGGGCTTCCTCCTCAGTTCCTCCTGGTAATGTGTGTTTTGTCTGCTGTCACCCTCTTTCCCTAGTCGCTATTGGCCTCGAACAAGTGTTGGAACAGGCCGATGAATTGTCCCCGCAGTTTGTGGAAGCCTTCTTCTGACCCTCGGATGGTGTACTCGGTCTTGTCCAAATAGAGAAATTCCGCCGGGTCTGCCAGCCAGTCTGGTGTTGCTGATCGCCAGCCGAGCAGGATTCTCCGGCGTGCGATTAGGGAAGCGAAAGCAAGGGAGCCGGCCCTCTTTCCCACATGTAGCTCTCGCTGTTCCGATACCCCGCAAACTGCACTCTCGGGCACGGCTCCACCCTCACCCCCACAACCTTGGACATTGCCCCTCACCCCCGCAACCTTGGACACATTGTGCGGAAGTGTGAATGCCCATGACAATCCAAGGCAGAGGACTACTGAACGGAGAGATTGAAATCCCGGAAATGGTGAAGTCACCTGAGAGAAAGCGTTGTTTGGAAAAGGATTCTCAGGCGTGTTCTTTTTTGAGAGAGGAGTTTGGTAACACTCGAGGGGAAGTCAGAGTTCCAGTGAGGCTGGTTGTCTAACAGTTAGAACATAGAACATAGAACAGTACAGCACAGAACAGGCCCTTCGGCCCTCGATGTTGTGCCGAGCAATGATCACCCTACAAGCAACAGGGGAAAATCCACAGAGGTTGTATTGGGTGACATCGGCCACTTGGTTTTATGGTGCGGTGTGTCTGACCACAGTTCGCCTGAGGCTTTACATGGACTATGTACTTCCTGAGAACATTATAGTATAAGATATACTTTGTAGCTTGCATTACCCTCAAAACTCTGTACATCTGCGAAAATATAGGTGGGATGAAGGAGTATTGCAAGCCTCCTCTCTCATTGCATTATCATCAATCTTTTCCATGAGTTGATGGTACAGAGCGAGAGGACAAAAATTTAAGATTTAGTTAAGAGACGCAGAGGGGATTCAAGGGAGAATTGTTGTACACAGAAAGTGATAATAACCTGGAACTCGCTGTCTGAGGGAAATAGAGTTGCAGGCTACAGGGACATAGCAGGGACTGATTGTTCTACTGAGAGGTGGGAGGAGACTGAGAGGCTGAATACCCCCTTCTGTGCTGGAATGATTTTCTGACTTTCTAAGGAGATGATTAAGTACATATTTATAAGGGAGCAGTGACTAGACAAACCTGTTGATAGAATATAATTAAGCAAGGAGAGAGGAGGCTTGCAAAGAGCATTAGCAATTACTTGTGATCCGAAGTTCCTCCAGCTCCAGTTCCCTAACACTGTTTTTGCGGAGCTGGAGTTGGGTGCACTTCGTACAGATGAAATGAGCAGGGACACGGCGTCCACATCAAACATTCTGCAGGAGGAGCATTGTACTGTTGGGGCCTCACGGTAGCATGGTGGTTAGCATCAATGCTTCACAGCTCCAGGGTCCCAGGTTCGATTCCCGGCTGGGTCACTGTCTGTGTGGAGTCTGCACGTCCTCCCTGTGTGTGCGTGGGTTTCCTCCGGGTGCTCCGGTTTCCTCCCACAGTCCAAAGATGTGCGGGTTAGGTGGATTGGCCATGCTAAATTGCCCGTAGTGTAAGGTTAATGGGGGGATTGTTGGGTTACGGGTATACAGGTTACGTGGGTTTAAGTAGGGTGATCATTGCTCGGCACAACATCGAGGGCCGAAGGGCCTGTTCTGTGCTGTACTGTTCTATGTTCTACTTGCTGGGCCTGTTCCTGTGCTGTAAATTTGATGTATACCAAGCTAAGTGGAATATTTAGTCACAGCAGAGGTTAAGCAACAACTTACATTTAAATAGTGACATTAATGTCAAAATAGTACTAACTTCTCAGTTAACCTGTGGATGATGAATACTGAGCCAATCAAAGTTGACTAGTGAAGGTGACTAAAATCTGATCTTTGTTTTGCCATGAACACATTCTGCTATCCTTTCCTCGCCACTATTCACACTCTTCAATCCCTAAAGTCACCATTAGCAGCCCCTTTGTCTCATATGCAAAATATCTTTGTCAATCTCCCCTTGGCTCTGACCTATCACTGACTTTGCATTCTGCCCCTTCTGCAAGTATATAATTCATCACATTTCTATCCCTCTTCAGTTCTGTAGAAGAGTGATATGGACTCAAAACATTGGGAAGGATTCTCTATTTGGGAGGGGTCTCTTGCCGGAGGGGAATTGCTACTGATTTGCGCTCCTGCTGCCCCTTCACACTTGAGTGATTTTGAAGTACAGAGCTGGATATTGACAGCACTTAACTCACTTTGATGCGGTTGATGTTTGTAAGCATTGTGATTACAGCACTTGGAGTGACGAAGATGAAAGAAGTAGGGTTCACAGCCGTTCTGTGGAAGTTATCAATCACAGCTCTCTACCAGAAATGAATGGCTTGCAGCTAATGGATCTGAGGGGTTCAAGAACAGGCCACAGCTGTTCTCTTTCCAGGACTGGGCACATGGTGCTTCCAGGTGAGTGTCCCAATCGTTATATTTTTCACTGCTCCTGTCTGGACTGCTCTTTAAGCTTCCAGACGGGGGTCTCCTTCCTGGCTGAGGGGTGCGGTGGTGGTGGGGGGCTGGATCCCTCTAGTTACGGTGTCTCAGTGGGTGACCTCTTTGTTTAGGGGATCCCTGTGGGGGAGGGGAGTCTCCCTATTTAGGGGGTTTCTGCAGGGGCTTTCTTTATTTAGAGGGATTCTGAAGGTGTCCCTTTAGGGGATCTTTGGGGGCCCTGTGGGAGTTCCTTTAGTTGGAGGGTCCCTGTGAGGGGTCTCAATTTTTAGGAGGTCTTTGTGAGGGTCTCTTTATTTAGAGGGTCTGTGGGGACAGCCCCCTTAAGGGGTTACCCCTTGGTCCATGGCAAGGTCCAGCACATCATGGCCATGTTTCCCCAGACCTGTTGTAATCCACACCCACATGATTCCCTGCCTGGAGGACAAGAGAATCGCTTGGACCGAGAGAATCTGGTGCCAGCCTGCTAATGGGTCTTTCCAATTAAGGGGCAATTTAGCATGACCAACCCACCTACCATTCACATCTTTGGGTGGTGGGGCTAAGACCCATGTAGACATGGGGAGAATGTGAAAACTCCACACGGACAGTGACCCGGGGCTGAGTTTGAACCCGGGTCCTCGGCGCCATGACGCAGCAGTGCTAACCACTGCGCCACCGTTCCGCCGTCGCTAATGGGTCTTAATGACCTATTTGCATCCCAGGTTCGATTACCAGCTTGGGCCACTGTCTGTGCGGAGTCTGCACTTTATCCCCGTGTGTGCGTGGGTTTCCTCCGGGTGCTCCGGTTTCCTCCCACAGTCCAAAGATGTGCAGGTTAGGTGGATTGACCATGATAAATTTCCCTTAGTGACCAAAATTGCCTTAGTGTTGGGTGGGGTTACTGGGTTATGGGGACAGGGTGGAGATGTGGGCTCGGGTAGGGTGCTCTTTCCAAGAGCCTGTGCAGACTCGATGGGCCGAATGGCCTCCTTCCGTACTGTAAATTCTATGATTCTATGATTCTATGCATCCCCCCCCGCTGATACATTGGCTTGAATGCCGATCCCGCCGTCAGCAGAGTGGACAGAGCATAGTGGTCGGTTCGGCCCCCGACACGAACCTCGATTTAGGACGGACGCCCGATTATCTGTCAGATCGCGATCTGTGGTGCTGGTGCCGCGGGGCAGAGAATCCAGCCCCTTAGCTGTGTTTCTCTCTCCACACGAGCTGCCAAACCAGCTGCGTTTTCCCAGCGTTTTCTGTTTTAATTTCAGATTTCCAGCATCTGCATTATTTTGCTTTTCTTTGACCAAAAACTCAGCAGAAATATGAAGTCAAAAGAGGAACATAAAGCAGACAACACAAAGGGAATTGTGCAGTAATATTTAACTCAGTCAGTCTGGACAGCAAAAAACGACAATGGAGAACCATAATGTTTGCTGATGTTTCACTGCTGCCTGACCATCATTTACGCACAAGGGATTTCACAACTCATCGTTTTATCATACTCGATTGCAAAACATGAGATGTGATTCAGCGACTGGGATGTTAGATTGGGGCGTGCCGGGTGAATAGTGGCAGAAGACGTAATCGAGATTCGAGCTGGCGCGAACCATTTTACAATTCACTCGACCCGCTTTCCTCTCCTGATGGCGAGTTCTGGATCTCACCCAAATATTGTTGGAATATTATTAACCCTCATTTTCATTCATTCCAATCTCATCAGCGAGACTGAAGTCGAATGCAGCAGCCTCCCGGCAATCGTCTGGATCTCTGAAGCCTGCAAGCCATTTTAAAATATTGTGGCCACCCACAACCGGCCAACCACAGCTGCAGCCTGCCTGTCCTACCAAACTCTGCAACCTCTCTCCTGAAAGTCAATTTGACAGTGAGCAGCCTCCAGCTTCACAAATGTGGAATCAGCCTTGTTAGTTGTGAGAGCACTTCACGCTCCTCAATACTCAGTTGCCTCCTGGAAGACACAGGGATGATTAGTGCACTGCATGTCCAGCAAATCTTGAAGCCTGAACACTGCCTGAACTCGAGAAGCTTCAGTAGCATAGTGGCAGCTGCCAATAACCAAACGTTAAACAGCAGGGCTTCACTACTGAGCATGGCCTCCCAAATGTACCCGCGAGAGGTCTGGGGTTTGAGGTCTAGGGGCTCCTTATGGGACTGGGGGTGAATGTGCAGAGCCAGGTTTGCCAGCACAACTGGCTCACTGGATGGCACTACGGACCAGTCATGATAAAGGTGGGGAGGCTTGGTGGGTTTGAGGGTCCCTATATGGAAGCCCTAACTTGATTGCCAGTCTATCGCCTTCTCTAAAGCCTTCCAGATAAAACTATGTTTGCTGGTGCTGATGCCACAGACGCTGCCCTCGCTGTGCTGCGGCAGCCAAGGGGGCATATGCCACAGAAGGCAACATTGACGACACAGGCTGGAGGCGGCACCCCACTTGCAGGGGGCCGCCGAATACCCTCAAGACCCGGCCGCCCATCAGGCTGAGGGGGCCCCCCGAAGGGGAAGCCAGCGACGGCACAAGTTGCACAGGTGCCGTTGGTCATTCCTTGAGCTGACAGATACCATGTGCTGCAAAAGACTACGTCTCAGCCGGGAGAGAGTGCTGCACCTTTGCCACATCCTTGCAGACATGGCACCCCGTAGAGAAGACGGACACCTGCTCCCAGTGGCCAGGAAGGTCACCGCAGCCGTCTGTGCTGCCTCGTCATTCAACTCGAGTGGGGCCCCGTGTGTGGTATATCCCAATCTTCCGTGCACAGGTGGACGGTGATAGATGCTCTGCATGCCAGACATCAGATTGTATCAGTTTGACCTGCCAGGCTGACCAAGATCCCGGACTGCAGGATTTTCCTCCGTCGTCGGGATTCCCCAGGTCCAGGGGCCAGCGGTGGCACAGATATCACCTTGTGAGCACCGGGGCACAGGGAGTGCCCGATATTGACAGGAATTGTTTCCACTCCCTGAATGTTCAGATCGTGTGTGACCACCACCTCTGAATCATGCATGTGTGCGCCCGCTATCCTGGGAACGTGCATGACAGCTACATCCTCGGACACTCGGAGATCCCCAGTGTCTTCAAGAACCATCCCAGGATGTTGGGTTGGCTCGTGGGGGACAAGGGATACCCACTGAGGCCATGGCAGTACGGAGGCCTGAGACTGAGGTGGAGACCCCATACAATGAGGCCTAAGTTGCCACCCGTGCTGTAATTACATGGCACATTAAGCTGCTGAAAATGTGGTTCAGATGCCTTGACCGCTCTGGAGGTACATCCCCCCAGAGAGTTACCCACTTTGTGATGGTCTGCTGTGCCCTCCACAATCTGGCACAGCAGAGGGGCTACATGCTGGAGGCAGGGGAGAAGGAGGAGGCAGCAGGACAGACATCCTCATCTAAGGAGGAGGAGGTGGACCAGGATGTGCTGCAGGAGAAGCCCGAGGAGGAGCCGAAGGATAGCGGACAGGCGGCGGAGAGGGGCCAGGCATTAAAGGAGGACCAGGGTTCCCCTACGGTAGCTGTGTCCATCAGCTCAACACCCCCCCCCCCCTCCGCCACCTCAATTTCCTCCCCCTCTTAACACCACCACTTAAGGCGCAGACGTTGTGTTCCCCAGGATTTCCACTGAGGTCACCACCTTAGCAGTGTTGGTCACGTTACCGTGCAATGTCGGCAGCATCTTTTATAGCTGAAATCTTTGTGACTCCTCCAATCGGCCCTGCAGTCAGTGACTATCGCTGAGGTAGAGATGGTGGTGACAAAGGGCAAAAAAAAAACCGCTGAGTTGCTTTGGGAAACTTCAGCAGTGCGGCGGTTTCTGCTTTCCAAGACTTTCATCATCTCTTCTTATGTTTCCCACAGGTGTAAACATCCGACCCAACGAGATATGCTCAACCTCCATCGACAACCCAGGAGCTGAAGAAGAACCATCACACCTTACAGGCACACCACCCTCCACAGCTCAGGTATGCTCACCCTGGTGAGTCCTCGTGTGCAGGTGATCATGGTACTAGTGGGCCGGGGGGGGGGGGGGGGGGGGGGGGGGGGGGGGCAGGGGAAGCTGCGAGGAGTTCCTGTTGGAGGAGGGACCTCAGATGCAGTGCTGCTCAGTTGGGTACATGCGTGGGGCCCCAGAAGTAACTGGAAAGGAATCTGCATTTGGGGCAGCAGCAGGAGACAGGCCTCTGCATGTTGAATATCCCCGAGGCAGTGTAGGATTCTAGGTAGACGATGGAGAAGACATCCAACACTTGTATGTCACAGGGTCTCAAGGTTCTTAAGTGCATCAGCTTCCTCATGGGGAGTGGGTCAGCAATCTCTTCGGAAACTCTGCCAACACTGGGAATGCAGGCAGGAACTGTGCACGGATGTACACAGGATGCATGAGTCACTGTGCAGCCTGAACCGGGCAGTGGCACTGATGATGCAGTGATGTTTGGAGGGGATTGCAGTTGCACCCCATTTGGTGCTCCCACTCCAGCTATTTGGTGTGCCAGCCAAGGGCTGAGAATGTTATGCTGGAGGATGGAGTACGTTCACCATCCTGGGCCTTGTTGGCTTCTGTGGCAGTAATGTGGAGCAGGGTGAAGTGACCCAACATGCCCCAACAGGGATGCGGGTGCAGCAGCATCCCATGGGCAGTTCCACAATGAGAGGGCCACGATTGCCCGTGTACCGCAATTGCAAACCTTCAAGCCTCCATCTCCTCCAAGGCAACAGGGGGGAGCATCCCCAGGCAGAGGGGGCCAAGAATGTGGAGGGCATGTCTTCGAATGGAGCACTGAATTGGCCACTGAGATGTCCTCTTGCTATTGTTCTCCATCGTATTCCTTTCTGAGCACTATCTAAATAGTGACCTTGAGGTCACACGTGCAAAACTCCTTTTATTGGTGGGGCGGACATGAAAAGAGTTATGAGGTGATGAAGGAGGTAAGGGTTCCTCACCGCTGATTGCAAAGCCAGCTGTTTGTTTATGATTAAGAGTTTATATGTTCAGGGTAAAAGCAAATCACTGCAGATGCCGGAATCTGAAAGAAAAACAGAAGATGCTGGATGATCTCAGCAGGTCTGACAGCGTCTGGGGGGGGGGAGCTGCGGAACAGTGGGGCTGGATAGAGGGCCAACAATAAATGGAGATTAACGTGGACAAAAAGACAAAGGGAATGTAAATGGTGGAGATAATGACTTAGAACGATGTGGAGAGGCCGGCGTTGAAGTGGGGTGGGCAGACGAAGACGTCTTACAGTGCCAGGTTTATTTGGAATCACACTGGTGATTGTGAACTCTCACCTCCACCTTCACCCATTTTTATTTCCATCAATTTATTTCAATTTTTCCCATCAATCCTTTTTTCACTCACCATTGACCCCCTGCCCCCCCCCCCCCCCCCCCCCCCCCCCCCAGCCCATCCCACCTGAGCCATCTGTTCCCGGTTCCTAGTTTTTCTTTGACACACTGCTTACCTTTGTTCTGCCATTAACCATAGAACCATAGAATCCCAACATAAAATCATCAAATTTACAGTGCAGAAGGAGGCTATTTGGCCCATCGAGTCTGCACTGGCCCCCTGGAAAGAGTGCCCCACACAGCTCCATCCTACTCCTGTGACCCAGTAAACCCACCTAACCTTTTGTTCACTAGGGGGCAATTTAGCATGGCCAATCCACCTAACCTGCACGTCTGTGGACTGTGGGAGGAAACCGGAGCAACCGGGGGAAACCCACGCACACACGGGGAGAAAGTGCACAGACAGCCCCCCCCCCCATGGCCAGAATTGAACCCGGGATCCTGGAGCTGTGAGGCAGCAGTGCTAACCACTGTGCCACCCTGCCACCCCACAGTGCTGAAGGAGGCCACTCAGTCTATTGAGTCTACATCAACCCACCAAAAGAGCACCCTAGCTAGACCCATACCCTTGCCCTATCCCCTTAACCATTAATGTGCCACTAGCAGCACCTTCTTCGTAATTTTCACCAACATTTACATTCCCTTTGTCTTTTTGTCCATGACATCTTCCTCAATCTCCACCTATCTCTGGCTCTCTTCCCAGGTCCACAGCTCCATCCCACAATAGTATAAATCTGATCCTATTTCCAATTCTCTCCAGCTTTGTCAAAGGGTCATTGGAATTCGGAAAGTTCGCTCCCTTCTGTCTCCAGAGATGGTGCCAGACCTACTGAGATTGTCCAGTATTTTCTGTTTTTGTCTATATGTTCAAGGTTGTGTCTTTATCGGATGTGTGAGCATAGGCAACTCCGAGTGAGTTCTATCCTGGCTCGTAGGGGCTCAGTTGAAAAGTCCCTGAATCACATGATCGCTGACAGTCACGGAATTCTGACGAGATCTTCATCTGCACTGTGCCCATCCATATCCATTTGCACCTCGGCCCTCTGAATCCTGTCCCTCAAACTCTGCCTCATCCATTTTCCTATTCTTTCACAGGATGTGAGTTTTCGCTGACTGGGCCAGCATTTATTGCCCTTCCTAATTGTCCTTGCGAAGTTGGTTGTCAGCTGCCTCCCTGAACCGTTGCAGTGCATGTAGCGTGGGAGCACCCACAGTGCAGTTAGGGAGGGAGTTCCGGGATTTGGTCCCAGTGACAGTGAAGGAACGGTGATATAATCCCAAGGCAGGATGGCGTGTGTCTTGGAGGAGAACTCCTCCCTCACCTCCTGTTCCACCTCTTCCACCAAAGAGCGAGATCCTTCTAAGGTCTCACCATTCTCAAGATCCACAGCTCTCAGGAGGACATGTTCCAGAGAGCACGGCAGATCACCACGACGACAGAGACCCTTGCAGGAGAGTCCTGCAGGGGACAGCTCGACATCGGGCATCAGAGTTGCATCTTCAGAAGCCCGAAGGCCTACTCAATGGTCCTGGTGGGCAGGTGCCAATGGTTGTATTGCTTCTGTCTCAGACACTCAGGAAGGGATGAGTAGCTATATCTTCAATCGCAGAAGGCACCAATTCGGCCCATCTTTTCCATGCCAGCCCGTGGATGCCCAAGTGCCCGTTCTAATAATCCCACTTTCCAGCACCTGTCCCCTGTTTCTAGAATTCTCCGCCAAGGGAAATGATTTTATTTTGTTCACCCTTTCTCTTCCCCTCATAATTTTGTTCACCTCAATTAATTCGCCCATTAGCCTTCTTTGTTCCAAGGAAAATAACCCCAACTTGCCCAATCTATCCTCGGAGCTACGCTTTTCTAACGCTGGCGACATTCTTGTGAACCTCCTCTGCACTCTCTCCAGAGCAATTACGTCCTTCCTGTAATGTGGCGACCAGAACTGCACACAATACTCCAGTTGCGGCCTCACCAGTGTTTTATACAATTCCAACATTATGGACAGGATCCGGGGGCGCCGCTCTGCGGGCGGGCCTGTTCGGTGGGGGCACTTCTTCCTTCCTCGCCGTCCCCTGTAGGGCTCCGCCACAGAATAATCCAGAGATAAGATACCACGGCGTCGGTTCCGCGCATGCGCAAGATCACGCTGACTATTTGCCGCACGCGTGAACTCGCGCCGCCCCTTCGGCGCCGTCTGGAGCAGCGCCAACCCCTCCGGCGTCCACCTAGCCCCGAGACAGGTGAGGATTCCTCACCTTGGGGGCCCATTGGCGCCGGAGTCGTTGGCGCCGGTTTTCCCGCCGGCGCGGGGACTTAGTCCCCGGAAAGGGGAATCCCGGTATATACTTTTATATTCTATACCTCTGCCAATGAAGGAGAGCATTCTATATATGGGGCTGGATTCTCCGATTCTGGGGCTATGTCCCCAGGACAGCGTGGGAATGGTGGCGTTTTACGGCAGAAAGACTGGCGAAAAACAGCCTCCGATTCCCCGTTTTGCTGGGGGCCAGCAGGAGGCAGCGTAGAGCACCCGGCTCTAGCTTCCGATACCCGGAGAATTGCCGGGTCCGTGGCCAGCGACGGCCTGCAGCCCTGCTTCATGGCGGAGGCCGCTCTCGGACCCGGTCCGCGAAATAGTCCCCTCCTTCGGCCGCCGCGTGCGCCCCAGACCGCCCCACCGCAGTGCCCCCCAGCCCTCAGTAAAGATCTCCTGCCTGCGGATCGGGCCTCCCCCGACTGTGACGGCGCAGGACTGAGTCCGCAGCCGCCATGCTGAGTTCCTGACCGGTGTGACCACACGCATCCCGCAGCGTCGGGAACTTGGCCGGTCGGGGACGGAGCATCGGGGAGCGGGCCTCAGGCAATGGCCTGAGGCTGTGGATACAGCACGCGGCGTACTCTGAGAGCACGCCACTTTTCTGAGGGAAGCGCATCGCGAAAGTGGTGCCGTTCCCGATTTTGCCGTCATCGGAGATTTTCCGCCCCCTCGCCGAACGCGATTTTGGCGTCGGGATTGGAGAATCCAGACCATTGTGTTCAGTTTAGTGAGATGATGTAGTTAATGGGTTGAGCAGTCAAGTGTTGAGGTTGAGTTGTAGTTTTAGACTGGAAGGGGAACGGAGAAAGTTCCTGAAGAAATACAGCCAGAGGTTCTGCATTATTCTGTCAGCGTGTCACTCAGGTCTGTTTCTTTTTAGCAGTCTCAAAATATCTCTCTCAAAGTGGAGTATTCAAAGCATCTCCGTACAGCGAGCATAGCTTACTTTACTTTATACAGCAAGATAGTTTTGTAGTTTGAATGCAAGTAAAGATGGCAGTTAAGGTTTAATACTGTGTTAGTAATTAAGCTTGTTTTAAAAACCATATCCCTGTTTTGTATGAAATCACCCTTGGAGTGCGGTATCATAAGACCATAAGACATAGGAGCAAGACTAGGCCACTCGGCCCATCCTGTCTGCTCTGCCATTCAATCATGGCTGATATTTTTCTCATCGCCATTCTCCTGCCTTATCCCCATAACCCCTGATCCCCTTATTAATCAAGATCCTATCTATCTCTGTCTTAAAGACACTCAGTGATTTGGTCTCCATAGCCTTCTGCGGCAAAGAGTTCCACAGATTCACCACCCTCTGGCTGAAGAAATTCCTCCTCATCTCTGTTTTAAAGGATTGTCCCTTTACCCTGAGATGTGTTCTCTGGTTTTAGTTTTTCCTACTAGTGTAGGAAACATCCTCTCCACATCCACTCTATCCAGGCCTCGCAGTATCCTGTAAGTTTCAGTAAGATCCCCGCTTCATTTTTGGCTGATCCTAAGCCTGCAGATGGTAGGATGTGTAAGGGCAGCCAGTAATGTGTTGGAACAGGCAAGTGTACCATAGAATCCCTACAATGCAGAAGGAGGTGATTCAGCCAATCGAGCCACCGACCTTCCAAAAGAGGACCTTCCTCTACCCAGGTTCACTCCCCCCTCCACCCCTCCCCCCTCCACCCCACTCTATCCCTGTAACCCTGCCAAACCTGCACATCGCTGGGCATTAAGGGAAATTTTGCATGGCCAATCCACCTAACCTGCCCATCTCTGGATTGTGGAAGGAAACCGGAGCACTCAGAGGAAATCACGTAGACACAGGGAGAACGTGGAAGCTCCACACAGACAGTGACACAAGTCCGGAATTGGGCTTGGGTCCCTGGCGCTGTGAGGCAGCAGTGCCAACCACTGTGCCACCATGCCGCCCCAACCAACAAAGGCATGAAGGAGGATTTCAGCAGCCGGTGAGCTGTGGCAGGGGTAGAGTTGGGTATTGTTACAGAGGTGGATATGGGTGGTCATAGCAATGTCGCGGACAAGTCATCAGTCGATCTTCTCAAAGTTAAATATAGCACCAAGCTTGTGAACAGTAAGACTCCGGCTTCAAACTGTTGTCAGGGTGAGTAACAGAGCTGGTGGCTAGTGAACAGAGGGAGCTGAAGATAATGGCCTCAGTTTTATCCGTGGGCAGGTAGGCACTGACAATGGGTAAACTGTGGAGCCCAAGTCTCCACCTTCAGGCAGCAGGACCCGATTGGCAGTTTGACCAGAGGCACCCAGCAGGTCCACCATACTTAATGCTCAGGGCATCTTGAAGCATCTCACAACCAATCAGAGGGCCGGGAGCTCTGAGGCCTGAGCAGTGCAACTAGGGAAGGTGGTAAATAGTGAGACAGGCAGCCTTTGAGAGCTAGACAATGTGACCATGGGAGTTTGGTCACTGATGATGACGATGTTGCCAATGTATACAGACATGCGTCACTCTCCAAATTGTAAACATTCATATTATGAGTCAGCTAGGGCGAAGTACGAAGTTTATTTATTTAGGTAAATAATTTTATGATGACATTTGAATTTATTGACACAGATGAGTCCAATGTTACACCCTTTGTCTGTATGGTCGACTTAGTGAATATAAAAGCCATGTTAAAAATGTGGATTATCAATTAACTGGAAAGGGAGAATTCTGCCCTGGATATTTTGAATTATGGTCAGCCAAGCAGGTTAAGTATCAATCATGAAATATGAAATGAAAATCACTTATTGTCACGAGTAGGCTTCAATGAAGTTACTGTGAAAAGCCCCTAGTTGCCACATTCCGGCACCTGTCCGGGAATCGAACCGTGCTGCTGGCCTGCTTGGTCTGCTTTAAAAGCCAGCGATTTAGCCTGGTGAGCTAAAGTGATCATTGTATCATTAGCTATGGGAAAGAACAAAGAACAATCCAGAGCAATAATGATTAACTGGAAGAAAGTAGGTGAGGATGGACCTGACCAGAATAAATTGGAGTCAAAAATTGGCAGGCAAAACCGTAACTGAACACAGGGCCGCCTTCAAAGAAGAGAAAGCTTGGGCACAGTCAAGGTAGATTCTCATGAAAGGGAAAGGTAGGGCAAACAAATCCAGGATTCTCCGGATCACAAAAGAGATAGTGAATAAGATGAAGCAGAAAAATGTGATTGCGACAGATGGTAGGTGGGTAGTGCAATTGAAAATCAAGCTGAATATAGACGACTCAGGCAGGAATTGAAAAAGCAAGTAAAAACAGCCAACAAAGAGTATGAGAAGAGACTGGCAGCTAACATGAAACAAAATCCAAAAGCCTTCTCAAGACACTTAAATAGCAAAAGAGCGCTATGAGGAGTGGGGATTTAACATGACATGGCTAAGTTATTAAAAAGAATTAGGACAAGAGATGCACTCTGCAAGTTAAGTTTGCAGTAATCAAAGACATCTTTGTAAAATTATAAACAATATAGGAATGAGCTCATAAATAATATCAGAGTTTCAAAGAATCATCTTGTACAAATAAATTACAAAATACCAATGGTAATACATGGGAAAGTCTCAAGTCAATACAGGTTCAACAACAAAGTTTTATTTCGAGCCCATATGACTCATCTATAGAGCTGTAGAAAGTTCAGTAGAAGGGGCAAATGGACTCAAAGGGTTACTCCCTTTCCCTCTCCCCAGATGTTGCCGGACCTGTTGAGATTTCTGGTAGCTGAGGTGGCTCGACGTTGGCTGGCGTTGGGAGTCTTCCGGTCCCGCCGATGTTAATGGACTTTTGCGTTGTTCGCCGTCCTTACTGCTGGGAAACCCACCGCAGGGTGTTGCCATCGCCAGGGCTGGTAGATCCGGCTGGCTGGGAGGGTTGTAAAGTTCAAGCCACAGTTTTTGACCACGCAAGAGAAATTGCTAATGGTTTCAATAGTTATTTTATAAGCAATGGACGTGCCAAAATCTCCAAAGTACTAACCAGTGCAAAAGATTTACAAGATTTTCTGACTGATTCTTGAACTTACTCTTTGGGTGTGATCCAACGACCGGGTCCTGCCAGAACCGAGGTGTAATATGGGACGGAACCCAGTCTCGCACAGCTAAGTGAGTTTAAGAACTCACTCAGCTGTACTCGCGCCAGAACTGATGGCCACCCGGCATCGATCGGCTTCGCTGAGCAGACCAAGGCCATGCTCCGTTCAGTATAGGTCCCCGCAAATGGGGACCGTGCGGTACCTTGGTGAGGGGGGTTTCCCAGGGGATTGGAGGCCCCCAAGTGGTCGGCCTCTGGGCAGGATGGCACCCTGGCACTGCTGGTGCCCTGTCCGTGTGAGGTGGTATGTGGGGGGTGCTCAATGACCCCCTGATAGGTGAATTGGGGCATTGGGGTTGGCCGGGGTTTGCTTTGGGAGGTTGGGAGATTGGGACACCATTTTTAAATGGCAGCCCGATCTCTTCCTGCAGTGAGGATCTTTGCCCGTCAGCGCTCCTCAACGGAGGAAATGATGCTCAGTACGGCCCCGAGGGGCTGTTCCCTGCTGGGGCAGTAAAATCAAATAGAGAGCTGTTAAATAGTGGGATTGACCCGGCTAATCCCACCCAGAATGACTCTTATTTTTGTAGTTGGATCACGCCAACTACCGAAAAACTGGCGTGAAAGGGGGACTTATTCCTGCCCTGCAGGGGGCTAGCAGGGACCCGGAGGGGAATGGCCACATGGGGCAGCACGGTAGCATGGTGGTTAGCATAAATGCTTCACAGCTCCAGGGTCCCAGCTGGGGTTCCCGGCTGGGTCACTGTCTGTGCGGAGTCTGCACGTCCTCCCCGTGTGTGCGTGGGTTTCCTCCAGGTGCTCCGGTTTCCTCCCACAGTCCAAAGATGTGCGGGTTAGGTGGATTGGCCATGCTAAATTGCCCGTAGTGTCCTTAAAAGTAAGGTCAAGGGGGGGGGGGGTTTGTTGGGTTATGGGTATAGGGTGGATACGTGGGGTTGAGTAGGGTGATCATTGCTCGGCACAACATCGAGGGCCGAAGGGCCTGTTCTGTGCTGTACTGTTCTATGTTCTCTTCCTGCCCTGCAGGGGGCTAGCAGGGACCCGGAGGGGAATGGCCACATATTCCTGCCCTGCAGGGGGCTAGCAGGGACCCGGAGGGGAATGGCCACATATTCCCACTCCTGCAGGGGGCTAGCAGGGACCCGGAGGGGAATGGCCACATATTCCCAGCCCTGCAGGGGGCTAGCAGGGACCCGGAGGGGAATGGCCACATATTCCCAGCCCTGCAGTGGGCTAGCAGGGACCCGGAGGGGAATGGCCACATATTCCCAGCCCTGCAGTGGGCTAGCAGGGACCCGGAGGAGAATGGCCACATATTCCCACTCCTGCAGTGGGCTAGCAGGGACCCGGAGGAGAATGGCCACATATTCCCACTCCTGCAGTGGGCTAGCAGGGACCCAGAGGGGAATGGCCACATATTCCCAGCCCTGCAGTGGGCTAGCAGGGACCCGGAGTAGATCTCGCAGCTTTTGCTGCAGATACGGGCCCCCGCACTTCCGGGTCAGAAGCCACTCATGTGCACGGCGGGGGTCTCCAGCGCCTGGGCCGTGCTCCATGGTGGACGCAGGCCACAGAGCTGGACCTCCCAAATAGTGCCCCCCGATTGGCCGTGCGTCCGACCCGGACCACTCGCCCAAAAATAGCTCGGTCCTGTATGAGGCACCCCCCCATCCCGCCCTCCGATCGGCCTGCCCCCGACTATGGCGGTCGCAGACTGAGTCTGCAGCCTTCACGCTAGTATCCCGACTGGCAGGACCATGTTAGATTCACGCAGACGGTTCTTCGGCCGGTCATGGGCGGAGAATGGCGGGGCGGGCCTTCAGCAACGGCCCCAGGTAGGGGATACCCAGCGCGGCGTTCAGGGCCCGGAGAATCAGGAACCCGGCGCCGGTCCCGATTCCATGCACAAAAATAGATTCTCCGCCTGGCGCCGTCCGCGATTTCAGCGTCGGGGTGTGAAGAATCCAGCCCATTGTTTTTAACTCCTACTGACTGAGGTGAAGTCGTGCAAATTGTTAAAAGAAAGTTATTCCGTTGATCACGATGAAGGAAACAATAATTATTGAAAAAAGGTTCTCTTAAACATTGTCAATCCCCTTAATCATATATGCAATCTCCTATTGCAAGCCAACATTGTCCCATTATCTCCGCAAACATCAACAGTTACACCAATTCAGAAAAATGGCCACATGCCCGTATTCAGCGATCATTGTCTAATTTTCATATCATTGACATTTTCAAAAATATTAGAATACATTGTTTTAAATAGACAATATTCCTTTTTGTCATGTTACAGTCTGTTGAACTTAAATCAGTCGGGCTTCAGACAGCATCACTGCTTTGCATTAGCATTCACTGACACGTTCGAGAGGATATCAAAGCTCCTTAACACAGAAAGGAGCCAGGTACGATTCTGGGAGGTTAATTGACCAAAAGCTTGGGCAAAGGGACATACAGGTTTTAATGAGCGTCTTAAAGGTGGAAGATGGGAGGCAGAGAGATGCAGGGGGGGAGCTTGAGGACTAGGCACCTGGAGATTGGTGCAGTGATTAAAACTGGACCTGTTAAAGAGGCCAGAATTAGAGGAATGCAGATATTTCTAAGGGTCGCAGGGCTGGAGCAGATTACAAAGTAGGGAAGGGCAGGGCCAAGGAGGGATTTGAAAATGGGGATGAGGATTTTACAATCAAAGGACTGCTCGCCATGAATCAATGGTGAACAGATGGATGGATGAGCATTTCAGCAGGAGAAGACCTTTTATAAAATTCTGTGATGGGACGAAGGTGTTGCTGGCCCGTCTGCTGGTTGGGTTCAGGATGAGGGAGGGTGGGGAAAGTATCAGGGGAGGGGTTTAAAACATGAGTAAGCAGCTCCCTGCCAGGAATTGTGAGGGAGGCTGAGGGGCGCTGTGTCAGCCCCCAACCAGTGGTAGACGATTTCGGGAGGCTTTCATGTTGCAAATGGATGTCATTGTGTCCCTGGAGAGGCATAGTTACACTGAACCCCAGACATTTGCAAATATAGAACATAGAACATAGAACGAAACAGCGCAGTACAGGCCCTTCGGCCCACGATGTTGCACCGACATAGTTTTTAAAAAAAATTTATTGTCCCAAGTAGGCTCACGTTAACACTGCAATGAAGTTACTGTGAAAAGCCCCTAGTCGCCACATTCTGGCGCCTGTTTGGGTACACTGAGGGAGAATTCAGAATGTCCAATTCACCTAACAAGCACATCTTTCGGGACTTGTGGGAAGAAACCAGAGCACCCGGAGGATTGGATTAGATTGAATTGGATTTGTTTATTGTCACGTGTACCGAGGTGATGGAACCATCAATTCACCAGACACATGTTTCCGATGTGAATCTAGGCTTTAATCGACTTACTTCAGAGCCAGCCTGTCACCTGTCGATGAACTCGTAGTGACCCAGGCTGACTCTGGACACGGGTACTTATACAGCTGCACTAGGGGGAGGAGTCATGGGCGGAACCAAGGGTGGAGCCCAGTACAAGTTCCTAGGTGCTCCCAGCGCTACTCCCCCTAGTGGTAGGACAGCGCTACTGCGCTTACAACAACAGTGTGAATTAACGTATATTAACATATATTACATTCACCACATTCACCCCTTCAAAAAATCAAGTCCGGCGGGGGTGATGGTCTAGTCTATAAAGTCAGTCTGTCCGGCGGTCGAATTGTCTGCTGAGATCTGTGGAGCACCAGGGTTGCAGCCTCTTGCGGTGGCTGGATGGGTGTGGTGTGATGGGGTACGATGGGAGACTCCAGAGAGGGTTGTATCCGAGCTTCATACTCCACTGGTTCGACCAGGGACTGGGGGCGCTGGGGGCTTGCCGGCGCGAGGGCACGGAACTGGTGGAGCGAGCTCGTGGGCTCGGGAGCACAAGGGGGCGGCAGCATGGGGTGTAGGGTGAGAGATTCTTCTGTGGGGGTGGGGGGGGGGGGCGCTGGATCCGGCGGGTGCCAGATCCCGGAGGGATACTGTGTCCTGACGGCCGTCAGGGAACTCGACGAATGCGTACTGGGGGTTGGAGTGGAGCAGGCGCACCTTCTCAATAAGGGGGTCGGTTTTGTGCCCCCTGACGTGTTTCCTCAGGAGTACGGGGCTCGGCGTCCTCAGCCATGCCGGAAGTGAGACCCCCGTGGTAGTGCCCCTGGAAAAAATGAAGACCCTCTCGTGAGGGGTCTGGTTGGTCGCCATACACAAAAGGGACCTAATAGCGTGGAGCGCGTCTGGGAGGACTTCCTGCCACTGGGAGACTTGGAGCTTTCTAGACCGGAGGGGCAGTAGGAGGCCTTCCAGACCGTCGCGTTCTCCCTTTCCACCTGCCCGTTCTCCCTGGGGTTGTAGCTGGTAGTCCTGCTCGAGGCAATGCCCTTTTCGAGCAGGTACTGACGCAGCTCGTCGCTCATGAAGGACGAACCCCGGTCGCTGTGTACGTAGCTGGGGAAACCAAACAGGGTGAAGATGCTATGCAGGGCCCTAAAGACTGTGTGGGAGGTCATGTCGGGGCACGGGATAGCGAATGGAAAACGGGAGACCTCGTCTAAACGTTTAAGAAGTAAACGTTCTTGTTAGTTGAGGGGCGTGGCCCTTTGAAATCAATCGCGAGGCGTTCAAAGGGCCTAGAAGCCTTGACCAGGTGGGCCCTGTCTAGTCTATAGAAGTGCGGTTTGCACTCCGCACAGATCGGGCAGTCCCTGGTGACCGCTTTTACCTCCTCGTTGGAGAAAGGCAGGTTTTGGGCCCTAATGTAGTGGGCGAGCCGGGTGACACCTGGGTGGCAGAGGTCATTGTGGATGACTTTCAGTCGGTCAATCTGCGCGCTGGCGCATGTCCCGCGGGATAGGGCATCCGGAGGCTCGTTGAGCTTCCCGGGTCGATATTTGATATCGTAATTGTAGGTGGAGACTTCGATCCTCCACCTCAGAATTTTATCGTTTTTTATTTTGCCCCTTTGCGAGTTGTCGAACATGAAGGCAACCGATCTTTGGTCGGTGATGAGGGTGAACCTCCTACCTGCGAGGTAGTGCCTCCAGTGACGGATAGCCTCCACAATGGCTTGTGCTTCTTTCTCGACTGAGGAGTGTCGGAGTTCTGAAGCGGAGAGGGTACGGGAGAAAAATGCGACTGGTCTCCCTGCCTGATTTAAAATGGCTGCTAGAGCTACCTCTGAGGCGTCGCTCTCTACCTGAAATGGGGTAGATTCATCCACCGCCCGCATGGCTGCTTTGGCGATATCGGTTGGCCATGTTAAATTGCCCGTAGTGTCCTAATAAAAGTAAGGTTAAGGGGGGGGTTGTTGGGTTACGGGTATAGGGTGGATACGTGGGTTTCAGTAGGGTGATCATGGCTCGGCACAACATTGAGGGCCGAAGGGCCTGTTCTGTGCTGTACTGTTCTATGTTCTATGTTTGATGCCGTCGAAGGCCTGGCGTGCCTCAGCTGACAGGGGAAATCGTGTGGCCTCAAAGAGTGGGCGGGCTTTGTCCGCATATTGAGGGACCCACTGGGCGTAGTAGGAAAAGAAGCCCAAGCACCGTTTGAGGGCCTTGGGACAATGGGGGGGATGGAGTTCTAAGGTCCGGGTCGGGGCCCAGGACTCCGTTTTCCATGACATAGCCGAGGATGGCTAGTCTGGTTGTGCGGAAAACGCATTTCTCCTTGTTGTACGTGAGATTCAGTTTCTGTGCCGTCTGGAGAAAATGGTGGAGGTTGGCGTCGTGGTCCTGCTGGTCATAGCCGCAGATGGTAACATTGTCCAGATACGGAATCGTGGCCCGCAGCCCGTACTGGTCCACCATTCGGTCCATTGCTCGTTGGAACACCGAGACCCCATTAGTGACGCTGAAAGGGACCCGGAGGAAATGGAAGAGGCGGCCATCGGCCTCGAATGCCGTGTAGTGGCGGTCCTCCGGGCGGTTTGGGAGCTGCTGGTATGCAGACTTCAGATCCACCGTGGAAAAGAGCATGTACTGGGCGATCTGGTTTACCATGTCTACAATCCTGGGGAGGGGAGTCGCGTCTAGGAGCGTAAATCTATTTATGGTCTGACTATAGTCGACCACCATGCGGAATTTTCCCCAGGTCTTAACGACCACCACCTGAGCTTTCCAGGGACTATTGCTGGCCTCTATAACCCCCTCACTGAGTAGCCTTCGGACCTCTGCTCTGACAAATACCCTATCCTGCAGGCTATACCGCCTGCTCCGAGTGGCTATGGGATTACAGTCCTTAGTGAGATTGGCAAAGAGAGGGGGGGGGGGGGGGGGGGGGGGGGGGGGGGGGGGGGGGGGGGAATTTGCAGCGTAGCGAGGCTGCAGATCGTGAGTGGGGGCAGGAGCACTCCGAAGCTGAGGGTGAGGCTCTTGAGGTTGCATTGAAAGTCCAGGCCTAATAAGAGTGGCGCGCAGAGTTCGGGAAAAACATAGAGTTTGAACTTCGAGTAACTAGCGCCTTGGATTGTGAGTGTCGCGGCGGTGCGCCCTTGGATCTGGACCGAGTGGGAGCCTGAAGCGAGCGCGATAGTTTGCTGTTTGGGGAAAACGGGGAGCGAACAGCGTCTTACCAGGTCTGGACGTATGAAGCTCGCCGTGCTCCCGGAGTTGAAGAGGCATGGTGTTTTGTACCCGTTGATCTGGACCTCTGCCATCGAGTTTCGTAGATTCTTTGGTCGTGATTGGTCCAGGGTGACCGCGCTGAGTTGCGGGTAGTCGGCGGCTCGATCAGCTGTGCTGGAGTGGCCCCGTGGTGACTGCCCTCTGAGTTCATAGTTTAGTTCGAATTCCTCTGCTGAGTTGGCCGAGCGCGGAGATGCCGATCGGGCACGTGGATCGCATGTGGCGGGCGGCGAGGAAGATGGCATCCAAGATGGCGGCCCCCATGAGTCGCACGTGGCGGGCGGCGAGGAAGATGGCGTCGCAGATGGCGGCCCCCATGAGTTGCACGTGGCCGGCCGCGTGGTGGAGGTTTTCCAAGATGGCGGCCCCCATGAATCGCACGTGGCTGGAGGGGGCGGGGTCGGGACATAGGCCGCAGCATTTCGGGCCCCGCGGGCCTGCGGGTGAGGGGAGCGGTTACTGCGAGTCGCTGGGGAGTTGGAAGCTGGGGCCCTTTTTGCGAGGCACACTCTTGCGTAATGCCCTATTCGCCCGCAGCTGGTTCTGGCCGCAGAAATGGCAGGCTGGAACAGCATAGTGGCTGGCAAGGGCAGCATAGTGGCTGGCTGGGGCAGCATGGTGGCTGGCTGGCTGGAGCAGCATAGTGGCTGGGCGGCCGCGTAGCACAGGCCTGGGGGAGTCGCTGGTCGGTGGCCCATGATTGGGTCGCGGGGTCCGCGGGGAACGAGTTAAGGCTGCGGAAGGACACCTCCATCGTGGTCGCAGCTTCCACAGTCGTTTCTAAGTCCTGGGCCCCCTTTTACAGCAGTCGTTGGCGCACATAGTTAGACCTGAGGCCCGCTACAAAAACACCGCCAATTCCCTGTGTTCAGCCGCGGTAACCGCTTGGTAATTACAGTCATTGGACAAATTGTTAAGTTCTCTTAGGAATTCGGCGAGTGATTCCGTCGGCCGCTGACGGTGAGTCGTAAACACATGGCGAGCGTAAACTTCATTAATGGGCCTTACATACATTTTTTCGAGAACTGCTAGCGCCGCAGTATATGAACTGGCCGAGTTTAGTTGCGTTGAGATTCTATGGCTCATCCTCGCATGCAGTAGACTCAGCCTCTGATCCTCTGTAATTTCGGCTGTGCTTGCTTCTGCCAGGTAGGCCTTGAAGCACCGGATCCAGTGGGAGAAGATTTCTTTAGCCTCTACATCCTGCGGGTTGAGCTTCAGGCGTCCAGGCTTGAGGGCCGATTCCATAATCGATCTTTACTGTTCTTAAGTCGATTAACTTGATGGAACCATCAATTCACCAGACACGTGTTTCCGATGTGAATCTAGGCTTTAATCGACTTACTTCAGAGCCAGCCTGTTACCTGTCGAGGAACTCGTAGTGACCCAGGATGACTCTGGACACGGGTACTTATACAGCTGCACCAGGGGGAGGAGTTGTGGGCGGAGCCCAGTACAAGTTCCTAGGTGCTCCCAGCGCTACTCCCCCTAGTGGTAGGACAGCGCTACTGCGCTTACAACAACAGTGTGAATTAACGTATATTAACATATATTACATTCACCACACGAGGTACAGTGAAAAGTATTTTCTGCGAGCAGCTCAACAGATCATTAATGAAAAGAAAAGGAAATAAAATAAAATACATAATAGGGCAAGTGGATCTGTTGGGGTGAGCTCGCAGAGAGTCGCCTTGCTCCGGCGCCATCTTGTGCAGATCCCAGGCAGACACGAGGAGAACGTGCAGACTCCGCACAGACAGTGACCCAAGTCGGGAATCGAATCTGGGACCCTGGAGCTGTGAAGCGACGGTGCTAATCACTGTGTTACCGTGTCGCCCACAGTTAGTGAGCTGCCTGCATAGTCCAGCAGATGGGCAATGGCGCCTTTGGTTCCCACTCTTGCTTTGGCCTCCCTGCTGGCTGTGCATCAATGGAGCCAATGCCTCTCTTCTTACAGGTCTCTCCCTGGGACACTGTTTGCGCTCTCCAGGCCCCTCTCCTCCTCTTTATAGCAGATCCCACCAGCAGAATGGTTCTCCGCATTGGAGCAGATGCAGAAGACATGCAAATAAGGGATGGCTGTGCTCGAATCTGCAGGAAAACCCTGCAGGGAAGTCCTGAAATGTTGGAAGTTACACTTCTCATGCTAAACATTAACCAGGAAACTCAAGCAAAACTCTATAGCAGGGGTGGGCAAACTTTTCCGTGCAAGGGCCACATTCAGAAATTCACAATTCACAAAGGGCCGCATAGTATATTAAGTAAAATAATTACTTCACCCGGTTATGATTCTGGGCGCCTCATATAGAACATAGAACAGCACAGAACAGGCCCTTCGGCCCTCGACGTTGTGCCGAGCAATGATCACCCTACTCAAGTCAACGTATCCACCCTATACCAGTAAGTTACCCAACAGCCCCCCCCCCATTAACCTTAAAAAAAAAAATTTTTTTTTTAAATTAAAAAAATTTTTTTTTTTTTTTTTAATCACTTGGTGGGCCGCAGAAATACCTTTGGCGGGCCGCATGCGGCCCGCGGGCCGTAGTTTGCCCACCCCTGCTCTATAGCCATACAACTACAAAC
This sequence comes from Scyliorhinus canicula, assembly GCF_902713615.1. Lineage (NCBI taxonomy): Eukaryota > Metazoa > Chordata > Chondrichthyes > Carcharhiniformes > Scyliorhinidae > Scyliorhinus > Scyliorhinus canicula. Next base: position 17,949,085 of record NC_052152.1, on the reverse strand, counting down.
CGTCCAACACAGAGATACAACTACTCCTTTAGCCCGCCCCTGGATGAGGAAATGAAAAACAAATATGATGAGTGTGCACCCGTTTTACCTTTGTGATGTGCTAGAAATCGCTCAGGCAGCATGAATTGCTGTCGATTGCTCTTTTAATGACCTTTAATTAGCCCTTTAATTGTCAGGGGATACCCATTCGATTCGCGCACATGCCTGCTGTCCTCAAAATCGCGTACATGCATGATGAAGCACTCCCGACGTCTTCTCACATGATCTAACGCACTGGCCGCCCCTCCCATGTGTTGGAACACACATTAGGAAGGGATTTCTATGATTTTGCCCCAGCCACAATGGAGGAAGGCGACATATTTCCAAGTCAGGTAGTTGTGCGGCTGAGCGGAAAACCTGAAGGTGGTGCAGCTCCAGGCATCTGCTGCCTTTGTCCTTCTAGTTAGAAGAGGTCGCAGATTTGGGAGATGCTGTCAAAAGGGCCTTGGTGAGTGCAGAGCATCTTGTAGATGGTACACATTGCTATCACAGTGCATTGGTGGTGGAGGGAGTGAATGCTGGAGGTGGTGGATGGGGCATCAATTAAATAGGCAGCTTCCAGGCAATCGGAGCACATTTCAGCACACTTCTGACTTGTGCTTTGTAGATAGTGGACAGGTTTTGGGGAGTAGGAGGGGAGTTACTTTGCTGCAGAATGCCCAGCTTCTGACCTGCTTTTTTAGCCGCAGTATTTATATGGCTGGCCCTATTCAGTTTCTGGTTCATGGAAATGCCCAGGATGTTAATAGTGGGAGATTCAGCAAGGATGTTGCCATTGAATGTCAAGGGGTGATCATGGTGAGATCCTTTCTCGTCAGAGATGGTTACTTGTTTCACAGACAGGAGAGAGACAAGCAAGCTATGGAAGCTAAAGAAATTCGGCATGTCTGCATCGACTCTCACAAATTTTCACCGATGTGCGATAGAGAGCATCCTATCCGGCTGCATCACAGCCTGGTATGGCAACTGTTTGGCTCAAGATCGCGTGAAGCTGCAGAGTGTGGTGAACCCAGCCCAACGCATCACTCAAGCTTGCCACCCTCCCATTGATTCTGTCTACACCTCCCACTGCCTCAGGAAGGCAGACAGCATTGTCAGAGACCCCTCCCACCCAGACATTTCCTTCTTTCAGACCCTTCCATCAGGCAGAAGGTACAGAAGTCTGAAGACACGCACATTCAGACATAGGAACAGCTTCTTCCCGACGGTGCTATGTCTTTTCGTCCGACGTAATTTCGTCCAACGACACTTCGTCCACGTCTTTTGGTCCAACGTCTTTTTGTCCGCCCGTCTTTTGGTCCAACGTCACTTCGTCCAATTATCCAATTACAAATAGTTTAATTTAGTTTTTCAATGTTACTGCTCAAGGATCCTCTCCACCTATTTCGCCTCTTGAGGTGGAGTTCTGCATTTGTGCTGCTTGATCTTCAGACATTATTAAGATAAGCTGCAGGATATTCACCCATGTATGCTCCAGCGTGATGAGAGCCATTGTATCTGATGGAATATTTGATCATTTCAGACCTGTAATGTCAGAACCCACTGCCAACCAGAGGTTTTAATCACTCGACGAAAATCGAGTTTAAACCTGCTTCTTTCAGAACTGCACTCATTGTCTAAATCCAATTAGACTCCCACTTATATCTGTGTCTGTCGGAATTGTAGAATATCAAATCATCTTGTCCTCTCCCCATTATTCTCTCTCGGGTACAGTTCTGGAAATCTAACTTTTAAGGAATTTCGGGAATTTACAATTTACATCAATTTTAAGTAATTTCGGGATGTTCTACAATATATCCGAAGAGCTTTAAACCTGAAAAAGACTAGGCATCAGATAAACAAAGAATGGAGACATTTCGAGAATGTGGGGCATACATTGCAGGTATTATTAACTTTTAGGGAATTTCGGGAATTTACAATTTACATCAATTTTAAGTAATTTCGGGAATTTTAAGTAATTAGTAAACTTTTAGATTTTTTAACTGCATGTTTAGATTTTTTAACTTTTTAACTGCATTTTTCAACTTGCATTTTACTTGCATTTTATCAATTACTTGCATTTTAGCAATTAAATTCACTTGCTGTATTGTACTTGCATTTTATCAATTAAATGGTTTTATACGGAGTTAATTTGTAATTGGATAATTGGACGAAGTGACGTTGGACCAAAAGACGGGCGGACAAAAAGACGTTGGACCAAAAGACATTGGACCAAAAGACGTGGACGAAGTGTCGTTGGACGAAGTGACGTCGGACGAAAAGACGCGACACGCTTCCCGACAGCTGCAAGACTCCTCAACGACTCCCCCTCGGATTGATCTGTTCCCTGTAAGAACACTATTCACGACGCCCTACGCTGTTCTTGCTCATGTATTTGCTTTGTTTGGCCCCTTGTTCCGCACTGTAACCAATCACTATTTGTCGAAGTACTTTGTTGATTATTCTTTTTGTCTACTATGTACATACTGTGTACGTTCCCTTGGCCGCAGAAATATACTTTTCACTGTACTTCAGTACATGTGACAATAAATCAATCAATAAAAAGCAATGCTTATTTCCTTAAGGCACTGGATACTGCAAAGGGCCCTGAAAATATTCCAGAAATAATACTGAAGACTTGTGTGCCAAAAGCTGCTAAGCCACTAGCCATGCAGTTCCAGTACAGCTGCAACAATGGAGTCGGCCCAACAATGTGAAACTTTACCATGGTGTGTCATGTACACAACAAGGTGAATAAATCTAAACTGGCCAATTACTGCCCCATTAGTCTCCTGTCGATTATCAGTCAACCGGTGGAAATGGTCATCAACAGTGCGACCAAGCGGCACTTGCTCAGATGGTTGTTGTTGTTGGAGGTCAATTACCTCACTTCCAGAACATCAATGCAGGAGTTTCGCAGGGATCAGTGGTGAGTAATATTAGTTCCACACAAGTGCAAGATGTTATGTTTCCTATGACATGAAAATAAATCCAACATTATATATTCAACATTGTTCTTATTGCTAATTTCTAAATTGGCTAAACGTCGATGCTACCACCAAGAAAGCACAACAGCGCCTACACTTACTCAGGAAACTAAGGAAATTCGACATGTCCACACTGACTCTTACCAACATTTACAGATGCACCACAGAAAGCATCCTATCTGGCTGCATCACAGCCTGGGCCGGGATTCTCCCCTAAGCGGCGGGGTGGGGGGTCCCGGCATGTTGGAATGGTGTGAATCACTCTGGCGTCACCAGAGTCTCCGCACCTTTAAGGGCCAAGCCCTCACATTGAGGGGCTAGGCCCACGCTGGAGTGGTCCCGGCTCCGCCGGCTGGCGTGAACAGCCTTTGGCGCCACGCCAGCTAGGGCCGAAAGGACTTCGCCAGCCGGCGTAAGTCCACGCATGCGCCGGAGCATCAGCAGCTGCTGATGTCATCCCGGCACATACGCAGGGGAGGGGGTCTATTCCGCCTCCGCCATGGCAAAGGTGGAAGAAAAAGAGTGCCCCCACGGCACAGGCCCACCCGTCGATCGGTGGGCCCCGATAGCGGGCCAGGCCACCTTGGTGGCACCCCCTGGGGTCAGACCCCCCGGGGTCAGATGTGTACCTTGCGTTACCCTATTATGTATTTTATTTTATTTCCTTTTCTTTTCTTGTACTGAATGATCTGTTGAGCTGCTAAAAGAAAAATACTTTTCACTGTACCTCGGTACACGTGACAATAAGCAAATCCAATCCAATATTATGCTGAACCAAAAACAATGGCTGCCACAAGTCACATGACCTCAGGATTAGCCCTTTGTTCTGGAAGTTATCGCCAGAGATACAAAAAAAAACTCTTCACCAGCCTGGAGAATCTCACACTTTATTGTACAGATCCCTTGTAACAATGAAAGAAGAGGAAGTACAGGTAAACTGGGTCCACAACCTGAACGATCACAAAAATAAGATATGACCTGATTATACTGGAAGATTATTATTTAGCTGCAAAGACCATTAATATGATAGGATCCAAGCCTCTGGTCTATTTGGACAGTTTTAACATTATTGGCTGGATTCTCCCTCCCATGAAGCGCTCCCCAATGGGATGGGAAATTGGGTGTCGGGGGAAGATCAGTGCCGATCTGAATGCGATGCTCTGACTCCACAGTGGTGCCGGGATCGAGGTTCATGTCCGCATGTCATCTGGAGGATGTAAATGAATACAAATGGCTCTTAATGACCCATTTGCATCTACTAAGTGGGCACGGCATCAGCGTCTTTGGCCCTCCGTGATTCTCCAGTCCCCTGGGTCAGGAATCATGTGGGTGCGGATCACTTCTGGCGTCTACCAGCGTGGCCCTGATGTGGTGGACCTTGCGGTGGGCCAAAGGGGTAACTCCTGAGGTGAGCTGCCCCCAAAGCCTATCCGAGGGCCACCCTCTCCCCCACAATGCACTACCTGCCCACCCTTCCTCTACCAGATCCCAACCCCCTCCCCCCCGCCCCCCCACCTCAGGAACCCCCTCAGGGTGGAGGTGGTGGTGTAGTGGTATTGTCACTAAACTAGTTAGCCAGACACACAGGGTAATGCTCTGGGGACCCAGCTTTGAATCCCACCATGGCAAATGGTGAAATTTGAATTCAATAAATATCTGGGATCAAAAGTCTAATGATGACTATGAAACCTTTGGCAATTGTCGTAAAAACCTATCTGGTTCATAATGTCCTTCAGGGAAGAAATCTGTCATCCTTACCCAGTCTGGCCTACAAGTGATCCCTGATTGATACAGCGATGTTGTTGACTCACTCTGAAATGGCATAGCAAGCCATTCAGTTCAAGGGCAGTTAGGGATAGGTAACAGCCAGCAACACCCACATCCCAAAAAGAATAAACTTCCCCCTCCTCCCCAGGGACCCCTATCATCGGGAAACTACCCCAGGGACACCTGCAATAGGAAGACCCCTCAGAGCTAAGTGCATTCCAAGCCATAAGTGCAGTCCACTCACTCGAGTGTGTGATTGCAATGCACTTACCTCTCTTTGATGTGGTCAATGTTTGTAAACATTCGAGTTTCACCACTCAGAGTCAAGGATCCATGAAGGGAGATGAATAAATCAAGGCAGCAACTGGTTTTTGGGAGCTGTTAATCGCAGCCAATTACTAGAAAGTTGTGAATGGCTTGCAGCTAATGGATATGAAGGGTCTAGATGCAGGTCACAGCTTTTCTCCTTGGAGGAATGGTCATGTGGAGCTTTCGGGTCAGTGTTATAGCTGTCGTCTTTTTCACTGACCCTGTCTAGACTGCGCTCGGGATTCTGGGGTTGGTAGGCTCTGTGTGGTGGGTTAGACAGGGGGTCCCTGTGAAGATCCCTTCAGTTAGGGGGTACCTGTGGGTGGGGGAGGAGGGGGTGCGGTGTCCCTCTAGTCAGGGATTCTTTGTGGGGGTCCCTTTAATTAGTGGGTCCCTGGGTGTATCTCCCTATTACAGGTGTGCTGGGGGGGTCTCTCTATTGCAGGTGTCCTGGGGGTTTCACTCTTACAGGGGTTCCTGGGGGTGTCTCCCTATTACAGTTGTCCCGGTACGGGGCCTTGTTGGGGGTTGGGAGGGGTTTACAGTGAACCCCGATACTTGGTGGAGGGGGGGCACCAGGAATTCCGGGGTTGGGGTTTGATTTGCGATGCCGGGGGGATGATGTTTGAGGCTGATTCGCAGTGGGGAAGGAGTGTTGGGGCCGATTTGTGTTGGGGGGAGGTGTTTGCGGCTGATTTGCAGGGGGAGAGGTGGTATTGGGGCTGATTTGCGGTGGTGGGGGGGGGGGGTTGGGGGTTGAATTCTGGGGGGGGGGGGGTTTTGTGGCTGATTTCTGGGTGGGGGGGTGTTGGAACCAACAATTCTACGGACACGTGCTTGTAGGATTAGAATAGCGGTTTTAATATACTCACAACAGAGCCAGCCTATTAGCCATTGAACTTTCGGTGAACTGGCCGGCTGACCATGTGGCACTGATCTTTATACAGCAGCTCCAGGGGGAGGAGTCCTGGGCGGAACCAAGGGAGAAGCCCAGTACAATTCTCGAGCATTCCCAGAGCTACTCCCCCTGGTGGTTAGGTAGTGCAATTGCACTTACAATATAGACACATGTATATACAGATTATAATCCGGTGTGAATCACATTCACCACAGGTGTTGGGGCTGATTTGCAGTGGGGGGGGGGGCGGGGTTGAGGGCTGATTTCCGGGGGGATGGGGGGGGGGGGGGCAGGGGGGGGGGTTGAGATTGATTGGCAATGGGTGTTGGGGGATGATTCCTGTGGTGGGGGAGGGGGGGGGGGTTAGGGGCTGATGCCCGGGGCGGGGAGGTTGGGGGCTGTACGGTGCAGGAGGGTGTGGCCGGCCGCGGGACTTCTCTATCGGGCCGCCCACTCCAAATGGTGGCCCGAGAGCGTGATTCCCTCAGGAATACCTCGCATTCCTCAGTGTGCGGAATTGCATCCTGATTTGCGTTCCCAGGTGGTTGCAATTCTCCTCCGGCGGAAGAATATAGATCGGGATTCTCTGTTTCGCCAGCCGGGTTTTCCTGGGTCGCGTGCCATCGTCGACATTCTCCATTCCCACCAATGGGATTTCCCATTGTGGCCACCCCATCCTGCCGGGAAACTCATGGGCGTGGATGCGCTGCCGGCGCAATGGAGAATCCTGCCGGTACAGAATCCCGCCTGATGGGCCGAGTTCCAGATGGCGCGGGCCACGTGTGGTTTGCACAGTCATCAGCCTGGCATGGCGTCTGCGGAGAGAGAGAGAGAGAGCGTGCGGAGAGTGCCTCGCATCGCCATACTCCGCCGACAGCCTTGCCGTTGGCCGGGAAGCTTTCTGCCAAGGCTGGGGGGGGAATAGTGGGGGCAGGAGGTGGGCTGTGGGGTCGGGGCAGACGGGTATGTAGTCCAGCACAACCGGCACCATCTTCTCGGGTGCGATCGGTGCGTGTGTGGGGGGGTGTAAGCGTATGCGAGGCTGCAGCTTGTCAGCCCTGCGCCTGTTCAGCACAGACCCGGCGATTCTCCCACCATTTCTCACGCATTCCGCGGGTGTTTTATCGTGGCGTCAGTGCTAGCCCCTCACCGGTACCAGAATCGATGCGGGCATGGTGGCGATTTTTCAATCATGGGACACCATGGATCCATGTTGGCACCAGCACTTGCACGCAGGAACCACTATTGGCTGGATTCTCCCATTCTGCAGCGATGCCCGCAGGATCCGTCTGGTCTTACAACCAAAACGTCGGTGCTGCCCCCGCACCGCTGAGGGGCTAACAGCCGCGTCACGTCGAGCTCCCGGCTTTACCTGCTGATACAGAAATCCCTACAGGGGCCCGGCGCGGAGGAAAGATCGGGCCGGCTGGGTCCGTGGTCACGCATGCGCACAGTGGCAGCTGCGCCGTACAACATGGCGCCGACCGTGCGCGGACCTGCCCTGCCAGAAACTATCCTCCTTGGGTGAGCAGGGTAAGTGCCCTGGCCCTCCCCCTGGAACGCAGACACCTTGGCACTGCCAGGCTGCCTCCTTGGCAATGCCTCTCTGGCACTGCCAAGGTGTCTGGATGGGACTGCCAAGCTGGCAAATGCACTGCCTGGGTGCAAGTGCAAGGCTACCCTGGTGCCAGGGTGGCACTGCCAAAGGTCAGCAGGCAAGGGGGAACCATGCCCATGAAATGAGGGTGGAGGGGGGGGGTTTGAAGGGTGGGCGATGGCAAGGCAGGTAAGCAGGGGTCTCCGGGAGGTTGGGTGGGTGAGGGGTGGGTGTCCTGTTAGGGAGGGGGTGCTGTTATAGGGACCTGAAGAGCGCCGACCCCTAGGGACCCCAGAGCAGAGTGTCCTCACTTGGGAGGTGTGGGTTCATGTGTGTGTGGGGGGGTGACATTGCCCATGGGTGGGGGTACAAGCTCACTTAGAGATCGGGGCACCCTTTCAAAATGCCGGCCCGATCTCTGCGTTCAGCTCCCCAATACTAAAAAAATTCCGTGTGGGCTAAACTGGTGAGAAGTGAGATTGTGTCATTGAATAGCGGTGGGGAACATGGCAGCAGAGCCAACGGGAAACTCCCTGAAAAACCCGCACAAAGGAATCAGAAATATTTTAGGGGAATTGGGCCCAGAACCTTGATGACTCCGTGCAAAAATATTCCTTCATGTAACCAGTCATTGAAAGCAAGGCTGCATGTGCAGCAAGAACTTGGGAAGGTAAATGATATGTTGGCTTCATTTGAAAGCGGTCTTGAGTACAGGAGAAAGGATATCAAACGGCAGCTGGAGAGGGCGTTGGTGAGAACACCTGGGGCGGGATTATGCAATCATGGGGCTATGCCCCCACACCGGCGGGTAAACCGGCGCCAACCGCTCCGGCATCAACAGCCTCCGAAATTGAGGAATTCTCACCTTTCTCGGGGGCTAGGTTGACGTCGGAGTGGTTCCCACAGCTCCAGCCGGCGCGGGTTCACGCATGCGCGGAACGTCCGGCGTGATCTGGCGCCTGCGGGGACCGGCCAGCGTATTTCCGTGCATGCGCAGAGCGGCCGGCGTATTTCCCCGGCAGCCCCCGGGCAATGTGGCGGAGCCTATAGGGGCCCGGTGCGGAGGAAAGAAGGCCCTCACGGAACCAGCCGGCCCGCAGATCGTTAGGCCGCGATCGCGGGCCAGGCCACTGTGGGGGGCCCCCCCGGGGTCAGATCCCCCCCCCCCCCCTGGACCCCCAACCTCCATGACCGCTCCCGCACACTTTCCTGCCAGGTCCCGCCGTGTGTGGGGTGAGTAATTCACGCCGGCGGGACTAGCCAAAACTTGATGGCCATTCGGCCCATCGGGGCCCGGGAATTGCCGGTGAGGCCGCTTTCAACGGCATCCGACCGGCGTGGCGGGAATCCCGCTGGCCCCCGAAAAATGGTGCCGGAGTATCGGGCAGCCGGCGTCGGGACGGCGGGGGGGGATCCGCGCCCCCCCTCCGTGGATTCTCTGACCCAGCGCAGGGTCGGAGAATCCCGGCCACGGAGTATTGTGTGCAGTTTTAGTCTCCTTACCGAAGGAAGGAAAGGGAATGGAGGGAAGGTTCACCAGACTGATTCCTGGGATGACAGGATGACCGGACGAGGAGCGATTTGTTCCACTAGGCCTGTATTCCATGGGGTTTAGAAGAATGAGAGGGGATCTCGTTGAAACGAATAAGATTCTGACAGGTCTGGACAGGATGGGTGCACAATAATTGTTTCCAAGGCTGGGGTGTGGGGGCTGTGGGTATCTAGAACAAGGGGTCACGGGATACAGGGTAGGTCATTTAAGACTGAGATGAGGAAAAACCTCTTCACTCAGAGGGCGATGAACCAGTGGCATTCTGTGCCACTGAAGGCTGTGGAGGCCAAGTCCCTCAATATATTTAATAATAATAATAATAATAATTGCTTATTGTCGCAAGTAGGCTTGAATGAAGTTACTGTGAAAAGCCCCCGTCACCACATTCCGGCGCCTGTTCGGGGAGGCTGGTACGGGAATTGAACCCGCGCTGCTGGCCTTGCTTTGCATTACAAGCCAGCTGTTTAGCCCACTGTGCTAAACCAGTGCCGAAGAAAGAAATAGACAGACTCCTGGACACTAAAGGTATCAAGGGGTATGGGGAGCGAGCAGGAGTTTGGCATTGAGAGAGAGAATCAGCCATGATCTGGTTGAATGGCGGAGCAGGCTCGATGGGCTGAGTGGCCTACTCTTGTGCCTCCCTTCTATGGTGTGGTCTTCCAGCCTTTTGCACCTCCAAGGATCTTCCGTCCCCGTTGAAGACGACCCCCTCAGCGGCTTCCCTGGCAGCAGGGCGGACAAGCCTCGCAAAAAGCCGTAGATTTCAGTCGGACTGAAAGACCCCCACCATCGGCCAGAGCTGAGCTGCCTCCTCCGTGGAGGAGTCTGGAATGTCCCAGCTGATGTTCTTATGATTTAAGTCTCACCAATACGGTTTATCAGAAAGGAGATATATTTTCAATAAATGTCTCACCCGAGACCTACAAGCCAGCTGTCATTTAATAAATATGGAAACAGCTTTGACCAGCTGAGTTTCAAATTTTTAATTTGAAGCAATGTTGAAGCAATTTCGGCAGCACGGTAGCACAGTGGTTAGCACAATTGCTTCACAGCTCCAGGGTCCCAGGTTCGATTCCCGGCTTGGGTCACTGTCTGTGCGGAGTCTGCACATCCTCCCCGTGTGTGCGTGGGTTTCCTCCGGGTGCTCCGGTTTCCTCCCACAGTCCAAAGATGTGCAGGTTAGGTGGATTGGCCATGATAAATTGCCCGTAGTGTCCAAAATTGCCCTTAGTGTTGGGTGGGGTTGCTGGGTTATGGGGGTAGGGTGGGGGTGTGGGCTTGGGTAGGGTGCTCTTTCCAAGAGCCGGTGCAGACACGATGGGCCGAATGGCCTCCTTCTGCACTGTAAATTCTATGATTCTATGTCTGGTGGCAGGAATGTTGCACCAGTTATTTTGCAAGTCTCTGTAAACAGGTTTTACACCTTAAAGCACCTCCTTAAAACACATTTCAGTCGCCTTAAAAAAAACACCTCTCAAGACTATTTAAATCAGGCCATTCTAAGAACATTCATTCATTGTGAGGATTCTAAGGCAGGGCCAGGCTCTGCCTGTCTCATCATGAAATCCAGGATGCTACCCTCCTTCATTTTAGTAGCCGCACTTTTCTGTAAGTTTCTGATATCTCTTTTATTTTACAAAGGCATAAACCTCAGATCGATTTAACTCAGCATTATTCTTTCAGTGGACTGTCAGTAGGGAAGAGTTTTTGCTGTGCAGGATATACATTTGACTCAGTTTGTGATATTGGATGCTTGACTTTTTTTTGCCAGATTTATAATTAATGATGCAGCAATTTGAATCGTTTGGCATGGTGTTGGTGTAAAAGTGTTGCAAGGTAAACTTCGAATTCTGCTTTGATTTTTTTTACTTCTCCTATATAAATTGTCCTGTATTTTGTCCCTTTAATTTTATTGAGTCACTGTCTGAGACGCTGGGTGAAAGCACTGCTCTCTTCCCTCCAACACTGTCCCCCTTCAGCTGGCCTGTCAGGCAGCCAAGTGGTGACTCTTCCTCAGGCTTCACCATGTCAGGTAGACCTTTGTCAGACAGAGGTGAGGAGGCTGAGATACTCTGTGATGGGTCAAACCTATCTTTGTCCTCTCAATTGATAACCCCATCAATAGCATCATTGAACTTGGCGTCGAGGTGTTTTAAAATGTGTCAGGGTTGATACAATAGAATGGGATAAAAGTACTTTAATTTGGCAACAGAGCCTGAGTTTTCCAATCCTTTCCAAGGGTTCAGTTAATTTCTTCAGCCAGAGGGTGGTGAATCTGTGGAACTCTTTGCCGCTGAAGGCTGTGGAGGCCAAATCACTGAGTTTCTTTAAGGCAGAGATAGATAGGTTCTTGATTAATAAGGGGATCAGGGGTTATGGGGAGAAGGCAGGAAAATGGGGATGAGAAAATATCAGCCATGATCGAATGGCGGAGCAGACTCGATGGGCCGAGTGGCCTAATTCTGCTTCTGTGTCTTATGGTCTTATGGTTAATAGTGAAATATTCCCTTCGGACTGCCCCTCTTAATTCTGCAATCTGACACTTTGTTTTGTTTGTTTGTTTGTCGATGTTGTGCGGTGTAGGGTGTGTGTAACTGGTGGTGGGGGGAGGTATCACCAGAATGGAGGTCAAACCAGTTGGCAGTGGGTGGGTGGGTGAGCCAGAGAGGGGGAGTTGGGCAGGTGGAGCAGGGGGAGTTGAGGGGTGTGGATTCGCACTGGGCCATACTGGGATTTGAGGCCCAGTGGTTGGGCTTGGGAGTAACGATGGTGTGGTGTTCCCTCCGGGGGTAGTGTGGATGAGGGGTTGCCTTGTGTGAGGCCGGGTCTAGTGTAGTTAGCCTGGAGTTAGAAGTGATTTCTTTTCCACTCCCTGGGCGAAATTCTCCCCTACCCGGCAGGGCGGGGGGTCCCGGCGTAGCGGAGTGTCGCCAACCACTCCGGCGTCAGGTATCCCCAAAGGAATTCTCCGCACCTTTAGGGGCTAGGCCCGCGCTGGAGTGGCTCTCACTCCGCCGATGGGGCCAAAACTGGCGCCAACGGCCTTTGGTGCTACGCCGCCCGGCATCGGGGCTGGCCGAAAGGCCTTCGCTGGTCCGCGCATGCGCCGGAGCGTCAGCGGCCGCTGATGTCACCACCGGAGCATGCGCAGTGGAGGGGGTCTCTTCCGCCTCTGCCATGGTGGAGGCCGTGGCGGCGGCGGAAGAAAAAGGGTACCCCCACGGCACTGGCCCGCCCGCTAATCGGTGGGCCCCGATCGCGGGCCAGGCCACCGTGGGGGCACCCCCGGGGTCCGATCGCACCGCGCACCCCCCCCCCCAGGACCCCGACGGCCCGCTTGCACCGCCAATCCCGCCGTCACAGAGGTGGTTTAAACCACGTCGGTGGGATTGGCCTGTTAGCGGCTGGACTTCGGCCCATCGCGGGCCGGAGAAACGCCGCGGGGGGCACTCCGATCAGCAGGGCTCCTGCCGATTCCCGGGTGGCGGAGAATTCCGGCCACGGCGGGGGGGGGATTTACGCCGTCCTCGGGCGATTCCCCCACCCTGCTGGGGGTCGGAGAATTCCGCCCCCTGTTTCAGAGTAACTATCTGGTAGTCAAAAATCAACCATCCAAAATTAGAGATGGTTCTGCTGGATGGTTCCCAACCCCGGAAAATTGTTCAGAGGAAGTTTGCACTTCTGGGCAATTGCTGGGTAAACCCTGACATGGGAGCATCCTAGAGGCACTCCCAAAGTGTAACATTAGAGAACCAGCACGTTACGGGCTGACATTATTTCTAAAGCTAAATAAAAAGAAATCACAGTTTACCTGTGCCCTATCACATCCTCAGGCCACCGTAAAACATTTTCCAACTATTTATTTTTAAAATGCCTCAGTAGAATGTTAACCTAGCTGAAGTACCTAAGTCTCAGAATGGGGCTTATGATCTTTGGGTTCAGGATAAAGGGGGTACCAATTGAACCAGACTGTGACTATACAACAGCTGCTGAGCAACAGGTTTGAAAGTGAATCAATTTACCTTGCTGTCAAATGATTGTCAACAATTTTGTTTACAGCTCATAACACATGCAACGTTCTTTTGTTATCAGTCTTCTAACAGCACAGTGCTCTCTCTCTCCTGTATATTCAAGTCAACAGGCTGTCCTTAGGCTCTGGGCGAGGCGAATAACTAAATTCAACTCTGTAAAAGGAATTTGCAGCTATCTTGCGCTGTATCCATCCTCGGGGCATATTGAAACATCTCGCAACTAATTATTTTTAAAGTATTGCTGCCGCATGTCACTCCAGCTTGGGTACCAAAGTCTTAGAATGGAGCTAAAATCCCACTGGAGCGTGAGCAGTCGGGGGTGGCCATTCAGCCCCTCCAACTTACTCACTACTGTTCAATGAGATTATGACTAATCTGTAATTTAACGCCATATGCCTTTGCCCATATCCCTTTATATCTTTTGGTGAACAAAAATCTATCAATTTATATTTTTTGGTTGACGAAAGTCCAGGTTTAAAATTAACAATTGATTTGGAATCAATTGTCATTAATGGAAAAAAATTCCAAACTTCTATTAACCTTTTTTTTTTGTGTAGAAATGTTTCCCAATTTAGCTCCTGGAATGCCTGGCTGAAGTTTTGGACTAAAATCCTCTACTCCTGCACTCATCTCTCATCCAATCCTCTTGATTATCCTCGATATCTAAAACTTCAATCAAATCAGCACTTAACTTTCTAAATTCCATGGGTTACAACCCTGGATTGCCAAATCTCTCCACACATTTTAACCCTTGGAGTCCAGGTATTATTCTGATTCTGGTAAACATCTGCTGCGCTTACTCCAAGGCTAGTGTATCCTTGCACTGCCCAGAACTCTTGCAGCACTTCAGGTGTGGTTTAACCAGAGCTTGCATAGCTGCAGCGTGCCCTCTACTCAGCTTGTAGTCCATTCCTCTAGGTATATACTTTTTGCACTATAGAAAGCATCCTATCGGGCTGCATCACAGCCTGGTATGGCAACTGCTCGGCCCAGGACCACAAGGAACTTCAGAGAGTCGTGAATACCGCCCAGTCCATCACATGAACCTGCCTCCCATCCATGGACTCCATCTACACCTCCCGCTGCCGGGGGAAAGCGGGTAGCATAATCAAGGACCCCTCCCACCCGGCGTACTCACTTTTCCAACTTCTTCCATCGGGCAGGAGATACAGAAGTCTGAGAACATGCACAAACAGACTCAAAAACAGCTTCTTCCCCACTGTCACCAGACTCCTAAATGACCCTCTTATTGACTGACCTCATTAACACTACACCCTGTATGCTTCAACCGATGCCAATGCTTATGTAGTTACATTGTATATCTTGTGTTGCCCTATTATGTATTCTCATGTATTTTATTGTATTTTCTTGAATTTTGTTTAATTCTCTTTTCTTCCCATGTACTGAATGATCTGTTGAGCTGCTTGCAGAAAAATACTTTTCACTGTACCTCGGTACACGTGACAATAAACAAATCCATTCCAATCCAATCCAACATACCGGCCAGCATTCCATTAGACTTTTTGGATTAATTTCTGTATCTGTTCCTGTGATGTCCACTCACGGTAAATATTCTGATGTTTATTGCCTCATCGCACACGTTGGGTTAAAAGTATTGTGCCAATGCTTTTACTGGGTCCTTGTGCTCACACACAGAGTGAAGCAGTGACCATAAGCTAATTGAATGGAACTCCCTACTAATTGGCGGATGCCGTGGCCCCATCTTTCACAACAAAGAAAATGTAACAAAAAATGACTCGCTCTACTAGTAACTCTGCACCGACAGTCAGTCACCCAGAGTCGGAATTGAACCTGGGTACCTGGCACTGTGAGGCAGCAGTGCTAACTGCTGTGCCACCGTGCCACAGTTAAGTGAAACAGACAACGTACCTTTCCAGCAGTTGATAGCATTCTCTGAGAGAAGAGGTGCTTTGAATATCTTTTTTTTTTTTTTTTTTTAAATAATTTTTATTGAATTTTTCAAAATACAAACATTTTAACCCCCCCTACATTTACATTTAAATTATAACAAAACAAAGTCAAACCCCCCTACTTAACAAGAAAAAGAAAAAAAAATCCCCCCCCCCCCCCCCCCCCCGCCGGCGAACCGACAGTCAGACCAACTTATCATTTCTAGCAGCGTCCTCGGGCAGGCCTTGCCCGTGCCACCGCCGCTACCGTACTTCCTTCGTCGTTGTCCCCCCCCCCCCCCCCCTCCCCCCCTCCCGCCCTCCCCTCCCCTCCCGGGTTGCTGCTGTCATGGCCTCAGTTTCTATCTCTGATCCAAGAGGTCTAGGAAGGGTTGCCATCGCCTGGAAAACCCCTGCACCGACCCTCTCAGGGCGAATTTGATCCTTTCCAATTGGATGAAGTTTGCCATGTCGTTTAACCAGGTGTTAACACTCGGAGGCCTTTCGTCCCTCCACTGAATCAGGATCCTCCTCCGAGCCACCAAGGACGCAAAGGCTAATATTCCAGCCTCCCTCGCCTCCTGTACCCCCGGTTCCACCCCAACCCCGAAGATCGCAAGTCCCCATCCTGGCTTGACCCTGGACCCCACCACTCTCGACACCGTCCCTGCCACCCCCTTCCAGAACTCCTCCAGTGCCGGACATGCCCAAAACATATGTGCATGATTCGCAGGGCTTCCCGAACATCTAATACACCTGTCTTCACCCCCGAAAAACCGACTCATCCTTGTCCCCGTCATGTGGGCTCTATGCAGTACCTTAAATTGAATGAGACTTAGTCTCGCACATGACGACGACGAGTTAACCCTCTCCAGGGCGTCTGCCCATGTCCCGTCCTCTATCTGTTCCCCCAGCTCTAACTCCCACTTATCTTTCAGCTCCTCTACTGGTACCTCCTCCACCTCCTGCATAATCTTATAGATGTCCGAGATCTTCCCCTCCCCGACCCAGACCCCTGATAGCACCCTATCACTCACCCCCCTGTCGGGGAGCGCGGGGAACCCCGCTACCTGTCGTCTGGCAAATGCCTTCACTTGGAGGTACCTGAACGTGTTCCCCGGGGGGAGCCCAAATTTCTCCTCCAGCTCTCCCAGGCTCGCAAACCTCCCCTCTATAAACAAGTCCCTCAGTTGTCTAATACCCGCCCTCTGCCAGCTCTGGAATCCCCCTCCTGTGTTTCCCGGCGCAAATCTGTGGTTCCCTCTTAGTGGTGCCCCTATCAGACCTCCCACTTCCCCCCTGTGTCGCCTCCACTGCCCCCAGATCTTGAGGGTGGCCGCCACCACCGGGCTCGTGGTATACCTCGTGGGAGGGAGCGGCCATGGTGCCGTTACCAGTGCCCCTAAGCTTATGTTGCCGCAGGACGCCCTCTCCATGCGCTTCCAGGCTGCCCCCTCCCCTTCCATCATCCACTTTCGTACCATCGATGTATTTGCCGCCCAGTAATATCCTGAAAGGTTGGGTAACGCCAGCCCTCCACTATCCCTACTCCGCTCCAAAAAGACCCTTCTAACTCTCGGGGTGCCATGTGCCCACACATACCCCATGATACTACTCGTTACCTTCTTGAAAAAGGCCCTGGGGAGGAAGATGGGCAGACACTGGAACAAAAACAAGAACCTCGGGAGGACCGTCATTTTAACTGACTGCACCCTCCCTGCTAGCGACAGCGGCACCATGTCCCACCTCTTAAACTCCTCCTCCATCTGCTCCACCAGTCTGGAAAAGTTCAACTTGTGTAGGGTCCCCCAGTTCTTTGCCACCTGCACCCCCAAATACCTAAAACTTTTAACTGCTCTTTTGAAGGGGAGCCTCCCAATTCCCTCCCCTTGGTCTCCCGGGTGTATTACAAAGACCTCACTTTTCCCCAGATTTAATTTATATCCCGAAAAGTCCCCGAACTCCGCTAGTATCCCCATTACCTCCGGCATTCCCCCCTCCGGGTCTGCCACATACAACAACAAATCATCCGCATAGAGCGAGACCCGATGTTCCTCCCCTCCCCTTGTCAGTCCTCTCCACCCCCCTGAACCCCTCAGTGCCATCGCCAACGGCTCAATCGCTAATGCAAAGAGTAAGGGAGATAGGGGACATCCCTGCCTAGTACCTCGATGGAGCCCAAAATATTCTGACCTCCTCCCGTTTGTTACCACACTTGCCATCGGAGCTGAATAGAGCAGTTTTACCCACTTGATAAATCCCTCCCCAAACCCAAACCTTTCCAACGTCTCCCACAAGTATTCCCACTCCACCCTGTCAAATGCCTTCTCCGCGTCCAGCGCTACCACTATCTCCGCCTCCCCTTCCACTGCTGGCATCATAATCACATTTAACAATCTCCGGACATTTGTGTTAAGTTGGCGTCCCTTCACGAACCCCGTCTGGTCTTCATGGACTACCCCTGGCACACAGTCCTCTATCCTGGTTGCCAGGACCTTTGCTAACAGCTTGGCATCTACATTTAAGAGGGAGATAGGCCTGTAGGACCCGCACTGGACCGGGTCCTTGTCCCGCTTCAAAATCAAGGAGATCAGGGCCTGCGACATTGTTGGAGGCAGAACCCCCCCCTCGCGCGCCTCATTGAAGGCTCGCACCAGCACTGGACCCACCAAGTCCACAAATTTCCTGTAAAACTCCACCGGGAACCCATCCGGCCCCGGCGCCTTCCCCGCCTGCATCTGGCCTATCCCTTTAATTAGCTCCTGCAGCTCTATCGGCGCCCCCAACCCTTCCACCAGCTCCTCCTGTACCTTTGGGAACCCCAATTTGTCGAGAAAGTTCTTCATTCCCCCTCTCCTCTTCGGCGGTTCAGACCTATACAATTCCCTATAGAAGTCCCTAAAGACCCTATTCACCTCTTGCCCCTTCTGCACTACATCCCCACCCCTCTCTCTCACTCCCCCAATCTCTCTGGCTGCATCTCGCTTACGAAGCTGGTGTGCCAGCATCCTGCTCGCCTTTTCCCCGTACTCATACGCCGCACCCTGCGCCCTTCTCCACTGCATTTCCGCCTTCCTAGTGGTCAGTAGGTCGAACCTGGCCTGCAAGCTACGCCGCTCCCTTAATAGCCCCTCCTCTGGCGCCGCCGCATATTTCCTATCTACTTCTAGGAGCTCCCCCACCAGCCTCTCCCTTTCCTGCCTCTCCTTCCTCTCTCTGTGTGCCCTTATGGAGATCAGCTCTCCTCTAATCACTGCTTTCAAGGCCTCCCAGACCGTCCCCACCTGCACCTCACCTGTGTCATTCGTACCCAGATAGTTCTCAATGCCCGTTCTCACCCTTCTGCACACCTCTTCGTCCGCCAACAGCCCTACATCCAGGCGCCACAACGGGCGTTGGTCCCGCGCCTCCCCCATGTCCACGTCCACCCAATGTGGTGCATGGTCCGATATCGCAATGGCCGAGTACTCCGTGTCCTGCACTCTCGGTATCAGCCCCCTGTTCAATACGAAAAAATCGATCCTAGAGTACACTCTGTGGACGTGGGAGAAAAAAGAATACTCCCTCGCCCTAGGCCTACCAAATCTCCATGGGTCTACCCCTCCCATCTGCTCCATGAACCCCCTTAACACCTCTGCCGCTGCCGGCCTCCTATTCGTCCTGGAACTCGATCTATCCAGCCCAGGGTCTAACACCGTATTAAAGTCCCCTCCCATGATCAGGCCCCCTGCCTCCAGTCCCGGGATGAGGCCCAGCAGGCGCCTCATAAAACCCGCGTCGTCCCAGTTCGGGGCATACACATTTACCAGTACCACCCTCTCTCCCTGCAGCCTACCCCTCACCATCACGTACCTGCCCTCCTTGTCTGCCACCACCTCTGCCGCCACAAACGACACTCTCTTTCCCACCAAAATCGCCACCCCCCGGTTCTTGATATCCAAGCCTGAGTGGAACACCTGTCCCACCCACCCCCTTCTCAGGCGGACCTGATCTGCTACCCTCAAATGAGTCTCCTGCAGCATTGCTACATCAGCCTTCAGTCCCTTCAGGTGTGAGAAGACCCTTGATCTTTTGACCGGCCCATTCAGCCCCCTTACGTTCCACGTGATCAATCGGGTCGCAGAGCGACCCGTCCCTACTCCCTGTCGATTAGCCATGTCTTGTCCCTTGCTCGCCCCGGGTCATCCCTTCTTTTCTGACCCGCTTCCCATAGCGATGGCCCCCCCCCCCCCCCCCCCCCCCCGGCTCTCCCCTTCTCGTCCCTGGTCTTTCTAGCAGCAACCCGGTGCCCCCCCCCAGTCCCCCCCCCCTTCCCCCCCCCCCCCCCCCTGGCTAGGACCCCTCCTAGCCGCGATGTACCCCACATCGTACTCCCGAGAGTCAGCTGGTCTCCGCTGACCCGGCTGCTCCTGCCACATTCCGACTCCTCCCGGTTCACCCCATCTGCGCCCGTGAAAGATCCCCTTAAAACCCCCGAGAAAGACCCGCATAATCAACCCGCTCCCCCCCCGTCCCGTCTCCCCAACTTAACGATATAAATACAAATACCCAATGGCAACTAAATACATAAATACTTAACTACATACTTAAATAACAAAATAATTAACTAACTATCAACTAACAGTGTGCCCAACCATCACCCTCCATCAAACAGTATAAATAACCGCAGATAACCATAACCCGAAAAGAAAAAAAAGAACAAAAAACCCCCCCAAGCACCCAAAGACAAAGGGTAAGAGGGGTAAATAACTAAGGGAAATTGGAAACGGGAAAAAACACCCCATAAGAAGCCAACGACCCACAATAGAGATTTCAACAGTACAAATATACAGAAACACCCAACAACTCGAAACCTTCAAAATATTCAGAAAAGTCAACCGTTCGATAAAAAACACCCCAAACACTCCACGAAACTGTTACCCAGTTCCGACCTGGCCTGAAAAAGAAAAGGGCCACTTGCACAATCAAGAGTCCCCCGGCGGCTACGACCGCCGGTGCTCCCAGGTTTTAGTTCGTGTCCAACTTTTCCTCTTGTACAAAGGTCCAGGCCTCCTCTGGGGACTCGAAATAATGATGTTGGTCCTTGTAGGTGACCCACAAGCGCGCCGGTTGCAACATTCCAAATTTGATCTTTTTCGCGTGTAGCACCGCCTTTGTCCGGTTGTACCGGGCCCGCCGCTTTGCCACCTCCGCACTCCAGTCCTGGTACACCCTTACCGTCGAGTTCTGCCACTTGCTGCTTTTCTCCCTTTTAGCCCACCTCAGGACTTTCTCTCGATCACTTAGCCGCTGGAACCGCACCAGCACTGCCCTCGGGGGCTCGTTTGCCCTAGGCCTCCTGGCCATGACCCGGTATGCCTCTTCCAATTCCAGGGGCGCCGGACCGGCCCCTTCCCCCATCAGGGAGCTCAACATCTCCGCCACATATCCCGGGAGATCCGACCCCTCCAGGCCTTCTTCCAGGCCCAGGATCCTCAAATTTTTCCTCCTCATCCGAGTGTCCAGCTCCTCGAAGCGGCTCTGCCACTTCATGTGGAGTGCCTCGTGCACCTCCACCTTTGCCCCGATGACTGTGGCCTCCTCCTCCCTCGCGGTCATCTCCTGCTGCAGATCTTTAATCGACGCCTCTTGGATCGCCTGGGCTCCCACCAACCTGGTGGCCGTCGCGTTCATGGACTCTAAGAGTTCCACTTTCATCTCCGTGAAAAAACGGAGGAGAGCGGCCTGCTGCTCCTCCGCCCATTTCTTCCACTCCTCCGGTGCACCGCCGGCCGCCATTTTGATTTTCTTCCCCCGCTTTTTTTGGGGAGCTGCTGCCGTTTTTCTTGCCGCTCCACTCCGGGTACCGACCATAAAATCGGTCTAGTTCTCCTCAGGGGACCTTCCCCCACCGGGATTCGTTTTTTCAGCGCCGTTGGGGCCCTCCAATTGGCCCAAAAACACCTTTGTTGCAGGAGCTTCCAAATGTGCGGCTTAGCTAGTCATAGCCGCAACCGGAAGTCGTGCTTTGAATATCTAAGGGCACGTAGGAACATACACATTCAAGAGGATTTTAGTCAACCAAAAAATTTGTTTTTGGTGAAATTTTATTATGACATGGTTACTGGAATTAAGGTGAGTGAGAGAGATTTACTGAGGGCCGTTCACAACAGGTATGTGACATATAAGACCATAAGACATAGGAGCAGAATTAGGCCACTCGGCCCATCGAGTCTGCTCTGCCATTCAATCATGGCTGATATTTTTCTCATCCCCATTCTCCTGCCTTCTCCCCATAACCCCCGATCCGCTTATTAATTAAGAACGTATCTATCTCTGTCTTAAAGACACTCAGTGACTTGGCCTCCACAGCCTTCTGCGGCAAAGAGTTCCACAGATTCACCACCCTCTGGCTGAAGAAATTCCTCCTCATCTCTGTTTTAAAGGATCGTCCCTTCAGTCTGAGATGGTATCCTCTGCTTCTAGTTTTTCCTACAAGTGGAAACATCCTCTCCACGTCCACTCTACCCACTCTCTGTTTGTATCACAAACCTTGTACATGTTTCATTGTTCAACATTTTTAACTATTCTATTATTCTGGGATGCAAAAAATTTGTTAAATGTGAATATCGTTATTTCTAGTTCGATAAATATCGAAACCTAGCCCTTTTCTGCACCATGGGATGACATGTTCCACAAAACTGTTTCGAAACACGAAGATAAAGGCAAATTACTGCGGATGCTGGAATCTGAAACAAAAACAGACAATGCTGGACAACCTCAGCAGGTCTGACAGCGTCTGTGGGGAGAAAAGGGAGCAAACGTTTCGAGTCTGGATAACTCAGTGGCCGGGATTCTCCAAAATCCAGGCCAAGTATTGACGCCGGCATCAAAACTGCACGAGTGACTCCGGTGTCAGTGGGCCTCCAGGCCCAAGCATTCACCTCTTCCTCGGGGCTAGTATGGCACCGGAGTGCTGTGCGCTCGAAAGCTGGTGCAACACGGCTGGCGCGGGTCCGCGCCTATGCGTGGGTTGCTGTCTCTGCGCCGGCCCTGGGCAACATGGAGGAGCCCTACAGGGGCCCGGCTTGGAGGGACATAGGCCCCTCCCCCCCTGGAATTAGCCCACCCGCTGATCGGTAGGACCCGATCGCGGGCCTGGCCACCGTGGAAGCCCCCCCTCCCCCCACCCCCCACCCCCCAATCAGGACGGCTCCCGCAACCAGAACTCCGAGGTCCCGCCGGGTGGGATCATACGTAACCCACGCCGGCGGAACATGGCTGCAGAGCGGCGTGACACAATTCTCATCCCCCCCCCCCCCCCCACCGGTGATTCTCCGACCTTGCGCGGGGCTCGGAGAATACCGGTCATTGTCTTTTGAAACCTATGGATGAATTTTTAAAAAATGAATTTCGAGTACTCAATTATTTTTTTCCAATTAAAGGGCAATTTAGCGTGGCCAATCCACCTACCCTGCACATCTTTGGGTTGTGGGGGGTGAGACCCACGCACACACGGGGAGAATGTGCAAACTCCTCACAGACAGTGACCTGGGATCGAACCTGGGTCCTCAGCGACGCAGGAGGCAGTGCTAACCATTGTGCCACCGTGCCGCCCTGAAAGCTTGGGATGAATAAAGTATATTCCATGTAAATTCTCTGATTCTACATTCTAGAGTGCTGCTAAGTACCTTGCTCAGCTTGGAATGCTGTGTTCCAGCATAAAATATACTGTGGCATTCATCATCATGATGAAGAGTTAATGGAGGCATAATTGTAAATCTCCCACTGAAGTCATGACAGAGTATTGGTAGAGGTTTTGGAAATAACCTTTAAATGGACAGCAATTTGAGGAGAAAAACCTGGGAGTTTGATTGCTCTTTGTCCAAATCACTGCTCGCGCTCTCTGCTCAGTCACTGCACTCTGACACTCCGGAAATTTCTTTCCCAACTTTGTGGTTCCACCATCTCGCTCCCTACCTTCAGTAGTCTCTCTAAATCTACAATTTGGATTCTGGTTAACACCCCAAATGATTTTCAGTCTTACTGCTCAGGCTCCCTTTAGAATACCATGGGACGGCCTGATCACAAGAAAGATGTTTCAAAAGTATTAATTGCAATTCCTTCAGCAACATTTATTCAGTCAATGTCGTGGATGACTTTGTTAATTCATGGTGTGCAAAGTCATCTATATAGAATGATTCACCTTGAAAACAATTCATGTTCCATAATTACTGTAAGCTTTAAGGCAATAATGAGAAAGGAATGTGATCTTACTCCGTAGTGACGCATGACACTGAGGCTTCAGCAGAATGGGTTCAATGTCAGCAGAGGAATTCTGACAGTCACAAATGCAACCCCACAATATTTCAGATTCTTCTCAATTGGTTCTCATCAGATTTGAAGGCTGAGCTTCTGCCACTGCTGATGACCCCCCCCCCACCCTCAAAAGAAATTCAGGAATAAAAGTAACTGCAGAGTGTGGTGAACTCAGCTCAGCACATCACACAAACCTGCCAGCCCAACATTGATTCTGTCTACACCTCCCGCTGCCTCAGGAAGGCAGACAGCATTGTCAGAGACCCCTCCCACCCAGGCATTGTCTTCTTCCAGACCCTTCCATCAGGCAGAAGATACAGAAGTCTGAAGACCCGCACATCCATACATAGGAACAGCTTCTTCCCCACAGCTACAATACTCCTCGACGACTCCCCCTCGGACTGATCTGTTCCCTGTAAGAACACACACGATGCCATATGCTGCTCTTGCTCATGTATTTGCTTTGTATGGCCCCTTGTTCCGCACTGTAACCAATCACTGTTTGTCAATGTAATATTTGTCAATGTTCTCTGTTGATTCTCTTTGTCTACTATGTACGTACTGAGTACGTTCCCTCGGCCACAGAAAAATCCTTTTCATTGTACTTCGGTACATGTGACAATAAATCAAACTAATCAATCAAAAGATTAAAATGGAAGGCTTTAGTGGGAACGATTGCCAACACATTAATGCAAATTTATTCCGTAGAGGTTTGGTGGAGGTGTTGGGTGGAAACATTGGGTGGCATTCTCAGCTCCCCATGCAGCCTGGGAGAATCACGGGAGGCCCCCCCGACATTTTTTACGACGCCCTGGCGCCCCCCGCGATTCTCCCCCCTCCCGCTCGGCGAATCGCCGCTCGCCGTTTTTTACGACGAACGGCGATTCTCCAAGCCCGATGGGCCGAGCGGCTGGCCGTTCCCGACCGTTTCACGACGGCGGCAACCACACCTGGTTGCAGCCATCGTGAAACGGGCGCCAGAAGCCCGTTTGGGGCTTCTAGGTGCCCGATTTGGGAAAGAGCACCACGACTGTGCTCAGGAGGGGACAGGCCCGTGATCGGTGCCCACTGATCGTCGGGCCAGCGTCCAAATCGGACGCACTATTTCCCCTCCGCCGCCCCGTAAGATCAAGCCGCCACATCTTGCGGGGCGGCTGAGGGGGAAAGATGGCACCGCACATGCGCGGGTTGGAACCGGCCAACCTGCGCATTCGTGTCTGACGTCATATCGGCGCCAGCCGCGCGTCATTCTCGGCGCACGGCCTTGATGACAGCGTCAAGGCCGCGCCGCCGAGATACCTGGAGGCCCGCTCCTAGTCCCGCCGGGGGGGGGGGGGGGGGGGGGGGGGGGGGAGAATCGGGTTCCGCAATTCCGGAGAATCGCAGCCATTGTTTCTAATTCCCGATGGTAGAAAGACAAGGGGCTGGATCTTCCAGCCTCCCAGCCGCGTGATTCTTGGTGGCGGGAGGTGGCACTGTGTTCGCTGGCAGCGGGATTCTCTGTTCCTACCGCTGACAATGGGGTTTCCCATTGAAACCACCCCAAGCCGCCGGGACGGAGAATCTCAATGGCTGAGAATTCCAGCCAAAATATTGAAGGTTTTGGGCAAGAGATGCGAGGCGGGAGGGGGAGGGGGGGGGGGGGGGGGGGGGGGGGAGTGAGGAAGAACGTTTTCAATGTAACAAGTGGCAATGACCTGGAACCCGGTACCTATCCGGGTGCTGGAAGAAGAGATAATTAATGATTTCCAAAGAGAATTGGATGAGCGCTTACGAGAATCATAGAATTTACAGTGCAGAATGAGGCCATTCGGCCCATCGAGTCTGCACCAGCCCTTGGAAAGAGTACCCTACTTAAGTCCTCGCCTCCACCCTATCCCCGTAACCTAGAAACCACACCTAAACTTTGGGTCGCTTAGGGGCAATTTAGCATGGCCAATCCACTTAACCTGCACATCTTTGTACTGTAGGAAGAAGCCCACGCAGACACAGGAGGCCGGAACCCCAGTAATGGGGCTATGCCCCACTCCAGCATCAAAACACAGGCGAATCACTCTGGACTTTCCTGGAGGGGGCTAGCAGGCCTCCGGGGAGAGTGCTCCTTGTAGCTCCGGCTGCCGATACAGGGCTCTGCACATCCGGTTGGGGGTCTGCGCACAGCGGCGGCCTGCGCGCGCGCGATTCGTGGCGATTCTCCGGGAGAATCGTGGGAGCGTCGTCGAGCCAGATTTCAGCGTCAACGCCCATTCTCCGCCCCCGCGCTGATCGCGATTTCGGCGCTGAGGCTCGGCGAATCCCGCCCAGGGAGAATGTGCAAACACCAAGGTTACCCGATGCCGGAATTGAACGCGGGTCCCTGGAACTGTGAGGCAGCAGTGCTAACGACTGTGGCACCGTGCTGCCTTGATGGAAGTCAATCTGCTTGTCTTCAGGGATAGAATGGGGGGGGGGGGGGATGGAAAAGACTAGATTGCTCTACAGAGAGCTGGCTTGCACTCATGCGTTGAATGGTCTCCTTCTGTGCCGTCAATGACTCTATGAGATTGTTAGGAAAGCGGGGAAGGAGGTCTGTTTTGACAACCTGTGTTAAACCAGTTCTGAACATGATTGCTGCTCAGACAATAGAAGAAAGGTCACATATGTCATGAAGCAATGCTTGGCACTTGTGTCATCAAATGTTTCTTCCTTTATAATTTATTGTGCTTCATAAAGGTGTGTTCTACATCTTTTCGACATCGGTCCAAGTTTGTTACGCCAGCTTACCATAGCTGGTATTATTAGTGCCTCTGAATCAGAAGATTGTGGAGCTTGAACACCTGAAGAGGGTGCAAGGAGTTTTCCTTCCACAAGATGGCAGTGTAAGATTGCAGATCAATAATGTCGTTTGATATTTCTTGCCTCTTGAGGCACAAAGGCTTCCTGTACCTTGACTAAAAATAATGCTCCCTTCTTCATGTTATTTACAACTTTGCCATTTCTAGGGATTTTCTTTTCAACATTTAACATACTGATTTTTTGGTCACTTTCCAGAATTCTTTGGTTCAGATTGAAGGGTGGCAATTCAAACAGGGAAGTAGAGAGGAATCGGAACTGTAGACCAGTGAGTCTAACGTCGGTAGCAGGAAGTCGCTGGAGTCCATCATCAAGGGTTTAATAGCACACAATCTGGAAAGCAGTAGTGTAATCAGACAAAGTCAGCATGGCTTTTACGAAAGGAAAATCATGCTCGATAAATCTACTATATTTCTTTGAAGATACAACTAGAGGAGTTGACCAGGGAAAACAAGTGGATGTAGTTTATTTAGACGTTCAGAAGGTTTTTGACAGGTCTCACAGAGCACATTAATATGTAAAGTTAAAGCACATGGGATTATGGGTAGTGTCTTGAGATGGATAGAAAGCTGGTTGGCAGGAAGGAAGCAAAACAGTGGAATGAATGGGTCTTTTTCTGATTGGCAGGCAGTCACTAGTGGGGTACCACAGGGATCTGTGCTGGGACCCCAACTGTTCACTTTATATATTAATGATTTGGACGGGGGAACTAAATGTATTATCTCCAAATTTGCAGATGATACAAAGTTGGGTGGGAGGGTGAGCTGCCAGGAGGATGTAGAGATGCTTCAGTGGGATTTGGACAGGCTGAGTGAGTGGGCAAATACATGGCAGATGCAGTATAATTTGGATACATGTGAGGATATCCACTTTGGTAGCAAAAATAGGAAGGCAGACTATTATTTGAATGGGTGTAAATTGAGAGAGGTGGATACTCAGTGAGACCTTGGGGTTCTCGTGCATCAGTCGCTGAAAGTAAGCGAGCAGGTACAGCAGGCAGTAAAGAGGCAAATGGTGCTGTTGCTCTTTATGATATGAGACTCTGTTTATGATATGATGTTATATCCCAATAGCGTCGCCAATACTGTGGGTATTTCTATTTATCTTGGTGAACCACAAGCCTTCCCTTATATCGATCAAATGACCACACAACCAGTTAGTTAGTTCAAAAGATGGTTTATTTACATCACAAGGGTTACTTCGACATGCAAACACAATATCTACTACGAGTTAAATTACACCTAATGTGACAATAACCTGTACTTAACTTCAGGGCGACCGGCACTGTGTAAATGTATAAGGCCTTTATATGCGTTTCACTTGGCTGATTTGAAGAAAGTGGCTCTATCTCTGCTGGGCTCATCTATCAGGTAGCGATTATTGCTCTTGAACTTGGCTGGCTGTTCCTGCTGCAATTGGGTGGCACGAGCCGGATCCAAGAGAGACAAATCACATGGCTGTGCTCTCTTTTATCCCTCTGGGATTTCGCGCTCTTTGGGGCGGTCCTTGATCTTGGACCCAATAGTTCAACAGGGCTCTGATCACTGCCTTCAATTTCAACCAATAAAGGGGCGGGTGCCTTGGTGGCTGGGCGGGTCCTTAGCGGTCATTGACCTTGGCAGTTGGGCTCTCTGAGTAAAGGGAGTGGCGCCGATCCATCTGTGTCTGTATCGGTTTCTTGATTGGAGTCCTATTGTTCTGGGGAATGGGCATTAAAATGTATAAAAGCAAATTACTGCGGATGCTGGAATCTGAAACGAAAGGGAAAATGCTGGAAAATCTCAGCAAGTCTGGCAGCATCTGAAGGGAGTGAAAAGAGCTAACGTTTTGAGTCCGATGTAAATGAGCGGGTGTTTCGATCAGGTCTAGCTACCTGCGTTTCAAATACACAGAAACTCTGTATCTGCCTGAGTCCTGGGCTGGCCATAATACCCATGGTCCTTTGCAGGTGGCCATCTCAGATGGCTACAGTATGTTGGCCTTCATAGCAAGAGGATTTGAGTATAGGAATAGGGATGTTTTACTGCAATTATATAGGGCATTGGTGAGTCCACACCTAGAGTATTGTGTGCAGTTTTGGTGTCCTTATCTGAGGAAGAATGTGAAATGAAAATTGCTTAAATGAAGTTACTGTGAAAAGCCCCTAGTCGCCACATTCCGGCGCCTGTTCGGGGAGGCTGGTACGGGACTGGAGGGATGGAGGAAGTGCAGTGAAGGTTTACCAGGCTGATTCCTGGGATGGCAGGGCTGTCATATGAGGGGAGACTAAATCAGATCGGATTATATTCATAGGAACTTAGAAAAATGAAAAGTGATCTCATAGAAACATTTAAAATTCTAACAGGATTAGACAGGGTAGATTCAGAAAAAATGTTCCCGATGGTGGGAGAGTCCAGAACTAGGGGGTCATAGCTTGAGGATAAGGGGTATATCTTTTATAGGACTGAGGTGAGGAGAACTTCCTTCACCCAGAGAGTGGCGAATCTGTGGAATTCACTACCACAGAAAGTAGCTGAGGCCAAAACATTGTGTAAGAAATTCGATATAGCTCTTGGGACTAAATGGATCAAGAGATATAGAGGGAAGGCGGGATCAGGATTTTGAGCTTGATGATCAGCTGTGATCATAATAAATGGCGGAATAGGTTTGAAGGGCCGAATGGCCTCCTCCTGCTTCTAGTTTCTATGTTTCAAGAAGCAAGACATGGCTGAAGGATAATTTCAACAATAACAACAACTTGTAGTTCTATAACATCTTTAAGGTAGTTAACCACCCCAAGGACATTTCACGGAAGAATTATCAAGCAAAGTTTGACATGGCGCCACATAAGGAAATAAAGCAGCTGATCAGGTCAAAAAGATAGGTTTGGAGGAGTGATTTAAAGGAGCAAAGATTGGCAAAGAGTTTCAGGAAGGGAATTCCAGAACTCAGGGCCTGGGCAATGGAATGACAGCCAGTTCCAGATGGATGGTCAAGTGACCAAAATTGAAGGAGCGCAGATATCTCCGAAGGTTGTTGTGCTGGAAGAGACTAATGAAATTGGGAAGGTCGTGGCATGGAGGGATTTGAAAACAAGGGTGAGAATTTTAAAATGGCCAACTATTAGATCAGTGAGAATAGGGGCATTCAGGCTTGGAAGAGGAATTTTGAATGAACTCAAATATCAAAATAGTCAAGTTTAGGATGGGAATAGAGGGATACGGACCCCGGAAGTGCAGAAGATTTTAGTTTAGATGGGCAGCGTGGTCGGCACAGGCTTGGAGGGCCGAAGGGCCTGTTTCTATGCTGTACTGTTCTTTGTTCTTTGTTGAGGATGAAGGTGTCAGTCAGAGTTGAACTGAGGCTGTGGTAGGGAGCTCTCCACTACTTCCTTGAGTGAAAGCTCACTCTGTCTCCATTCACCACCCTCCTCCTCTCACACTCAACAGCTATTCCTTCAACTCCACCCACTTCCTCCAAATAAAAGGTGTTCTCTGGGTGCCCACTTGGTTCTTAGTTACGTCTGCCTTTTTGTGAAACATTCTTCCGCCCCAGTGCCCAACAAACACCTCACCTTTTTTTCCAATACGTTGATGACTGGATCAGTGTTGTTTCCTGATCTTGCCCTGAAGTGAAACATTTAATCAACTTTGCTTCCAATTTCCAATATTTGCGTGCCTTCAGATGAACCATCTGACTCCTCTCTTACCGTCGTGAACTTCCTTGTCTCCATTTCTGGTAATAAACCATCAACCAAGTTTCACTGTAAACCCAGTGACTCCCACCAGTCAGTAAAGTCGTCATAGTCCCAGATGACCATAGGTTGAGGGGGGGGGGGGGGGGGGGGGGGGGGGTGAGCTGACTGGTGGTGATTTAACCTGAAGATCGCCACACCTCAAGCAAGGGTCAAGGTTGAGAAGCCAAGTCCTTCATGAATAACCTCAGCCAGTACGGGAATTGAACCCGCGCTGATGGCTTCAGCTCTGCATCACGAACCAGATATCCAGCCAGCTGAGTTAAACCGCCCCCCCCCCCCCCCCTCCCACTATAAGCTACCTTGACTAAATTGCCTTACATCCCACTTCCTGTAAGGAGTCTATTCCATATTCCCAGTTTCTCCATCTCCTTTCTCCTGTTCTGATAATGCAGCCTTCCATCCCAGTACTTCCAATATGTCCTCCCTTTTCCTTACCCGTGATCCTGCTCCAGGAGTCAGGGCCCTCCACTGTGGAAGCTCACACCCCTTCTCCTGCCTCCCAGTATCATAGTCATCAATATATAAGAGGCCCATCATGTCTGCGCCATTAAAACTACAGTAAATCTACACTAATTACACTTTCCAGCACTTGGCCCATAGCCCTGAATGCCATGACATTTCATGTGTTCACCCAGATACATTTAAACAGTTGTGAGATTTCCTAACTCTTCTATCCTCCGAGGCTGTGCATTCTTGATTCCAATCATGAATTTTCCTCATTATCCCCTCTAACCTTCCTGCTCCATCACCATAAAATTGTGTCCCCTCGTTATTAACCACTCAAGTAAGGGGATCAGCTGCTTCCTATCCATGTTGTCCACACCCCTTATAATTCTATACATCTTACAGGGTGGCACAGTGGCATGGTGGTTAGCACTGCTACCTCACAGCACCAGGGGCCCGGGTTCAATTCTGGTCTTGGATAACTGTCTGTGTGGAATCTCCCCGTGTCTGCGTGGGTTTCCTCCGGGTGCTCAGGTTTTCTCTCACAGTCCAAAGATGATGTGGAGATGCCGGCATTGGACTGGGGTGGGCACAGTAAGAAGTCTTACAACACCAGGTTAAAGTCCAACAGGTTTGTTTCAAACACTAGCTTTCTGAGCACTGCTCCTTCCTCAGGTGAATGGCGAGGTATGTTCCAGAAACATCCCTCAGTACTGACCCTCTGACAGTGCAGCACTCCCTCAGTACTCACCCTCTGATTGTGCAGCACTCCCTCAGTACTGACCTTCTGACTGTGCAGCACTCCCTCAGTACTAACCCTCTGACAGTGCAGCACTCCCTCAGTACTGACCTTCTGACAGTGCAGCAGTCCCTTAGTACTCACCCTCTGACTGTGCAGCAGTCCCTCAGTACTGACCCTCTGACAGTGCAGCACTCTCTCAGTACTGACCATCTGTCAGTGCAGCACTCCCTCAGTACTCACCCTCTGACAGTGCAGCACTCTCTCAGTACTCACCCTCTGCCAGTGCGGCACTCCCTCAGCACTGACCCTCCGACAGTACAGCACTCCCTCAGTACTGACCCTCTGACAGTGCAGCACTCCCTCAGTACTGACCCTCTGACAGTGCGGCACTCCCTCAGTACTGATGACACTCTGACAGTGCGGCACTCCCTCAGTACTGATCCTCTGACAGTGCAGCACTCCCTCAGTACTGACCCTCTGACAGTGCAGCACTCCCTCAGTACTGACCCTCTGACAGTGCGGCACTACCTCAGTACTGATCCTTTGACAGTGCGGCACTACCTCAGTACTGACCCTCTGACAGTGCAGCACTCCCTCAGTACTGACCCTCTGACAGTGCAGCGCTCCCTCAGTACTGACCCTCTGATGGTGCAGCACTCCCTCAGTACTGACCCTCTGACAGTGCAGCGCTCCCTCAGTACTGACCCTCTGATGGTGCAGCATGATGTGTTGGGCTGGCTGGGTCGATGTGGACTGCACTTATGCAGTGTAGCGAGAGACAGACTTCCAACATTTGATGAGATGCAACACGATTTTATTTAACATCTAAACTATTATACATGTTCAACTGTGGGTTGACACTATGCTGACTTGAATGGAGATCTGACACCAGCCTGACCAGACTTACTAGCTACCACATGGTGTTTGTACTGGCTAGCTCATGGACTCTGACTGTCTCAGAGGCTGGGTCCCGAGAGCAGAGGAAAACTGGTGCTTCTGGCTTTATAGTGGTGGTGTCCTGTCTGGTGATTGGCTGCTCTGTTCTGTGTGCTCACTGGTCATCCTGTGTGTCAATCACTGCCTGTCTGCACCCCATTATATACATAGATATATATTATGACACAGCGCTCCCTCAGTACTGACCCTCTGACAGTGCGGCACTCCCTCAGTACTGACCCTCTGACAGTGCGGCACTCCCTCAGTACTGACCCTCTGACAGTGCGGCACTCCCTCAGTACTGACCCTCTGACAGTGCGGCACTCCCTCAGTACTGACCCTCTGACAGTGCAGCACTCCCTCAGTACTGACCCTCTGACAGTGCGGCACTCCCTCAGTACTGACCCTCTGACAGTGCGGCACTCCCTCAGTACTGACCCTCTGACAGTACAGCACTCCCTCAGTATTGATCCTCTGACAGTGCAGCGCTCCCTCAGTACTGACCTTCTGACAGTACAGCACTCCCTCAGTACTGACCCTGACAGTGCAGCACTCCCTCAGTATTGATCCACTGACAGTGCAGCACTCCCTCAGTACTGACCCTCTGACAGTGCAGCACTCTCTCAATACTGATCCTCTGACAGTGCGGCACTCCCTCAGTACTGACCCTCAGACAGTGCAGCACTCTCTCAATACTAACCCTCTGACAGTGCAGCACTCTCCCAATACTGATCCTCTGACAGTGCAGCACTCCCTCAGTACTGACCTTCTGAC
Source organism: Scyliorhinus canicula (assembly GCF_902713615.1). Taxonomy (NCBI): domain Eukaryota; kingdom Metazoa; phylum Chordata; class Chondrichthyes; order Carcharhiniformes; family Scyliorhinidae; genus Scyliorhinus; species Scyliorhinus canicula. The sequence continues at coordinate 17,916,254 of NC_052152.1, read as the reverse complement.
AGTGCAGCACTCCCTCTGTACTGATCCTCTGACAGTACAGCACTCCCTCAGTACTGATCCTCTGACAGTGCAGCATTCCCTCAGTACTGACCCTCTGACAGTGCAGCACTCCCTCAGTACTGACCTTCTGACAGTACAGCACTCTCTCAATACTGATCCTCTGACAGTGCAGCACTCCCTCAGTACTGATCCTCTGACAGTGCAGCACTCCCTCAGTACTGATCCTCTGACAGTACAGCACTCCCTCAGTACTGATCCTCTGACAGGACAGCACTCTCTCAAAACTGATCCTCTGACAGTGCGGCACTCTCTCAAAACTGATCCTCTGACAGTGCGGCACTCCCTCAGTACTGATCCTCTGACAGTGCAGCACTCTCTCAATCCTGACACTCTGACAGTGTAGTGACTGACGTGCGATGTGTAGGGACGTCAGCAGAGTGTTTACGCAAGCTTTGGGCAGATCACCGTCTTTGATTGGATGACCAACCTCTTAATATACATCTCATTGTGTTTTACAAGAAAGCAGCGTGTGGACACCTCCATACCATTTCAGTTTGCAGGGAACATCTTTCTTATCTCTTTATCAGTTCTTGCTAAGGATGTATTAAAAATGTCAATTGCGAACACTTTTGATAATTCTTGCTCTTTACAGATGTTAATTAAACAACCACATAGGTCTGCCAATTTGTCTCTTTATTCCCGAACGCTAAACCATTGATTTTACCATGGTGTTGCCAACAAGTACTGATATATTTTTGCTTTTTAGCGACAGGTTGCACAACAGAATCAACAACCACAACTACCACAGCTGAAGCAACGACCATAACCTCCACACAAGAAGAAACAAACAGAACCACAACACCAGAAGCAACAACCATAACCACAGCAACAGAAGCAACAACCATAACAACCACACCAGCAGCAACAGCCATAACAACAACACCAGAAGAAACAAACATAACCACAACACCAGAAGCAACAACCATAACCACCACACCAGCAGCAACAGCCATAACAACAACACCAGAAGAAACAAACATAACCACAACACCAGAATCAACAACCATAACCACCACACCGGAAGTAACAATTATAACCATCACACCAGAAGAAACAACCATAACCAACACAGCAGACGCTGCAAGCATAACCACCCATACAGAAGGACCAACCATACCACCCACACCAGAAGCAACGACCATAACCACCACAACAGAAGCAACGGCCATTATTACCACACCAGAAGACACAACCATAAACAACACATTAGAAGGACCAACCATAACCACCACACGAGGAGAAACAACCATAACCACCGCACAAGATGAATCAACCATAACCACCACACCAGAAGAAACAGCCATAACCACCACACCAGATGAATCAACCATAACCACCACACCTGAAGAAACAGCCATCACCACAACACCAGACGAAATAGCCATAACCACCACACCAGAGGAAACAGCCATAACCACCACACCAGAAGAAACAGCCATAACCACAACACCAGACGAAATAGCCATAACCACCACACCAGAAAAAACAGCCATAACCACCACACCAGATGAACCAACCATAACCATCACACCAGAAGCAAGAACCATAACCACCACACCAGAAGAAGCAACACAAACCACCACACCAGATCCAACAACCACAACTACCACATCAGAAGCAACAACCATAACGAACACACAGGAGGAATCAACAATAACCACCACACCAGAAGAAACAGCCATAACCACCACACCAGAAGAAACAGCCATAACCACCATACCAGAAGCAACAACCATAACCGCAAAACCAGAAGAAACAACCACAACCACCACACCAGAAGAAACAGCCATAACCACCACACCAGAAGAAACAGCCATAACCACCACACCAGATGAACCAACCATAACCATCACACCAGAAGCAAGAACCATAACCACCACACCGGAAGTAACAATAATAACCATCACACCAGAAGAAACAACCATAACTAACACAGCAGACGCTACAAGCATAACCACCCAATCAGAAGGACCAACCACACCACCCACACCAGAAGGAACGACCATAACCACCACAACAGAAGCAACGACCATTATTACCACACCAGAAGACACAACCATAACCAACACAATAGAAGGACCAACCATAACCACCAAACGAGGAGAAACAACCATAACCACCGCACAAGAAGAATCAACCATAACCACCACACCTGAAGAAACAGCCATAACCACCACACCAGAAGAATCAACAATAACCACCACACCAGAAGCAACAACCATAACCGCAACACCAGAAGACACAACCATAACCACCACACCAGAAGAAACAGCCATAACCACCACACCAGAGGAAACAGCCATAACCACCACACCAGAAGCAACAACCATAACCACCACACCAGAAGCAACAACCATAACCACCACACCTGAAGAAACAGCCATAACCACCACACCAGAAGAATCAACAATAACCACAACACCAGAAGCAACAACCATAACCGCAACAGTAGAAGAAACAGCCATAACCACCACACCTGAAGAAGCAGCCATAACCACCACACCAGCAACATCAACCATAACCAACACACCAGAAGCAACAACCATAACCACCACACCTGAAGAAACAGCCATAACCACAGCACCAGAAGCAACAACCATAACAACCACAGCAGCAGCAACAGCCATAACAACAACACCAGAAGAAACAAACATAACCACAACACCAGAAGCAACAACCATAACCACAACACCACAAGTAACAACCATAACAACCACACAAGCAGCAACAGCCATAACCACAACACCAGACGAAATAGCCATAACCACCACACCAGAGGAAACAGCCATAACCACCACACCAGAGGAAACTGCCATAACCACAACACCAGAAGAAACAGCCATAACCACCACACCAGAAGAAACTGCCATAACCACCACACCAGATGAACCAACCATAACCATCACACCAGAAGCAAGAACCATAACCACCACACCAGAAGAAGCAACACAACCACCACACCAGGTCCAACAACCACAACTACCACATCAGAAGCAACAACCATAACGAACACACAGGAGGAATCAACAATAACCACCACACCAGAAGAAACAACCATAACCACCACACCAGAAGAAACAGCCATAACCACCACACCAGAAGTAACAACACAAACCACCACACCAGAAGAATCAACCATAACCACAACACCGGAAGCAACATCCATAACCACCACACCAGAAGAAACAACCATAACCAACACATCAGAAGAAACAGCCATAACCACCACACCAGAAGAAACAGCCATAACCACCACACCAGATGAACCAACCATAACCATCACACCAGAAGCAAGAACCATAACCA